>NC_059382.1:13937500-14623750 GCF_019703515.2 Myxocyprinus asiaticus | reverse complement strand
CAGACATAACCCATTTGTTCACATGTTTGCTATATTATATACAGTATTTAATTTTTTTATGACAAGAAATCAAAAATTAAAATAAAATAAAATAAATACTCCTCTACACATGCAGCAATAACTCACTCCAGGGGGTACTGCAGAGGAATTTAGTCACTCCAGGGGCTACTGCAGGGGAATTTAGTCACTCCAGGGGGTACTGCAGGGGAATTTAGTCACTCCAGGGGCTACTGCAGGGGAATTTAGTCACTCCAGGGGCTACTGCAGGGGAATTTAGTCACTCCAGGGGGTACTGCAGGGGAATTTAGACCCTACTCATGAAAAGGTTAAGCTCCGCCAAAGGAATGTGTTATTTTAAAATTGTGAGAAGAAGAATCTTAAAATAATTTTTTATAAGACAAAGATATATTATCAGAAATGAAGAAAAGGTTTTATTTTAATTAATTAAAATATCTATATTTTAACAAGAAATAAATTATTATAATAATAAATATAATGAATTACTTCAAATATTTAATTGTTTGTGTTATACTGCTTATTTAATTAATGTATTTAAATTATAAAAATTATTAATTAAAATAATATTGTTATTTAATATAATATAATATTAATATGATTATTAATATGATATTATTCATTTTAGTTTTTATTAAATACCTGCAATTTGAGTTTATGAAATTAAATAGCTAAATATTACAAATGTATTACAGTAATTGCTTAATATATGTAATTAGTATTTCATATGTAAAAATTATAAATGTTTTTATTTTTTTATTATTTAATAACTATTTCCTTTATATAATTTTGTTTTGTTAAAATGAGTAAATTATTACAGTGAATGAATAATAATAAGAAGAAGAAGAAAATGTAATTGATTCCATATTCTATGTTGTGTTTGTATGTTTTATGATTGGAATCAATAAAAAAATTGTTAATAACTAAACAATAATAAGAAAACTTCTAATATTACTAAAACTACTACTACTACTATTAATAATAATAATAATAATAAATATTTTAATTATTTTATTGCTTGATTGATATATTTCAATTATTGCAATTATTAACTATAAGTATGTGATTTATTGTGATTAATCACATGATTAATGTATTTTAAATACATGCAATTTGAAGTAATGTACTTAAAATACAAAATAAATAATTAAGATCTATTTATATTTAATCTGTTCAAATATTTATTTTATTTGTTAATGACTTTACTTACAATACATAATCTTGCTTTGTTAAAATTGTTAAAATAATTTGTTTATTGTACATTGTTAAAATACACGATTATGCATTAATGGTATGTATATATTCTCTGTTCAGTTATGCTGTGGCTGATAATGCATACCGCTCCATGCGTACTGAGAGGCGGGACCAATGTATCCTGATCTCAGGTGAGAGTGGTGCTGGCAAGACAGAGGCCTCCAAGAAGGTTCTGCAGTACTACGCCTTCACCTGCCCCGCCAATGAGCATGTGCAGAGCATAAAAGATCGCCTGCTACAATCCAACCCAGTGCTGGAGGTAAACATATACACAACAAACCTAATACAACATGTCTTCTTCCTATCCTTCAAATGTCAACCTACTGTGGGCTGTAATTGTTTCCCTGGACTGCTGTCACAACAAAAAACACTCCAGATTACTGTCAGCAATGCCAAGGAAAAGAACAGAGGTTATTCTGAGCAGTGTGTGTTCTGGTTTCAGTAAAAACCTCTCAAGTAATTGTACAGCATGGTTATTATCTGTGTGATAAGATTGGGGCATATATGAAGGCCTCTAAAAACAGAATGACCAGCGGAAGCAGTACAGACGGCCAGATGTTTTGCTTTTCTGTAACTAGTAGTGTGTGTAATCAACATTTGTGTACATGATAACGCTTGTTTTCTGTATGCCAACATTTTCTCTTCTCCTTTTCCCCATCTTTCTCTCCTTTCCTTTCACCAATTCTTCTCTCAGGCCTTTGGAAATGCGAAAACTTTACGAAATGACAATTCCAGCCGCTTTGGGAAATACATGGACGTTCAGTTTGATTTCAAGGTGAGTTTTAACTCAGGTAAAGTTGGTAGTTGACATGAAATACTTTGGGAAGTTCTGTGGTGTGACATGCTTTACTCCATCTAAAACTTCATTATAATTTTAAAGAGCATTTTGCTAATTCTTTTTATTATTATTATTATTATTTTAATTAATATTATTGTAATGCATACAGCTTTTATGATATTAATTGAGAGACTGAATAGAATATTATTATATGTACTTTTAAATCACACTGCAGGAGCTTTTAATATGAAGGCAAAAATATGATTAAAAATGGTGGAAAAAACGGACTAGTTACAGGACCTAAAATATACACTTCCCCCTATACGTTAATGTAAATGTTATTTTATAATCTTGATGTTGATTAAAAAATGGTGGTACACTGTTATGCATCAGCTACACAAGTAGCTACCCAATTTATCAAGCATCAAGCAAAGCACATGCCTCAATTGTTGTGGTTCACCAGCAATAATGTGTTTTTGTTGATACACCTTTACCCCTACAATGTTCTCCTTGGGTTGGGTATTTGGCCGCATCCACCTGCATGTGCGTGCGTGTGTGTGTGTGTGTGTGTGTGAAAAATATGCATGCTTGCACGTGCTTGTCAGAAACCCGTTGTTATCCCCTCTGCTTCTCGCTCCGGGTGTCCCCGTTGGCAGGGTGCTCCTGTGGGCGGTCACATCCTGAACTACCTGCTGGAGAAGTCTCGTGTGGTGCACCAGAGCCACGGCGAGAGGAACTTCCACATCTTCTATCAGCTGATTGAGGGGGGAGAGGAAGACCTGCTGAGGAGACTGGGCCTGGAGAGGAATGCCCAACAGTACCAGTATCTGGTGAAGGTCAGAGACAGACCTCATACACTTGTTATGACAAGAGCAGATGTCTAAAAAGAAATGAAATGAAAGCTATTGTTAATTGTTAATTAAATTCAATATGAAACTTTTTTTTTCAACTCACCTTATTTCAAAGTATAACGATATTCATCAAGAAAAAACGTATTTATTTTATCCAACAGTAAATGATTGGATCATAAAAAGTCAGTCAAGTGGTTGGAGGGGAGGGGTTGAAAAGTAAGAGTGATTTGTGAGATCAGGCTGAAAAGGAAATTCGTTTCAGAGGCAGAGCAAGTAATTACATTTTGATGACAGGTTACGAAAACAAACTTTTTTCTTTTTTTTTTTTACTTGGAATAACATGAACAAGAAGACCAGGAATGTGCATTAAGTAGTTTTGTAGTTAAGTTCAGCACATGCATTCATAGTAGACCATTTGTGATGTACACTTGTCCACAGACATGCAGGAATCTCCCTCTGTTCCTTCCTCACGCTCCCCTGGTGTTTAATAGAGGAAGTCAGTAGGAGTCCCTCCTCCCCCAGTTTCCTCTCTTTTGCTGAGTGAGCTTGTTTGTGTGTTTTTCAGGGTAACTGTCCCAAAGTGAGCTCCATAAACGACCGCAATGACTGGAAGTTGGTGAGGAAAGCCTTGAGCATCATTGGCTTCACTGATGATGAAGTGGAGGTATGAGCAACCAACCAATCGCCAAATACAAACACTATATAGAATGAATCAACGTTCTTCTGTAATTAACAGAAAGCAAAAGTTTTTCCTCTATATCTGGCCACAGAGCCAGAGCCCTTCTGTGTGTACTGTATATGTGCATCCAACTGTGTTTGTTTGCATGGTGTTATCTGAAAGACAGATAATTTTTCTTGACAACACAAAAGAGATGCTGATTGCTAACTCTTGTGTGGAGTCTGTTTTTCAATGTTAAAATATTTTCTACTATCCCAGAAAAATGACAAAGTTCAGGCATGAAACTCAACATGGTGCAAGCTGAAAGGTTCTTTGAACTTATCTGCTAGCCAAGCAGCTCGCTCACATGCAATATGTCAAGCCAGTCGACCCACATAGTGTAAGCTGATAGGCCCTTTGATGTGTAATCAGGTAGCCAATCAACTTGTGTACTCTCTCTTTGCCTAACATTTAAATTTGCTTCGTTTGCAAATAAGTCGGTTTCAATGCTGCGCGCTGTTAGAGTTTTCTCTAAAACCGTCCTCCTCCCCAGCTTCACTTGTCTAGATATGTTACATGAGGATTGTATTTATGTCTAATTGTGCAGCAGCATGTCATACATGTCTGATGCAGCATGTCTTGTGTTTGTTTAGTTGTGCAGCAGCAGCATGTCCGCATTAGAAGACGGCCGATATATCGGTTTTACCAATTAATCGGTGCCGATAGTTGCTTTTTGGAACTCTCATTATTGGCAAAAATCTATGACGATAGTTCCCGATAGTTTTTTCATCAGTTCATCATTTCAGAATAAGAGTCCCCGGTGTGTTTCGGGCTTATTTATATTTAAAAGTCTTGCATTATGCACCAAATCTTATATTTTTCTGGTTATTTTGGGGATTTTGGTTGAACAATAAAATGCATCTGGGATATGATTTATTTAGGACTCTTTGTCTGTGCCTGTCGTATTAAGGAATAATAAAAAAAAAAAATGTTTTTACATTCTATAAACCAGTTTTAATAACTATCGACCGATTAATCAGTTATCGGGCTTTCCCACTACCTTAGTAATCGCTATTGGCAAAATCCACGATCTGTCGACTTCTAGTCCACATAATTAAATGTCTGTGTATGTTCTAGCAGTAGCAAGTCTCTCTCTGTACTTGCTCTGCAGCAGCATAGCAGATCTATTCCACCAAGACCAATATCCTATAAATATGTCATACCCACATTAAAAAGGTAAATTTTTTTAGTGAGTTGTCATGAACTATAAGTAAGCTATTTGTAGGTGGATATTCCTGAAAAGTGTAAACAGTGTGGCTCTGCGGTGCGAAGTATTGCTCTGTTTGTTAGAGCATCCCAACCAGCCCAACACTGCAAAACTGGCTCAACCAATGGCATAGGTGGGACTATCTGTTAGGATGACCAATGGGAGTCAGGGGGAGTGATTTGAAACAATTATTTTTTCATTTAGTGACACTAGTGGCACAAAATATACACTTTATCTTCAGAATTACAAAGTTTAATATGCAAGTTGTATTAAATACAGTATACTTATTTTCTTTACTCTCAGTTACAGCCCTTCCTTTTTTCTTTTTCTGCAGGAGCTTTTGAACATTATTGCCAGTGTACTACACTTGGGAAATGTCCAGTATGGAGGAGAGGACAGTGGCAGTTCTTACATTACTACAGAAACACAGATTAAATACTTAGCCAGGGTATGAGGCCAGTTTATTTAAATCATGGGTTTATGGCAACATGTGCAAAACCTCTGTGTTTAAACCTATAATGAAACTTTGTTACCTTTTCCTTAAATTTGTTGGAGACATTTTTGTGATGTTATTTTATGCGCGTTTTTTGTGTGTATTTGTAATATTGCAGTTGTTAGGTGTGGATGGCAGTGTTCTGAAAGAGGCTCTAACACATAAAAAGATCAGTGCCAAAGGAGAAGAGGTATGTTCCTCTTTATTATTAATACATATTTATTAGTATTGTTCGCTAAGGCAAGCATTGCTATTAATATTCCTTTTTAACAAACCCCTAACCCTAGTATAAAAATGTTTTTAGTTTCTTTTCTTTAGTTAAATCCTGTGGCTTTTATAAGAAGAGGAGTGCAATTACCATTCAAAGCGATTAGACTAGATTTTTGTCTGGGGAACTATACAAGGAGTGAAAAAATATCCCATAGTCTTATATTGAAGGAGGGACTCAAGCGATATCTTTCGATGACACACTTGAAAATGTTTTTAACTAAGTCAGTCCAAAATGAGATTTTAAAATTGATTTTTAAAACATAGCTATTATAATATTTTACCTTCATTTTGCCATGAAAATAACCATAGAAGCTGGCATAGCATTAAAAAGCAAACAAACAACCTATATCTAGGGACCAGACTATAACAGAAGTTTGGAAGTGGGCTCTTTTGAAGGGAAAGTTCACCCAAAAATAAAAATTCCTCATTTACTCACCCTTATGCCATGTCAGAAGTGTATGAATTTCTTTTTTCTGCAGAAAACAAGCAACTGATTTTTAGAAGAATATTTCAGCTCTGTAGGTCCATGCAATGCAAGTGAATGGTGGTCAGAAATTTGAAGCTCCAAAAAGCACATAAAGGCAGCATAAAAATAATCCATACAATTTCAGTGGTTAAATCAATGTCTTCAGAAGTGATATAATAGGTGTGGGTGAGGAACAGATCAGTATTTAAGTTCTTTTCTACTATAAATCTCCACTTTCACTTTCATTTCCTCATTCTTATTTAGTTTTTTGGCGATTCGTGGTCTTCATGCATATCGCCACCTACTGGTCGGGGCTGGTCTACGGTAGTGATTTATAGTTAAAAAAAAAAAAAAAAAAAAAGGACTTAAACATTGATCTGTTTCTCACCCACACCTGTCATATAACTTCTGAATACATGGATTTAACCACTAGGGTCATGTGGATTACTATTATGCTGCCTGTACGTGCGTTTTGGAGCTTCAGAGTTCTTGTGACCACTCACTTGCATTGTATGGACCTACAGAGCTGAGATATTCTTCTTAAAATCTTCATTTGTGTTCTGCAGAAGAAAGACACATCTGGGATGGCATGAGGGTGAGTAAATGATGAGAGAATTTTCATATCTGAGTAAACGATTCCTTTAACTTGGACCAGTAAGTGGCCCTGGCAACAACATAGCAACATGCTAAAAGCCACTCGGAACACCAATACCTTGGTAACCACCTACAACACCTTTACATCATGATATTGAGTTTTGCTCAGGCAAGACTTCAAATTTTCTTCAGAAAAGTTTTTTTTTTCTCAGTTATTTAGGTAGGCTGAATATTTTGTCAGTCTATCAGAGGGTTCGTAGAAAAGTTTTAAATATGTACAGTATCTATCAAGTTTTTTGGAATGTTTCCCACTATTCCACTGTTTGTGTTGCAGCTAATGAGCCCCTTGAATCAAGAGCAGGCCGCCTCAGCACGAGATGCCTTATCTAAAGCCATATATGGACGTACTTTTTCTTGGCTGGTCAACAAAATTAACGACTCGCTAGCCTTGAAGGTATGGCCGCAGACTTATTCCGTTGTTTGATGCACTATCAGGCCAATGGCTTTATAAAAACTCTTGACAGAAGCCAACTGCTAAATGTAAATATTTGGCGCCTCCTCGTGGAGAAGCCTTACAAATGGTACACCACTGATTACTTAAGTTTTCAAAGGGTGTTATTGGAGTACATTCTCACCATATGATGTTACAGTCTGTGTGTGTTTAGTCTAAACAACATGTTGTTGAACATTTCTGTGGTTTTAATTTCTCACAGGATGATTCATTCAACAGTAAAAATGCCTCAGTAATCGGTCTGTTGGACATCTATGGTTTTGAGGTCTTTCAGAACAACAGGTAGAGTGAATGTTTTTTTCTTTTGTTTGGGTTTTTGGTTATACACAGATCATATAATTTAGTTGGCAGTATAATATTGCATCTACAGTGTTTGTCTTCATCTTGTTTAACTTTGAATCTGAAAAACATCACATTTGATATTTTTTTCATCTATCTATCTATCTGTCTATCTATCTAGTTTCGAGCAGTTTTGTATCAACTATTGTAATGAGAAGCTGCAGCAGCTCTTCATTGAGCTGACTCTGAAGTCAGAGCAGGATGAGTATGAAGCAGAGGGAATCACGGTAAGAATTCCCCCTCACGCACACTTGTACATACAGCTCATCATTTGTGACTCATGTGCGGGGTGGTGGAATGGGGTCTTACCCACAGCTCAAAGGGCACATTATAGGCAAACATGTGTTGTGGGCTTTGTTTTATGCAGTTAATATGGTAATGCTGACTTCTGACAGTGCCAACAAAACATTATGACACTGACACTGTTAAAGCCTGTTTGTGGCCTTGATATGTGGGTGAGCTGGGAATGCACTTGATTTTGGATTCCTTAAATGTTTATGGCAAAAATACCACCACAAATCTTGAATGTTTTCCACTTATTGCAGATGCAATAATGTTAATTCTCACAGTTTTTTTTGTTCTCTAGTGGGAGCCTGTGCAATATTTTAACAACAAGATCATTTGTGATCTTGTGGAGGAGAAGTTCAAAGGAATCATTTCCATCTTGGTGAGAATGCTATCTTAGAACTTTCATCAGTGACATCATAGTTCAGTTTAAACGTCTTAGGCTTAAAATTGCTCCTCTCTCTCTGCAGGATGAGGAGTGTTTGCGACCTGGAGATGCCAGTGACATCACCTTCCTGGAGAAGCTGGAGAATTCTGTCGGTGGTCACGCCCACTTCCTAACGTCAGTCACAACACTTTCCCTTTGGTTTTATTCAGACAGGCAGAAAAAATCTGATTTTTTTTTTTATACAAATCTAATCCACTTTGTAGTCCGAACAGCAAAAAAACACATGAAATACAAACTAGATCCAACTGTATGTGGTTTAAAATCAATGTGTTAATCCAATCCAATCTGTCTCAGTCTAATGCTTCATTCCATTCAACTCGGAAAGTCGTAATTTCCATCTTCCTACTAGGAAAATTGGAACACCTCTTGTAGTCAGATTTCCAACTTATAAACTTGTGCGGAAATCTTCAACTCTGATTTCGCCGAGATGCATGTGCATTACGTTACACAAACATGTCCGCACCAGGGAGATATACAAAGTAATTGATAAACATTCACTTTTAATAATTGTATTTTATTATTCGATCAGTGAGTCAAAGCTCCTACATTACGTGATATTAAAGCTTGTTTAACAAACATCTGCAGAGACAGGTGTATAAAACATGGTAGATTAATCATACATCTGTAGCACAAATGCTAGGGTTGCAGCATTGTTTATCAATTGGGTTACTAAGAGACGTCTCTGGTGACAGTCAAACCCCTGCTAAGATAATGAGAGCGTTGCAGTTTTGTTTCCTTAAACGTCATCTTCCAAGCATCTGGCAATGGAATGCCTTTATGGTTGGAAATCTGAGATATCAAGTAGGAATATCCCATATCCGACTTCAATGGAACACAGCATATATGGTCCGATTGGATGTAGGATGTATTGGAAGTAGTTTATTTTCATAATTAGGGTTGCAACGCATATGTAACATCATATAAAGTGTACTATATATTGTCCGGAGCATATAGCAGACTTTGTGACATTCACTTTATGAATAGTAAATGAGTGAATGAATCAATGGTTTTAGATACAATATGTCATGATAAAAGTTTTCCATCCTCTTTTCTGACACCATTACTATAGTAATTTGCAAAATGACAATTTGCAGAAAGTCAGTGCTAAAGATCGGATTTGAAAACCAAATCAGATTTGTGTGAATAAAGCCTTTATCCCTTTAGAAAAGATGTGTATTTATGATTCAGACTAATTATTATTATATGTTAATCATATCGTGAGCACATTAGAAGCTATACGTATGATATTTATGCACCTGTATCTGCACTATATTACAGTCACAAGCTGGCTGATGGAAAAACCCGCAAAGTGATGGGTCGCGAAGAGTTCAGGCTGCTTCACTACGCAGGAGAAGTCAACTACAATGTGAACGGTGAGTTATTGGATAGAGGGCAGGGGAAAAATTATGAAATGGAGAGAGTGAAGCAGTCGTTAAACAAGAGCGGGCTCTTATGCCCACAACATTTTCCCAGTCTGAGCGCTGACTGACGTCAATGTGTATTTTCCAACTTCTAGGCTTCCTGGACAAGAACAATGATCTCCTTTTCAGAAACCTGAAGGAGGTGAGGGAGTAGGCCCATAACAAAATAATATACAATAAGATAAACACCTCCTCTTTGTTAGAATTTCAAACTTTTATTATAGTAGCCTGAATCTGTTTGCCTGAATGGATATGTATATATGTGTCTGTATGTACAGGTCATGTGTATCTCCGAAAATAAAATCCTCACTCAGTGTTTTGACCGGGAAGAGCTTACAGACAAGAAGCGCCCTGAAACGGTAAAGCCCTGTTGTGTTTTTATTCTCAATGTTTTGCAATATATAACCACAATCCACATTAGTGTTGGGAAATCTGATTCATTTTAGTGAACTGGTTCTTCCAGTCAGTTATACATGATATACATTTAGTTTTTAAGTTTCTGACAATGTTTTTCATCCTGGTTTTGGCCCGACGTGTGTCAGCTAATTAACCCGCACGTACATGACATAATTGCTGTAGCCTAAAAAGTCATTACACCCACTGAGAGACTTTCTTGCCTGTGTCAAAAAATTAGCAAACGTGACAAAGCTATGGATCATGAAAAATGTTTTAACTAAATAATAGTACATAAATAAACAGCAGTGGTGTTGATGTCAGGGTTGCTGTTGTGTTCAGTTGGTAGCTGTATTGTATTGTCAGTACTGTCTTGTTCAGTGCACAATGATTTCATATTAGCCAGATAGCTTACTAGCTAGCTAGCAGCTACCTAGCCTCATTACTGGTTTACATGACAGCAGGGCTAGGTAGCGGCTAGCCAGCTAATACTTCCTAACCGGCTGAATTAATGACTGTGATTCAGGAAGCTAATTGTCTGTATATAGTAACTTTGCTGAACTGCTTGTGTTTTTAGCGACACGTACCTGATCCGATCGTCTAGATGTAGAACATAGGCTAAATATCAAAAACGACTCAAAAGTTTATCATCGATATCACCCTGCCCTAGTAACATACATTTTTAGTTGATGGTGACGTGTGTATTTTCTGCGTCACTGTTTTCAAACAGGTTTCCCAAGCACTCTCCCATTGGTCAGACAAGCAGATATACTGTACAGACAGTTGTGCTTTTTTATGGTCCCTACATGTCATTCACCACACATTTTTACTCTCATACAAAGTTCTCTCTTACAGTTTAGTGATTTACAAACATTGTGAATCGTTTTGACCTAATCATCCAATTCATATCCAATTCAAAAGAATGATTTTTTGTGAATCAGGCACCTCAAATCCACATTCATAGCAGTACTTCTACATAAACCTAAGAAACTTGGCCTCTGTCCATGAGATTGAGAATCTGCTTGTCACCCACACTGTGAGGAATGCCCTGACACCCACTCTGCAGAACCCCATTGGCTGAGAGTGGGTGGGCTGCTGTTGTTTAGTTGTTTGCTTGCATTGTTGACTGCTACCTTCTCCCACATTGTCACTGCCTGGCCAGACCTGAACACTGGGACTTGTGTTCTCGCTGATTTCTCACTGCCTGTCTCTTTCTTATTCCTCACTCCGTTGACTCACTGTGACCAGACAGCGACGCAGTTCAAGAACAGCCTGGCGAAGTTGATGGAAATCCTGATGTCTAAGGAGCCGTCTTACGTGCGCTGCATCAAACCTAATGATGCCAAGCAAGCAGGTTTGTGAGCTCTTGTCATTACTTGTTGTGTTTAACTTAACCTTAGAAAGGATTTTTATTATAGTGTGAGCCCATTCCTTTCAACCATTTTCATGGTACAGTCAAGTTATAATATGGTAATATCATAGCATTAAATGATTACCATATTCATATACCATGGTATTTTAGTTCTCCAAGGTACATAACAATTTATGGTATTATTACCATGTTACCTGTTACCATGCCCACAAAAACATGGTAATGCCATGATACTTTTTGGCACTGTTTTCAAGTTATTTATAAAATGCATTAAAAAAACAACAACATAAAGTGACCCAAAGTTCTGTATAAGACTAGAACTGTAGGGAAACTCAATTATAACCAATAGTAGAAATAACTGAAAAGATCAAATTAAAAATAAAAATAAATGGATTGGAATAAAAAGAAAGTATGATTAATTTATATATATATATATATATATATATATATATATATATATATATATATATATATATATATATATATATATATATATATACACACACTACCAGTCAAAAGTTTTGAAACACTTACTCATTCTTTATTATTTTTATTTTTTTTTCACATTTTAGAATTATAGTTAAGTCATCAAAACTATGGAATAACATAAATGGAACTATGGGAATTATGTTGTGACTAAAAATCCAAAATAAATCAAAACTGTGTTATATTTTAGCATCTTTCAAAGTAGTCACCCTTTGCCTAGAATTTGCAGACATATACTCTTGACATTTTCTCAACCAACTTCTTGAGGTATCACCCTGGGATGCTTTTTAAACAGTATTGAAGGAGTTCCCATCTATGTTGGGCACTTATTGGCTGCTTTTCTTTATTATTTGGTCCAAGTCATACATTTCAAACTTTTTTTTTTTTAAATACAATTTTAGTTTTGTAATTAAATAAATTAATATGGTGGCACAATTATATTTTTGTCTACAAAACTAATTTAAAATATTTAAGCATACGCCTTCAGATCAAAAGATTTGTAAGATCATGAGAAACATTTCAGTCAAGTGTTTCAAAACTTTTGACCGGTAGTGTATGTATGTGTGTGTGTGTGTATATATATATATATATATATATATATATATATATATATATATATATATATATATATATATATATATATATATTGACCTAAAATGGGGGCGGAGGTTCAACAGCTTACCTCAAAACAGCTCCCAGAGTGGTGCATGGGAAGAGCTTTGGACAGAGTAACTCCTTTCTCTACATAACAAATAATCAGCAGACTGTCATTTCAGGATAGGTTTTCTTAAAGTAATAATATTGAGAAATGCTCCAACAACTGGGCAAACCGTTCTCTGTGGCTTTGGAGCTTTGGCTACTGTTCTGGGCTGTAGCGCTGCAGTTCTGACCTGTGTGCACTGTTGCTCTTCTGGGCTGTGGCGCTGCTTCTCTGACCTGTTGCTGTTCTGGGCTGTGGCGCTGCTTCTCTGACCTGTGGCACTGTTGCTGTTCTGGGCTGAAGAACAACTGCTGCTGCTGCTCTGACCTGTGGCACTGCCTATACTGTATATTTGATATATCTCTTAAACATGTTTTACGTTCTTGGTTTTTATTAATTTATTTAATTTGTGTACACTGTTATTGTATAGTAAAAATCAAGACGAAATACCCTTGAAAATAATCTGTCAGCAAATTCCGCTTGGCTCCTCTTCTGTCCATCTCTGTAAGATACAGTAAGTTGGAATGATCAATTAGTTGGTCTGAATTAGCTAGTGTGATATAACACTGTTTGCAAGTTAAAGATAGGATTATTTTATTTATTATTAAAATGTTCTGTTCAAATGTCTGAATTAAATTCACTAGCTTACGTAGGCTACAGCAATGTACTTAATCACCAAGACACAAGCTAATGTTACGCAATGCAAACCAACTAGCTAGCTAGCTCCATTTGAACATAATTTGACATTGGACATTAGGGGGTAAATCATACATAAGATTATCGCATTTATTATAAAAAGTGTGGTTAGGTGGACAGTAAACTTACCTTGCTTGCGAGGTAAAATTAACTGAGTAGATTTTAAATTTGTGAGTTTGTGCATGCATGCTCTTCTTCTCGCATTCATTGACGCTCGCGATTCACACTGAGCTTCCTCCGGTACTACCGGCGTGTAATGACTGGGATGCCCTCTAACAAAGATGAAACATGATTGGCTCTTAAATTAACAGCGACAGCAAATATGGTCAGGCTGCAAGTAAAACTAAGCAGAAGATGGGTGGTCAAATCACGTTCTATTTAGTTTTTTCCCTCCTCCGACCTAGAGAGTGCCAGAACGCTGTTCCGGTCCGTTACGCCCCAATTTAACCCCTGTAACCTTTGTCACACTCACTATATCTATACCTCTCTCCACAGGACGTTTTGATGAGGTCCTCATCAGGCACCAAGTGAAATATCTTGGTCTGATGGAGAACCTTCGAGTGAGGAGAGCTGGCTTTGCATACCGCCGTCGCTACGAGACATTTCTGCAGAGGTTAGTATATCACTCTAGGGGTGGGCGATATGACCAAAATGTTATATCACGATAATGATATATATCGCAATGTAGTATTTTTTTCTTCTTCTGGAAAACAAATAAAAATTAACATAATAAATAACCATATTATAATGCCTATTTTTGGAAAATCTAGTCAGTGAAATAAATACTTAATAAATGAAAACTACTTCCTCTTAATATAATAATATATAATTTTCTGCTTATTTAGAACTTGACAAACAGTCAAAGTTAAAAAATAAAATAAACACTCTGTTTTAAATCAAGCTTAGCATAATACTAAATTTCACAATATGCTACATTTCGGTCTGATATGTTGTTGACTAATATTATTATAAACTTTGCTTTGAAAAGATCTTGAGTTTCAAGAGAGAAGTAACAAGGAAAAAATAACATGTCTTGCAGGAAATAAATTTCAGATATATTTATAAACAAATCTTGCAAAAAAAAAAAAAAGGACTGAATTACTGCAGAACACATCTTTTGGCTTTCATAATATTCTTTAGCGTACTTCATTTTGAGATGGTAAAACAGATAGTTTGTATAACCAGAAGTGACTATCGTCACGCGACAGTTCGCAGATTAAATTTTTCTAATCTGCATGGGCTTTTGTGAAACTACACCACAGATGTCACACCTGTTTTAACAACAAGCTCCCCCTTGAATTTTCTATTGATCATATCAGCAATAATTCATCAAGTGATGGAGAACGTCTCGGTTACATACGTAACCTCGGTTCCCTGAGACGAAGGGAATGAGACAGTGTGTTTGCTAATGCATATGAGGAGTGTCCTTCCACACGACCTAGTCGAAACCTCTCCACAATAACGGCAATATTCTAATAATGGCTATGGTGTTTGAGCCCCGCCCATTTAGGCGTGAAGCTGTCTGCTATACACCATTCCTCAGAATTTTCTGACTGAGGGACAAGGAGCACATCACTCGCACCTCAAAAGAACTCTGAGTCTTGAAGTGCGGCCAGCGTACGTAACCGAGATGTTCCCTTATGACTCGGTACACATGACATTGCGTTTGCTAACGCATATGGGGAACAGAATCCCATCACACCACACTAAACAACATAACCAGAGAGCAGTCCTGCGGGACGGTGACCGACATGATTATTCCGCAAGTGAGTGACCATCATGTTGGGCCAGGATGGGAACACTCAGAATGAATATATGAACAATAGTCATATAGTATGAATTAACCCCTTCATGAACCCAGTCAGGAAGGGAGTTTATTTATAATGAAAGTGGTTGTGACTTTATGGTAAATTACAACGGCCTGGATGCAGGCGAATGTGTAAAATGATGGGGAGCCCGTACTCAAATGGTGGGGCATAAGTATATGTTTGGCAATTGAAATAGCAAGCGCTCTAAACAGAGAGGACTTGTGAAGAGAAAGACGTTACGTCTAGGTTGTAAAACCTTGCGAATATGTTTTGAGAAAACCATCCTGCTGAAAAACATATGTCTTATAAAGACACACCGTTCATCCATGCCCATGAGGAGACCATGCCTATAGTTGAGTGTGCTTTAACACCAATTGGGTTACCCTGCGTAAGCCAGGGCAATCGCATCAACGATCCAGTGATAAAGTCTTTGCTTGGAGACAGACATTCCTTTCGTGTGTCCTCCATAGCACACAAAGAGCTGATCAGACAGTCTGACCTGGCGGGTGCAATCAACGTATGCGTGTAGCGCCCGCACAGGGCATAACAAATGCAAGGATTGTTCCTCATCCAAATTAAATGGAGGAGGGAAGAAGGCTTGAAGGTGAACCACCTGCGCTCTAAAGGGTGTGGTTAGAACATAGCCTTTTCTGGATTTGACAGTGGCTTTTGAAAGACCAGGGCCAAACTCCAGACAGCTGCTGAGTATGCTCTTCCAGCCAGTGCGGACATCAGTCAACAGGGCTTTGAAGGATGAATGGGGCGTGATTTCTACAGGGGGTTGTTGGGCATAACCCTTTTCTTCCCCATGATCCACAGTAGAGAGGATGTAATCGCTGCACGGGCGAGCTGAATAGGGTGCATGCCAGGATTTTGACAATTTGTTATGAGCTTCAGGGAAGAACGGGGCAGAACTACAAGACGCGGTTGCTTGACGGCGTCCGGACTGCAGGAACCATTGATCAAGGCGAGATCGTGTAGGTTCCTCTGGAGGAGACCACTCGATATCGAGCTCTTCGACTGCCCTTGAAAGGACGCGAAGCATCTCCTTGTCAGTGGCGTGTACACGCTCCTCGCTGGGGGAAGGGGTGGTAGCAGGTACCACTCGCCTGATGCAGCAAGAGACATGACATCGTCATCATCCCCAGCTTCAGAACCGCCAAATGAGGCAGTGCGCTCATGCAGAGGACCGGAGCTCATCATGCACATATTGTATTGGCATAGACATGTTATGTGGAGATTGAGGGGCTCTCGGGGAGTGTGCCAGCACGAGGTCCACCTCAAATACATCCTGCTCAACCTCGCAGCACTGCCATGCCTCCTCGTGTGATCCCTGGGGTGTCATAGAAGAAGTGGGTGGAAGGGTGCGGGAGGCTGAATTGTCTCTCAGAATGAGGGCGATTCGCGAGTGAAGCGTCTTGAGACTCATGCCTTCGCAGTGAGGGCAGTCTGTCTCCATGAGAGCAGCCCAGACAGTGAATGCAGCTCTCATGCTGATCTAACGGCGGGATGTGCTTCTTGCACAAGCAACACTTACGGAACAACATCTTTAAAAAGACGCAAACACGTAAGCAACTCTTTTATTGTGTGTGTGTGTGTGTGTGTGTGTGTGTGTGTGTGTGTGTGTGTGTGTGTGTGTATATATATATATATATATATATATATATATATATATATATATCACACACACACACACACACACACACACACACAAGCAACAATATTCAATGCTTATAAGGAAACAACTCCTGCCGAAGTGCTGCGGGGAATCAGGATGCTGGAGCGGCCCGTTCACCAGTGAAGCGGCAAGGTGGAGTGATGTTTGCTGGAGCACTGCAGGGGAGCGGAGAGTCTTCTCGTTGCTGTAAAGATTCCACCCGCTGACTCGTGTAGTCGACTGCGACACAGTAGAGGGCCTCTAGATGAGAGATTAATTGCTGTCTTGAAGGAAGAAAATTCTGAGGAATGGTGTTTGCGTGCCTGCTTTTATAGCGGACAGCTTCGCGCCTAAAAGGGCTCAAACACCATAGCCGATATTAGAATATTGCCGTTATTGTAGAGAGGTTTCAACAAGGTTGTGTGGAAGGACACTCCCCATATGCGTTAGCAAACGCAGTGTCAAGTGTGCTGAGTCGTAAGGGAACTACAGATGTGCGATGTAGTCAAGCGCACCTCGTCATGTTAAAGAGATGATTCAGGTGTCTGGATCACTGAGTGACACTGTCCCTGCAGAGTGTGTCAGATCATGGTGGACTGCTGCATGAGGTGGAGCACTAAGAATTGGCCCACAAAATTAGAATTACAAAGAATCGGCAACAATTTTGTGGGCGCGTTTGTGTCGTTGCCTGATCTGCATAATTCCTTAAGAGAATCTGGTGTTAAACCAGCGCGCACCAATTTTACCAGCCACATTCCCCACTCAAGCCTGGTTTCAGTCTGACGTGAAGCATGCCCTCTGATAGATATGCTCGTGCTGCACACATGGATATTTATATGTCGCAATATACAAGATATAGCAAAATCTCTATCGATTTTACACTTTATATCATCCCCACGATATACAGTTTATCGTCATATCGCCCAGCCCTATCACTGCATCTGGGCCAGCTTAAATTCCAAGATGATCTTAACTGGTTTCCGATGGGCAATTCTGGTCTGTTACTGGCACAAGTTGGTATTGTTGCAAGTATACCTAGCTTGGCCAGTGAAGCCATGCTCCACAACCAGCATGAAAGTGCCTAAAACATACCTAATACTATTAAACAGAAATACTTTTTTAACTGATTTGAACTGGTCATATAAGATGGTCGCCAGCTGTTTTAGCAGGGCTCTCGCACAAATGTGCTTATTTTTGTAAACTCTGGTGTATTTTGTACTTTCTAATCCTCTTTTGAAAGCTTAGCACTTCCTGTGAATTTCAGTGATAAACAAGGTCAAAGGATACAAGCTATATGTGAAAAAAAAAACAGTAATTGTTTCTTCAACTTGAAATGTGGTTAATTGTTACACTGTATTTTCTTTTGTTTCAGGTATAAATCCCTGTGTCCAGAAACCTGGCCAAACTGGGATGGTCGTCTTGTCGATGGAGTGTCCATGCTCGTCAAGCACCTCGGCTATAAACCTGAGGAGTACAAACTCGGCCGGTTGGTTAAAAAATCCGTTTTTAAATGCCAATTTAAATTTAGTGTTTAAGTTTTAATTTCTGTGCTACCAGAAAAGATGGAGATGACTTTTCATGTCTTTTTTTTTTTTTTGTTTGTTTTTTTTTTTTTTTTTTTTTTAAGGACCAAAATCTTCATCCGTTTCCCCAAAACCTTGTTTGCTACCGAAGATGCTCTTGAAGTCAGAAAACACAGTCTTGGTACGAGTACATATTGGTACATATTTTGATAGCCTACATATTTTGGCATACTGGATGGTCTAACTTCCACCTCAAACTCTTCTTCCTGCCCTTGTAGCTACCAAACTGCAGTCATCTTGGAAGGGCTACTGTCAAAAAACGAAATATTCTAAAATGCGACAATCGGGTAAGGTTTAAAAAAAAAGGTGCTTTTGTTTTTCTAAAAAAAAAAATCTTAAAAATTGATGCTTGAAATTTTTGTTCCTGTCATTTTTCCACAGCTATCCTGATTCAAGCCTGGTGGAAAGGTATTCTGGCCCGCAGGCAAGCAAAGCGCAGGAGAGAGGCTGCCGACACCATCCGCAGGTCTGTTTGCATGACATGACTAGTATAAAAAGCAGTGCAGTAAAATATGTGATCTAAATCTAGAGTAAAAGAGACACTATGCTCATTGTAGCTTTTGTTTTTGGGGCAGTCTGTGGTGGTATTATTATAGTTTTAAATTTAGCTTTGATTTCTCTGTAATTTTCAATTTGTCAATTTAATTTTGTTTTCATTCATTTTCACTCTATGACTGTTAAAGTTTAGCTTTAGGTTTTTTTTTTCAGTGTTTTATTGTTTTAGTTTTACTGTGTATTAATTCTTTTATTTTAGTTTCAGTATTTTAGGGCTGCCAACATTTGTTTTAACCGGTATCATTTAAGTACTGTATGTCTAGTGTTGTTAAATTCCTCAGGTTCGTCTAATGTTATCGCTAGTGGCATCTAATGATATTTTAAGGATTAATAAATGCATGTTGTAAAGGTTTCGCATGTTAGAGCATACCGTGTATCTAAAACAAAAAAATAATTCATTGTCAGTTTTAGTTTTGGAGTCAGTTTAGTTTCAGTTATTTACTTTTTTATTTTTTCATTTAGTTTTTGTTAATGATAACAACACTTGTGACGACCATTACAGGTTCATTAAAGGCTTCATCTACCGTCACCAGCCTCGTTGCCCAGAGAACGAGTACTTCCTGGACTATGTTCGTTACTCGTTCCTAATGAAGTTGCACAGGAGCCTGCCCAAAACAGTCCTGGATAAGAGTTGGCCAACACCCCCTCCTGCCCTCACTGAGGTAAGACATCATTCATGAATAGTCATGCATTCAAGCATACTGTTAGACTTGAATTAAGAAATTCTGCCTTTTACATACAGGCTTCAGAGCAGCTCCGCAAGTTGTGCATGCAGAACATGGTGTGGAAGTACTGCAAGAATATCAACCCAGAATGGAAGCACCAGGTGTCATATTTATGATCAACACAGTTATAGATGCAGTGTGTAGTTTTAAATTTTAGCGGCACCAAACGAAATTGCAAAAATAATGATTATTTCAAACAGGTTTCTAAAACAAACAGCATTGTCGGGCCGCTCAACAAGATTGCAATTAGTGTGCTGTGAATAGTGGTGCAAAAATTGCACACTGCACCTTTAAATGAAACTCACCAGTACAGTCTTTTTACAATCACTGTTCACTTAATTGATTGGTTTTTGGAAATTATTTATTGTCTGTTATTGCAGTTGGAGCAGAAAATGGTTGCAAGTGAAGTCTTTAAGGACAAGAAGGATAACTACCCACAAAGTGTGCCAAAGCTGTTTGTTGGCACAAGGCTCAGTGAGTTTTCAGTCTCTTTTTCAGTTCCTGTAAGTAGACTGACTTTCTGTTGCCTTGTATATTCTGATTGTTTTCTGTGTGTGTGTTCAAAAGATGGGGAGGACATCAACCCCAAAGTGATTCAGGCTCTGGGGAATGAGAAGATGAAGGTGTGTTGAATTTTGTGCTGCTTTAAGAAATTGCTTTTTTTAGATCTCTAATTTGGGGTTCTTCATCAAATTCTGCTTAGCAGTATAGATGAGTCTGGAACTAACTTTAGTCTAGAATGTGTTTTCAATATTTTTCTGACCTAGGGCCCCTCATTTTAAGTAACACTGTAACATTTTAATTATGCCTGTCTTTAAAATTTTTAACTAGCATTATTACATTATGTAAGGTTTATCAGATCATTAAGTACATTTATTATAGATAGTTTAAAATGTCATGAATTATTAAAGAAATAGTTCACCCAAAAATGAAAATGTTCTCATCATTTACTCACCCTTATGCCATCCCAGCTGTGTATGACTTTTTCATCTGCTGAACTCAAATGAAGATCTGGTCCATACAATGCAAGTGAATGGGTGCCAAAATTTTGAAGTTCTAAGAATTACATAAGACTCCAGTGGTTAAATTAATGTCTTCAGAAGTGATATGATAGGTGTTGGTGAGAAACAGATCACTTTCATTGTGTTTTTGGTGATTCACATTGTCCGTGCATATCGCCCCCTACTGGGCAGGGAGAAGAATTTCTAGCAAAAAGGACTTAAATATTGATGTTTTTCACCCACAACTATCATATCACTTCTGAAGATATGGATTCAAACACTGGAGTCGGATGGATTACTTTTATGATGTCTTTATGTGCTTTTTGGAGTATCCAAATTTTGGCACCCATTCACTTGAATTGTATGGACCTACAGAGCTGAAATATTCTTCTTAAAATCATAATTTGTGTTCTGCAGAAAAAAGAATGTCATACAAATTTGGGATGGCATGAGGGTGAGTAAATGATGAGAGAATTTTCATTTTTGTGTGAACTATCCCTTTAAAGAAGATTCTACAGTATATGTATATGTTACATTTCTTAAATTAGCCTTATGGTGAATGTAGCAGTTTCATACTAACATATGTGTTATTATGTGTTAGTGTAATCTAAACATCCTCCATTCCTCCTCACAGTATGCTGTTCCAGTGACAAAGTATGACAGGAACGGATACAAAGCTCGCAACCGACAGCTCTTGCTCACGGCCAACAGTGCAATCATTGTGGAAGAGGCCAAGCTGAAACAGCAAATTGACTACAGCGCACTGAAAGGTGAGGTGGAAGGATGGAAAGAGCCACTGACTCTTAAAAAAAAAAAAAAAAAAGTGACACAATAACCACTTCTGCTTTATCTGTAGGGATTTCTGTCAGCTCTCTGAGTGATGGGATATTTGTTCTCCATGTTGCGTCTGAAGACAATAAGCAGAAAGTGAGTCTAAAGATCAGTTGAATTATTGTCTAAACTTTGTCACATTTTCAAGGGCAGAGTCTTTCCCTAAGCACTTAACTGACTGCTTTTAACCCCTAGAATGCATACAGGTATGTGGGTCAGAAGAGACTGAGGTGAAACCTAGATGCTTATTCTTTATAAAACTACTTGTTTTTTCAAGGAAAATTAACCTTAAGTACTCTATATTGCTATATGACTCAATGTAGCTATATTTGTTGTTCAGAGGTGAGGCGTACTAAATAAAGAAAAGTTGCATGTTCACATACACTAAAAAGTGGTCCAGGAGCTATTACCATTGTGTCCGTGCTGTGAACTAGGCATCTAACCTCCATGGGGATGCTCCATGGGGACTGTCCCCGTTATAGTATTGTGTCATGCACTTGACACATAACAACTTGTTATACTTGCATACAACACATAAATATGAACATGAAATTTTTTAAACATACATTACATAACAAATGGAAAATGAAAACAGTCAATGTATTACAAATGTAATGCTAGTGCTAAATGCATTGTATACCATAATAAACATATGGGTCTTAGAGGAACCACGTATGCATTCTAGAGTTACTGATGCAAACTCTCTTATAATTTGAAAGATATTTAACTACGTTTATAAAAGGTAGGTAAGTTCACATGGTCAAAGACACCTTAACTGAAGAATATCTGGTGTGTCAGATCAAAAGACCACTTCATGTAAAATTATAATAAAAAGTTGATGGTCATGTCATTTTTTTACCCACATGCATTATAGATTTAAAGTGAATATGTGAATTTTATTGGTTTCACAGGGTGATGTGGTGCTTCAGAATGATCATGTCATCGAGACGTTAACCAAAGTGGCTATCTGTGCTGACAAGATCAACAGCATTAACATTAACCAGGGAAGGTGAGTTGCAGGTGCAAAATTACCCATTTGCCACTAAAGTTGTACTAGGTACATATAGTATATGAGCTTGTACCTGTGAACCCCCGTAAAAATAACACGTTATTTTTTTTTCTAAATCTCAGAATGCAGTTTATTCAATTATTAGAATAATAACACAATTTGGACATTATACAGATGCACTAATAGATAACTTTTATTCTCTGTATCATGGACAGCATAAAGTTCAGTGTGGCACAAGGCAAAGAAGGGATCATAGATTTTACATCTGGTTCAGATCTGGTGGTAGCCAAGGCTAAGAATGGACACCTTTCTGTGGTGAGTCGCTTTCTGTCTGTCGGTCTGACTGACTGTCTGTCAAACTGACTGACTATTTGGCTGTCTGTCTTATCTATCTGTCTGTCTGTGTCAGACTATCTGTCTATCCATCTGTCTGTCTGTGTCAGACTATCTGTCTATCTTTCTACCTTATCTATGTCTGTCTGTCAGTCAGTCTATCTGTCAGTCAGTCTGTCTGTCTATCTTTATCTATCTGTCTGTCAGACTATGTGTTTGTCTATCTTTATCTATCTGTCTGTCTATCTTTATCTATCTGTCTGTCAGACTCTGTCTGTCTGTCTTTTATCTATCTGTCTGTCAGACCATCTGTTTGTCTATCTTTCTACCTTTTCTGTCTATATGTCTCTATCAGTCTATCTTACTTAACTACTGTCTATGTCTGTCTGTCTGTCTATCAGACTATATGTCTGTCCTAATATCTGTCTGTCTGTCTCTCTATCTTATCTGTCTGTCTGGCCATCTATCTGTCTTTATTTAGTATTGCATGTTTTTGTTGGTAGTTTTGTATATATATTGCATGCTGAGGAAGTACATTAAAGACTATATTTATTAAAATTATTTCAAGGAGGAAACAAATTAGAGTTCCAGAACACAAACAACAGGTGTACTTACAGAGTATCATATTTTTCAGACTGCCCCTCGCCTTAACACAAGATGATGGACGAGTCATGCCCAAGAACTTCCTGTGTTCTCACAAGATCTTTCTGATATGTTCCTTAGTTCATTAATCACATGACTACAGGCAAAGCTTCTCTCTGCCAATCAGATGCCAGCCAGCTGCACCAAAGGCCTCTACTTTCAGTTGTGAAAGTCTAGCAAACTTATTTATGTTTTTGGGGAATAATACTGTTATATGAATATTATGATTTTTAGATTTTTGAAGCCAAGAAATAACAATATATATGTGCATATTTCCTGCACTCTGTCTCTATCTAGATTATTTGTAGAATATAGATTTGTCATTAGAGAAGGTGACCTCAGCCACATTTACAAGGAAAACCAGGGTCCATAATGAGTAGTTATTAGTTATGGTTATATTTTCGTTCACCCATGATTACTTTTCTAGGAATAAAGTTATACAAACCTACTCAGAACTTCCAATACACTTTTACTTGTGTAATAATAAAGTTCATAGGAAAGGTATTATTTACTTTTTGTTGCTATGGAGAAGATGACTTCAAAAAGATGTATGAATCTGTTCCGTACAATATTGCTTACAGGCCTAATAAGTTATTAATATAGGTTGGTGTGTTCAAGAGGAAAGTAAAAGTTGGTTTGAGTTTTAGAGAGTGTACACCATGTGCATTGAGGGAGCGTGTCATGTACAAGTAGGTTCCTTGAAGAGATCTTAAAGAGATCTAGATGGAAAAAAGTGATCACTCGGCATCCAGTTACAGTAGATATGCTTGTGAACCAACCCCATCTATTTACATTGTGATTCATTCATCATTTATTACCCTGTATAATGCTGCAATTTGATAAACCAATACAGAGAGTTAAATAGGGGCAGCAAGCAGGACTGGAGATACATAGATCAGCAAAAATCTCTTTGCCAAGCCCCAAAACTGTGCCTCAAAATGTACTATTTAAGTAGATCACATTTGGGAGTATCTCTGATGTTCTGTGATGAGAAAAGTGTTAGCAATTCCTGTAGAAATGGGAAGAAATCCAGTGATGGACAAAAGGTTTGATTTTGAGAATGGTCTTTCCTCATACACTAGAGGTGAATTACTCAGGCTTTGTCCTCCTAATACACTGGACACAATAATCTCCTATTAGTGCCAATGTCTTGCATTAGCACTGCTTTAACCTCGTGGCAAAGCAGAAAGGCTTTCAAAATCAGTCAACTATTGGGAGGTGTTGATAGCCTTAATTATAGGGGAAGTTGTATGTTATCTACAGTATGTTTATGTCACTGAGGCAGGTTTGTGTATATGTAGATAAAATGTAACAAAGCACTTCTATATTACTGTTCACAAACAAAATAGAGATGTACTTTTTTGAAGCAAAAGTTACAATTTGCCACACCCTCTTCTTGCACTATAGGATTATTCAGGCACCTAAAATCCATTCATAGCTCAACTATTTGATGTTGCCTTGATGTCAAGCGATCAGCCTTTAAGTCATCAGTGAAATATTGAGCATGTGCCTACCATAGCTAGTGTCATAGCTGAGGAAATATGCTTTAAACAAAACAACAACAAAAAACCTGTAAGAATACTATTTAAATGCTGTTGTAAGGATAAGTGCCGCATGTAATGTATTTAGAAATAAAATATTTTTTTGACATTTATAAAAAGTATCCCAATACTCTCCACACAAACTGTTGGCCCACAAGTTTCTTAATGCATTTAGATGTAATTCACACTTTGTGATTTTTGTTTTATACTATTTGTGTAATGTAAGTACCTGGAAGAAATCTGTCATTTGGATGGAAGCAAACTGACAATGTATCTGAGCATATTAAAGCTGATTAAAAACATGGACTTCTCAGCTCTCTGTTTTTCTTGCATACTGTTGATAATAGGCATCTGTGCATTACTTTTGGTATCTCTTCTTTGGTATCTTATTTTTCTTTATTATTTATCTCTATAGTGCCTCGCTGGAATAAAAAGATAAATAAAACCAGCCTGAGATGTTTTGCTGGTTTATGCTGTTCATGTTACTAGGCCTGCCTGAGAGACCAGTTAAAACCAACTTAGGCTGGTTTAAAGGAAAATAACTGGTTCTGTACAGTTTAAACTAAATCGTCAGCATTTGTGGCATAATGTTGATTATTACAAACAATAATTACGACTCGTCCCTCATTTTCTTTTTCTTTTTTAAAAGAAGCAAAAATCTGGGTTACAGTGAGGCACTTAAAATGGAAGTGAATGGGTCCAATCCGTTGTTATATTCAATTTTAAAATTGTGTTGCCATGACAACGTTGTAAACACTGTAATCCCGCAAACAACTTCACAGCTCAAATAATACACAAGTGTTACAGAAGAGCTTTTTTATAAAATTATAAGCTTCACCTATCTGCCTTTAAACCTTCCAAAAATTGACCCCATTTAATTTAATTGTAATTGCGTCACTGTAACCTCGATTTTTATTTATTTTTAATTAAAGGATGGATGAGTCTAAATACATTTTTGTGGTAATCAGCTTTGTGCCACAAATGCTGTCGATTGAGCTTAAATTGTATTGAACCCGGAATATTCCTTTAAACTGTTTATTTTTCAGCAGGGCAGAAATTAAAACTATACTGGCACTTCATAAATGCAATACCTGCTCTTGCATGGCAGCAAAATAATATGCCTATTGCCTACTGTTAAATTTCTTGGCAAAAACAAATAATAATAAATTATGATATTGATGCAGTTAGATTTTTTTTATCAATTTGAATTTTTAAGTCAATGGGAAAGTTTAGAACTTTAATGTAAAGTTTTGTACACAAAAAAAAATTATATATATATATAATTATTATTATTATTATTATTATTTCTATTTTAAGGTTAGAGCTGAAATAATTGCAGAAACGTGTATGAAAATGAGCATGCGGGCTTTAAAGTAATGAGTAGCCTAGAGAGAAACAAACCGAAACCAACCGAGATTACAATAAAGAAGTAAATTCAGAGAAGTGCGATCACTGGGCGGAGATACTTAAATTCTACTATTGCCTAACAATGTCAGGTGACAGAAGACAACGCAATGAACGCATAGAATATCGGTTTTCGTCGTGTTTTAAAACACACTTTGTATTAGTTTAATGGTATATTAATGTACTATAGTTTGTACACATACTCAATATGTGATATCTAAGATATCCATTATGTTTATGATACAGTAGGCGTACTATATCGCAAAGGCTAGTTCCACATTCGTTGGTAACAACTACTATCAATTGAGACTCCACAGAGGTATACGGGGGCCGTTCAGACCGAACGCGTTTTTGCGCTAAAAAAAAAAAAAGCAAGATACAGCGCAACGAATATAACAGAACTCAGGTGTCTCGAGACGCGTTTCTTTTAACCTGACAAGGTGTTCTGCGCGAGATGCGGGTTAAGGCAAGTGCTTACATTGTTGAGATCGAAAAACAGCGCGAACGCGTTCGTCCCCTGAGAATGATGGGTGTGACTCTGTAAGTTAGTTTATTATTACCTTATTATTTATGGAACGACTATTCCGGTCCTTGATTATCCCCGATAACATATTAGATATAGAAGAAGCGTTGTAAAGTAAGTTCTCAGCGTGTTCGCAGTGATGGCTGTTGGGCCATGTAGCGCAGAGATTCAACAACGGCGCTTGGAGCTCGTGGAGAACCACAGCGAACACTTGACGCGCCTTCTGGACGTGCTGTTCAACGTGGGTGCAGTGACCGAGGAAGACCTAAGCCTCATTAGAGGTTCATCTCTCAAAGGTGAGAGAGAGTGTATGCGAGTTCTTCTGGATGTGCTCAATGGAAGAGGTGAAGAATCATGCAGGGCGTTCCTCTACTTGCTACCAAGCGTTCAGGAAGAAACAGCCTCAGCAACAAAACCAGGACAGACCAGCAAGCAAGACCACCTGAAAAAGCACAAAGACATCCTGGCTAGACAGCACTGTTCAGTGGACTATCTAAGCATCAGAGGTCTGAATTCAGAGCAGACTGAGACTGGATGCTTGACTGATATTACATTCTCAAGACAGACTGGCCATGCATCACCCTTGCAGTGCCGGCATGAGGCCTCTGGAGTGGGTGATGCTTTCAGGACACAGGGGGATGAGGCTGGTAGACAAGATGAGATATGTGTTTTCAGGGACGTGTATGAGAATTTGCTTTCTAACATAGCAAGTGGGGTGAATATGCTGTCCGGAATTGCTGGGAGTGGGAAAACCACGGTTGTGAGACGGCTGGTGCGAGAGTGGGCTGCCGAAAGCAACTCGACCAAGATTGTCCTATCTCTGTCATTTAGTGAGTTAAACCTTATAACTCAGGAGCAAAGCTTGCAGGAGCTTTTGACAGATCACTACAGCCATTTGAAACCCATTCTGACAGATTTACTGACCTCAAACCCAGCACAGTTTTTACTCATCTTAGATGGACTTGACGAATTCTGTTACCATCTTAATTTCGAACATACTCCCAAGTGCTCAGATCCTGAGCGGGTGCAGCCTATACAAGCCATTGTGGTGAATTTGATCAAGGGGAATCTGCTTCCAGGTGTGTCCATATTCCTCACCTCCCGGCCTCACGCGGTCTCCAAAGTGCCTCCTGTGCTGGTCAGTCAGTTTTACAGTCTGCTGGGCTTCTCCGCAGGTCAGCAGAAGCAATACTTTGAGCAGAACTGTGGTTCTCACGAAGCTGCTGCTTCAGTGTGGGCCTCGGTATCGTCCCATAAACCCCTTCTCCTTATGTGTCACATTCCTGCATTCTGCTGGATTGTGTCTGCTGCTTTGCAAGATGGTGGCTCCTGTCTTTGTCTTGACACTGTAAGTGCCAGTCCAGGAAAAAGAGGATTACGCAATGAGGAAGCAAACCGACGAAACTCTTCATTGGGACCTAAGGAGTTAACAAACACCAAATTGTACCAGGAGACCTCAAAACCAGTCACTATCACTGAGATCTACTGTTGCTTCGTCAAATCCATCTTGCTGTTCCATGTGCAAGGGCGTACAGAGGGTTCCCATCTCACCAGGCTCCAACATGCCCCTCACGTCCTTGGCGAAATGCAGCCTTTTCTAAAAAGCCTGGGAGCCATGGCCTTCAAAGGTCTGCTGGAGAGACGGTTCATCTTTGACAGCTCTGATTTGAACGCTTTTAATTTGGGTAGCTCTAAGCTCTCACAGGTATTCCTCATAGAGATTCTTAAAGAGGATCGAGCCTCCCTTACATTTGAAAAGGGCTTCCATTTCATCCACACCAGTGTGCAAGAGTTCTTGGCTGCCCTGTATTATGTTTTTCAGTCTATCTCAGGATCAGATCCATTTTCAGGCCTCAAATCAACCACAGGCCGCTATTTCCGGTCTGTGTGTAAGCAAATTGTGTCAGCTGTTCATAAGTTTGGCAGACCATACCGTCTCTTCCGCAGACGCATAAAGAAGGCTTTTCGTTGTGGGGAACAACATCAGTCTGGACACATGGATCTGTTCTGCAGGTACATACAGTACATGTCCGGGTCTCATATCACCCCAAAATCAACAGGAAGAAATTGAAAGTATATTTTGCTTGAAAATGCAGTCTGTTAATTAGGACAATTAATATTTTTGCATTGTGAAATTATTTTCATGACATTTAACCATATTCAAACCATTCTTGTTATTGTAATATGAAAAAAAAAAAAAAAAAAAATGCTAAAGGTGCACTCAGTAATTTCTCCTCAATTAAAAAAGTTTTATTCTTAAATAAATGAATGAATTTTCAAACATATGTCATGTCAGTAACCTTATAAAAAGCTGTTTTATACTACATGGAGAGGGTCCCCTCAGTGGGGGCAGCCATGTTAGAATCACATGACCAGTCGAATACTACTCTGTTAGCTATTAATTTTGAAAGATGCAGCATCCACAACACTAGGTGTCGAAGATGACATATTGAAAAAATCACTTAGTGCACCTTTAAGTATTTATTTATTAGAATTTGTTAGTGTTTTGGTAGGATTGTACTGCCTTTAATTTATGTAATAAAGTAAAAACACTATATTACAGTAATGATAATCACCAATGAGAATAATGGAGATTACACACAAAAAAATCACAAGTAAAAGATATGTGCACATTACAGTAACAGTACAGTACAATTTAATGTGCTTAATTGTCATGAAAATGATGTCACAATGCAAAATCATAATAATAATAATAATAATAATGGTCCTGAAAATAGGCTTAAGGTTCTTTATGCAAAATATATTTTCTTTTGATGTTAGAGTAAAAACCTGGACATGTTCTAATGAGATTCACCCATTTCCTGCTATGTCAGTTTTTAAAGGAATATTCCGGGTTCAGTGCAAGTCAAGCTCAGTCGACAGCAAATGTAGCATAATGTTGATTACCACAGAAAATACAGTATTTTCAACTCGTCCCTCGTTTATTCAAATAAAAAAGCAAAAATCACAGTTGCAATTAGGCACTTGCAGTGGAAGTGAATGGGGCCAGTCCATAAAAATTAAAATACACACTGTTTTAAAAGTATAGCCTCAAGACATAAACATTATACATGCTAAGATTATTTTGGTGTGATAAAATCTGTTACAAATGATTTTAGTGTGAAAAAATCGCTTACAGGGTTTACCAGCGTTATGGCGTCATGGCAACAAAGTTGTATTTTTGAATATAATCTTACACAGACAATGATAGTAAGCGAATATGTCTTGGGACTATACTTTTGAAACAATGTATATTTGAATGTTTATGGACTTCGCCCCTTACACATCCATTGTAAGTGCCTTACTGTACCTGCAATTTGATGCTCTTTTTTTAAATAAAGATTTACAAGTTAACATTATTATGTGTTGATTGAGCTTAAAGGAATATTCCGGGTTCAATACAAGTTAAGCTCAATCGACAGCATTTGTGGCATAATGTTCACTACTACAAAAATACATTTTGACTTGCCCCTCCTTTTCTTAAAAAAAAAAAGCAAAAATGGGGGCAAATTTAAAATATTTTAAATGTTAGAATAGCCACAAGACATAAACAATATGCATGTAAACATGATTGTAGTGTGATAAAATCACTTACTAACCTTTTCTTTGTAAAGTTATTACCAATTTTACAACTTTGTTACCATGACGATGTAATGTTAACAAACCCTAAAATGACTGTAAAAATGACAATTAATACAACTTTACAGTTCAGATAACACGAGTTTTAAAAGAAGAATTAATGTAAGTGCTTTCATAAAATTATAAGCCTCAAATTTCTGCCTTTAAACCCTCCAAAAACTGGCACCATTCACTTCCATTGTAAGTGCCTCACTGTAACCTCCATGTTTGCTTTTTTATTTTTACAGAAAAGGAGAGACTAATCAAAATTCATTTTTGTGGTAATCGACATTGTGCCACAAATGCTGACGATTGAGCTTTACTTGTATTGAACCTGGAACATTCCTTTAACTTTAATTAAACCCAGAACATTTCTTTAATGCTTGATTCTATCAATAATTTAAGGTTTTTGTGTTTTCTCATTTCATAACTCACCTGTAATGTGCGCTCATACACAGGTTTGTATGCGGCCTGTTGGTCCCTAGAACGCGCCTAATCTTAAATGGATTTTTCCCTGATGGACCACGGACACATCTTCTCTTATGCACACCCTCTCCAGATCCAACTCCTCCTTTCCTCCTCCATCTGTTACACTCCCAGCTCCAGAGCTCCACCCTCAGCCCAGAAAGGCAGGTCAATGTGTGTCACTGTCTTTACGAGGCTCAAGACCCTGATTTGTCACAACGGCTACAAGGCTGGATGAAAGTCCTTTCAGAGCAGGCCTCAAATCAGTCTGGCTCTGTGAACAGAGACTGGAGCGAGCTGGCTTTCCTGTTACAGCTGAGCCCAGACCTGCAGTTTCTAAAACTAGATGCACAAGCACTCAATGCTGATGGGCTCCGCAGGCTCTTACCAGTTCTTCCTCTCTTTTCAACACTCAGGTACTGTAAACATAAGATATAATTGGTCAAAATCTGCTATGGCACTCTTAAAGGGACAGTCAACCCACAATGAAATTTCTGTCATCATTTGCTCACCCTCATGTAGTTCCAAACCAATTTGACTTATGTTAGGCAGAATGCAGAATGTTTGAGATAGGCTTCCAGGCGGGATAAAAATACACTGATTAAAAATCCCACTGTCCAATCAAAAATCAGATAATTTACCTTATTCAAATAGCCCTCATGAAACTCCCATAAACTTCTAGAGACGCACGACATCCAGGCAGGACCCAAAATGATGCGTTTAGAGCCTCTTTTCTAATGAACATCGATCTTTTGCTCCCTTGAACTCAGTGGGATGCGTATCTGTCTTAGACAGCTTCAGTGGGGCTCTATGGGCCGTGCGTCCACTAACTCCAACGGACATAATGGTGCAGATAACATCAACGGAACAAACATCATGAAAGTGTTGTATGCTATTGCAGTTTTGTTACTTAAAATATTGAACTGTGACAATAGTCTAAATTATAGAGAGATTATATGCAATTTGATAAACATGTTGTTGCACAATTTTAATGACATTTTAAGGGAAGCTGTGCTTCCCCTGTAGTCTAAACAGTTGCCACTAGCAGAATTTTTGTCTTCCATATAATGAAAGTGAATGGTAACTGAGGCTAACATTCTGCCTAACATCTCCTCCAGAAGAAAGAAAGTCATAAGAGTTTTGAACCACATGAGAAGTAAATAATAGTAGAATTGTAATTTTGGGTGAACTATCCCTTTGAATAATTGTGCTTTGTGATATTAACTGTGTTGTCTTTGTTTAAAGTGTGGAACAGAATCCTCTTGGCCCAGAGGGGGCGGCTGTGCTATCCCTTGCTCTGCAAAATCCAGACTGTTGCATTCAGAGGCTGTGGTAAGTTGCCATAACAAATTGCTAAAAGAAACGTTCCAATGAAAAATCATGCTGAAAGTGTGAACTTTTGACTATGTACAATATGTTTAACACAGGGTGGTCGCGACAGGGCTTGGCTGTGAGGGCGTTAAGATTCTTGCAGAAGCACTGAAAGAAAATCGTACTGTGACTGACCTCAGGTGACCAATGAGAAAACAGATGTAAAACAGTATGTCCACAAATAATTGGCCATGTCATGTTGTTTTCTGTAACCTACAATGTCATTGTCTCAGTAGAATGGCCATCAATAAAATTGGAGATGTTGGAGCTGGCTCTCTTGCAGAATTGTTGAGGACAAATCGCACTTTGACAGATATCAGGTGAAGGAGACTTGTATTAAGCTTTAATGTCTCTGATGTTGGAGTGGGGAAAATTAACAATCAGCTGGCAATATCACAAAATAAACCCTGACAGGGTGATCAGGCTAGTTATACTGCATATAAAAATATTCAAGTTTTAAATTATTGTATTATATGAGAAACAAAGAGACCACAAAGTTTTCAGAGAGAAGTGATACTAGCATAGCTGTATAGGACATTGGTCGCCAGAGACAATGGTCAATTGGCTACAGTAGAGGTCTTTATACAAAATTTTGACAGCAGTGATTGACCAATAAGAATCAAGTATTCCAGAGAACCATATAATACATTTCCTATTGGTTCTTATTAATCACTGAAGCTAGCAATGTATTTGTGCCCATTCATTGTGTTTTATCATTGTGCATTCTATAGACTTCGTGACAACCATGTGACAGACAAAGGAGCTGAACTCCTCATGGTGGCCCTAAAAGAGAACACTACATTACAATACCTGTGGTATGATCCATTTAGATCTCATTTATTTCAGTTAATCTATACATGATTGTATACAGTAGTGATTGTGTGCCAATTGTTGTTTTTATTCATCACAGGATGACTGACAACAAGTTTTCCAAAGAGGGTGTCAAGAAGCTGAGAGAATTTGCAAAGAGCAGACCTAATCTTGACATTAAAGTTTGTGACTGATTCACAACCAACAAACCAGGGAGGAATATTAAGGATCATGCTTTTCTTGCAATTCATCAGTTGACTGGTACAGCTGTCACTCATACACTACTCATACAGTTGCTCCTTTGTCCTGATATATTACTTTGAATGCATATGTTTAATGGACGCAATCAGAAGCTGAGTTCGGAATGGCATACTACCATACTACTTTTACTATTTATGCCTTATTTATATGGTATGTCCGAACTTAGCCAGACTCTCCAGGTTTGACAGAACCACTCAGGCTACTACTGCCCTCTACTGGATTTTAATGGAGAATTCGCTACGCTTTTGAATGGTACATTGAATTCATACCACTGGAATTTATCAACAGTAATGTACTAAGAACTGTCTGCGATAATTCAGGCAATGGTATTTCCTGCACTTTATACCTTTTAGACTATTTAGACCACTTCCCAAAAAGACTGGATTGCTATAATTTATTTTGTAAAAGATGAATTGCTTTCTTTTCATTAGCAAATCTGTTACAGGTTTTGACTGAAGCTTACATAATGTATGTTACCTTTTTTTATATTTATTTTTACTTCTTTATCTATTCTGCTCTAGTGTTTCTTTCCAGTTTTCCAGTTATAGTGCCACAATCAATCTCTGCTATGGTTTAGTGCCCATTTTTGTGGGCTCGTTTACAGGCAGACCTCAGGGCTCCACTTTGCATCTAGACTTTGCATGCTTCTTAAACAGAAGTAAAAATGTACGTGTAAAATACACAAAAAGAGAGAGGGTCATATGTTGTACTTTGGTTAGTCAATGCTTTTTAAGCTGACATTTTAAAAGGTAATCAACTAAATCACTATAATATCAGTGATTAACCTCTCTAAAATCACATGAAGTGTTGTGACTGTTTAAACAAAAGAAAACGTTTCATTATGAACACAGATTTCCTTTATTCATTATTATGTTGTTGCTTTGTACGGCAATAGTACTATAAGAATAGTGTTCAAAACATACGTCTGTCTTTATTGTATAACTTCTTATACATGTCAAAATATAGCACCAGAGTAAGAAGTAACTGCAATGATACTGTATTTGCAGCAAGCTCAAAGGTTTAGTAACAAAATGCTCAAAGAACAAAATAAGTCATGCGTTGTTTTATCATTTATCATTTTTTAATTTTAACAATACTAACAATGCACAGTACAAGTGTTTTTAAGCAATCATTTAAACTAAAATTGAATGAACAAATGAGTGTTCAGTAAACTCATTTAAGTGAAGCGTGAAGCATTTACCCATGTTTCCATTGATCATGGTATAAATACTGGGGGGAATCTATGCCCTTGCGTTTAATGTATTCTCCAGATTCCATTATGTTATGCAACGGAGTCTGTGATATGTCATTTCTCCTACAGTAAGTTGCATTGCTGCAGGCGTCTGATTCCACACCTACTGCCTTGATATGAAAAGCCAGCTGTACATGTTTATTCTCAAGTGTGTGTCTGTCATTCTGCCATGTTTAACTAGAATTTTTAAAATTGCTTACATACTGTATATTTAGTATGTAGCCTACTTTGTACTGCTGCATATAATAGCTCAATAATGAAGCATCATACACCCTATTATGTGAACAGTGGATGGAAAGCATGACATAAAAGGTGCTGAAAAGCACAAGACATTTTCACTAGGCAACTGGGGAATATCTGATCACAATAAACCTCCATATAGCAGGCTACTTCCCTCGGTGTAATTGAGTTGCAGTTACTCATATAAACCACCAGATGCCGACGCGATATTTTGTGACACGGCTCCTCTGTTCAGTTGAGTACTTTGTAACGAGTAGACGAGAAACAACTGAACAAAGAGCTTTGTCCATTTGCTCACTTTCTATTAAATAACAGGCTACTACCTTTTATATTTACTATTTTATTGTTTCTACATTGCGAATGACCTTTGATAAACTGATAGTTACAGTTGACTTCAGAAGCTTGGAAAGAGCGTTAATGTGATACTCAGACACCAAATGACTGTTGTTGTTTTTCCCCCATTAATACAGTCATATGATATAAGACATTCTTGGCAATTACATTTACCATATGTTACATGTTTAGTACACTAGTCTGTCTGTGTTTTTGCATTAGTGCCAGTGGTGTTTCTCAGCTTGACCATTACTATCAAAGATGTTGAAATCATGAAGTAGCCTATGAGGAAAGTTTCCTTTGTTTCGAATAAGTCGGGAAAGGAATGAAATGGTAAAATGGTATTAGTAGCGTGACCCATAACAGCATACGACCTGGTAAACTGACGATGAGGTTTCAAACCTCTTCTCTGCAAGTGAGTTGTCTTTGCATGGAGGAAAATATAATGTCAAATTATTTATATAAATTCTCCGAGCAGCCTTCTGATTGGCTATTCTCATCTCTAGCTCAGAAAGCAGCCAATGGGGAAGTTTGCTTGTTTGTGTGAAGCAAAGCGGTTCAAATATAAAATCGGCAATAAGAGATGTTGGAAACTACATTGATGAACATACAAGCCAAAGAGGGAAATTGGCATCAGAAGGTGTTTTATACATTTTTGTACTTCGAGAGAGCCGAAGTGAAGATTTGTTGAAGGTCTCTGGAACTGTAAGTATGAGTCATTATAAGGATGCTCTGCTGTAAGTTTACGTGTTATGGTTGTTGATCTTGTATTACTTCATGTAAGCAATCATTTTTTATTTTTTATTTTTTTAGCATTTTGACATATGAGGATATATATATATATATATATATATATATATATATATATATATATATATATATATATATATATATATATATATATATGATTGGGCTGTTGGTTTAATTTTGTACTAAAAATTATATATAATTCTATACCATATTTCCATCAGCATTCTAATAAAATGTATTTAATCATTTCAGTGCATGCTTTTGGAGATATGAACTGAGATTTTGTTGAAATGCATAATTATGCTGAGGATGAGCTTTATGCCGCAACTTTGTTCCGTGTCTGTACCGTGAACAGAGCTGTAACAAAATGACATTCAACTTACAAGATGAGCTTCGACAGCGAAGAAAATATATCTAATTTAACGGTTATCGCATAAAATATAACGTTTGATCGGACCATAGTTATGTTTTTTTTTTTACAATTGCCACCAGAATGTGTGTTTTGGCAGTATTATGTGATGCATGGTGGGACAGAACTGCGTGTACTTCAGCTCTCTTTATATAAGGCATTATTTACTATGAGCGCATTTTCACTGCGAGCATTTATATGGCCTAATGTAGAAACAATATTGTGGAGCGTATAACCAGGAAGTGCAGTAAACGCGTCTGTTATACAGCTTCTCTTGTAAACAGCTGAGCTCTGTATGCATGAGGAAGGAGCTACGGGTATGAGGGGCATACATATATATATATATATATATATATATATATATATACATATACATATATATATATATATATATATATATATATATATATATATATATATATATATATATATCACACACACACACACACACACACAGGCGGAGGCACTGATGATGCATGTCCAGTTTAGACCAGTTTTAGGGCAGCTCGTTTTCCGCAGGATCCAGGATAATTAACATTAGACAAGCGCGTGCAAATCAGGACAGTTCATTCAACGAGTAAAACCAGAGTGCATTTTTTTTCTCACAATGATTAAAATATTTTATGAAGCGCTTGTGAGCTACTGCATTCAATATGATGTATTAAACCATATGTTTTTAATATTTCTATATGCGTAATTTATAATATATAACGTTTATGGAAAACAAACATAATCTAATCGTATTTTGTGACGTAATGTCACTTCTCATGTCTGTGGTGAGTCAGATAGTACACAAAGATATAGCACAAAGCATCGACTCGCGCCGCACTGGTTCGAACCGGCTGGATCTTGGTCTCACGTGGAGCTGCGCTCTGAATCTGTTTTTTTCGGGCACCCAATGAGGGGAGACGAAAACGTTCAATAGCCAATCGGACGATAGTGAGGCGGGGTTAGCGGTGGATAAATGGGCGGGGTTTCAGTCAACAACATGCTTCTTTTGGAACTCAGCTGTTTTGTGTTTATGAGCTGTTTTGTAGCTTAGTGAGACAAAGGAACTGGATTAAAATTATGTTGGGCAAGGGTTGTGGATAAAAACAAACTGTCAACAAATAAACGTTATACGTTTATATGTTGTGTGTAATGACTGGCATTATAAAAAAATCTAATATATAAAATGCAATATTGTATATGCATGAATATGTGTATATGTAATGTTTTTTAATAATGTAATACTATTATTAAATATTCAACGTTAAATAACAGTCGTCCCCCTCCATTATCTTCTCTATGGCAATTTTTTCAGGACTGACCAAAGTTTAAGGGGATTTCCTCTGAATTCCCAGTTGCAACTGTATCCTCCCCTTCAGCCATGGCTCCCTCACTGGCCACAGCATTCTCCAGGCGCTGGTGGATGGCAATTACTGCGGTGATTGAAAGCCTACTGTTCTCTGCTGTGCTGCTCGGATGGGGCTCACTGCTGATTATGCTGAAATCAGAGGGCTTTTACTCTTTCCTCTGCAGAGAGCCAGGTAAAGAGGGAGGCAAATGGGTACACAGGTTGGTTTTTGAATCTCTATAAAGGAAATAAATGCACTATATATCGCAGCCAGATTGTACGCCGCAAATAATTACTTGAGAACATCAAAGAAAATCTTATACAGGCAGCATTTGATTAAATTTAGGTATTGAAAGTGCTCCCAGTTGCTCATACAACTAATACAATTTTGTTTTCACTTTGTTCATATAGAACCCAGCTTTTAAAAGTGAGATGTTTGGCAGCTCGATTTTAAATTAAATCATGATTAAACATGCCCTGAATGAACCTTGGAATGCAGTTCCCTCTCTCCTTGCCCTAATCAAACCAGCACTTCTTTCCCAATAGAGGCTGCACTTTTACCTTAAAAAGTGTCAGAGTTGTTAGATGTTATAATCACTTCATCAATTAGCTGTTGCATTGGTGAGTGTAAAATAATACACATTACATCTTTGGAGTCTGGCACCCATCACAAGCCTAGTGGAGGGTTAGTGCACCTTATTTGGAAGCCTGCTTGCCTTGTGTTGCCATTAACGATAACAAACAGCATCTACAAGCTTGTTTAGAAAAAGTTTAACTCTATTTATTAATGCAGCCTGTATCCATTATCCATAACGAACATAATTATGTACTGATGTGCATAAATCATAGTCATGCAGATACATTGATAACTGGTCATGTATGAAGAAGGCACATGTTTTTTTGTTGTTGTTGTTTTTTTGTCAGTATGTTATCCATACGGGTCCATAGAAATTTCCATAGGACATATTAGGCATTAAGCAAAACATAGAAATCATGTGTGCCTATGGGCCATACATCAAATTTGCTTGGAGTTATGCAATAGATGACCCATCTGATATTGGCACAGTGGCCACAAGCAATCAGTATCACTACGATCTAAAGGGCACGTCAGATGTTCTTCACTTTTTTGCTGTTTGAGACTTCGTGGTTCACGTAATGGTGTGAAGTGTGAAGTCCAAATTCCAAACCAATTCCAAACACAGCAGCATGGTCCTCTTCTCCTTGGAACAATCATTATAATAATTATAGTTGAATTTTACTTGGCCACAGTGAAAAAAAAAAATGTAGCCTTACATACTGTATGTAATGTATTAAATGTATTAAATAATATTATATTAATATTCATGAATTAAGTTGATACGTTTTATAATGTGTTCCTTACACAGATCTATCCTACTTTTGAGTGGAGTTAGTCATAAAAGTTTCCACTCAAGTGCTCCAGCAATCCTGTGCATTCACACTTCCCTTCTCTCTCTCTCTCTCTCTCTCTCTCATTTCAGCTGTTGTCAGCATCTCGTTCATAGTCTGTTTTCTAGTTTCTAGACACCGGGCTTCACATTTCTGATGATGAGAGGATGTAAATGTGGCTCAAGAGTTTGCTCAGTGCAAATATGAGATTAGAGTACCATTTCCTCACCTCTTGTCCTACTTATTTCCCCTGGACTCAGCTTTCAACCTCACGTTATCAGTTGGCTGGTTCTCTGTAATCAGCAGGCATGAGGAAACATCAACCAAGAACATGCTTGTCTGGCTAAATATTTCAGCTCAGCACATCTGACAGTCTGAGTTAATGACGTTTCTGTGCATCATCAGTCTCATATTGAATTGTCTTTCCATTCTGCTCTCACTTCTCCATATTTCAGAGCAAATGGGAAACCTGGCTTTTTCTGTATCTGTTTTGTTGCTGTGGCTGATTAGATCTAGTGGAACAATGGGTTCTGAAACAGAGCTCCTTTCTGAGCTCCTTTCTTATCTCAAGAGACACAGGGATATTTGTGAAAATTTGGATTCAATAGAAAACTACCTTCTGCAACCATTCATTAATGCTGCTAAGGCAAGCATCAGTATTATTATTGCGCATTCTTATTATTGCACATTCTTAGGGTTAGGGGATTGTCTAAATATTAGGTGGGTAAGAAAAATCATTAAACTTGCATTGATTAAAGGAGGGAACCAAGCCATTCATGAAACATTCTTAAGAATACATTTCTTTTTAACTACAATCTTCTTTTTTATTTTTATAACTTAAGAAACAAAGTTAACAATACTTTGTATATCTAAAAAAAATTCTGAAGAATGTTCTACACTTGGATCTTTCTATGAACTTCTCATTTATTCATATGAATTTTGTATTTATTAATTCTTATTTTTATTTTTTTTCTTAAGATGGTTTTTGTGAATCCGGCCTCAGAATATAACAGAAACTTGGTGGTGGGCTCTTTTTACTTGGGCAAGTAAGTGACCACTTAGTAACCCAGGAAACCCTAGAAACAACTTAGTAATACCAAAGCAACCACCTAGAACACCCTTGCAACTGCATAGCAACACGTTAAAAATCCACTCAGAACACCATCTGTGTAGCAACACCCTTACGAGTACCCACAACAACCTGTCATCATGGTTTGCATGGGCAAAACTCTTTAGAAAATGTAAAAATCTAGTTGTATGAAAAATAGGATAAACCTTCATTTGGTGTCAGTCTGTGACTTAACTGGAGCAGTCCTTGAAACTGGTCTGTATGTTCACTTTATTGGCAGTTCCTCCTTCATTACTCAAAACATCTAAAGCCCAGCAGCCACCTGGCTTCTAATAATCTATTGATGGGCTCTAATCCATTTCTTCTCATCTTCAATCACCTGCTCAGGTCTGCTCCACAAACACAACTCATTTGTTTGTTTACTGATCACATTTAAATAAAAACAAAAACCTCACACAAAAAGCTATCTGTCTCTTGCCCACCCTGTTACCATCTTAACTGCTTCGTCCATGTGCCTTAAGCAGCCCCATTCCCCATCTCACCAGCTCAGAACAAGTTTCAAGGCTGTTGACTGAAATGTTTCTGGTTTCAAAGGAACTCTCGGAAAACAACTTTCTTGAATTTTCAAGGATCAAGAAGGAAACTTGTTACTCGGCCAAAGCGTGATTATCCCTGATCAAAATGACCAGGGGGCCCTGGGTGAAATGTTAGCTGCCCTGCAGAAAAACAAACAAACAAACAAACATCTTAAACCAATTTAAGCTTGGTTGCTGGTCTTAGCTGGTTTAATTGGTCTCGCAGACTTGCAAAGCTGGTTTAAGCTGGTCTACAAAGTCTCCAAACCTGGCCAGCTGACAAGTGCCCCAATCCCCCTCTAAAACCAGCAAACCAGACCAGGCTTGGAGACCAACTAAGACCATTAAACCAGTGTAGGTTGGTTGGTAGGAAATTTTTATGTTCGTCGTCTTGGACTTGCACTGACACCTAGTGGCGTGGATGCAGTCTCATTCAAATGCAAAAGTTTTTAGTTCCCAATTCCATTCTGTGAAATTCACTATCTACAGTCAGCCATGGTTAATTTAATCCATGAGAAAAAGCATCCAATAAGAGGGCAGTTAATGAGTTTAAGTGAGTAATATCAGAGACTATGTAGCAGAGACAGGCCACTTCTGTTAAGATAAATGAGAGAAACTGGAATGGCCAATAGATGTAGAAAAGAAGATTTTACAGCTGATTTTAAATATATTCTTTGATCGTAATATTAACGAACCATTTTGGAGATTTCGGTCTTTCCCCATTCAAGAAGATAGGAGCTGTATTTGTATGCCGCTTGCTTAAAAATAGCTACCTAGCCTGCCCGAGTGTTCCAAAGATGGCCATCGAGTGAACTGACTTACCTTGAAAGAGACTTTGGTAATATTCAGCTGGTCATTTCATAACATGGCAGCCTCCATGAGGGGACCCTCTCCATGTAGAATAAAATAGCTTTTTTAAGGTTACTGACATTTATACTTATGTTTCAAAATTATTGTTCATTTCTTAAGAAGTACAACTTTTTGATGAGGAAAATATGACTGAGTGCACCTTTAAGCTACTTTTATTTTCAGCAGCTCACGATGGTGGTTGTAGGAAGGCGCTGGTTTTAGGAGGCCGAACTTTTGGGGGTCAGATAGACTCTATTAGACTGGCTATTTCTGCTAGTTGTTTACTGTCTCTTTCTGCCTGTTTATTTGACCCTGGGAGAAAGAACTGGTGGAGGTCAGTCTATCTCACAAAGCCATTAACGTTTCACTGCCCAGAGTGTCATAACTTTTTTCCTTGAAGTCAGATCCCAAATTGGTTCATAAGGTTTTACATGTGAAAGTGTGACATCCAGCAATGTTCATATAAATTATGTTGACAAGTTCATATTAGCAATCTTCAATATTATCTGTGTACATATTATTCTACAGTTCATAAAAATCCCTAAATAACCTAAAATGATAAGTGGAGCCTTTTAAAGAAAACACTTTCAAAGGTCTTTGACTTTCTTCTGTTGTCATTGTACCTTGCAGCATATTTGCTTTTGATTATTCGTGGCCTAGATCATGTCTGTAAACCTGGTCAGTGGATGATTATATTTGGGGTTCTACTCTCTTTATTCCTCCAGGTAACAGTACAGGGCAGAATGTGTCAGAGAATGGCAATGGTACGACAACGAACCCTTCAGGTGAGGAGGAGTTCCTTCAGATGAACGGCTGGACCATCTGTAAAGCGCAAGATGAGATGCTGAACCTGGCCTTCACTATCGGCTCCTTCCTCCTCAGTGCCATCACACTACCCCTCGGTATCATAATGGACAAGTACGGCCCACGCAAATTACGACTGCTTGGAAGGTAGGAGGAAGGATGTTTTTTGAATACACTGCATACAAAATGTATTCCAGTGTTCCATAGTATTGTTTACAAGTTACAATGTACAATACATGATGCATAATAACAGTAAAATAAAATAATCTCTTCATAGTGCCTCCTTTGCCCTCTCCTGCATCCTGATTGCATATGGAGCCAGTGACCCTAGAAGTATATATACACATTCACCCTAGTCCACCATTGCTGTTAATACTGACCTTAGCTTGCTTTGATTGACTTTAATGTTTGTTTGTTTCGCAGATCTCTCCATCCTGATCTTCTTTGCCCTGGCGCTGAATGGGTTTGGAGGCATGTGCATGACCTTCACCTCGCTCACAGTAAGTGCTGAAGTCTTACTCACATCACAGGCCTGATATCAGATTTGCTGTGGTTAAAGGCTCCATGGATGAGGACAATATTTTGCACAAAGGCAATGGCACAATCTCACCTGCCACTGAACTCAATGTAGCTGAATTTTGCAGTGGAATTCTGCTCCAAAATAGGCTTCATAATCATTTATTCATTGTCAAATATAATTTTTTTCTAATCTGGATTCCCAAGGGTGCTAGCAGCCCATACTAGGAATACTGACATAGATATTTATTTTTTTTGCCAATAATTTAAATAATAGTTTTGTACCAAAACATAGTGGTTTTCAACCTAGACAACATTTTAAGACATCTTAGACACACGCCCAATACAAAAGCTGTACCAAAAGGTTGGCAGCATAATTATAAGATATCTTTTTTTGATTAAATGTATTTAAATATACAGTTGTGCTCAAAAGTTTGCATACCCTTGGAGAATTGGTAATATATGAACCATTTTTAAAGAAAACATGAGTGAGCAGGCAAAACAAATTTTTTTTTATTTCTTATGGGATTCATATTCAACTGTAGGTTATAACAGAATGGCACAATCATAAAACAAAACATGGCAACAAAGAAAAAAATGAAATGACCCCTGCTCAAAAGTCTGCATACCCTTAGTTCTTAATACTGTGTATTGCCCCCTTTAGCATCAATGACAGCGTGCAGTCTTTTGTAATAGTTGTCTATGAGGCACCAAATTCTTGCAGGTGGTATAGCTGCCCATTCGTCTTGGCAAAATGCTTCCAGGTCATGCAAAGTCTTTGGTCATCTTGCATGAACCGCACATTTGAGATCTCCCCAGAGTGGCTCGATGATATTAAGGTCAGGAGACTGTGATGACCATTCCAGAACCTTCCACCACTGACCACTGGATGGTCAACTTGGCCTTGTGCTTAGGGTCATTGTCATGCTGGAAAGTCCAAGAGCGTCCCATGTGCAGCTTTTGTGCAGAAGAATGCAAACTGTCTGCCAGTATTTTCTGATAACATGCTGCATTCATATTGCAATCAATTTTCACAAGATTCCCCGTGCCTTTAGAGCTCACACACCCCCAAAACATCAGTGAGCCACCACCATGCTTCACAGTGGGGATGGTATTCTTTTCCCTATAGGCCTTGTTGACCCCTTTCCAAACATAGCGCTTATGGTTGTGACTATAAAGCTCTATTTTGGTCTCGTCACTCCAAATTACAGTGTGCCAGAAGCTGTGAGGCGTGTCAAGGTGTTGTTGGGCATATTGTAACCGTTTTTTTGTGGCATTGGCACAGTAAAGGCTTCTTTCTGGCAACACGACCATGCAGCTCATTTTGTTCAAGTATCGTCGTATTGAGGTCACATGACGCCATGCGAGAGGCAAATGTGTGAGTGACAAGCTCACTAGTTTTTTAATTATTTTCATGTTATAATCCAGTGAGATTCGATACACCCAGTTACATATTTGGTCTTTGAGGTAAACATGGCAAAGAAGTCAAAACCCTCAGACTCTGGAGACATTAAAATCACTTACGTGCTCTAGCTGAAACCTCTGACGGGCCTCCAAGCCGGGGACTCGATTTGGACAGCACGTCAGGAGAAGATATTCAGCGTCAACTGTCCAACATCTCAGTGATGCTGATGAAGGTTGTTGCTGATTTGGAGGATCTCGCTATAATACATTGATCGATTATGGCGATCGAAACAAAATTCTCTGAGTTGGTTACAAGAGTGACAGATGTTGAAAAACGGATCGATTATTTGGAATCATCGGAAAGGGAATTATCCGCTAATCCGCACGCGTCCAAAATAGACCTACAACACATTTTGGAAAAACTGGAATATCTCGAAAATATGAGCAGAAGGAATAACATACAGATTGTTGGAATTCCTGAGCATGAAGAAGGCAGAGATAAGGTGAAATTCATGGACGAGCTCTTCCCGAGTCTGCTCGACATAACAGGCCATAAACTGGAAATCGAGCAAGCTCACAGAGTCCCGGCTTGCAGATCTGCTGAGGGATGTAAGAAACTCTTACATCAACGGAAGATCGCTTTTGCACTGATGTTTCCGGCCAAACTGAGAATAGACACCAAGGACGGAAGCAAAGTATTTTTATGCCCCAAAAATGCACTGGCCTACATAGAATCTATGGGCGAGTAAAACCATTGGCCATTTCTTATGTGAGTGAACTGACTCGCTGTTCAGTGACTCGACTATATAAGGAAGCTGGGTGCCGTTTTTGTTTCTTTTTGCGTTGGCTCCGCCTAGCAGCTGGAGTTTGATTTGTGGCATGACTCCTTCGAGAAACCTTTGTATTGACAGAAGATTGAGAATGGTCACTATGGAGGACCACAAAATATCTATATGCTCACATAAAGGACATCCTTTATAAAGTTGACGGACTGAGTAAGTCATAGTGTTTTTTTCTACGTGGCCTCCGAGTGAATTTGACTCTTGATCATCCGAGGAACCGGGATGCCTATTTTGTTTCTTTTCGTGCTGTTCCGCCTAGTGGCTGGAGTTTGTTTTTGTGGAATATTTTTAAGGGACATTAGAATGATTACGTCATCTGCTGCACTCATAACAGCTGGCTCACTGAACATTGTTTGTCTGTCCGAGGAAACTGAACGGCTTTATATCAGCTGGAAGTTGTTTTGTGGAGGAACACACCTTCAAGACAATTCTGTGAATTAATCTACATGTTCTTTCTGTTTATTCTGCCTGTTGGCTGGGGTCTGTTTTACAAAGTATTTTCTGTTATGTAATCGTGCCTCACAAAATCTGTGCAGAAGCACCGGACTTGAGAAATCCGATGGCAAAGTTGTCATGGGGGCTCTCGTAGGCGTACATGGACTCTTTGAGTTTAGAGGGATTGACGCCGGTTGGCGCTGTCATGCGCGGGGTTAATGTGCACGTTTTTCTTTTTTCTGTTTGTTTTGTTCTGGGTTTTATTGTTGCACTAATGGGGAATGTGGTCTGTATAATCTTATTTTTGATACACAGTTTATTTTTTCTATTATATCAATATGTCAGATGTTATTATGAGTAGGTTATCTCTCTCCACATGGAATGTAAATGGGTTGGGGCACCCCGTAAAAAGAAGGAAGGTTATTTTTTTTTCTTGAACGTAAGAAATAAGATATACTGTTTCTTCAAGAAAAGCATCTCTCCCCACAGGAAGCTGAAAAATTTGGGAAGATATGGGGTAGACATGTTTTCTGTAGTGCTGGCCCAAGTAAGAGCAGGGGAGTCATTATAGTGATAAATAAACATGTACAATTAAAATTTCTCAAACAGACTAAAGATAAATTAGGAAGAGCCATTATTGTTTTAGGAGAAATTCAAGGGCTAAGGTTGATTTTGGCTAATATTTACGCACCTAACGCTGATTATCAGGGCTTTTTTATAGATCTTGAAGGGATGTTGCAAGCCGCTGGCACCCCTCATGATATAATATTGGGAGGAGACTTTAATCTTTTGATGGACTCAGTCCTTGATCATAGTGAAGCAAAAGTGTGTAAGCCCCCTAGAGCAACATCGACGCTTCACAGGATGTGTAAAAATCTTGGTCTTGCAGATATTTGGCGACTTTTGAACCCATCTGATAGGGACTATACATTTTTTTCATCAGTCCATAAGATTTATTCTAGAATAGATTTTTTTAAATGATATCTAAGTCCCTCATTTCATCTGTTGTTGATTACTCAATTGGAAACATTTTAGTCTCAGATCACACCCTGGTGAGTTTAGAGGTGTTGCCACATAGAGAGAAAAAGTAATCATATAGTTGGCGCTTTAATGTATCCCTTTTGCAAAATCCTGATTTTCAACAAATGTCAAAGACTGAAATCAATGTTTATATGGAGACCAACTGGTCCTCAGTATCCTCTGTGGGCGTGGCTTGGGAGGCACTTAAGGCAGTTCTCAGGGGTCGGATCATACAGTATGCTTAATTCTCCAAAAAATCTAAAGCACGAGAACTCGTGGAGTTGGAAGGGAATATGAATCGTGCTGAAGCGCAATATGTCGTCTGATGGCCTCAGAGAATTTACCCGACTGAAATACAGATATAATACTATTTTATCACGGAAAGTGGAGTTTTGGCTATTCAGGGCAAGACAGTCATACTTTGAGTTGGGGGACAAAGCAGGGAAGCTTTTGGCTAGGTATATAAAACAGAGAGTCTTTTTCAAAATCTGCTGGTGGTGAAATTTTTACCTCAGCCATTGATATTAATAATGCTTTTAAAGAATTCTATCTTGATCTCTATAGTTCCACATCTTCGTCTACTGATGAAGATATTAGAAACTTTGTGGAACCATTAGAACTCCCTAAATTGACGACTGAGCAAAAAAATTCTCTTGATTCTGAGATAACCTTGGAGGAGCTTAGCGAAGTAATTATGGCCTTACCTACAGGCAAGGCTCCGGGGCCAGATGGCTTTGCTGCTGAATTTTTTAGATCTTATGCTACAGAATTGGCTCCACTTTTGTTAGAAGTTTATAAAGAATCATTAAAGAATGGAAAGCTTCCCCCAACCATGAAACAAGCCCGGATCAGTCTGATTCTTAAAAAGGACAAAGATCCAAGTGAGTGTAAAAGTTACCGTCCAATTTCCCTGATCCAGCTAATCGGCTAACCGATTAAGTAAAGTTATGACATCTCTTATACATATTGATCAAGTGGGGTTTATTCAGGGGTTTATATTGGGTTTATATTAGGCGTTTCATTGATATCATGTGGTCAGTAGCGAATGATCAGACTCCAGTCGCTGCCATCTCACTTGATGCCGAAAAGGCGTTTGATATGGTAGAATGGGATTATCTTTTTAAGATTTTGGAAATATATGGGTTCGGGAGTACATTTATTGGCTGGATTAAGTTACTTTATAGACACCCTGTAGCAGCGGTACAAACAAATGGATTAATTTCAGATTATTTTACTCTGAATAGGGGCACGCGGCAGGGTTGCCCTCTTTCCCCATTATTGTTCTGTCTTGCCCTGGAACCATTAGCAGACGCGATAAGAAAGGAGGATGATTTTCCAAGGGTGATTGTGGGAGGTATGGCACATAAACTTCTGCTTTACTCAGATTATATTTTATTATTTGTCTCTGACCCTACTAGATCTATGCCTAGCCTCCACAGAATTATTAATTCATTTTCCAAATTCTCAGGATACAGAGTTAATTGGTCTTAATCCGAAACTTTGGCTCTGACAGTGTACTGTCCAGTAGCGGCCTTCCAGCCGGGCGCCTTCCAGTGGCCCAAACAGGGCATCAAGTATTTGGGAATTTTATTCCCAGCAAATTTGTCTGATTTAGTTAGAGTTAATTTTGACCCTTTAATAAAAAGGTTTTCGAGCGATGTGGGCAGGTGGGCTTCATTACATTTAGTGATGATTGGGAAGGTTAATGTTATTAAAATTAATTGTATTCCAAAATTCAACTACCTGCTACAGTCTCTCCCTGTAGATGTCCCCCTCTCTTATTTCAAGGAATTTGATAGCATAGCGAAGTTCTTCATTTAGAATGGTAAATGTCCCAGGTTACATTTCAATAAGTTACATAGGCAGACTGAGAAAGGTGGGCTAGGCCAACCCATGATTTTGTTTTATTATTATGCGTTCGGTCTCAGGCATTTGGCTCATTGGTCGCTTCCACCTGAGAGAGCCTCTCCCTGGTTTCGTATTGAACAAGAAGTCCTTGCCCCTATTTCGCCATTACAAAGCCTTTCTATCAAACAAACCTGAGAAGCTAAGTTGCACCCCGTTATTTTGCATTTGCACACAGTATGGACAAAAGTGTTCGGAGTGTTTAATTCAGACATTTATTTGAATGCTGCCTCGAGCATATGGCTGAACCCAAAATTATGTATTTATAAGTCCCCTTTCTGCTGGTCAAAGTGGATTGCGAGAGGGGTTAATACACTTGGTGATGTATATGAGAGTGGAGTGTTGTGATCCTTTGGTAATTTGGCTCAACATTTTGGGATTCCCAGATCTCAGTTTTTTAGGTATTTACAGTTGCGCCACCTGCTCTGTTCTATTTTTGGGAGTAGCATACATCCCCCTAAAGTGGCAGATACTTTGGGAGAGGTGATTACTGCTTTTGGAAAAGGTCATGAGGCATCAGTGTATTACTCCCTGCTAGTTCAGAGTCTGGGGGACGGAGCTTTAACCTCTGTCAAGAGATTATGGGTGAAAGATTTTAATTTGATATTGGAGGATGGAATGTGGGCTGGGATTCTAAAAAACATAAAGACTGCATCTAGAGATGCAAGGGTGCAACTTATACAATTCAAGATTCTACATAGATTCTATTGGACCCCCTCTAGACTGTATAGGCTTGGTCTTAAAGACAAACCCACCTTCTGGCATTGCCAATCGGAGGATGGAGACATGGCCCATGTTTTTTGGTGGTGCGCTGAGATTCAGGAATTTTGGTTGAAGGTACAGAGTTTTTATATGTGACATGTTGGGCATTCGGATTTCATTTTGCCCCAGACTCTGTGTCTTGGGTGATGGGGCGGTCATCAACATAGGCAATAAATCCATAAAAGATTGGGTCCTCACCAGTGTGATGATAGGCAGGCAGATTATTTTAAGGGGTTGGAAGTCGGTGGGAGCACCCTCAATTCAGGAGTGGTCCGAGGGGATGGGAAGGGTATGTAGAAGGCTGGGGATATGGGATGCTTTTAATGGGAAATGGGGTAAATATCTGATGTTTTTGGGGGGCTCTCGGAGTAGGTCTGTGGAGAGAGGAATATAGTTGTATGTTTATTTTATGTGTATGTATATATGTGTATGGGTGTGTATGTATGTATTTATATGTATATGTGTGTGTGTATGTACACACACACACACACACACACACACACATATATATATATATATATATATATGTGTGTGTGTGTGTGTGTGTGTGTGTGTGTGTGTGTGTGTGTGTGTGTGTGTATATATTTTTATTTATTTATTTATTTTTATTCATTATTATTATTATTTTATTCTCTGTATGAGTGTGTACTTAGGTAAGACCACTGGGATGTTCGTTTGGGGTCGGGTGGGGTTCCTTTTTTCCCCCCTTTTTTTTTCTCCCAATTTGGAATGCCCAATTCCCAATGTGCTTTTAAGTCCTCGTGGTCACGTAGTGATTCGCCTCAGTCCGGGTGGCGGAGGACGAATCCCAGCTGCCTCCACATCTGAGATCGTCAACCCACGCATCTTATCACGTGGCTTGTTGAGTGCGTTGCCACGGAGACATAGCGCGTGTGGAGGCTTCACGCCAAAGTATCGTCGTATTGTGCTCCTTGAAACAACCACACCGTCTTTTTCCAGAGCAGCCTGTATTTCTCCTGAGGTTACCTGTGGGTTTTTCTTTGTATCCCGAGCAATTCTTCTGGCAGTTGTGGCTGAAATCTTTCTTGGTCTACCTGACCTTGGCTTGGTATCAAGAGATCCCCGAATTTTCCACAACAGTACTGACTGGCATTTTCAAGGCTTTGCGTATCTTTTTATATCCTTTTCCATCTTTATTCTATATAAGTTCCATTACCTTGTTACGCAGGTCTTTTGACAGTTCTTTTCTGCTCTCCATGGCTCAGTATCTAGCCTGCTCAGTGAATCTACTTGAGAGCTAACAAACTCATTGACTATTTATACACAGACACTAATTGCCATTTAAAAAGTCATAGGTGTGGGAAATTAACCTTTAATTGCCATTTAAACCTGTGTGTGTCACCTTGTGTGTCTGTAACAAGGCCAAACATTCAAGGGTATGTAAACTTTTGATCAGGGCCATTTGGGTGATTTCTGTTATCATTATGATTTAAAAAGGAGCCAAACAACTATGTGATAATAAATGGCTTCATATGACCACTATCCTTAAATAAAAGACAGTTGTTTTTTTTTGCATGATCAGTCATATTTTCAAAATCAATGCCAAAATGTCACAATTTCTGCCAGGGTATGCAAACTTTTGAGCACAACTATATATATATATATTTAATTCAGATAGTCATTTATATTTGTATAGCACTTTTCACAATACACATTGTTTCAAAGCAGCTTTACAGACATTTATGCTGGAATGTCTGTAATGTCTTAAATGTCTTTGTCCTCATTGAGCACATTCATTGAAAAATATTATATTAATTGAAAGATATTATAATAAAATAATATTAGTATAAAATATGCTTACAGTATATTTCAAAACAGAAATTGATGATTTTTAAATACCTTTTACCTGTATGTATTTATTTGGAAACCTTGCAAAGACAAGATAATTAATGTTTTAACGAATTAACTTTATAAAATATACTTATATTAATTAATATAATTATTGATACAAATTCTAATGATACAAACCTCGATTCCAAAAAAGATAGTGTGCAGAACAAAAAATTAACAAATTCTTTTTGAGCTGTAATTGTTTGAAAACATGTGCAAAAACAAGATAATTTATATTTTAACAAATTAACTTTACATTTAATAAAGTATATATTCATCAATATAAGCATTTATTCAAATTCTAATTATACATACCTCTTCTAAAAAAGTGAGTACAGTGTGTAAAATGTAAAAAAAAACCTGAAATCATTGGTTTACATTTAGTGTATATTAGGGGTTTAACGGTACACAGAAGTCATGGTTCGGTACGTACCTCGTTTTTGGGGTCACGGTTAGACAAGAGTTCGGTACAACAGGAAAAGGCAACAAATCCCAAATGCTAGGTTTCTTTTCATTTATTTTGAACAGACAGTAGTGCAAATTGCAGTTTGTTCCACCTAGCGGCATTTAGTTCCCCCTTGAGGTAGTTGGTACAGTACAGCCTCCTTTAGTGTATTAAGCACTAAGCAGTAAACAGAATGCACTCTTGCATAGGCCATATGTTTTTTGTAGGGTTGATAAAAAACAAAAGGTATTTGGTCACAATCAGCTACAAACTGAAAAGCATCTCTTGTGTTATAAAAGTACAAAATAAATGGAATAATGAAAAATAAAACTTGTGCATTAGGAGAAGCCATTTTTGTTTTGGGTTGGTGCATAGATGGTCTCTTCTGCTCTTTTTCCTGTTGTGACGGTTAGCAAACAGTGTTGAATTGTTTGTACATTTACTGTTTTACTCTTCATTTGTGTGTGCTATACATTTTAATATTTATTATTTATTAGAGTGTTGCTTTGTTAGCTTTGCAACATGCTAACCTCAAACTCTATTGGAGTCAAGTCTCCTGTGCGCCTCACGTGAGGAGCTCAGTTTTTGTAATGTGCAGAGTTGCTGCATATGTAGAGCATTCCAAATCAGTCACTTATGAGGTTCCATTTCAGTAAGGATGCTACCATGGAAGGCTGCCTATCTAGGCAGTAATCTGCAGGCAGCTCACTAGGTTTTAGTACAGAGCGTTTGTAATTGTTATGTCTGCATATTATTACAATATTAGTGATAAAGGCGTTCATGAAAGGAGTTCATTGGGTTCATATTGTGAAACATCTTCAACTGTAGACAAAAGAGATTAGACAGGCTTGATTGAAGTAAACAGGAAGCTGTGCTCATTGCCAGCTGAAGGGTGGTTGTCTCTTATTTCTGCACGCCGCTCTGAGGTCACACAAAACCTCACTGCTTCCGGCACAGCCATTAATACAACCAGTTCCTCAACTTGTGTTGTTGTTATCTATCTCTGGTTCATGTACTACCTTTGCAACATGCCTCAGCATGTCAATGCAACCCTGGGTTTACTAGCTCCATATGTTAAACACACTAAGAAAAAGAGAGAGAGAGAGTGTGTGAGAGAGAGAACTGGCATGCATAAGTGCACTGCGGAACAGTACGGAACTGTTATCTCAGCTGTTGTGTTCTTATAACCTTTTCCCAGCTGTTCTCTGTAACTGTGTGTTTTACACTGCTGTGAGAGGTTTGAACTTGGGGTTCATAGTTTAGTTATTTCTGTCTGGCATCTGTTTTTTGGGTGCATCACTCAACAGCTTTATTAGATGTTAGATTACATGTTATTAGATTTATTGTTTCTTGCTTGGGCATTTGAACATTGCTCATTTGAACAGACCCCCACTAATCCTCAACTTCAGCGTGTAACTCGCCCTAAATCGTTTGGCTACGGACATACAGTAAATAATACCTCAAATACCTTTAATCATGCAGCTTGTTGAGGAGATGTCTGATATTACTTTTCAAAATGATCAGACTTGACTAGAAACCTGTAAGCTGTGTCCCAAATGACGCACTACACACTATCCTCTCAGCCATCTAGTGTAGGAAGTGTCATATTGTCCCTAATAGATCTCTACCCTTTTTATTACATAGAAGCATTCGCTGTTTTTAACGGACAGAAGTGACATTTCAAATGCATGTATTGTGTTGCTGCTAGTGTTAGCCAACTTCAGTCCAATACTTAAATCACAAATAACATACATACAGGGCTGGGAGGGTTACATTTGAAATGTATTCCACTACAGACTACAGAATACATGCTGTAAAATGTAATTTGTAACATATTCCGTTAGATTACTCAAGGTCAGTAACGTATTCTAAATACTTTGGATTACTTCTTCAGCACTGGTAGATTTTTTTCACTTGTTTTGACTATAAAAACTCTGCCAGTACAGTAAGACAAAATACACATGTTAAAAATACATTCTCTGAAAAACCTAAATATCTTATGCAGTGTTGTTTTAAGGATTTTTAGGTATTTTTTACAGGAAAACAATACAAAAATTATTATCAAGAATATGATTTTTGCCCAAATATCAAAGGTTTTACTAGAAAAAAAGAAATTATGATCCAACGTGAATTTTTTTATTAAAAAAATATGATCGTGACTGGTAATATGCATGTAAAATTGCTAAAAATAGCATTTTAGCTTAGTGTAAAGCTGACAATTTACACAAGGATTATTTCTATTTCTTCCATCTATTTCTCTGTCTGCTCGTATGAATGTAACACATCATAAGAAAGTGTTTCACCGCTGTTCAAATGCACTTTGGATCGCATCATTTATGTGTATAAATGTTTTCCACCTGAAAGGACTAAATATTAAATGAAACAAATGACAATAAAATGCAAAGTAATCTCTTCGGTAATTAAAATACTTTTTGAATGTAACTGTATTCTAATTACCAATGATTTCAATTGTAACTGTAGTGGAATACAGTTACTTATATTTTGTATTTTAAATACGTATTCCCGTTACATGTATTCCGTTACTCCCCAATCCTATGTACATATTTGCACAGCGTGGGGTGATGGTAAAGCATTGAATTCACATTTGCAAGGTGCTGTCTTTACGGAAGTTTCTCTAGTTGCCATATTAACCATTAATTACAATTGCTTTGTCAGGCCAACGTTGCAGCCAGCTAACCCTGTCCATTTCACTACATAGGACTAGCCGTGTCCGTTGAGTGCATAAAGTGTCCAACGTTCCACACTCTTTTATTTCGGTTGAAGAAGTACATCATATGGGTACTCATAGTACTCTTCTTCTCATTGCGATTTTAGTCTGAACATACTTCTTGCACTACTTACACTACTAAATGCCATGGAATAGTGCCAAATGTATGTGATTTGGGATGTCACTGTAGAGATTTAGGGGTGGACTCTTTTTAACTTTGTCCAGTAAGCAATAAGCCTAGTAACAACCCAGAACACCCTAGCTATGCCCTAGCAACCACCCAGAACACACTAGCAACTGCATAGTAATACCCTTGCAACCACCCTCAACTCTCTAGCATTGGGGCGGCAAGTTTTGCACAGACAATATACCCTAGGGGTTACTGATGTGGCATTGAAGCTGGCAAATTGCCGCAAGATTCTACCTGTTAGTTTTCCTCACTTCTTTCTGTCTCTCGTTCTCTCTCTTTGTCTGCGCACTCAGCAGTTTATGGACGTGCTGCAATAAGCGAGAGCTTCAGAGCTTGTGTTTCCTCTGAACACAGCTCTAATATTTTCCCAGTAAACTGACTCTGACTCAGCTCTCTGGCTAATGGCTGGACTGTCCCCAACTTCCTCCTTCACCAGCCTCCCAGTCTCTGATTCATTGTCTGACCTCAATCCTTCATCTGTCCATTCCTCCTGCTCTTTTCCTTTCTCTTTTTTAGTTCTGTCTCGCTCTCTCTATATATGTCATCCTACTGGTTCTGTGTCAAGTAATCATCTCCATAAGTCTTTCCGAACGCAACCCCATCCCTCGAAATTTCTCACAAATACCAGCAAACATTAAGCTCATACCTGTACACAAGCACTGCCATGGAGGACAAATTATATCTCTTTAATATTTTAATAGTTTCTTATTGACAGTGATGAGATTAAGTGGAGAGAATTGGAGACTCATGTCTACTGATTCTCATATTTTTATCCCGAGATAAAGACCACACGTGTCTCCTCAAGAGTTTCAGAAGAGATCTCAACAATGTCTCAAAGCTCTGATTTTCAAACATTCCAAAGTCTGCAATCAAGTCAGTGATTTCAAAATGAACTCAGACATTTCTCAAACTCTCCGAGTTATGCACATTGAAGTACTAATGCTATTTTTTTGGTCCATTAGTGCTTTCAACCCATTTGTAATCCATTTCTTCAGGATGCTGAGTCATGCGATTTAAAAAAAAAAAGAAAAAAAAGAAAATCAGATGATTATTGCAGATATGGAGTTTGGACATAAAGGGATATTGCAAGTTAAATGCATGTTAATTCCTATCATTAGTACCATAATGTTGATTACCACAAAAAATCATTTCGACTTGTCCCTCCTTCAAAAAAGCACACAAGTTATAAACAATATGCATGTTAACATGATTTTAGTGTGATAAAATCACGTACCAATCTTGTCTGCGTAAAGTTATATCCAATTTTACAACTTTCCTTTCATGACGACGTAACACCCTAAACCCTTTAAACCCTCCAAAAATGGGCCCCATTCACTTCCATTGTATAAGTGCCTCACTGTTACCTCGATTTTTGTTTACTTTATAGAAAAGGAGGGACGAGTCTAAATTTATTTTTGTAGTAATCAACATTATGCCACAAATGCTGTCGACTGAGCTTAACTTGAACTGAACCCGGAATATTCCTTTAAGAAAACATTACCAGCCTAAAATAACTCTGTGAGCGGACATGCCATGATTGTCAGAGATATGCTTTTCCTGCCATTCACACCAAGAAATTGTGATGTATGTTTTGAAGGTCATTTTGGTTTATTCCGTTTGAGTCTGGCTCAAAGAGGTGTAATTCTTTTTATTTTATAACTAAACATCCAAGCACCCCAGAAATACACAGTTAAATTGTAATTAATAATGATAGTGTGGGTGTTAAATAGCATGAATATACTGGCAACAGCTATCCTTGTCCCTGTCATTACCACGACTCTCTTTGTCAGGATCTGGCCAGCCATTACTAGCTTTCACAGTCTTGCTTTGAATAGTTTGTCTTTCACTTCTCTCTCTCTCCCTATGTTAATTTCCTCTCTATCTTTGTCATTCTCTTGTGGTAACATCTATGAATTTGCCACTTCATCCCCCCTTCCGCCACCCCATTTACAATGACTCACCCTCCTTCCTCACCAAGACAGCTGGAAAAAGGATTTGACAGCTTTCTGTGGTCATATGTTGCACAAACAGGGATGAGTAAGCAACAAATTCATATTGATTATGGTTATGATTCTTCATTAAAGCCTTCATTTATTTGTTTTCCCATAAAACCCCACACATACATACAGTGTTGTGCACAGCAGCTAAATTTTCTTTGTATTGAAAAAAATCAATCAAGTATTAATTTACAGCCAGTAACTTTAGTGGACATTGATCCAGAACGAAATCTCAAGTTTCTATGCAGCTCAAACACGCCATAAAGGGAGATACAATGGCCAAAATATTCAAATTTGCTCAACTTACTTTTATTTACAGTATTTGCTTCATGGATGCCATCAGATAAGACTAAAGGGTTTTTCAATTCTATTCATTTCAATTCAGTTCAGTTCAACTGTAAAGCACTTTTCCCAGTATTGATCCAAGGCCTCTTTTCAAAAGATAAGATTGGGCATTCCAATTGGGAGACAAAGGGGATAAAATGTAAAAAAAGAAAAAAAAGGCCAGATCTGATCTTGTTTAAAATTATATATCTGATAGGTTTAACCGCAGATAATCTCTGCCTGTATCTGTTAATGTTTTAATACCGTCATATGATTTTCCATATCTATAGAGAGTGATAGTGTGTTCTCTCTGTTCCAGTGGCCGTGAGTTTAGGACTGTTTTGTCTCTGTGGATTCCCCTGATCTTTTTGACCCAAATATTGTCAAAGATGTGGATTTTGTCCAGACAATTTCACTTGCCTCAGAGACTTATAAAGGGTTAGTTCATCCAAAAATGAAAATTCTCTCTATCATTTACTCACCCTCTTGCCATCTCAGATGTGTATGACTCTCTTCTGCAGAACACAAACGAACATTTTTAGGAGAATATCTCAACTCTGTTGATCTATACAATGCAAGTGAATGGTGTCCAGACCTTTAAAGCTCAAAAAGGCAGATAAAGGCAGCATTAAAGTAATCCATATGACTCCAGTGGTTTATTTAATGTATTCTGAAGCGAGCTTAAAATCATGATAATGCCCAAAGATTGCAATGGTACAGTGAAAAAGTAGTTATATTTTGGTCTGTTCTTACCCAAAACCGACTGGATCACTTCAGAAGACATTGAGTCAAGACATGGATTCCTTGATCTGCTTTTTGGAGCTCATCTGTCCACCATTCACTTGCTTTGAAATGACCTGCAGAGCTGAGATATTATTCTAAAAATCTTTGTTTGTGTTCTACAAAATAAAGAAAGTCACACACATCTGGGATGGCATGAGGGTGAGTAAATGACAAGAGAATTTTCATTTTTGGGTGAACTATTCCTTTAACTACATTATTTAACATGAACTAACAAGGACCAGTATTGTAGAGCATTTATTAATCTTGGTTCATGTTTATTTCAACATATACTTATACATTTTTAACATTAAAAGTTGCTGATGTTAACATAAGTTAATGGATTATGAACTAACATGAAATAAAAAAGAACAATACTTTATTTATAAATTAACATTTACTAATATTAAAAAAATGCTGTTAAATATCTAATATCTAATAAATGTTCATTCTTTGTTCATAATGCATTAGTTATGAATAGAACCTTATTGTAAAGTGTTTAAAAAAAGTGAATAAACATCTGTTGTATTCTATGGAACATAAGGAATACTCAATCTCTTGCTTTCCTAATTGTCTGTCTTTCTAATAATCTCCACTGTTCTAATCGTGGTGTTCCCTTCCCTCCATTGTGTTTTCTTTGTGGCTCCTGACCATTGTTTACCCTGACAGTGCAGTTAAGCACAGCCTGTACTCAACTCCTCTGCCTCGCTAAAAGGAAACAGCATTATGCAAGCTTTCTCCAGTGCCCCTCACACTTTCTCTCGCTGCTAAAAACATTCATGGCATGCAGTTGCCTTTTCAAATGATTTAACCCCACTTACATGTTGCTCCCTCCAGAGAATATCACTGTTACTCTGGAGTAATGTTTACATTCATACCCTTTTCTATATCTGACATGTTTTGTCTCAATTAAAACCTGTTGTCCTGATACGGGATGCGTATGACATACATCTCGATTAAAATATGGATGAATATTTAGCTTTTTATAGTCATGAAATGTGGCCGGTGGGCTTCTTAAGCTTAATGCCACAAATTTGACCCTCAATAAACAGGGTCATGGAAAACCTGCAGGGAATTTTAAAATTGTGCTTTCCAGGCCTGAAAAATGCATGAACATTAATGAAATCTATAAAAGTAAATGAAATTTCTACAGTGAATATAAATGTTCTAGTTATGCTCATCTTGGCTTGAAAATCCTTTTCCAGTAAACATGAATGACTGGAATAGGTCATGGAAAAGTATAGCAATTCATTTGAAACCCTGTAAACAGTAATATTTTTGATAATATGCACTTGAAAAGTGGTGAGTTTTTGATACCCCCTGTCCATCTCTTTCTCAGCTTCCCAACATGTTTGGTGATCTTCGTTCTACATTCATTGCACTCATGATTGGCTCGTACGCCTCATCTGCTGTCACATTCCCAGGGATAAAGGTAAAGCTCAACCCCAGGTTGGACTTATTTTTAGGCCGAGCTTAAATCATTGGATAATGATGACTGTTGACTGTTGTTCAGGTGATCTACGACCTCGGTGTTGCCTTCATCACCATCCTGCTGGTGTGGGCTAGCTGTGCCGGCCTGGTCTTCATCAACTGCTTCTTCAACTGGCCACTCGAGCCCTTCCCAGGACCTGAGGACATGGATTACACGTATGTAATTCAGTCTGTATACCGGGTTCATTGAGACCTTTTGGTCAGTGAGACCAAAGATGATGTGTTGCCCTGACATCTATTGGTCCCTAACTACCGGTAGTAAGAACTTGCATCATAGTCATAAATATGTATAATAGTAGAATTCCATTTATTTGGTTTGCTTTGTCCATTTATTGAAGGTTCTGTTATGATGCACCTCAATCTTCACTAATTCTCTCCACCAGTGTAAAGATCAAGTTCAGCTGGCTGGGCTTTGACCATAAGATCACAGGCAAACAGTTCTACAGGCAGGTGACCACAGTTGGTCGGAGACTGAGTGTAGGCAATTCCATGAAAAACCCTCCAAAACAGCTGGCCACCCAGGATGGCAATAAACTCTGCCTTTCCACCCTCGATCTAGAGGTCCAATGCAAGCCTGAAGAGGAATGTGAGTGTCTTTTCTACACTGTACATATACTATCATGGACCTTATAGATTGATTTCATACAATATGAATTCACATATTTATATTGTAGACAAAATATGTGCAAAATAAATGGAAGATCCTGCAACAATAGACTGCAACTGCTTCCGTGTTCTACGTAGCTTTTCTGGTTACAGTGTTCAGCATGCCTACATGCAGAGATTTATTCATGGGAAGGCAGAATTTTTTTTTTTTTTTAGGGCTGTCAGTTGATTAAAACAATGTCACGTTTGGTGCTTACGTGACATCTCAATGTATAATTTTCTGAAATTTGCCTCTAAATATATTTTCTCCTTTCCAAATGTACACTGGCAGCCAAAAGTTTGGAATAATGTACAGATTTTGATCTTATGGAACAAAATTGGTACTTTTATTCACCAAAGTGGCATTCAACTGATCACAATGTATAGTCAGGACATTAATAACATGAAAAATTATTAATAATGCTTTTAAAGAATTCTATCTTGATCTCTATAGTTCCACATCTTCGTCTACTGATGAAGATGTTAGAAATTTTATTAGAACTCTAATTTATTTATTATATTAGTACTCCCTAAACTGACGACTGAGCAAAAAAATTATCTTGATTCTGAGATAACCTTGGAGGAGCTTGGCTAGGTAATTAAGGCCTTGCATACAGGCAAGGCTCCGGGGCCAGATGGCTTTGCCGTGGAGTTTTTTAGATCGTATGCTACAGAACTGGCTCCAATTTTGTTAGAAGTTTATATGGAATCATTAAAAAATGGAAAGCTTCCGCAAACCATGACGCAAGCCCGGATCAGTCTGGTACTTAAAAAGGATAGAGATCCAAGCGAGTGTAAAAGTTACCCTCCAATTTCCCTGATCCAGCTGGATGTTAAAATATTGTCAAAGATTTTGGCTAATCGATTAAGTTATGACATTTCTTATACATACAGATCAGGTGGGGTTTATTTGGGGCCGCAGCTCTTCTGATAACATTAAGCGTTTCATCAATATCATGTGGTCAGTGGCTAATGATCAGACTCGGTCATTGCCATCTCACTTGACGCCGAAAAGGCGTTTGATATGGTAGAATGGGATTATCTTTTTAAGATTTTGGAAATGTATGGGTTTGGGAGTATGTTCATTGGATGGATTAAGTTCTTTATAGACACCCAGTAGTGGCAGTACAAACAAATGGATTAATTTCAGATTATTTTACTCTGGATAGGGGCACCAGGCAGGGTTGCCCTCTTTCCCCATTATTGTTCTGTCTTGCCCTGGAACCATTAGCAGCCGCAATAAGATGATTTTCCAGGGGTGATGGCGGGAGGTATGGCACATAAGCTTCTGGTTTATGCAGATGATATTTTATTATTCGTCTCCGACCCTACTAGATCTATGCCTTGCGTCCACAGGATTATTAATTCCTTTTCTAAATTCTCAGGATACAGAGTCAATTGGTCTAAATCCGAAGCTTTGGCTCTGACAGTGTGCTGCCCAATAACGGCTTTTCAGCCGGGTGCCTTTCAGTAGCCCAAACAGGGCATTAAGTATTTGGGTATTTTTTTCCCAGCAAATTTGTCTGATTTAGTTAGAGTTAATTTTGACCCTTTAATAAAAAGGTTTTCGAGTGATGTGGGCAGGTGGGCTTCATTACATTTAGCGATGATTGGGAAGGTTAATGTTATTAAAATTAATTGTATTCCAAAATTCAACTACCTGCTACAGTCTCTCCCTGTAGATTTCCCCCTCTCTTATTTCAAGCAATTTGATAGCATAGCGAAGTCCTTCATTTGGAATGGAAAATGTCCCAGATTACATTTCAGTAAACTGCATAGGCCGATTGACAAAGGTGGGCTAGGCCTACCCAAGATTTTGTTTTATTATTATGCATTCGGTCTCAGACATTTGGCTCATTGGTCGCTTCCACCTGAAAGAGCCCCTCCCTGGTTTTGTATTGATGAAGATCTTGCCCCTATTTTGACATTGCAAAGCCTTTCTATCAAACTAATCGGAGAAGTTAAATTACACCTTGTTATCTCACATTTGCACTCGGTATGGACAAAAGTGTCCAGAGAGTTTAATTCGAACATTTATTTAAATGTTGCCACGAGCTTATGACTGAACTCCAAATTATGCATTAATAACTATTCTGTATATAAATAATAACTTTCTGCTGGTCACAGTTTATTGTGAGGGGGGTTACTACACTCGGTGACCCATATGAGAGTGGAGAGTTAAGATCGTTTGAAAATTTGGTTAAACATTTTGGGATCCCCTTGGGATCTTCTCTTGGAATTGGAGGAGGGAGTATGGGCAAGAATTCTAAAAACATCAAGTCTGCATCTAGAGACGCAAGAGTGCACCTTATGCAATTCAAGATTTTACATCGATTCTGTTGGACCCCCTATAGATTGTATAGGCTTGGTCTTAAAGACACACCCACCTGCTGGCGATGCCAATCAGAGGATGGAGACATAACCCATGTCTTTTGGGGGTGTGTTAAAATCTAGGAGTTTTGGTTGAAGGTTCAGAGTTTGTGTGTGATGTATTGAGCACCCGGGTATCATTTTTTCTCAGTCTCTGTATTTTGGGTGATGGGGTGGTCATTGATGTTGAGAATAGACACATAAAGAGTTGGGTCCTAACCAGTATCATGATCGCCAGACAGATACTTTTAAGGGGATGGAGGTCGGCTGGAGTGCCCTCATTTCAGGAGTGGTGCTCGGGAGGGTGGCGACCTTTGAAGAAGGGTCATTCAGGAGACTGGGGATGTTTGCTGTTTCTTTTTTGCCATTTTTGACCTAATATTGACCTTAAGACATGCCAGTCTATTGCATACTGTGGCAACTCAAAAACAAACACAAAGACAATGTTAAGCTTCATTTAATGAACCAAACAGCTTTCTACTGTGGTTGCTATAATGGCAAGTGATTTTCTAGTACCAAATTAGTAATTTAGCATGATTACTCAAGGTGTTGGAGTGATGGCTGCTGGAAATGGGGCCTGTCTAGATTTGATCAAAAATGACTTTTTTCAAATAGTGATGGTGCTGTATTTTACATCAGTAATGTCCTGACTATACTTTATCAGTTGAATGCAAGTTTGGTGAATTAAAGTATCAATTTCCTTCCGATTTCCGCAAAATCTGTACATTACTCCAATCTTTTGGCTGCCAGTGTAGCTACACTCAGCTCCTGAATAATAAATTATATGAAACGTATATAATCTGCAGCAGTCTGGCCATCTTATTAACATGTGTTTCATTCATTGATGATATTTCATATCTGTTGAGCTTCAATGATAAATTCCACCTTACAACGATTGCAAATGGCTTTTCTTTGGTTAAAGGGATAGTTCACCCAAAAATGAAAATTCTCTCATTATTTACTCACCCCCATAATATCCCAAGTGTGTATGACTTTCTTTCTTTACCAGGACATATTTGAAGACAAACAGAAAAATATCTCAGCTCATTAGGTCCTCAAAATGCAAGTGGATGGTAATTAGACTTTTGAAGCTCCAAAATTCACAGATAGTCAGCATAAACATCATCGATACAACTCAAGCGGTTCAATTAATGTCTTCTAAAGTGACACAATTGCTTTTGGTGCAAAAAAAGGTTATTTAAGTACTTTTTAACTATAATCCAACGCTTCCGTTAAGCTTCACGAGAGGGTGGAGATCATGTGATCTCTTGTGTGATGTATTTGCGTTGCCATGTTATGAATGTAATCTCACCTTCTCTTCTCGATTAAGACATCCAGGATAAGCACACAAACGCACCATTGTGAGTTAAGAAACAGATCAATACAGATCTAAGCCAAAACCAACAAAGCTTCTGTACAGCTTTCCTCCTACTCACTTGTAAACAGAGCTGCTCTTCCATGTGTGTCTCACGTGCCTCAGTTCTCGCACGTTTCATGTGCCAACACAATTACGTCACACGCGCATACCGCTGATGACCGGAAGCAATTATTAGTAGAGTTAAAAAAGTACTAGCATATTGATCTTTTTTGCACCAAAAGCGATTGTGTCACTTTAGAAGACATTAATTTAACAGCTGGACTCCAGCTGGATGACGTATAGATGACGTTTATGCTGACTGTGTGTGATTTTTGGAGCTTCAAAAATTGGATCACCATCCATTTGCATTTTAAGGACCTACTGAGGGGAGCTATTTTTCAAATTTTCTTCAAATGTATTCTGGTGAAGAAAGAAAGTCATACACACCTGGGATATCATGAGGGTGAGTAAATGATGAGAAAATGTTTCAAATTAAATAAATAACTACATTAAAATATGTTTAACGAAATTCAATATATTTAATCTATTTCAAACGTTATAACTCATTATCTTTGGCAGCTCTTCTACTTATGCATTTACATTTCAACGTATATCGATATACTTATTAATAAAACTGTGACACAAAATAAAGATTAAAACATACATTTCATAAAAAATGGTTGATACATGTGTTCATCAGGTCTCTCTCCTACCTCACACATGGAGCAATGCAGTGTTTGAACCGAATAGTTGTTTTACTTAAAGATCGCTGGTGCTGACACCCTTTACAAGTCTCCTTCAACCTTCTGTCATATGCGGTTCAAGCTGATCTGTGGTTAAATGTCTTCTACAGGCCACCATGTGAGGAGAACCGATGAAATGTGCTTGGAATGTACAGTATACCAGCCATTGCTTTCTCAGATCGGCTTGGGCTGAATTGAAGCTATGAAAACTGTTCTTCCACTGAATTTTGAAGAATCTGTACACAGTAATGTTCAAAATATTTCTTCTCCTGTCTCTAAAAATAAATGTACTTTAAAATCTTCTTCTAAACATTTATTTTAAGTGTCGTTTCGGGAACTAGGCAACTATGGCACATTAAACCGGAAACTAGCGGGTCGCATTATTTACAGTGGAAATAAGCGGAAGTACGTCATGAGTTGTAGTCCATTATTGCAGATCTCCAAATTAATCTCCAAATTGCTATTTTTATAGATTCATATTGTTTGCAAAATAATGGGAGATCCTGCAGTAAATATTGCAGTTTACCATAATTAATCTCCAAATTGCATAAACATTTACCCTTTTACTCCAGGCCAGAAATTATTTTTGGCTTCCTTTTGATGATGATATGCTCTGTTTAAGATCCATTCCAGTTTATTTTTGCATGTATGGTCAGAGTTACTATATCAGACAGTTGTTGACGTTGTAAAGATAATCAGAATAATACCTGTATTAGAAGCTGTTGTGTAACACTGTATTTCTTCTGGAGGACCAGATTTTGCTGGACTTTGATTATATAATTGCCAATCAGGTTCTATTTTAATGAGCTGGTCAAGTAAGGGCAGAGTAGTTTAAAGTAATCTGTTATGATGATTAACTGATTGTTTATTATGATGGAAGGATGGTGGTTATTGGATTACCAAAAGTCATTTATAACTAACATTGTTTTTGTGCAGAGTCATTGCTCTTCAAATTCGAATGATTTAAATAATCCTGCACTCATGCATATTTTAGAACAAACTGGACAGAACAAAGAGAAACTTGACTCTAGCCAGTGCACAACTTCTTCCCCCTCATTGCGCACCCTAAGCGTCTGGACATGCGAGGAATATGCAATCAGACAGGGAGTGTGTTAATGAACGAGTTAATGTGCATGGGGATTCCTTCATCAGCAGGGATGCCCATTTTCTGACATCTGGAGTTTGCCAAACCACACTGGTTTTGTGCTTGTCCAATAGAAGCTGTTGGAGTCCATGCCTGCTCTGTGTGGTAGCTCACACATGCTGTTTGCACTTTGCTTCTACTAACCCAAATCTGTGCCATGCAATTATTCCAAATTCAACTCAAACATGTCAGAATAACATGTCAGGGCCCTCGCTCCCCACTGGCCCTCTTTAGGGTTCCGTAACCCTCTGCGGGGATCTTGATTGGGCTCTTTTGAAATAAACGGACCGTGCAATCGATTCAGACTGCACTCCTGGAAGCACTGGCATATATCCGGGGTTAAAACTGGCTGGGGAAGGTGGCAAGGGAGAGGGCAGATAGCACAGAGGGCCAGTTTTAGAGACACAGCGGGATATGAAGCTGTTGGTTTTGGTAAGTTTGAGAAAGAGAGACTGATGCTGATCCTTTGTAACTGTCATTCATAGAGCGCTAATGCCTTCACCACCCCATGTTTCCATTACTGCGATCAATTAATGTCAGCCTCAATGCTGCCACACTGGAAAGTGTGTGTGTGTACTGTATGTGTTTGTGCAGTCTAATTTTAATGTCAAGCAATGCCTATGGCTTTTGGAGGAATAATGAGGTAGTTTGTTTGTGTGTGTGCATGTATTTCAGAGCAGATCAGATGCATTTATGTCAGATTTCCGAAGTACCAAGTAATAAACATAGAGCACAGCTGTGATGGCCACCATAAAGGCCTTCCAGTGCTGGTCGGTGGACAGCAGTTTGCATTAAACTGCACCAGAATTAGTGGATCATTAACAAATCCAGACCCCCCTCGAGTTACTATGCTAGACATTGACACATTGCCTGGTCACTGAAGCACCTGTAGGATAATTTTCTATTCGAACAAGACCCTATTATGTGTTGTTGCATTGCCTCACATGCACATTTTAACAGTGTGGATTTAACTTTAGATTGAGATGACCTTTGTTCACAGTGGTTTTCACAGTTGGGATGGTCAAACAAACAGAGGAATGTTTTGATAACACCACAGAACCATGGTTTTTACACTTTCTTAGACTAAAAAGATTGCTTATTAAAAGTTATCTTTGCATACTGAGCTGGGATAGGAGCAAACATTCTAAAAAAATTACACACTTCACCTTTAAATCACTGCAACAATGCACAATAATGTAAGAGGATTCAAAACAGTTGTGTAACTAAAGGTGTTGGCACTCACACCCATCCAATCACAGAGCATATTTTTGAAATATAACTAAGAAGCCAATTAAATGCACCTATAGGTCCACCCTAATTTTTCAAAACCCCACCCAAATTGCAAATCCGTTCTACACCCATGATCTAGATCATTTTCTTATACACATGTAATAAATGTGTGTGTTTTTTGTTTTTTATGTGTCTGCAGCCCAGTCCTTCATGCGGAGCATCTTCAGCCCCATATTCATGCTCAGCCTCATCACAATGTGTGTGACTCAGCTCAGACTCATCTTCTACATGGGAGCCATGAACAACATACTGGAGTCCCTTGCTGAAGGAGACCTAAACAAAGGTGTGTGTATTGACTGTTTATGTGGGTGTGTAGTATGGTGTACACATCTTGTATGTTGAAAATATTTGCAAAATGCTACCAAACAGGAAGCCTAATTCTACATGCTAATACCTTAAACATATACTGCATGGTGTCTGTTGCTCTGATGCTACTTGTCACCCACTGTATAGAATAGAGCGCAACAGTAGGTTTCCAGAACTAATCATCCTATTATTTTTTTCATAGAGAACTGTATGAGTTTAGAGATTAAAGAAATATTTCACCCAAAAATGAAAATTCTCCCATCATTGACTCACCCTCATGCCATCCCAGATGTGTTTGGCTTTCTTTTTTCTGTAGAACAAAAATTAAGATTTTTAGAAGAAAATCTCAGCTCTGTAGGTCCATACAATGCAAGTGATTGGTGACCAAAACTTTGAAGCTCCAAAAGCACTTAAAGGCATCATAAAAGTAATCCAAAAGACTCCAGTGTTTTAATCCATGTCTTCTGAAGTGATCCAATCGGTTTGGGTGAGAACAGACCAAAATATAACTCTGTTTTCTCTGTAAATCTTGCCATTGCAGTCTCTAGGCACGATCATGATTTTAAGCTCGATTACACTTCCTAGTGCTTGACGCATGCGTAGAGTTTGTCACCATTCACATGCACTGTATGGACCTACAGAGCTGACATATTCTTCTAAAAATCTTTATTTGTGTTCTGCAGAAGAAAGTCCTACACATTTGGGATGGCATGAGGGTGAGTAAATGATGGGAGAATTGTAATTTTTGGGTGAACTATTCCTTTAAGGAATTTAAGCCACAAGCCAGTGTGATTTTGGGAGAAAAATAAAAAAAAGTTAATTACCGGTAGTCAAATTTCTGGTTAAGAACTACTCTACCCATAATCCAGAGATCAACCAATCAGAGAAATCGTTGATACCAAAGAAACGGAAACCATGGACAACGAGCTCTACAGTTTATATGATTTTCAAATACCTTTTTTGCATGAAATCAAAGTTTTAGCTCATCTCGCAGCTTGTTGGACTTGTTCATGGCTCAGAACTCTTTATTGAAGAATATTTTAAAATCCCTATAGAGAAAATGAATGTGAAAAATACTTTCAGAAACCAAGGTAGCTGAAAAAGTGGCCAGTCACCATTGTGCTGTATTCCTCAGACAGCTTCCTTCATAATGGCTGCCTAATAATCATACTTGTTTAATATCTACTCGGATAGGCACAGCAGGTTCACCTTGCTAATTCCTTGCTGTCTGTCTCCTGTCCTTTGTTTGCACTCTTTCGTGCTGCTTTGGTGTCTTTTTCAGTGGAGAGGATGGAAATGGGTAAGACTGCAGGCAAAATGAAATGCTTCCTTGATTCACCCCCACCATTTATTCCCCTCTTCCCTGTCCACCACCTCCTCTTCCACCTTCATTTGACATTGATTCATGTTGTCATTTAAAAGCATGAAGCGAACCCTTGGTGCTTAGAGATTGGCTCAGTAAAGCCAGTAAACAGCATCATATCCATCTAATCATTCATCCGTCCACCTACTCTGTTTGGGAACTTGTCAAAACAATGTTAAAACTCAACTTATCTCTTTCTCAGTGAGCATGTACACATCTGTCTTCGGGGTTCTGCAGTTGCTCTGTCTCCTGACGGCCCCCGTGATTGGTTACATCATGGACTGGAAGCTCAAAGAGTGTGAGGATGAGAATGAGAAACAAGTTGCAAAGTGAGTTTTGTGATGAGCTTTCTGCTTCTTAACCCCTTAACGGTATATTATATAACTGATATAGGCTGTTTAATGTTTTGGGTTCCAGAGACCCAAAAAATAATAAAATTAATTTTGAAATTTAAGGGACGGAAAATTATGTCATCTTTTATTCACCCTCACGTCGTTCCAAACCCGAATGACTTTCTTGTTACGGATTGACAGACTCAATCACCATTCACTTTCATTGTAAGGAATGAATGTAGTCAAACTGAGACTAACATTCTGCTTGTTAGAATGTTTTTTGTTCCACGGGAGATAGTCATACGGGGTTTGAACAACATTAGGGTGAGTAAGTGATGAAAGAATTTTCATTTTTTAGCTAACTTCACTGTTTAAGTATTTTTGTCAAGCTAATAAAATGGCCTTGAGGTCTCTCCGACCTCAAACGAACATGAGGACTAATCCATCATTTTGGCATGTACCGCCAAACAACCCATCCTGTAATTATTATTTGATTACCAGCTTAATGTGCCATTACACCTGCGTAATGAACTCTTGGCTGTTTCTTAGGGATCCTGCCCAACCAAAGAAACGTGACAGGCAGATCCAGAAGATTAGCAACGCCACCCGTGCATTCATCTTCACTAACTTGCTGCTGGTCGGCTTTGGGATGACCTGCTTGGTGCCAAACCTTCCTCTACAGGTAACTGAGAGCAAAACTATCTGTCCCACTGCAGAATGATTATCTACCCAATGGGGGACTATATGGTGCAGAGCCATTCACATGTTACTGCAGCAGTTGCAGCAGAATGTTGTGTAGTCGTGCAATAGCGTGGCAGTGCCCCTTAGTGGCAGCATTGATTACGACCTTATTTTAAGGCAGGATTAAAGGGAGACAGTTCATTGCAAAACATTTAATAATAAATAATAATAAAATAAATAAAAAATATTTTTCTCCATGGAACACAAAAGGAAATTTTAGACAGAATAGTAGCCTCGGTCACCATTGACTTTCAGTGTATGGAAAAACCGTGGAATTAAAATGAATGATGAATGAGATCTCACATTCTGCTTAAAATCTCCTTTTGTATTTTATGGAAGAAAGAAAGTCATATGGTTTTGGAACAACATTGGGGTGAGTAAATGATGACAGGATTTTCATTTTTGGGTGAACTATCCCTTTAACATCACCCTAGCTAGTAATTATTTATTAATTACAAAGAATATCTACTATAAAAAGAGTATGTTATGCCTTTAGGAAACTTTGCAGAATACTGTAAACTCAAACTAATTTCATGTTTTCCTCCTAGATTTTGTCCTTTGTGTTGCATACCATTGTAAGAGGCTTCATCCACTCTGCAGTTGGTGGTTTGTATGCTGCTGTGTGAGTATAATTTCTCCATTTGTGGTTTTTATTATCATGTTTTGACTATTTCATGGTGTTGTTTGTCTACCATGCTTAAAAAACAGAAAGGTGTATCTCTGTCTCTCATACGCAGGTACCCGTCCTCTCAATTTGGTAGTCTTACAGGAATGCAGTCTCTTATTAGCGCACTCTTTGCATTGCTGCAGCAGCCCCTCTTCATGGCCATGATGGGCCCACTGGAGGGGGATCCACTTTGGGTGAGTACACAACACACACACTGGGCCTATGAAAGCAACATTAATCGATTACACTTTACAATAAGGTTCCATTCATTAACATTAGTTAAAGGTGCACTCAGTAACTTTTGTCAAACCTTTCTTTATTCTGTGGAACACAAAAGGCAGAAGTCACCTTTCTTTTTCAATGCATAATTTTTTTTTAATGAATGAAATTGAATGGTGACTGAGGTTGTCAGCCCCTAACCGTCTGCCTTTTGTGTTCCATGGTAAAAATAAGGGTTTGGAATAAGTAAATGTTGTCCACTCAGTCTTCAATATTTGGTTAATCCATGCATGATATTAGTCATTACAACTCATGTACTATATTTGAAGTCCTCTAAAGCCATTTGATCACTTTATGCGAGAAACAGACTAAAACCGAGGTCGTTATTCTCATCTCCTGTGCAGGTAAACGTGGGGTTACTGGTCCTGAGCATGCTGGGTTTCTGCCTGCCCAGCTATCTTCTGTGCTACGGCAGGCAGCTGCGCACACAGAAACAGGAGCACGAGGAAGACCCCAAGATCTACGTTCAGATTAACAACAGCACCAACCCTGAAGCCTTTGTCTAACTGTTAACACACATATGACAGCAGCCAGAAAGAGAGAGAGAGAGAGAGCAGGAGGAAGGAGAGAAAATGGGAGAGAGGATTGCAGGTCACAAGACGAGTGATAATACCTCCCTGATCCCTCCATCAGTCTGCACCTACACTCAAACATTGATGCATTACCACACACACACACAAACACATATGTGACACACTAACAGGCACAATTACAGCCAAAGCAAGAGTGTTTCACCATGTGCCACACAAACACGTTTACATACTCCCTAAACAAGTGGACTGAACGAACACTGTGAAAGGCAAGTCTCAGAGCTAAAGGCCATGTCCTCTGCTCTCACCTTCTCTTCTTTAATACAGAAGGCCATACACCCAAAAAATGATGCACTTGTTCTGGAAATAGACACGGGCAACATCTAGACATTATGTATTGCCGCCTGACAATAAAGAAGAGAAAGGCACGCTCTGCCCTTCCCTCTTTTCCTGTGTTTATCGTTTTATTTTAGCATTTCACACAATGGCGATACGAAAGCCGAACCGTTCAAAGTCAGTGAAATTCTCTCAGATTTGAGAAGTCCTTACGATGCTTCCTCAACAGAGCAGTAAATGTGTATCACTCACTAGTGTTTAACCAGTAATCAAGCTCGTTTCATATGCAAACTCAGCCAAAACACTTTCCTCATTGTTAGTTAGGCAGTTCTTACAAACTCAGATGGTGGATTTTAAATCAGTATGAAGACTTTACATTTTCAAGCCCACAAAGCTCCTGAAATGCAAGAACTCTTTTCATTTTTATTTCAGTTTGTTGTTTTTTTATCAGTCAGACAAGCCGAATGAGAAAAGACCTGAACCCTCCATTGCAATTTGAAAATGGCTATACCATAGAGGACCTTAGTGGGACAACGTTCCCAGTCGTTAACTCCATGATGGCCTGGGTTGTTAAAACCACTTTAAAACAGAAAGATACTGCACATTATCTGTCCCAGTTCTACCCTCTGCAATTAGAGACAAGTGGCTTTCATTGTCTCCTCTGGGCTATTATTCAGTATGGTACCAGTATGTTATGGACAGCATGAGCATGAAACTGCAGCTTTTTCTGGACTGGGCTGATATTAAAGGACTTTCCTACCATAGCAATTGAGACTAATGTAATCTGTGCACAATTTTGAAGAAAAATTTGCTTTGGCATGCACATTCAAAACATCTAAGCCAATTCACAAACTTAGATTCATTTTGTACATATCAGTCCATGCAGAAGGTTGCAGAGGCCTAAATCTAAAACAATGTTTTGGCTGAGGACTGGATAATTATGGACTAGCTTCACATTCAGTTCAAGAGTGACTGATCTTCACAAGCAATACTATCCCACACTTATCTTACAGTTAATCTGAAGGTCTGTTCTCTATACTACTTACCCATACAGCATTACTGGTTGGTCTTCACTTGTTAGCACAAAAAAGTGTGTTTTTTCCTCGTATTACTTGTTTGTTTTGACTTAAATGTAAAAAATTATTCAGGGTGTTTCGCATTTCAAGTAATAATAATAATTCATATCAGATTTATCTACCTGCAATATGATCCCTTCAAGCTTTGCTCAGTCACTTGATTAAGGTGCTTTGAAGGGTACAAATCGAGACATGGTATAAAGTATACACAGTGTACTAGGGTAGATTAGGGTAAATAAAAGATGTCATGATATTGAATATCTTGCACTACAGTAAACAAAGGTCTCATAAATACAAAGGTGCTTATTTTAGCCATTACAGAGTATATGCATGCTGTTCCATTCTCAGATACATACCCGTAAACATGTTAGCCATTCAAGATACAAGATTGATGTTCTGGTCTGATTATCATTTAACAAAGTGCTTGAGAGAGAGAGAGAGAGAATAGAACTGTTTTCTATATTGGTCAAGTAGTGGCTGTTTAGTTACTTCTACACACACACACACACACACACACACACACACACACACACACACACACACACACACACCTTGTGGTGACAAGAACTTGAATTTAAAGGGATAGTTCATAATTTACTCACCTTCTATGGCTATTCCAGATGTGTATGACTTTCTTTCTTCTGCAGAACACAAAGATTTTTAGAAGAATATCTCAGCTTTGTAGGTTCATACAAAGCAAGTAAATGGTGACCAAAACTTTGAAGTTCCAAAAAGCACATATAGGCAGCATAAAATTAATCCATCCTCCAGTGCTTTAATCCATGCAATCTGAAGTGATCCAGTCAGTTTTGGGTGCGAACAAACCAAAATGTAACTCCTCTTTTACTGTACATCTTGCCATTGAGTGCTAGATGGCACTAGGAAGTGTAATCGAGCTTCTAATCATGATTACCAAGGAGACTGCTTATGTCAAGATTTAAAGTGAAAAAGGAGTTATATATTGGTCTGTTATTGACATTGATTAAACCACTGGAGTATGGATTACTTTTATGCTGCCTTTATGTGCTTTTTAGAGCTTCAAAGTTTTGGTCACCATCCACTTGCATTGTATGGACCTAAAGTGCTGAGATATTCTTTTAAAAGTCTTCATTTGTGTTCTGCAGAACAAAGAGAGCCATACACATCTGGGATGAGGGTGAATAAATGTTGAGAGAATTTTCATTTTTGGGTCAACTATCCCTTTAACTCACAACCATAAAAAGGGATATTTTTGAGACATGCTTGACAACAGGTCCTTTGGAAAACCCTCATTCTTGTAGCTACTAATGGGTATTTGCAAGCCAGTATTGTATAGATCACTAAAATATTGATCTGCAAAGACTGATTGGAAGATGTTGAAGTTCTTTTTAAACAGTATTTTCATAATATATAACCTTAGAGTATCTGAAAAGACCACGCTGGCACCTTTTAATCTAACCTGTTTCATATGCCCATAGTTTCAAGTTGTTAACATTTCCAGGGTCATTTTAATCATGGATTGAATGGGTTGTCTGTAAATGTGACCTGATTTTTATGGCCGGCCCCTTATGTTACTGTCAGTAAAAATGGGTCAGATCCACCCAAATCCATCCACTTTTTGTCTGTCACACTTCATATGAATATTCAACATGATCGAGGCTAGAAGTGTGTCCTGGATGGACTGCATTTGGCTTGAACATGCCTAAATAGTGCAAGTGAATACCACTCTAATGCAGTACTGTACTAAGCATAATGAATGTGAGAGGAAAAGCATTTGCTCTCAGAACGAAAGAAGTAGCACTTTTTTCACTGCCATACCTTAAATTTTCATTCTTTTCCCAATACAGTTAGAGTCAAATGTTTCTTTGGTTTTATATATTGATTTATTATATATATTTTTCATTCCATTGTACATGTATGAGTGAGCAAGCTGCCCATACACGGAGATCTTAAAGGTGAAAAGCGGAATAGATTGGCTGGAAAGCCTATGTTTTCTCCCTGTATTGTATTTTATCTTTTAAAGGATTCAGTTGTTCATTATTTTAATTTTCTTCTTTGTTGATGATTTCTGTTTTATGTACAGTAAGTGTACACTGTTTTTCTACTTTTGTGTGGGTGTTTATGTACTGTATTTGGGTTTTGGGTCACTTCATTCTATCGCTATATGGCAAATGATGACTTTTTTGAATAATTGTCCAAACAAAATATCAGATATGTGAAAAATAAATAGAACTGAGTTTAATTTGTAACAAATGTTTGCTCATTTCTGGTTTGTGAAAATTAGTCGTGCTGGCAAATGGCAATATGCTTTAGAAATCAAGATGACTGTTTTCCTGATAACGCGTAATGAAATTGTTCATTTCTGTTGCAAAATTTCGCCTGCTTTGAATGTAGAATTTTTAAGATGGATTATTACAGTATAAACTTTACAGCAGATGGCAGTGTGACTTTAATTGGTGGGACTGATTTCATTTGGATTTATCCCAGTGTCTTGAGTCTCTTGAATCCGTTCACCAAAACGATTCCTTCACTGACCATTTCAGCAAATTACTCTTTACACCAATAGTTAGCGACAAATTAACATGTATTATCTGTTTTGAGTGAGTAATTGGAACCAGCTGTTCAAGAGCGAACCTTTTTTTGTTCCAGCTATACAAAATGCACTAGTAGTACTATACAAAACATAAAATCAGCTGTTGTCAGTCTTCACAAGCTTCAAACTAGAGCGCATTGACTTCAAAAAGGAGACTTCAGTGAACGAGAAATATGAGACAGTGCATTGAAGCAAAGTTTTTTTTAAGACAAGTCCGTCCACTCAGCGGCCATTTTTGGAACGCTCCTGAGCGGCTATTTTTATGGATACAAGTGGCATAAAAGTCCTCCAGCTCCTATCTACTTGAATGGGGAAAAACAGAAATCTCCAAATTGGTTGGTCAAGATTACGATTAGAGATCACATTTCAAATCAGCAGTAAAATCTGACAACAACGGTGTTATAATTGTGCGTCTGTAGCTCACATCACTCAGAGAAATGCCATTTTCTTCTTCTTTGGATTTTCTGGCGGATTGCAAACCAACTACAAAGATGCATACCGCTGGAGTGTGACGAAGATGGGGGGGGGGGGGAGAAGATTACCTATATTCTATGTTTCAGACTATTGTTTCTCAAGAATCTTATCGCTTTTATTATTCTGCCAGTTTCTAATCTGATATTTCAGATATTGCATAAAGTTAATTCTGTGCATCCTGAAGCTTGTAATTCTCTTATAAATTCTATTCTGTCCTGTTCATACTTGGTATACTTAAAACATGTTCCACAGTTTCCATTACCTGACACATTTCACATAGACCTGTGTTTTGTTTGCCCATGATGTGAATTGTTGCATTAAGTTTAGTATGAACCATTCTTAATCTTGTGAATATAATATGATCCTCTCTATTTAAGTTATGGTTGATTTTACTTTGTCTTACATTGTATTTTATGGAAATGTCTGCCATTCTGACATGTGTCCCAATACTTTTGCCATTTATTATAGCAAGTTTCTTGAATCAAATGTTCTCCTTCTGCCCTGCTTAAATTGACTTTTACATTTATGTTATACAATTTAAGTGCTTCCTTGGCCATTTTATCTGCTTTTTCGTTTCCTTGTAGTCCCACATGTGCTGGCACCCACATGAAGTGTACCAAATTTCCAATCTACCTTAATCTATATAAAATAACCAATATTTCTGTCAAGATATCACTTCGACATGATTGAAATGTTTGAAGGCCTAAGAATGATGCCATTGAATCCAAGCAGATTACAACCTTATCTGGCAACACTTCCTCAACCCAACCAAGTGCCATCTGAATAGCGACTAACTCTGCAGTGTACACTGATGTCCCATCCGTTAATCTCCCAAAGTTTCCAATCTTAAATTCTGGGACATAAAATGCTGCACCTGTTCGTCCTGAATAAAAATGTTATTTTTCAGGCTGGTCCAGCTATTACGCCTGCGTGTTGTCGACACAACTGAAAGGCGATGTCTGTATCTAAAAGGTGGATGGCTCTTTTACCTGTAAGGCGGGACTTCCTTTTCTACATCCGTCATATTGGCCTTTCCAAAGTTCTCCCATTCATTTTAATGCCAAGGCTCTGCCTCATTGCTAAATAGTCTATGATGGAAGTGAATGAAAATTGTTTGTTTACTTAAAGGATTCATTCAGGAACAAAACACATTAAATGACTAAAAAATAAAAAAATAAAAAAATAAATAGCTTTAAATGTGTGATTTGCAGAAATGGTCACTGAACGAATCAGAATGAATCTTTTAGGTGAATGGATTCCTCAGCAAACAGAACGTTCCCCTAATGTGAGCACCTGGTTTTCATTTGGTTATTTTTGGGAACCAGTTCCTAATGTTCTAGGTACAGTATGTTCTCTTTAGGTTCTATTTTATTTATTTATTATAAATATAAACAAATTTTCCCAGAACATTGCAGGGAGGATTCCGTGTGAAAACCTAAATAGAATTATACAGATCAAAAGACTCAAATCACTGGGTTGACTTCATCTGCGGATAAAGGTTTTAAGTGAACAAAAGTCAGGAGATATGCATTCGATAAAAACAAATAAAAACTATAATCTAGAACTAAATTGATATAAATAAAATGAAATAATAGTAGTAAAAGAACGACATTCCTGAGATAAAGGCCCCCCAGGGTAAAAGGCACATTTGATTTGATTTTCCCCCAAAACCCTAAATAGCAACAACAACTACCAAAGGACTTTCCTAAACACCTGTTTGTCACTATACACTGCAATAATTTAATATTAGGTCATTTGATCTAATACTTAACAATTTTAATATGTTGCAAATGTATGTAGCTAATGAAAATCCCTAAAATAATCACAGTTATTTTGAGACAAAATACTTATTTATTATTTTCAGTTTTGTTCAATTAAATCAAAGGTTTTTCAACAACTGACAAATAAGTGAAACTATAGTATTTGGGGTAAAAATTAAAATTACAATTTGACACTTTAAAAAGCACATGATGGGAGTATAAAATAAATCCAAACGACTCCACTATTTCATTCCATATCTTCAGATGTGATTTGATAGGTGTGGGTGAGAAAAACCAATATTTAAGTCCTTTTTTTGATAGAAATTCTCCTCCCTGCCCAGTAGGGGACGATATGCATGAAGAATGTGAATCACCAAAAACACAAGAAGAAGAATGTGAAAGTTAAAGTGTAGACTGACTGAGCAGGGAGGGGAATTTATTGTAAAAAAAGGACTTAAATATGAATCTGTTTCTCACCAACATGTAATATATCGCTTCTGAGGACATTGATTTAACCACTAGAGTTGTATGGATTACTTTAATGCTGATTTATGTGATTTTTGGGGCTTCAAAATGTTGGCATCCATTCACTTGGATTGTATGGACCAAAAGAGTTGAGAAATTCTTCTAAAAATCTTCATTTGAGTTCAGCAGATGAAAGAAAGTCATACACATCTGGGATGGCATGAGGGTGAGTAAATGATAAGAGAATTTAACTTTTTTGGTTACTATTCACTGCTGGAAAATACAGCTTAAGCTGGTAGCTGTGTTTTGGAACATGGTAACTGGTCGACCTGCTACCATGTTCCAAAAACCAGCTTGACCACCTTTAGCTGGCATGATAAGCTGGTAGCTGGTCTAAGCTTGGACCAGCTAGAAGCTAGCTATTATGTTCCAAAACACAGCTACCAGCTTAAACTGGATTTTCCATAAGGGTTCCTTTAATACTTTTCTTAAATTATTTTGAATACGCATTATCTTAATTTATTGCTCAAAAAAGCATCTTCTGTCTCAAAATTATTTGCCTAAGTTGACATATTTTGCAACTATTGCACCTACATTTTACACAATATCATTATAAACCCCCAAGGGGCTTTTTACCCCAAGTGTGTTGTAAAGGGCCCACTCTCCATCTTATATATATATATATATATATATATATACACACATACACACACACACACACACACATATATATATTTAAATAATTTGAATCAAAACAACCTTCTGTTATTATTTCCTTTCACACAAATTATCTTGCTCGATCAATATTCAACAAAAATACTCTATTTTTTTCGATCTTGATACATTTTGTGACAAGAAAAAGCTAAAGGTGTGCCTTTAGTCCTGTTGTATCCTACACAGAATTGTGCTGTAGAACAAGTGCTGAACCCAAATTCATGTGGAATGGAGAAATACTACTTAGTCAATGATTGACTGGAAAGTCAGGTCTGGTTCAGGACCGGCTTTAGATTCAAATCCAAAAACACACTCACGCCCAAAACTCTTCTGTTAAGCTCCTAAATTTTAAACCAGCGGAACAAGAACATCAAGCTGGCATCCACATGGGCACATTGTCACCCGCACAAGTTTTTTTCACCACTGCACCTGAGTTAACGTTCTCTAGTCCAGTGAAGTGTTTGCGTGAGTTAAATATCAAGACAGGGTGTGGCGCCAAAAAACAGAGTTCTATGTGTCTCCCTCTTGACCAATCAGATTCGCTCCAGCCCCGGTTTCCATGCCAGTGGGTGTGGCTGGCGACATCTTTCAGGAAATGAATTTAAATAAACGAGAAATCCAGGAACTCGAACAGAAACGAGTCGCGGCGGGCAGGACCGAAGAGAATCAACTGCCAATAAACTTTTTGAATGTTGTTCACGCGGACACGAAGGAGATAACATGTTAATAAAGGAATTGTAAGTAATATTGTATAATAGTATAAACTTTTGTGACCGCAGAGGAGTGAAATGGCTTGAACTTGAATCTGGAAAGCGTATTTGGTAACTTTCGCCGGCTGCTGACTAATGAATTGGATTTAAATAGATTTTAATAAATGAATAAAGTATTGATGTTGTTTTATGATTGTTTCAATGTTATGTGTTAATTCGGCGCGAATCAGTTTACTATCACACAGCAGTTATACGTTTTACCAAGTGGTCTTTAGTAATAAATAGTGCTGTCAGATTAGAGTCCCAAAGATTTCACTGTTTTGCTTTGCAAAGAAGTAAAAAGTGCTCAACTCTCTCTTTCTTTTTTTTATTTATTTTTTTTTTTTACTTTTTAAAAACTAGGTAATATGAATGTGATTATCACATGCCGGTCACGCGTCATAATGCACCGGTTTACAGGTCATAGTGCACTTTGAAACTTCCAGACCAAATATAGACCATAAAGTAATTGTACAGTGTATAAATGGCATATGTATGCATTATAATGTCCTCTAACTATACTTTATCAATAGGGTTCACATAACACGCACACTGCTCTGTAAAATTCCTATAAAATGTCTGTGAAAAGACATTAGTCACAATGACGTCATTACGGTGACGTCATAATGACATTGTGATGCCATTGCTGTCAGGATGACTTTATGATACCTTTATTCGTTTAAACTGAATATACTCTTACGTTAAGATCTATTTTAATTCTAAATAATTAGTATGCACTTATTCAAGAGTGTTAAACTATAATCCTAATGCACTGTGTAGGCCTATAGGTTAGCATTTGTTTATGAACCTGATATCTCAGCCATATAAAACTCATTCATAACCACCTCATGCAGTAAAACTCACTGTCTTAGAAACTACTTTATCAGAACCTGGCTGTTAGTGGCATGAGAGGGGTCAAGTCGCTGCATCAAGTAACAATGCTTATTAGCATGAATGCTCTTATTTATAGGATATTATACATGGATCGCCTTGTTTTCAACAGTATTGAAAGGTCTTGTTGTCACTCCCAGAATACGAAGGTGTCAAAGCAATTTAAAAATGTGGTTGACTGAATCAGAACAGTTTAAAGGTCACCACACATGTTTGCTGACTCCATGATTAATATTTGGCCTCTCTCTTCTGTCTTTCAGCCGAATCGTCCTGCCCATTTCTGTTGAAGAGGTATGCACTGTTTTTTTGTCTTTTGTCTTCAGCTCTCACAAGTGCTTCTTTTATGTTCTTTAAAATCTGCTTCTAATTCAGTTTTGCATTTGTTTACTACTTCTAACCGGTCAAACTTTGAATAAACTCCAGTTTTCCAGGCTACGCCTAGTTTTTTTGTGCACATGCGTATTTAGGCATTCAGAATGATGAATTGAAACAAACAATCTGAGGTTTGTTAGAAAGCAGCCTAGCTTTACTCAGCAGCATGCCTGTGTATGGGCAGAGCACAACTATTTGTAACCCGATACTGAGCTTATCAGACTTTATCAAGTGTACCTTCTCTGCTACAGCTTACCAAGCAAAGGTTGAATTTGACTTAGCTTTGTCATATCTGGTTGTAGTATTTGTTGGTATAGGCAAGTATGTCCCAACCCTGGATACCTTAATGACTTGCCACCATCTTTGTTGTAACCATGGTGTTTGTAAAAGAAATCAATGAAGATGCTCTTGTCTAAACAGCAGTGAGAACGCATACAAGTTTTGCATGTGCAGTTCCATTCCATTCTATTCACCTACACAAATGGCTGTGTAATATTCACAAGATTGATGACAAATTCATCTACTCAACCCTGCCAACTGAAAAAGGAAACTTGCAGGGGATGCTATATTGTGGAAGTTGATTTTGCAGGCATACGTTACGCTGGAAAAGTTCATACAGGTCCGAAGACAGCACAAATATTGGCAAATTGAACTTTCGCGGACATTTAAAGATATTTTATTTATGATTCATCTCCATATGCCAGCGAGTCTGATGTGTGACCGACGAGTAGCCTACACACGCCCACCAGTACATCAGTACAATGTTTTTTTGTTGTTTTCTGGTATAATTTAGTCACAGTTTTAAAAACGTATGTGATGATCCCATCTATATGAATGAGAGAGCTTCTTTACTCCTGAGGGGTATTATGCAAATACGCAAAGCAGGTTAAGCGATTTACCTGGGTACGTTTACACCGAGTAAGTGGATAAGCTTTTGGTTCCAAAAACTGAGGTAACTTTCAGGGTATGTTAGTAGCCATGGCAACTTACTCTCTGAACATAACCTGCTTCGGAGTAAGTTTATTTCAGGTAGATGTCGGTATGTTTCAGAGGTGACAGTGTGCGTGGAAGTTCACATTATGCACAATATTGTACTTTTAAAGCAATATTATGGTAAACTGCAATCTTAACTTTACCTCACAAATCTTATTACTCTGGCATTTCCAGTCTAACACACCGCAGATTTGCATTCAAAAGTGAACAAATTGTGTACATTGTGCTTTAACTTTTAATGGGAAGTTTTTAATACTGTATATTTTTTAAACATAGAACACATTGGAAAGGCCTCACACTCTTCACTGTAAAGACAGGGCTTTATCTATTTATATTTAGCCTTTTAGGGGACAAGACGACAAGCAAGTTTTAATGCCACACCAAATAAGAAAAGAACATAATGGACATGTAACTCCTATCATTGTCCACCTCTGTTACAGCAGATCTTCATCTTATAATGCACATTAATAATTGCAGCCAACAAGGCGTGCTAAACGGGCTCTGTAGTCACCGCCCATTAGAGGTCTGCACAGGCCTTAAATGAAACTCAAACCCAGCCCATACCCGAGACCGTGTAACCTGTCATATTTTAACCCTGAACCTGACCCGAACCCAAAATCGCTCACTGTCTTTAGAATTTCTTTTCCAAGCAAGTATTGTTGCAATAGGATGTATTTTATGGAAGCATCGTAGGCAACATTCGTAACAGTATTGTAACAGTAAACATACACAGTTTCAAAGGGATAGTTCACCCAAAAATGAAAATTCTCTCATCATTTACTCACCGTCATGTCATCCCAGATGTGCAGAACACAAATTAAGATTTTTAGAAGAATTTCTCAGCTCTGTAGGTCCATACAATGCAAGTAAATGGTGATCAGACATTTGTAGCTCCAAAAATCACATAAAAGAAACATTGAAGTAAGTCATAAGACTCCAGTGGTTAAATCCATATCTTCAGAAGCTATATGATAGGTGCGGGTGAGAAACGGATAAAAATGTAAGTCCTTTTTGTAATCTAAGGGGCCGTCTACACGACAATGTTTTCAACTAAAAATGGAAAACTTTTTATGCGTTTTGGCTGTTCGTTTACACGACAACAGCGTTTTTGGGCCTGAAAACGCAAACTTTTGAAAACGGGTTTCAAAGTGCAAGTTTTTGAAAACGATGCCGTTTTCGTCTCCGTGTAAACATACAAAAAATGCGAATTTGTGAAAATGACGACGTCATGCGCACGCATATTACGTCTTCAGTCTATAAGCATGCTCGCGAGTACTTCAAAACAACGCGCGAGACATTCAATACTACAATGGAGGACTACAGGACTGTGTCTGTGCTGCTTAAGATTTTGTCCAGACAAAATTGCTCTGCTTTCGCCATCTTCATTTTTTGTATTTACCGCTCTATGGAAGAATGCTTATGTGCGCAGGCGCATAGTGTTTCTTTACAAAGTGACATCGCCAACTACTGGCCTGGCATGCATAATACAGCGCTTTTAGTCGTTTTCGCGAATCCGTGAACACGGATCATTTTGACAACGTTGTCGTCTGTACGCGAAACTTTTCAAAAACGCAAAGGAAAAACGTTTCCGTTTTAGTACATCGTTGTCGTGTAAACATACCCTAAATCTCCACTGAAAGTCACAAGTGGTCCCTGTTTAGTTTCACTTTCACATCTGAAAGTAAAAGTTAAAGTGGAGATTTAGAGTAAAAAAGGACTTAAATATTGTTCTGTTTCTCACCTACACCTATTATATTGCTTCTGAAGATATGAATATAAACACTGGAGTCATATGAATTACTTTTATGTGGAATTTATGTGATTTTTGGAGCTACAAAGGTTTGATCACCATTCACTTGCATTGTATGGACCTACAGAGCTGAGATATTTTTCTAAAAATCTTCATTTGTGTTCTGCTGAAAAAAGAAAGTCATACACATCTGGGATGGCATGAGGATGATAAGTGATAAGAGAATTTTCATTTTTTGGGTTAACTATCCTTTAACAAGGCATGGCGGACCCTCAGCACACTAGAGCAGAAGGGAGAAAGACATTGGTTTAATGTTTATCATGCACTGAAACTTTGCTTGTTGCAGAACAATCTGGAATCATGTGTTACAAGTATAACAGTCACTTGAAATCCCCTTTGCAGCCAGAATGACGAAACAGTGAGATGTGGTGCAACAGTCAAAGAAGTCTGTCCAGCACATGTTTGGAAAAACAGAGTAGAGGTTTGAACGGACCCTAACTCGTCCGTTAATGCATGTCTGTGAAAGAGAGCGCATAAATATTGTCATATATATTTATTGTCATGTTTATTTTTTCATTAATTACTGACCTGAACCCGACATCTTCTCTGGTCCCATCGGGCCCAGGTCGGGTTGCAGACCTCTAACGCTCACTCCCATGATGCACTGTGAATGACACAATTAGTCATTTTCCCAACACACTCAAACAGCTTCTAGGCCTATATTTGAATATTTCTGAATATTTTGCAAAAAACTTAAAATGTGTTTCTATGGTAATCAACAAGTTTAAATCAGTAGTTTTATTTATTTATTTATTGCAGTGTTTCATTGTTATTTGCAATGCTTCATGGGATTGTAGTTCATTGCCTCATGAAAAACACGGTCTTTTACCATTGTCTTTTCATCCAATTTTTTAAAATGTGTTTTTGCTTCAAATCAAAGTTTGTTATGTGAATCACCTCAGAGCTGGCTGGTTTGGTTCATGGCTTAAGAACTCTTTTATAACAGATTTAATTGTTATAAATCCCTATAAAAAATAAATAAATGGGAAATTTACTTCCGGAACCAAGATCCATGGTTCCCGAACCATGTCTACTTCCAAATAAAAATGAAATATCACAGTCTTTTTGAAGCAAGTCTGTTCACTTGGTCATCATCCTTGTAAGCTGGCTATTTTCTAGTCGTGAAAGTACATCACATGTCTTCGTGACAGTGTTGGGTAAGTTACTCAAAATAAATAATTCACTGCAAATTAGTAATCTTCTCTAAAATTGTTATCAGATACTGACTACTGATTACTTCATTGAAAAAGTAATCACATTACTAATTACTTTTAAGTTACTTTCTAAAACAATTTTTAGAAAGGCTCTGGGTCAGGCATTCAGTGGCCAGATATTTGACATTTGTTTCTTTCATATCCTCTCAAAACCGGCAAAGTCATGGCACCCTTTCAGTTAGAGCCCCAGGCAGAAGCATGTCACTGCTAGAGGTGCTGGGAGCACATGTATCTGCTTAAAACATTAGACACAAACCCAGTTTCCTTCTCTTGTCTGTCTCCAGATTATAGGGTTTGAGTACTTCCTTTATAATTGTGGTTGTTTATTTATGACAGGCCATCCTATATATAGCTATTGATCTATGGAGTTTTTGTATTTTCTACCAGCACTACACTCAGCCGTGGAATGCAAATGCAATGAGATAATACATTTACTGTCATTATGTTTTTGTTTCTGTCTTTATTCTAGATTGTTAGGCTGTAAATGTGCATATGGCCATGTAAAGTCAACATTACTGTGTGTTCTTTCATCCACAGTATCAGGTTGGCCAGCTGTACTCAGTAGCAGAAGCCAGTAAGAATGAGACAGGAGGTGGAGAAGGGGTGGAGGTCCTGAAAAATGAGCCCTATGAGAAAGAGGATGGCGAGAAGGGACAGTATACGCATAAAATCTACCACTTGCAGAGGTATGAGAAACTTTTCATCTCAAGCAACATTATTAAAGGGATAGTTCACCCAAAAATGAAAATTCTCTCATCATTTTCTCACCCTCATGTCATCCCAGATGTGTGTGTTGTCTTCTGTAGAACACCATCAAAGAGCTTTAGAAAATGTTTCAGTTCTGTACAATGCAGGTGAATGATGGTCAGAACTTTGAAGCTACAAAAAGCACATAAAGGCAGCATTAAAGTAATCCAAACGACGGCAGCGCTTAAATCCATGTCTTCAGAAGAGATATCATAGGTGTGGGTGAGAAACAGATCAATATTTAAGTCCTTTTTTACTTTAAATCTCCACCTTTGACCCGCCCCAACAAGTAGGTGGCGATATGCAGGAAGAATGCGAATAGCCAAAAAACAAAAAGAATGTGAAAGAGAAAATGGAGATTTATAGTAAAAAAATGACTTAAATATTGATCTGTTTCTCATCTACTACTAAGATATCACTTCTGAAGACATGGATTAAACCACTGGAGTCTTATGGATTATTTTTATGCTGATTTTGTGATTTTTGGAGATTTAAAGTTTTGGTCACCATTCACATGCATTGTATGAACCTACAGAGCTGAGATATCCTTCTAAAAATCTTAATTTGGGTTCTGCAGAAGAAAAAAAGTCACACATCTGGGATGGCATGACGGTGCGTAAATGAGACAATTTTATTTTTGGGTGAATTATCCCTTTAATACACATACATACATGCATTTTGCTTAATAGAGATGATGATCTTTCATTTCAAATACCGTTTCTGTCTGTGCTTCTGACATTCTCTGTCTCTGTCTCATGCAGTAAAGTTCCAACTTTTGTACGGTTGTTGGCCCCATCATCTGCCATGAGAATCCATGAGAAAGCCTGGAATGCTTACCCTTACTGTCGCACAGGTACTGGCCACAGTAGTACTGTTTACCTGAAAGTAACACACATTGACACGCTTCACTGTCACATGTATTAAGCACAAACTGTCTGTTAAATACAGAACTCATAGATAAGCTAAAACTCAAAACTATGTATTTTGTCTTTTCCATGTGTTGTCAACGTCATACGTCATCATTCATCATTCCAGTTCTTACGGTGAGTCTATGTGACTATTATGTGTAACTACAGTATATGAGACTTACTGTAAGTCACTAGTTAATCATCAGCATCACCCTTACTATTATTCATTCTTGAGGTTAGGGATTGTTTGTGGTATGGGGCTTGTTGAGGACAGTGTGCTAGTTGCAGATGTTGTTGTTTTAGGGGCCATCCAGACCAAACGCATTATTATGCTACAAAAAGTTAGATGCAGCGCAACAAATGGAACAGAATGCAGGATGTTCTTTTAACTTGACACAGTGTCCAAGGCACTGAAAATCAAAACAAGATGCCGCACAACAGTCAAAGGTGTCCTTCTAGCGCATGTTTACATAGAAAATCAATTAGAAACACAGCACAGAGTGTGAATGGCCCTGCAATCTAGTGGGAGTTCATTATGAAAAATCCCAGAATTGTGTGAATTTGTACTGTAGAAGTTACAAGTAACTGTACAAGTAACATACATTGTGTGTGTGTGTCTTGCTTGTAGAATGAGTACATGAAGGACAATTTTCTAGTCATGATTGAGACGTGGCACAAGCCTGACCTCGGTGAACAGGAAAATGTGAGTATCCAGCAGACATAATGTCATTAAACTCTGAATAAAGGGATAGTTCACCCAAAAATGAAAATTCACCATTTACTCACCCTCATGTCATCCCAGATGTGTATGACTTTCTTTCTTCAGCAGAACAAAGATTTTTAGAAGAATATTTCAGCTCTGTATGTTCTCACAATGCAAGTGAATTGTGACCAGACCTTTGCAGCTCCAAAAGTCACATAAATGAAACATAAAAGTAATCCATAAGGCTCCAATAGTTAAATCCATATCTTCAGAAGTGATATAATAGGTGTAGGTAAGAAACAGATACAAATTTAAGTCCTTTTTTTTTTTTTTTACTGTAAATCTCCACTTTCACTTTTACATTTAAGAGTCACATGTGGTGCCTGTTTATTTTCACTTTCACATCTGAAAGTGAAGTTAAAGTGGAGATTTAGAGTAAAAAATCACTTAAATATTAATTTTCTAACCTACACCTGTTATATTGCTTCTAAAAATATGGATTTAAACACGGGAGTCATATGGATTACTTTTTATGTTTCCTTTATGTGATCACCATTCATTTGCATTGTATGGACCAACAAAGCGGAGATATTTTTCTAAAAATCTTCGCTTGTGTGCTACTGAAGAAAGAAAGCCATACACATCTGGGATGGCGTGAGGGTGAGTAAATGGTGAGAGAATTTTCATTTTTGGGTGAACAATCCCTTTAACCATGATAATGTAGGAAACAATTACACTACACTGCATTGTCATATGCAAAAAAACAATATGTTTTGATTACTTAGTGCTTATTCTTTCTCTTTGATTTGTTTGTTTCGAAGGTTCATAAACTTGACCCAGAGCAGTGGAAGAAGGTGGAGGTAGTACACATTGACATTGCCGACAGGTCTCAGGTGGAGACTAAAGTAAGAAATATAGAGTTTTTACTTTAGATGCATCACAAAAAGACATTTAGGAAACAGATTTATGTTTTTGTTCTACTTTGAGACCCACTGACACTTTTGACCCACTTTTGAACTACCTTAACAGGACTACAAACCAGATGAAGATCCAGCCACGTTTAAATCACAGAAGACTGGAAGAGGGCCATTAGGATCTGACTGGAAGGTGTGTATATGGTTTGTTTTACTGTTTGTTCTTCTAGATTTATAGCTACATTTCTGTAGTCTTGGAGATGATTGTTGACTGTTTTGTGTCTGTATTGCAGAAAGAGCTTCCTCAGAAGACAGATTGCCCTCATATGTGTGCCTATAAACTAGTCACTGTCAAATTCAAATGGTTTGGCTTGCAGAACAAGGTGGAAGGATTCATCCAGAAGGTATAAAACTATGTGATGTATTCAATGCTGTGTTTAGTTTGACTCAATTTTGTGTCAACAGAGTGTCTGTGATATTGCACAGAGGAGTAGTGTAGAAAGATAAACAGTTAGTGTTTGTTCATTTTATTGCAGGGCGTGGCTTTTGTGCAGCTGTTTCAGTGGCGCTCCATTAATGGTTCTATTTGTAATGTTGGTTTAAAAAAGACGTCCATGTGACTCCTGAAACATTGTTTGTTTTGGTTTTTACTTCAGCAAGAGAAGCGACTGTTCACCAACTTCCACAGGCAACTCTTCTGCTGGTTAGACAAATGGATAGGTCTGACAATGGAGGACATTCGTCGTATGGAGGAGGAGACACAGAAAGAACTTGATAATGTGAGTTATTTTAGCACTTTTGGTACTTAAGTCATTGAAATACTTTTTTAATACTCATTGTTTTTTAAATTGTTACATGTAGTAATGCCAGCATTGTTTACTAGAGGTAGACTGAAATATTGGTTTTACAGATTAATCAGTGCTGATAGTTGCTTTTTGGAGCTAATGGTTAGCAAACATTGACACTAATAGTTGCTGATATGTTTTTTTTAAATTATTATTATTTCTCTGTGTTCCTAAGTGGCTGGCGATTGACAATATTCATATATGTTTTTATACTCCCTTCAATGCGTATTTGTTATTTCGATTAGATAATCAAGTGTTCTTAATTGAAGCGAGGGCATGCGCAAAAAAAAAAAAAAGAAAAAAAGTGACTAATCACCACACATTGTGTCTTAACTTCATATCTTGTGGATGATAATAAAACTTATATCCCATTAAACCATTTGTTTTTTATATATATATATATATACACTGGTGGCCAAAAGTTTCGAATAATGTACAGATTTTGCTCTTATGGAAAGAAATTGGTACTTTTTCATCAAAGTGGCATTCAATTGATCACAATATATAGTCAGGACATTAATAACATGAAAAATTACTATTACAATTTGAAAAACAATTTCAACTACTTCAAAGAGTTCTCATAAAAAAATCATCCACGAGCAGCAATGACAGCTTTGCAGATCCTTGGCATTCTAGCTGTCAGTTTGTCCAGATACTCAGGTGACATTTCACCCCACGCTTGCTGTAGCACTTGCCATAGATGTGGCTGTCTTGTCAGGCACTTCTCATGCACCTTACAGTCTAGCTGATCCCGCAAAAGCTCAATGGGGTTAAGATCCATTACACTCTTTTCCAATTATCTGTTGTCCAATGTCTGTGTTTCTTTGCCCACTCTAACATTTTCTTTTTGTTTTTCTGTTTCAAAAGTGGCTTTTTCTTTGCAATTCTTCCCATAAGGCCTGCACCCCTGAGTCTTCTCTTTACTCTTGCACATGAAACTGGTGTTGAGCAGGTAGAATTCAATGAAGCTGTCAGGTGAGGACATGTGAGCTATTTCTCAAACTAGAGACTCTGATGTACTCATCCTCTTGTTTAGTTGTACATCTGGCCTTCCACATCTCTTTCTGTCCTTGTTAGAGACAGTTGTCCTTTGAAGACTGTAGTGTACACCTTTGTATGACATCTTCAGTTTTTTGGCAATTTCAAGCATTGTATATCCTTCATTCCTAAACAATGATTGACTGACGAGTTTCTAGAGAAAGCTGTTTCTTTTTTGCCATTTTTGACCTAATATTGACCTTAAGACATGCCAGTCTATTGCATACTGTGGCAACTCAAATATAAACACAAAGACAATGTTAAGCTTCATTTAACGAACCAAATAGCTTTCAACTGTGTTTGATATAATGGCAAGTGATTTTCTAGTACCGATTTTCTTGGAGTGATGGCTGCTGGAAATGGGGTCTGTCTAGATTTGGTCAAAAATGACTTTTCAAATAGTGATGGTGCTGTTTTTTACATCAGTAATGTCCTGACTATACTTTGTGATCAGTTGAATGCCACTTTGGTGAATTAAAGTACCAATTTCCTTCCAAAACAGCATAATCTGTACATTATTCCAAACTTTTGGCCACCAGTGTATATATATATATATATATATATAGTGTACATATACAGGTTGGCCCCAAAAAAAACCAGGGCCACTATGTTTGATTGCTCATATCTTAAAAATGTATAAAGGCATTTGCACGATTTTTGCCATACTTCTACAAATTTTTGTCAACAGTGTAATGACGTCATTGTGAGTAACAACTTGTTCAAATAAATAAATCGTTTGGCTCCCCCCAAAAAATGGGGCCACATGGCGAAAGAGCATCTAAATTTGCTGCCATTGAAAACTTGGCTAAATGATTTGCTTATTTATTTGTAGTAAGTGGTTGCTCACGATAACGTCACAGTGACATAATTTGTTGTTTACAAAAAGTCATAGAAGTACGCCAAAAACACCTTTATGCATTTTTTAAGATATGAGCAATCAAACATAGTGGCCCTGTTTTTTTTTTTTTTGTTTTACCCCGTTCATATACAAAACCCTTCATCTGGTGAATATATAGGCTGCAAAAAGCTTAATTTGGTAAATAGCCTAACTAAATAGATCATGGTTATTGAGCCAAGAGTCCTCAGTGTGTTTCGGGCTCGTTTATAGTTAAAAGTCCTGTAATATGCACCAAATCTGAATTGTTTCTGGTTTATTGGGATTTTGGTTGAACAATAAACTGCATCTGGGATTTTATTCATTTGGCCGCTTGTAGCGTCTATGTCTGTGCCCGGTATAGTAAAGAAAGACTGAGACATTTATTTAACATTCTATAAAAAATCGATTTTTAAAACCGCCTGTCTTTTCCACCATCTTAATTAACTGTATCTGCAAAATCCACATCGGTAGACCTCTAGTGTTCACCACAATCATTTATGATCAGGTTTATGCAGTACAGTATATACAAATCCTTGTTAATGATACTATTAGATTTTAGTCAGAGTACCGTTTTTTAATTTGATGAACAAAAATGAGGCTGTAAGGGACGGAGGTACAGTTCGTTCAATGGGCCTCATTCATGAAAGGCATTGTGATGGGGACCAAGACAGTCACAAGGAGAATCACACCAGAGAGAAGCATTGGCATTCCAAAAAGATGTTTAATCCATTAGAGGTGCAAAATGGGCAAATAAATAGTGTTTAAAAGCAATCATAAAAACAAGGTTACATGAAAAAAAAGAAACTACTCTAAAAACTAGCCCTGTTTTTGGTACTAAGAGCAGTACCAACTCCCCTCCCTAAACTATGGAGGCCGGAGTATAGTGGGCTCAAGCAGTGCTAGCAACCTTGTCCATGTGCTCCAAACATTCATTGTCTAACTTTTCTTCCTCTCCCCTAGTGGCGGCTGGGTTAAATAGGGAAATTTTCCCGCCTTTTTTGATAGGAACATACCATTATTTAAATCAAATTAACCCATTCTTAAATAGAAAATCTTTGAATAAATCCAAAAGAATGAGTTAAAATGAGAGAGTTAAAACACCAATAGATACAATAAATAGGACGGATAACATTTGCACAATAAAACCCCATTAAATATTGAAAATGGGTGAGTAAAACAAGAAACAAGTCCTTTTAGACACTTTGAAATCCCATGATGGAGACCGATTCACAGGCATGCAGAACGAATTTGTGTACAATATATATTCTTACATTGATTTTTGCTTTGTTTTATGAAGGATTAACAAAATTCATTGTGTTCGTGTTTCATAAATGAGACCAGGAGGAGACAGTGGAATGTGCATGATTAGAAGAGCTTTTTAAGTTATTGACAAGGTGGTTTGAGGGTCTCAGTGAAGAGTTTTCTGAAAGTATTTTTATTGGAGGGGAAAAATATAGAGCTTCAAAAAAGGCTATACTTTGTCTGCTGAATTATTTTTTGGGTACACCTAAACTAGCAACCTGGAAAACTAAGAGAAAAAGAACTGGGAACGGGTGGAGTAGATGCAGAGACTATGTTGAGGGGATTCTTTGCAAATAGACTGAGAATTGAATTATGAATTGGTTGGAGATTTGACAACATTTTAAGAAAATTGAGGTTTTGGAGAAGTATTATGTTGTATTTATGAAGAAGAGCTTATTTTAAATGTTTAATTTATCATTTATATTTTTAAGATTACGAATAAAAGTGTATGTAGTATGTTTTTTATTTTAACGTTACACTTGATGTGCCGTTATTATTGCAGATTTTTTTATGAGGATTTAAAATGTTTGAAAATCAATGGTGTTGATTGTATGAATAAAGGTGATTTAAACTTCTTTCCTTTGTTATATCAATAGATGCGAGAGAAGGATCCAGTAAAAGGAATGTCTGCAGCAGATGAATAAGGTTTGTGAATAACGAGTACAGCTGTGCTTTTTTATTATATCTGGTAGGAATAACTGCTTCTCTCACAAGGGACGTTCCAAGAGCCCCGCCCACTCAACACTGGCCAATGGCTCAAATGTCCTTTTTTTGTGTGATTGGAACATTCTGCTTATTAGACATGTGCAATAGGGAATATCCTAAACTGTAGTAAACCGTGTTTATCTCTGTATTTACCTAAACATTTATCTCTCAATTTCTTTTGTCATCCTTGTATTTTTAGATGCTGTCCAAACAGCAGCAGTATTGGAGAGAGTCTTTGCAGTATAATTGGCTGCTCTCTCTCTTTCTCTCTCTCTCTCCTCAAGCTCCACTCCAGTATAGTTTCTCTGTTCTTCACACCTGTACCAAGGAGGTGTAGCAACAAAATGCTAAACCTCAGAGGTGTTTTTTACACTAATATTTTCTTCAGCCCACTGTGTTGCCATGTCTGCAAGCTTTTATTTTGAAAGTGTCTCCATAGTCTTTACCTATTTTCTGTTCGCATTTTTGTTGAACAAGTTGACGAACAGCAGCACTTACGTGTTTTGAATATTCCCTCACTACTTGTATCACCAGCATGTTAACATGTTTACATGTTTCTCCAACAGGTGTTTCCACCCTTGGCATATATATTTTTTAAATTCGTACTCAATGAAACTGCCTCTTATGAGGTTTATCGTAATGGAGGGTTACAGCTCGGTCACACTTTTCTCAGGTCTTTTTGTAAATTTGAAAGGACTGAATCTTAATAGTGTGATATTAGCAGGTTTACGATAATCAAATCAACAAGGTTTACAGGAATATATGGAGAGTTTAATATCATGTTGCGAAAAGTCATATTGGAGATGTGTTTGTACATGTTTTGAGCTATGCATTATGCCGCTGTCATATGAGGCTTAATTATGAACTGAATTGTTCAAACAGTATTTTGCTGTTCTGTTCCACTTTGTCCTTTGGATATAACACTGTTTACTGGATTTGGATACATTGTAAATGTAATTTCTTAATTATGCCTCATGATCTGAAATGAATGACATTAAAAAGAATGTATATTATTTGTGGCAGTTTTTTTTTTTGTTTTTTTTTTTGGTATGGGCCAGTGTGGTGGGTGGTGATAATGAGGATATCATTATCTTTTGTGTTCTCTAGACCAAAGAGGAAAAGGACCATCCAAGCTGTTTTCAGCTTCAGGTCCAAAAGCCAGTGTCTGTCATGGTATGGGGGTGTGTCAGTGTCCATGGCATTGATAACTTGCGCATCTATTAGGGCACCATTAATGCAGAAAGATATGTAAAAATGTTGGAGCAACATATACTGCCATTCAGACGCTGTCTTTACTGGGGACTTCCCTGCATTTTCCAGCAGGACAACGCCTGCAGAGAGTGCGGGTGCTTGATTGACCTGCATGCAGTTCTGACCTGTCTCCAATTGAGAATGTGTGCCACATTATGAAGTGCAATATATGACACTGAAAGCCCCATACAATCGTGCTTCTGGCCTGCATAATGGTGGAAAATCCGCTTGCAAAACTTAAACTTGTGTCTTCAGTGCCCAAATGCTTAAGTGTTATTAGAAGAAATGGTGATACACAGTGGTAAGCACTCGACTGTCCCAGTTTCTTTGGGAGTGTGTTGCAATCATCTGATTAGAAATTAGTTTATATTGTATATTTTCAAAAATAAAACAATTGTGTAAAACATCAGATAATGTGTTGTTGTAGTGCTTTCAATATAGCACATGGTGAATAGAATTTATAAAGCACTGCTTTTTGTTTTTATTAGCGTTTTCCATACTTTCCCAACGGAAATGGGGATGTTTAATTCAGTCAAATAAAAGTAATCTTATGTTACTACTTGATCTTTGCGTTTGATTTAGAACAGGTAGAACTCTAGTTCTAACGACCCATAGATAAAGTTAACCATTTTATTAACCATTTTATTGTTCCAGTTTAAATTTGCACTGCAAAAATCAATGGCAGCTTTAACTAATCAATGTTGGCTAAAGACCATGGTATAAGCAAGATAATCCATGGCGAGTTGTGTGTTAAATGATTTGAATGAACTTTGTTTTGCGTCAGATGGTTCTTGTTAGTTACTTTTTTATATCAAAGTATCTTGTTAGTTACTGTGTGTGTGTATATAAATATATATATATATATATATACACACACACACACAAAGCAAATGGTTACTTTTAATATATCAAAGTACATTGTTAGTAACTTGTTATTTTATTTTTTAATATCAAAGTAATTTTCTAGTTTATTTTTACATATCAAAGTAACTTACCAGTATACATCAAAGTAACTTGTTAGTTTATTTTATATATCAAAGAAAATAGTAACTTCTTAGTTTTTATATATCAAAGTAACTTGATAGTGTACATCAACATTTTTTAATACTCAATTCTGATTGGCTGGAATGTAAGTGTTAAAACCATTTAATGCACAGGTAGTTCCAGTCAGTTTTATTAACTGTTTGATGTTTATGCATCTACTCTGCTGTTGTCCTTAATGAGACATTGCGAGAGTTCTATGCCTGTTCAAATTAGCTTGAGACGCAAATATAGTGTAGCAAGTCTGAAGAGCTGGGATTAACCATCACAAAACACATCATGAAGTCATGCAAGGCCATCTTTAAATCAAATGTGAAGCACTACAGGAAAAACGGAAAAGACACCAGTGTTCATCAGCCCTGTATTACTGAGTCCGAACCTGGAGAGCAAAGTAAAATTAGCAAAATAAATTGATAGTTATACTTAATATATCAAAGTAAATTGTTAGTACCTTGTTAGGTACTTTTTATATATCAAAGGTGCTGTGACGAGAAGTGCACACCACAACCAAATTAGCAAAGCAAATAAAAAACTAAAATAACAACAGAAATAAGCACATGCTAGTTACTTTTTATATAGCAAAGTAAATTGCTAGTTACTTTTTATATTTCAAACAAAGTATTTTTTTGCAATGACTCCCTCTCCCATACACTTCTGAATTTGGTGCTTATTTAACATTGGCCAAAGTTATTTTAATACTAGTATACATCAAAGTAACTTGTTAGTTATGTTTTAAATGTCTAAGTAACTTGATAGTTACTTTTTATTTTTCAAAGTAACTTAATAGTTACTTATTTTCCAAAGTAACTCACTAGTTAATTTTATTTTTCAAAGTAACTTAATAGTTACTTTTTATTTTCCAAAGTAACTTAATAGTTACTTGTTATTTTTCGAAGTAACTCACTAGTTACTTTTTATTTTTCAAAGTAACTCAGTAGTTACTTTTTATTTTCCAAAGTAACTTACGAGTTACTTTTTATTTTTTAAACAAAGTAAAGAATTTTCTTGCAATGACTCCCTCTCCCATACACTTCTGAATTTAGTGCTTATTTAGTATAGGCCAAGATCTTTTAATGCTTGTATACATCAAAGTAACTTGTTAGTTACTTTTAATAAAGCAAAGTAACTTACTAGTTACTTTTTATACAGCAAAGTAACTTCTTAGTTACTTTTTAAATGTCCAAGTAACTTGCTAGTTACTTTTTATTTTTCGAAGTAGCTCACTAGTTACTTTTATTTTTTAAACAAAGTAAAGAATTTTCTTGCAATGACTCCCTCTCCCATACACTTCTGAATTTAGTGCTTATTTAGTATATGCTTGTATACATCAAAGTAACTTGTTAGTTACTTTGAATAAAGCAAAGTAACTTACTAGTTACTTTTTATATAGCAAAGTGAATTGCTAGTTACTTTTTATATTTCAAAGTAAAGAATTTTCTTGCAATGACTCCCTCTCCCACACACTTCTGAATTAAGTGCTTATCAAACACAAACTTAAAACAAAGTAACTTGCTAGTTACTTTTTATTTTCAAAGTAACGTAATAGTTACTTGTTATTTTCCAAAGTAACTTGGTAGTTACTTTTTAAATGTCCAAGTAACTTGCTAGTTACTATTTATTTTTCGAAGTAACTCACTAGTTACTTTTTATTTTTCAAACAAAGTAAAGAATTTTCTTGCAATGACTCCTCTCCCATACACTTCTGAATTAAGTGCTTATCAAACACAAATTTACAACAAAGTAACTTGCTAGTTACTTTTTATTTTTCAAAGTAACTTCATAGTTATTTATGCGTCTACTCTGCTGTTGTCCTTAATGAGACATTGCGAGAGTTCTATGCCTGTTCAAATTAGCTTGAGACGTAAATATAGTGTAGCAAGTCTGAAGAGCTGGGATTAACCATCACAAAACACATCATGAAGTCATGCAAGGCCATCTTTAAATCAAATGTGAAGCACTACAGGAAAAAGGAAAAGACACGTGTTCATCAGCCCTGTATTACTGAGTCCGAACCTGGAGAGCAAAGTAAAATTAGCAAAGTAAATTGTTAGATATACTTAATATATCAAAGTAAATTGTTAGTACCTTGTTAGGTACTTTTTATATATCAAAGGTGCTGTGACGAGAAGTGCACACCACAACCAAATTAGCAAAGCAAATAAAAAGCTAAAATAACAACAGAAATAAGCATTTGCTAGTTACTTTTTATATAGAAAAGTAAATTGCTAGTTACTTTTTATATTTCAAACAAAGTATTTTTTTGCAATGACTCCCTCTCCCATACACTTCTGAATTTGGTGCTTATTTAACATTGGCCAAAGTTATTTTAATGCTAATATACATCAAAGTAACTTGTTAGTTACGTTTTAAATGTCTAAGTAACTTGATAGTTACTTTTTATTTTTCAAAGTAACTCACTAATTACTTTTTATTTTCAAAGTAACTCAGTAGTTACTTTTTATTTTTTTTAAGTAACTTAATAGTTACTTGTTATTTTTCGAAGTAGCTCACTAGTTACTTTTTATTTTTTAAACAAAGTAAAGAATTTTTTTGCAATGACTCCCTCTCCCATACACTTCTGAATTTAGTGCTTATTTAGTATAGGCCACAGATCTTTTAATGCTTGTATACATCAAAGTAACTTACTAGTTACTTTTTATATAGCAAAGTGAATTGCTAGTTACTTTTTATATTTCAAAGAATTTTCTTGCAATGACTCCCTCTCCCATACACTTCTGAATTAAGTGCTTATCAAACACAAACTTATAACAAAGTAACTTGCTAGTTACTTTTTATTTTTCAAAGTAACTTGATAGTTATTTATGCATCTACTCTGCTGTTGTCCTTAATGAGACATTGCGAGAGTTCTATGCCTGTTCAAATTAGCTTGAGATGCAAATATAGTGTAGCAAGTCTGAAGAGCTGGGATTAACCATCACAAAACACATCATGAAGTCATGCAAGGCCATCTTTAAATCAAATGTGAAGCACTACAGGAAAACGGAAAAGACACCAGTGTTCATCAGCCCTGTATTACTGAGTCCGAACCTGGAGAGCAAAGTAAAATTAGCAAAATAAATTGATAGTTATACTTAATATATCAAAGTAAATTGTTAGTACCTTGTTAGGTACTTTTTATATATCAAAGGTGCTGTGGCCGAGAAGTGCACACCACAACCAAATTAGCAAAGCAAATAAAAAGCTAAAATAACAACAGAAATAAGCACTTGCTAGTTACTTTTTATATAGCAAAGCAAATTGCTAGTTACTATTTATATTTCAAACAAAGTATTTTTTTGCAATGACTCCTAAGTAACTTGATAGTTACTTTTTATTTTTCAAAGTAACTCAGTAGTTACTTTTTATTTTCAAAGTAACTTGTTAGTTACTTTTTATTTTCAAAGTAACTCACTAGTTACTTGTTATTTTTCTAAGTAACTTGCTAGTTACTTTAAATTTTTCAAAGTAACTTGCTAGTTACTATTTATTTTTCGAAGTAACTCACTAGTTACTTTTTATTTTTCAAAGTAACTTGGTAGTTACTTTTTAAATGTCCAAGTAACTTGCTAGTTACTATTTATTTTTCGAAGTAACTCACTAGTTAGTTTTTATTTTTCAAATTAAAGAATTTTCTTGCAGTGACTTCCTCTCTTCACATCTGAATTAAGTGCTTATCAAATACAAACTTACAACAAAGAAACTTGATAGTTACTTTTTATTTTAAAACTAACTTAATAGTTACTTGTTATTTTCCAAAGTAACTTGCTAGTTACTTTTTATTTTTCAAAGGAACTCTCTAGTTATTTTCCCCCAAAGTAACTTGTTCCTCTTTATTTTTCAAAGTAACTTGTTAGCTACTTTTTAAATGTCAAAGCAACTTTCTAGTTACAGTTGCAATTGAAATTATTCAACCCCCCCCCAAGACAGTAAGGATTTACAAAGTTAAGCTTTTCTGATGACAGAGAATTTTTTTAACTTTACATCTATATCAGTTGAGTGACACATTCAAAGTCGTAGTGTGAATATATAACCTAATATTTGTAAATAACAGGATTTTTAAAAAATAAAGCCATGTCATAATTATTCAACCCCTATTGCATGTAGCTGTTTCTTAAATATGTAAGGCTACACAAGTAATTGTTTTAAAACAAAATTGTCAATCTGCAATGGCACTCAAGTTTTAAAATGTAAGTTTAGGCGTTGTAAGCAAAAATGTATTTCTATGCAAAAAATGCAATTAAAAATAAGCTGTCTCAAAGGCTAATAGAGAAGATTATTTCATTACAGGCCATTTTGGCATGAAAAATGTGATGCCTTCAGTTTGTAAATTGAAGCTCTGTGATCACTGGAATTTCCAGCAAGACAATAACACCAAGGATACTTCCAAGTTGTCTAAAATCTGGTTCAGGGATGGGTCATGGAATGTCCTTGAATGGCCCTTTCAGTCCATAATTAAAATCCCATTGCAAACCTTTGTTGGGATTTCAAGGAAGCAGTGACAGCACAGAAACCAAAGGATGTCAATGAGCTGGAAGCTTTTGCTCATGAGAAATTTGTAAAAATTCTAATAGAGAGGTGTCCGAAGCCTGAGAACACTTACCTAAAACATTTATTTGTTGTTATTAAGGATAAAGGATGCTCCACAAATGTTTGATGTTGGGGGTTGAATATTTTTGACATGACACTTGTGGAGAGAATTAGTTATTTTATTAAAAATGTGGGTAAATTGAACTCTTTGTTCTCAAAATCACTCAAATGTGTTTTAAAAACTTACTTTGTCTGTTTACTGAGGTTTTAGTTGATGTTTTTTAATTCACATCACCACAATGTATTGCTGGTCAGGGGGGGGGTTGAATAATTTTGATTGCAACTGTACTTTTAATTTTCAAAGTAACTTGTTAGCTTCTTTTTAAATGTCTAAGTAACTTGACAGATGAAAAAGCCAAATACAATGGAGATTAATACAGATCTTTTCCTGTTCTGCAATAATTCCACTATCTGATTTAACTCCCAAAACAAAGAATGATTCACAAGAAACAATCCAGTTTTTCCATTTATTGATTACAAATGTACAGCTTGCGAGTCTTTATTACGATTTAAATGGTTTTACTTTGTCTTTTAATTTCTTTTTTTTTTTTATAGGTAACCTCTACTAAAAGAATTTCTCCCATCAGCTGATCTCTCATGTAAGAACTGTATGATATCAGAGAACAGTCATTACAAGTACAGTGCAACTACTAGTATAACCGTATTACAGAACAGTGGTCCTGTGTGTGTGTATTAATTTAAAGAAATTAATTTACTGGTGCAATGCGTGAGCAAAGTATGCATTCACAGCAGAATGAGTGGGAAAACATCCATAATGTGCAATTACGCCCTCTCCCACACACTTCTAAATTTAGTGCTTATTTAAGAATGGCCAAAGGTCTTTCTCCCAATATCAATGATCACATAATAAACCATTCCCTAGTGACCATCCTGACATATTTACTGGAAAAACAAAAATCTGGAAAAAATAAAACCTCCACTACGCTTTTACTCACCGTGTGCTTCTAGTGTGGAAGAAATGCATTCACAAAATTACTGTGTAATTACTGTCTCGCAGATGTGCAAAGGCAATGATCATAGATTTTTAGACAATCTTTTTGACACATTTTGGGGGACGTTAACATTATCCCATACACCATATTGAAAAAGTTAAACAAAAGAACAAAAGGCATGAACAAAAATGGTTTAACTTAAGGCTGGTAGGGGAAGTAAAAGAACAGATATGAAGAACAACAACATAGTTTTAAGGCTTGTAGTTTGAGATGGGATTCTTCAAATTAACACTTAATTTGATGAGGCTTGAACGCAGATGTGGTATCAAGCCTCACTTTGGAAAAATTTGTATCTGTGTGCGTACATATTGGAAGCTCCAGTTCAACTCCTCTCCCTTGAAAATCAACAGAGTTTAGTTCTGAACAACTATATTCCTCCAACAAAAGTTCACTGGTCCTGATGCAGTGGTTGGACATCTTCGTTTTCCCTGTGACTGCAACTGAAATGTTAGTGAAGAGAACATTGATAGTGGTCATCTTCAACCATCAACATTCACATGCTTGTAGCTTATAGAACATAGTAAGGGTCATTTTACATCAATAAACATTAACTACATATATGCATTGATTAAAACAATCTAAAACAGGAAATATTATAATGCATGAGGCATGAATACTCCAGAGAGCAAATATTTTCAAATGGAAAACAAAAACCACCACAAAAACAAAACAAAACAAAAAAACAAAACAAATCTGGTCCAGAATGGAAGAGTCCTTATTAAAAAGTTGTTAACTCCACTAAGCTAATGAAGAAGGCTATTAGATGAATCGTCAATTAAGTTTATGTGCAGAAAAGAAAGAAGAGATGTCCAGTAGTGGTGGTCTTTAATAAAACGGCTTGTTTCCCACCTTAATAATTGGAGAGGAAAAGAATGTGGTGATTGTGCCAACACGTTTGCATTGTACTGATCAAAAACCCACTAATGTAGGCGTTGAGATGAGATGAGAGGAGCTAGGGCCGTCTGTCTCTCCGCCAGGGTGAACTGGCTAGCCTTTTCCGTAAATTACCCCCAACCATTGTTTTTGTGCTCGCAGAAAATAGAGGGATCCGCAACAGTAGTGTCTTCACTCCCCTCTGTTCCTTTGGCTAGTGTTCAACACATTTTGACAAACAAAATTAGTATACATAGTAAAACACTGCGAGTGAACCAGTGTTTTTACACTGGAGGACGGGAGAGTTTTGCTTAAGTTTAACAGGTTATTGTTCACCCCTGTTAAATGTTCTCAAAGCTCAGCATGATTTCCACTTAAACAAAACTGATAATCCAAATAAACAAAATTCAAAATAAAAGATCAAGGACAATGATAATTATAACAATAATACAAAACAAAAGTCATAAACATTAAAATAAATCCAGTGTTTTTCATTTTGTTTCGTTTAGAAGTCAGTACATCTGTCCCAAGAGAAACAAGCCAATGGAGTGGCACTTAAAAATACAAAAAGGATCAGGAGAGAGAAGAAAACAAAAAACAAAAAACAATACAGGAGGAAATATTGTGGTTCTCCAGGCGAGGGTAGGAGTGCTTGTGTACTTGTGTCTGTTTGTGACAGAGAAATTCAACCACACGACAGTTGTCTGTGTGCAAACAACAGACCATATTGTCGCGTCAAAGAGAGAAAATCCTCAAAACACAGAACAGAAAGATGAACAGGAGTGTAATGAAACAACAAGCTGCTCCATTTGGCCTCTCCTAAACATTCCACATCTCTGCATCCTGGTGGCCACATCTGCATGGACCTTTCGCTGTCTTTTCATCACCCATAATTCCTTCTTGTCAATCATTAGACCCATCGTTTTACTCGTCCGTTCTAACACTCAACATTCTGGTCCATCTGCCCTTTCATTTTCTATCTATGGTGTGTCACTTCCTTTCTCCATCATCCACCAGTTTCTCAGTATAGTGTCTTCCTCCTCTCCCTTTCCCAGTCAGTCTATATGCCCTGCCCGACAGACCCCACTGTGGTGGGTGGGTCACTGTTTCTTTTCACGGGTGGTGATGGTGACTAGCTGTTTGGCAGCTTTGGCAATGTCATAGGCGCACTGGATGACCTGCTGGGTGAGGAGCTGGTAGTCCACCGTGTTGGCCGACGAGTCGGAGGGAGCCGCTTTGCGACACTCCACCTGTAGACGGGAGGCACTGGCTGCCAGGAGCTTCAAAGAGGAGCGCACTGTGTCCAATGCCGGCCTCTGTGAAACAGATCAATAAAAAGACAGATTTAGGCTCGGATAAAAAAACCTTGAAAGAATAGTTCACCCAAAAATGAAAATTATCGAATAATTTATTCACCCTAAGATGTGTTTGGCTTTCTTTCTTCTGCAGAACACAAATAAAGATTTTTAGAAGAATATCTCAGCTCTGTAGGTCCATACAATGCAAATGAATGGTGACCAAAACTTTGAAACTCCAAAAAGCACAAAGGCAGCATAACAGTAATCCATACGACTCCAGTGGTTTAATCCATGTCTTCTGATGCGATCCAATCGGTTTTGGGTGATAACAGATCATAATATAACTTTTATTTTCACTGTACATCTTGCCATTGCAGTCTCTAGGCACGATCATAATTTCAAGCTCGATTACACTTCCTAGTGCTTGACGCATGTGCAGAGCACTAGATGGCGCTAGAAAGTGAAATTGAGCCTGAAAAGAGACTGCTGATGTCAAGATTTTAAGTGAAAAAGTAGTTATATTGTAATCTGTTCTCATCCAAAATTAATTGGATCACTTCAAAAGACTGATTAAACACTGGAGTCTTGTGGGTTACTTTTATGCTGCCTTTATGTGCTTTTTGGGGCTTCAAAGTTCTGGCCGCCATACACTTGCATTGTATATACCTACAGAGCTGAGATATTCTTTTAAAAACTCTTTGTGTTCAGCTGAAGAAAGAAAGTCATACACATCTGGGATAGCATGAGGGTGAGTAAATGATGAGAGAATTTTGGGTGAACTACTCCTTTAATAAGGCAGAGGGCCTGACTTTTTAAAGCCCCCATGAAATTAAAAGTTTATTTTTTTGGTTTTTAGACAATGTCGATTAGCTTTTAAGTAATCTATATGCTTGGGTACTCCCCAAGTCACTCCTTGACTCATCTTGCACTGCACACATTTTTTGTCCAATGAAATGCTCTCTAGAATAAGAATGCCCCTTTGCCTAATACCAGATGCAACCAACTTGCAAGTAGCAAATCATGGTTCATAGCTGTGATGTAACTACAGCCAGTTGGCCATTTTAAAACAGGATAAGCCCTTCTATTTGACCCACATAAATGTCCTGTTTCAATATTAAATAAGTGAAACTCATTGGGTCTTTTAAGAGCCATAACAAGATGCATTTGCAGCCTCATTTACCTTGGGAAAGAGAGAAGCCATTTCTGTCACAGCTAAGTGGATCTTCTCTGAGCATGGCACAAAACTGCAAAGAAAGAAAGATGTTAGGCCTTTTTGCCTTCATTAATCCTGTCTGCTCTCTGTAAAAGTAGTCAGCTTGACAGGTAACTGTCCATCCTACCTGTCGTGTTTAAACTCCTGTGCAGCTCTCAGGAGCTCCTGGATGTTCTTTGTGACCTGTTCCGTCTTGAGGATGACGTCCTCCGTGCAGGGCAGAGTGGGGTCAGGCTCAACCTCTGTCTCTTCAAAATCCCCCCTACTGTCCTCCTCACTGCTGCGGCTCACGCTACCACAAAACACCAATAAATATAGATTAACACAGAATTATAAACATTCAATTTTTAAGCTTTTAAGTTTGTTTTTTTGATGTTTTTAAGCTTAGGGTTGCCAGGCCACTAGATACATGATGAAATCATGTACATTACAGAAGTTAAATGGATTTTGAGTGTTGTTTTACTTTGATATGAAATACTGTGATTTCAACAATTAAAGCCGAGCCATTTGTAAAGTGCAAAAATGCAACAGTGGCTAAGGGGGCTTTCACACTGGCAGTTTAGACCCAAACAGAGCACGGTTTGCATTAAAAAACTGTTAATATGAGTGGCAGGGGAACGTTGTGGGACACAGAAGAGGTGATGTGATATGTGCCTGAGTAAGTGTGCAACACAAGCAGGGCTGCAAATGCATAGCTCCCAACGCTCATCTGCTGAATTACAGCATGTGATGCACAGAGATGCAAGTGGCATTCACTGAGGTGCACATAATGGCACAAAATTAATAAAAAACACACAAACATAGCGACCAGTGTTGTGTTCTCCACCATGGTGGGGGGTGCCAGTAACAATAGCACTCGGATTTGGACCACAGCAAACGTGCACAGTATGAAAACCACCAAATACTCACCCAAAGGAGACGTCGTATGTTTGAGAGTTGTCATAGTCACTATCTGTGCCACTTCCATATTTCTCTCCCATTTTAGAAGGCTGGAGAAGATAAACAGAGATCTGTTACACATTACGGCTCATGCATACTCTTATATTCGCATGTGAATGAGACTGCACTCACATTGTATCGTCCCTCAGTGGAGGCTGACAGGTGTGGCCCTCCGTAAGGGGTTGGCCCTGCAGGGGCTCCCTTTCGCACCTTAACACAAGCAGAATCAGATTAAAATGACAAGAAAACCCGATGGACAGTCAACAACAAAAATGTAAAAGAAAAGAGAAGCCTTGATAGTAATTTCAGCAGCGTGCTGTTAGAGGAAAGAAAATCTGCAGTTGTACAGAAGTTCTACAGTATATATTGCAGTTGTAGAACATGAAGAGTCCACTTAAAGCTTACAAGCTAAACTCAGTTAACAGTGCAATAACAGCCTCTTCTCTAAACTAATGAAAACCCTAAGAAATAGACACTCACAGATTAAATAACTTGGAAAAGAGTGCAGTTAATAAAGCAGGCACAAAGGTACACACCAAATACATTAACAAAGGCTAATAAAACAAAGACTATACCACACTGTCAGCAATAGCCCAAAAATGTAATATTGCATAACCAAAACATTGGATATTTACATAATTGCAAAGGCAAATCAAAACAAGGCAAAGGCAAATCAAAACAAGGCATTCAAACAGACTAGAATTCTACATCCAACAGATGTATGAATGTCCACACACACACACACACGTTGGTGCGGCTATCCTTGAGGACTCTCCATAGACATAAGTTTTATACTGTACGAACTATAGATTCTATCCCCTAAACCTAACCCTCACAAAAAACATTAAAAAAAACACACAAAAAAACATAGTTTAGTAAGTTTTTTTAAGCTATTTGAATTATGGGGACACTAGAAATGTCCTCATAAAGAAGCTTGCTTCCATTGTTTGGTGCAAAACACTAAGTTCTCATGTGAACATGCAGGATAAAACCCTTGTTTTATCTCAACATCAGATACAGGTAAGTAGGTCTTCTGAACATTTTGCACTCCACGATTTACATATACACAGAATTAAGAGTTTGCCCACTTGTTATAGGATCACCTGAGACAAATATTTATGTCAGGTGTAAATGGGGTCTATGTTCTTCCAAAAATACCATCATGCAGGCAGCTCACAGCCAATATCTTGAAAAAGGAGTGTTATCAGAGCAGGCACTGATCCTGCCTGGCCATAAGGTGGTAGTAGAGAGCAGTGAGTGAGTGATGAATAAACAGACTTTGAAGCAGAGTTCTCCAGGCAGAAGCAGCACACCAATGAGGGCTCAGGTTAGCAGAGGGAGAAAAAGAGAGCCCCGCCAGGAAAATGAAGTTTAAAAAGGTCAGACCGACCACTTATGCTCACACTTACAGTGGGGCTGAGAGGCTGCAGGCAGCCGGTCAGGGGGTCCAGGGCTGGGGTGAGAGCTTTAGGGGTGGTCACCACGGGCTCATACATAGAGAAGGCTTGTCTGTCCCGGCGGAGGGGGGCGGAGGGTGTGATTAGGCCGGAGTCTCCGCCAACCCCTCCTCCCCCTCCCGTACCCCTTACCCCACCGGGCCACAGCCCTTGGCCACCACCTCCAGTCAGAGTGCCCCCGGCTCCAGCCTGGGCCCCCCGCAGCACTCTGTTCTCCGACTGCATCCGCGTGATCTACAGGGATGGAGGGGCATCACCGGGAGTCACACACACATCCACAAACACAAGGACCAAAGAAAACACAACAGTTGCAATATGGAGGACTACATCATGCTGGGGCCAATAAAACGGTGTCATTGTGATGGACAGGAAGTTTAAGGTTGTCTGGACAAGAAAGGGCTTCATTCTCAGTATAAATGGTTTATGATAGGTCAATCAAACAGGTCTGTGATGGTTTGCTTAAATTTAAAGCTGAAGTGTGTAAAACAATCCAAAAGGAAATCACAAAAATAATGACTTTGAAGTTCCCCGAACATTCCCCCATCTGCCACTGGTCGTCAAATAGATAGTCCCGCCCCAAACTGCTTCCAGTGGATAAGCCAATGTTGCCAAGTCAGGCTTGTCAGGATGCTTAAACAGAGCAGAGCCACAGTGTTTAAACGTTTCGGGGGAATCAACCTATAAATAGCTGACTTAGTTACATATTAAGACATTTATAAATAGAAACAAAATGACACTTCAGCTTTAAGCATTTTATAACATCAATCTGTGTGAAATTCTACCTGATAGAATGACATTGGGATGTGCACACAGCACATAGTGGTGATCAGCAACCGTAAATGGATTTGTAAACATGTTCTCGTGTTTCAAAACAAGAGCACACAGCTCATTAAAAATGAAAAGACAAAACATGGGTTGGTGTACCTCCTTCTGAAGCCTCCGTAGCTCCTCACTCAGGTTGTTGTTGACTTTCATTAGCTGTTGAACTTTGGCCTCTGAAGAGGCCAGTGCTTTCTTCACCTCCAGATACTCCTGAAGTGTGATAGGCCCATCTGACAGGTCAGACGAATCCATGCTCTAAAACACACAACACAATCGCCAATCAAATCACAATGTACAGTTAAATCAAACGTGATTGCTAAGGTATTCTCAGTGTTTCTTGAGCGATGCCATACAGTTGCAAGGGTGTTCTGGGTGATTGTTTACTGGCCCAGGTCAAAAGAGCCCTTTAAGTCTCATTGGCTAAGTACACACTACAAAGTTTTGGAAGTGACAACCACATCTAAATGCAGGAGTGAATCCCCTATATTATCATTCCATGTGTGTCGGAATACAGGAGTGACTCCCGCAATTGCGATGATTGACAAGTATAGCCATAGAAATGCTGCAGTGTCTTCTGTGAAACATGAATGCCACCAGTTTAACCCGTTTTTGTTTGCTGCTGTCGACAGAATCGCTGTGTTTTGGTCACGTGCGTCTAAGTGCCTGTTGTTAAACAGTGTGCACGCGCGTTCTGAACTGTAATGTACAGGTTACCCCGAGACTGATGATTAACAACTAGTTGTTCAGTTCGGTTCCGTACACACTGCGTGGAATTTTTGAAAATGCGGTTGTCACTACCTAAATTTTGCTGAACTGTGTGTACAGAGCAAGATTAAAGCACTAAAAGGTGAACTGACAACCGAATTTAGCTGCAGTGTGTACGTGGCCTTAGATACCGTGGTCTCCTGACACGGCTTGGGTCAATCCTTCAATACAAGGATATTTTTGCTCGTTTTGTCATCTGTCAGACAAAAATCATAAATAGCAGTATTAGCACACCTTTACTCAACAGGTAAGACAATTTGCCAAAAAGGGCATTAGTGTCTGCCAGCAGGAGGTCGTTAATCACTTGACCGTCAGGACACCCTGCTGAGTTAATTGTTCCAGCAACGGGAAAAAAGGATCCAATATGAAAGAAAAAAATAGTTATGTCTCCAGGGCGGGCTCTTGTGTTCTCTTCAAGACCCCGTTTACACCTGGTATTAAAGGTGTGTTTCGGGTGATCCGGTCACATGGTCAGCGCTAAATACAGGTCTAAACGGGGTTTAAAATGTTTTGTGATTGGATCACAAAAACCACATATGAATGTGGTCAAAAACACATATGACGGCATCACATTTTAGGTGAAAACGTTAATCCTTCCTGTATGCGTTCTGGGAGCAGCAAAGCGCCTCCCCACACTTGTCAATCAACGGCTGTGCTAAAACAAGAGTTTAAACTTTGTCGGTTACGTGCAGCTTTAAAAGGGAAAAAAATGTCAGATTGAAAAAAAAAAAATGGATATATACATAAACATGACAACTTCTTAGATCTTCTTCAGTGTGTCTGATGTCAAAATGCAGGGACACTTATGCGAAGCACAAATATCTGCAGCTCAGGTTAATACAACTAATTCACTAAAATAATGGAAAATTCTGCTCGAAATGTTGCTTTTGTGCTTAGATTCAATTTCAGCTGCACCTGGGAAAAATAGCACACTGAGGTCCAAATGACCAATGAGCTGCTTCTTTTACTGAAGAACTGGCAAGACGTCAAGCTGTTCTGAATATTTGCTTTGCACTCAGCTGCATATCATCAAAAACGCTGATTGCAGCCAGGTCTCCTAAGCAACCAAACTGGCCCGGTTGCTAGGGAGGGTAGAGTCACATGGGGTAACTTCCTTGTGGTCACTATAATGTGGTTCTCGCTCTCGGTGGGGTGCATGGCGAGTTGTGCGTGGATGCCATGTGAAACAGTGTGAAGCCTCCACACGTGCCATGTCTCCGCAGTAAAGCGCTCAACAAACCACGTGATAAGATGCACGGATTGACGGTCTCGGACGCGGAGGCAACTGAGATTCGTCCTCCGCCACCTGGATCGAGGCGAGTCACTATGCCACCACAAGGACTTTTCCAAATTCCAAATTAGGGAGAAAACCCGCTGATTGTGGGGGCCTGGGTAGCTCAGCAACGCGACTCCAGGGTGCTGACTACCATCCCTGGAGTTGCGAGTTTGAATCCAGGGTGTGCTGAGTGACTCCAGCCAGGTCTCCTAATCAACCAAATTGGCCCGGTTGCTAGGGAGGGTAGAGTCACATGGGGTAACCTCCTCGTGGTCGCAATTAGGGGTTCTCGCTCTCAATGGCGCGCGTGGTAATTTGTGCATGGATCGCAGAGCGAAGCATGAACCTCCACGTGCTGGGAGTCTCCGCGGTGTCATGCATAGTGAGCCACGTAAAGATGCATGGATTGACGGTCAAAGAAGCGGAGGCAACTGAGACTTGTCCTCCGCCACCCGGATTGAGGTGAGTAACCGCGCTACCACGAGGACACACTAAGTAGTGGGAATTGGGCATTCCAAATTGGGAGAAAAGGGGATAAAAAAAATAAATGAATAAAAAACGCTGATTGTAATCAAAAGTGATTCTGTCACGAAGCGTTTTTTTTTTCCTGCTTTTTTCGTCTATAGTATAAAATGACTAATGAATTCAGAAAGCAGAGTCACAACAGTCTGTTTTAATTGAGCATAATTTCTTCACTCACTGAAAGCTTCATGGACATATGCATTCTATGGCAAGCCTCCAGGGGATAAATACAAAGTCACATACATTTACAAGGTAAAGTTACCTAAATCACTCTTATACACTTGTTTATGCTCACGCAGTACTCCTGTTGTTATTTTGGTGAGCTCCACGTGAAAGAGAATCAGAGTGATGGAGAGTTGCGGTGAGTCTTTGTGTTTGTCACCCCTCCACCATTCTTAATCCACAAGTGTGTCATAGCATCAACTGAAGAGAGCGAGATCTCAGCAAAACCCTTGACAAGTGTGACACCCTCAGCCAAAATAGAGTCATTTTGAGTCTGCTAGTATCACGCCGGCTTTACAAGTCAAAGTTTAATACTTGGGCTTAAGGGTTCGTTCAAACCCTAAGTATGAGCTATAATAATAGTGATGTGCGATTTAACATGCACCAGTAATTAGTACTGCATTACATAATGCTCAAAAGATCATTAAACAGACATACAAATGTCACAAACCATTGATTCATACATTTTCTGTTTTGAATGTATATGAGCTCCAAACAAACATTTATATAGAGCTTAATGACCTAATTCCTAATTAAAGCCATTATAAAGCATTACAAATAAATGTCCTAAAAAAACACCATATCCCTTAACAGTCAGGTGTTTTGTTTGTTTGTCTGTAACGTCATTCCAGTTTCTATGGCTACTTTCATTGCAAAGGTTAAAATATAAAAATATATAATATAAAATTCCAGGTTAAAATATAAAAACAGGTAAAACAAACAAAAAAATAAATAAAAAAATGTGTAGGATCTATTTTCAATAAAACTCTAAAACTTATTCTAAACTGACTTTGTTAAAAACCATTTCAAGGGTGTCAACTGTTTTGAAATCAAAACGAATAATTAAATAATTTGAAATATGTATGAAAACAGCATAGTGCTACTGGAGCTGGTATTTCAGTCAGACAGTGAAGAATATGAGGGTTTATTTCTGCTCTCCCACACTCAGCCATGATACTTCCTGTCTGTTGAATGTGCATGCTCACACTCAGCTTCCTGTCTTCAGCTGCAGAACAATAGCCTCACTGATCACAGCCTTGAACAGGGGATGATGTCATTCTGCAAGTATGAGGCAGGGCTGCTGCTCTTCCAGCAGTGCATGCTGGGACATGATAACACTAGCTTCTGTACCTCGCTTGTATTGTACAAAAAAGATGCAATGACAGTAAATGGTAAATGAGACGGAACATTTAGCCTAACATTTCCTTTTGTGTTCCACAGCAGAAAGTAAGTCATAAGGGTTTGGAACAGCATGAGAGTGAGTAGATTATGACAATTTAAATCTTTGGGTGAACTATTCCTTTAATGTTTGTCGTATGGACATTTCTCCACTCATCCTAGTAGCTTCATCAAATAGAATGATGGAGACTGTCTGGACAAATGAGTGAGAAGGCATAAACCCCTCACACTTATGAAATAATAATATTTTTATAGCTATAATTTACCACTGCTCTAGATTTAGGTGGAGTTCTGTGGTCCCCTGGGAAACACCCAGTATCTGAGTATTATGAATAAATGCCAGAGTAAGGGTTTTGTTGGCCTCACCTTGGCCCTGTTGTTTCGCTGGTTGTTGTTGTTATTCTGTGTGGTCAGCTCGCTGTCAGTGTCCTCATCAGATGCTACGCTGTCATAATCGTGCTGGTCATCATCTGCCTGGCTCAGATCCAGAGGGTCTGAAAAACAAACAAACAAAAAAGATAACATCTTCAATCATTCAGAGGGTCGAAACTGCACTGGCTCAGCTACATCTATTCATATTCTGCTCTTTATTGAAGCTGTATTATTAAATGTTCTCGAGTTTATGAATGGTGCAGTGTGGGCGTCTCACCTGTGGGGCTTGTCAAGCCTTTTCCGTGCTGTCGTCTCTTGGCGTCACTGAGGATGTCGATAATGAGGGTGGCGAATTCTCGCGCATTAAAACGAGCCAATTTTTGTCGCCCCTACACACAAAACAACAGACTTCTTTCGGGTGTTCTTGATTCTAAGGTACATTTTGCAAACTTGAAAATCAAAAGATGACGAACAATCAAGTTTGAAAGGGATAGTTCACCCAAAAATGAAAATTCTCTCATCATTTACTCACTCTTCATGTCATCCCAGATGTGTGACTTTCTTTCATCTGCTGAACACAAATGAAGATTTTTAGAAGAATATTTCAGCTCTGTAGGTCCATATAATGCGTGTATTCAAAGTGAATGGGTGCCAAAATGTTGAAGCTCCAAAATCCACATAAGAGCAACATAAAAGTACTCCAGATGACTTCAGTGGTTAAATCAATGTCATCTGAAGCGAATGATAGCTGTGGGTGAGAAACAGATCAATATACAAGTCCTTTTTTACTATAAATTCTCCTTCCTGCTCAGTCAATCTCCACTTCACTTTCACTTTTACATTCTTCTGTTTTTGGTGATTCACATTCTTCATGCATATCGCCCCCTACTGGGTAGGGAGTAGAATTTATGATTAAAAATTGACTTAAATATTGATCTGTTTCTCATCCAAACCTATCATATTGTGTCTGAACACATGGAATTAACCACTAGAGTTGTATGGATTACTTTTATGCTCCCTTTATGTGGATTTTGGAGTTAAAGTTTGGCACCCATTTACTTGCATTGTGAGGACCTACAGAGCTGAAATATTCTTCTAAAAATCTTCATTTGTGTTCTGCAGAAAAAAGAAAGTCATACACATCTGGGATGACATGAGGGTGAGTAAATCATGAGAGAATTTTCATTTTTGGGTGAACTATCCCTTAACCTGAGCTTTTAATATATATATCTTTTAAATGATACATATAGTGAAAACATGAAAACGTGAAAATGCTTCCATTTTGCATTCTTTTCCAATTTAATACAAAATAATTTTCATTACAAATTACATTATCAGCATAACATTTTGAGTGCAAAGTTGAATTGATTAAAATATTTTCATGATTTTCAGCATCCCTTTTGCTTTAAATGACAGTATACACTTCAACTGACATGGACTCCACAAATTTATGCAAAACCTGAAGACCCCATGTTATACCAGCATGATGAGAATATTCCAAATACTGAATGTTCTTTGTGTGAAATGTCACAAATTTGCTTACATTTGCTTGGTTACCACAAAATAGTGAATAATTAAATATATATTCTTCATTTTACATCATATTAACTTCTTGTTTCAGATTAAAAAATGTTTTTTAAAAGTGTATTATGCTGTATATCTCAGAACAGTCCACTCTGAAACAGAACGACTTGGACATTTTATAGGCTGGAAAAACTCTGTCTGCTGGAACAGTAAACTGTCGATGTGGCACTGTGAACAAGTCTTGACCACTGTGTGTGTGTGTCCTCCCATCGTTTCTCTCTTTCCATTTCTCAAAACATCATTTATACGCAAGAACAGGAAATTCTCAGCCTGGCCAATCAGCCCACAGGAAATGTGCCCCAAGTAAAGGCACTTAGTGTTCTTGCTGTATAAAAGCATTATTTAAAGCAGTGGTAGAGAGAGTGATGGTGAGGGTCATGCAAGGATGCCAGTGGAAATGCTGAGGGGAAGGGAGTCATTGTGCATCTGCCGTGGTAACGCAGCTGAAAAACATCTTTCAGTCTTTTTTTCACTCTATTCGTTAGTTTGCTGGCCAGACCTGAGCCTCAGTCGTTTGTACAGCCACAAACTCTATTTTTAGCCCTTTGCTTGCATCTCTTTCTTTCTTGCTCTGCCGCAGCCCAATTTAATCTCTCCTTTGCACTTTCTCACTTCCCATCTGCAAACTCTAGCTCTGTTCCAAAACCTAGTGAGCTGTCTTTCTGTCAACTGCCTACACAAGCAGCTGCCTTCTAAGGCATCCTTACTGTGTTAATGTACTCATAAGTAATAAGCATATACTCTAATAAGCAATTCATAGCAGACAGAAATATTGGGTAAAACTGTAAATTTTTAAAGGAATATTCCAGGTTTAATACAAGTTAAGCTCAATCAACAGCATTTGTGGCATAATGTTGTCCAAAAAAAGTTGACTTGTCCCTCCTTTTCTTAAAAAAAAAAAAAGCAAAAATCTGGGTTGTAGCGAGGCACTTAAAATTGAAGTGAATGGGGCCATTCTGTAAACATTAAAAATAATCACTGTTTCAATATTATAGCCACAAGATGAAAACAATATGCATGTATTTTCGGAGTGATAAAATCGCTTAATAAACTTGTCTAAAGAGATATCCAATTTTACAACATTCCCATGATGACGTAATGCCGTAAACCCTAAGCGACTGTAAAAATTACAATTTAAACAACTTTACAGCTTAAATAATACACGAGATAACAGAAGAGTTAATGTACAGTAAGTGCTTCTATAAAATTATAAGCTTCACATTTCTGCCTTTAAACCCTCCAAAAATTGGCCCATTTCACTTCCATTGTAAGTGCCTCATTGTAACCAAAATTTTTGCTTTTTTTTAAAGAAAAGGAGTGTCGTTGAAATTATTTTTTGTGGTAATCAACATTATGCCACAAGGGCTGTCAACTGAGCATAACTTGTACTGAACCAAAATATCACTTTAATGAAATAGAATGAATATTTCAAGTATCGATAAAAAATATTTTAATAGTCCAACCTTCTCTCGCTTACTCCACCATCTTTGATGAACTTTTAAACTAAGCTCGGGATTGCCTTTTCTACAAAGTATGCTGCCTTAGAATTTGGCAGAAACATTGTATTTTTAGAATGCAACATAATTACGCTGTCTATTTTTTGGAATAGCCTTTGCATTAGGTGTGCACCTATGCTTTAAAATGCGGTTTAGGTATGCAGTTCTCTAGATTTGGGAACATAGTAGCTACTCTGTTCTTGCTGTTCCCTTCAGTATGGGCTGATCACTCACATCTGGGCCCATTTTCAGGCTGACTGACAGCAATGTCAACATTGGCAGTTCAAAAATAAAATGCTGTATGTGTGTGTATTACCTGGTTGCGTGTTGCTGAGTATTCAGGGTTAACGGGTAAGAAGGGGACGGCACTCCGTTCCGTCACGAGTGTACTGTGGTTCTGAGTTGTCAGCCACACTGAGAGAAACAGAAAATGAGAGAGAAGGTGAGATATTTATGACTGAAATAAGTAATCTCAGAATGCACACATTAAAAACATGACTTTGCAAAGAAAACTACACACAAATACAAACTTGAATGGTCCAATGACATAGCCTTGAGGTACACCCTCGTTCAGCTTTTAGAGAGCACCATAGCTGGAGTTTTCAAATAGTAAGAATCTCCCCCTCCCCTGCATTTTGTGTGTGTGCTTCTGTGTGTGTTTGTGTGCATGCCGCCCCCTGCCTCGCACCCAGCCCTGCTTACCAACAGAGTCTCAGTCTGCCATCCCAGCAGGCTACCTCTTCTGCCTCTACAACCAGGAACGAGGGAGCAAAGAGAGAGAGGAGGAGAGAATTCCTGTGGCACTCCCTCGCTCTCACTCCTTTTCACCCTCCTTTAAGCGTCTCTCCTCTCCCTCCCTTCTCTATAGGCTGACTGCATTGCTTAAGTCCTTCTATAGTCAGTGTTTATACAACACTAAACACAGCATCTCCAGAGACACGCTACAACTGTCCCTACGCATCCAGACCATTCCACAGCTACATTAGGGAAAGCGTAAACCAGAGAGAGTTAGGGACAGGGAGCTTTGGAAGGACAGAAAAGAGGAGGATAAGGAACAGATGGGAGAAGAGAGTTGTATTACCTGCATCATTCTCTCTACGGTCCACTTCATCGTACACATCCATGGCCAGCTCCTCGAACAAGCGGTTATTTAACTGTTTCCACACACACACACACACACACACACACACACACATCAGTATGTGGCATTAAAATCGAAATCAAGGGAAAAACCATACAAAAAAAAAAAAAAAAAAAAAAAATCGCAGAGCGCAGCAAAAACAGTGCACACAATAGGAAGACATCCACAAACATCAGGAAGACATCAGGGAGCAGACAAACCAAAGTAATACAAGACAATAAATATGGAAAATATACAGGCTAAGGGAATTACTTCAAATATTCAAAGCTTCTACGAACCGTATCTATTGAATTTTAAGCATTTGAAGAGTTTATGGTATCTCTTCACAAATCTGTTGAGAAAATAGGCTAAAACCTGGATTATACTTGATGCATCTACTTGTTTAGAGGGCTTGCATGCAGAAAGTGACATCATTGCAGCTGTCACCTAGCCTTTGCAAGGATCTGTTTTGCATGAACCTGCACATGCCATTGGACAAATTCGAGGAAAGGGGCAGGACAGATGTGCCTGCACTTTTGAGCCAGCGTAAAACTACAACCAGCGTAAAACGTATTACTTATTGCAGCTCCTCAATTGTTCTTTAGAAAGACAGCCTATTTGTGCATAACCTTTTGTACAACGAATAAAAAAAGCTCTCAGAAAATTCAAAGAAGTTTGTTTTTAATAAAAAAACTTGTTCATTTTATACTGTGTAAAATAAAAGCATTTTTATTAAAGGTGCACTTAGCAATTTTTTCCTCATTAAAAAAAAGTTATAATCCTAAAGAAATTAAATGTAATTTTGAAACATATGTATAAAATCATTACCACGCACATGAGATGGATACTCTAGTCATATCAGCAACCTTATGAAAGCTGTTTTGTTCTACATGGAGAGGATCCACTCATGGAGGCTGCCATGTTAGAATCACATGACCAGCCAAATATTACTCGCTAAATCTCAGAAACCACCCTGTTATTGGAAACGTTCATTCTTCGAATAAATTATTCATGGCTGACTGTGATAGTGAATTTCTACAATGGCACCAATGACTGAAAGATCCACGCCACTAGTTGTCCAAGATGACAAGCAAAAAAGTTACTGAGTGCACCTTTAACATGTGTTTAAGTGAAACTGGAGTTCACACAATTATTTTAAATGTGAAAGTCATCATCTTGACTAGGCTCTAAAATATAAAACACTAATGTCTTATCTGTAAACTTATGTACTTGAGTTTAGCCACAGAAAGACAGTTTAAATAGCTTACTACTGGTTCTAAAGTGCGTTTGCTTTGTTCACCTCTTGCATATGACCAGCGAACGTGAATTATTATTATCATATCTGGCTAGGTAAAAGTATAGTTCAGCAAAGCACTTCTACACTGCTGTTTCTTGCTGGATTAGCTAATATTTTCTCTGCACTGTCGTCTGTCATTTGGAGAAGAGTGCAACTGCGGCATGCATCAAGAATAAACGCCTTGGGGCGCTGAGACCTGCACGCACAGGGCATGTTGCAGTGCTAGGTGAAAGTATAAACAAGGCTTAACACAGTGTTTTAACCAGGCACGACAAGTTTCCAATGACAAGCAATTTGTTGGTCCACCCTGAAAGTGAAAATGCTACCTAACAACTAAATGACGCAGGGCTTGAAACCATTACAGAAAATATTGAAATAGAAGCCAAGCGTCCGACAAAATGCCTTGTCTCACGGTTACAACAAAAACTCAGATGAATATGGAATTGGTATGTTGTATCGCTTGTTGTTGTACAGTGACATCCCTGGTTAGGACACAGTGTAACGTGATGTTGTCCGTAATTCAACCTGCATCACTCACCGCTTGAAGCTTCTTCTTGGCTGCCTTGGCCAGTTCAGAGAGGTCCAGGCTACGCAGAGACAAAGACACAAAGGAGTAAAAGGATGCCGGAGACATGCGGACAGAGAAAGATGAGGAGAGAAGAAAGGAGAGAGGTGGAAATGGGTAGGTGGATAAATGGATGGATGAAGTGTGGCGTAAGGGGTGGGAGCCAAAAAAGATGAAAAAGGGCAGGAGAACACAATTTACTAGCAAAACCGCTAATGGTCTGCACACTTAAATTAGGCCTTAACACAAATAGTCATGGTGAATTACAGCATGCTGTTGTTACATTTTGTACATTAGCAATGGTTTTACTTTAGTAATTTGAAGTAATTCTGAGTGAAATAGAATATTCAACAAGAAAACAAATGAAGGGCAGTGCTTGATTTTATTAATCAGGAATTGACTGGGTTTTAAAAAAACAGGCAATCAATAACAAAATGGAACCTGACCCAAGTTTGCAGTACTAATGTTGATGACTACTCCCTTCTGGAAACAATCACCATTTTTTAAGGAGGCTTTTTGGTGGGAAGGCAGACACTGAAGTTCAAGTTGGCCCTCGAGATCATCTCGACGTATTCCAATTACGGGTGTAAAAATTCACTTGTTTTCTCGGTGCATTGATTACTAATCCTTCCGATTTAGATGCATCATTCTCTAAATATGTTTGAATCAAGAGTTGATATAATTGTTTTAAAAATCCTAAAGATTTTTTTAATGAATCACGATTTGACAAAACAGTGTGCAATATTTAAAAAATATATAAATATTTAATTAGTTACATATGTGATTTAATTAGATATGTGCACCATCATACTCTAGCGCCTGAGTGCGCAACCTTCTGTTGCCCTTCACGGGATCACCCCCACTCTCAGTTCTCTCACCGAAACGTTTTCTGAACAGCTTTTGAGCACCTCATGTCTGATCTCTCCTCAGGACGGTACCACTAACTATCACATGAGCAAATGACAGCTTGTGCATCTTAAGTGAAACACGCTCAAAGCAGTGTACATCTGCTAAAGTATTCTAGTATATCTAAAGTATTCTGTCTTTCTTTTTCTTGCCCAAGACAAATTAAGGGGAGTATTTAGAGAATCCTATAAAATGCATAAAAAAAAAAAATACAGAATAGAATCGTTAATCTAATCAAATTGTGCACCAAATCGCTTTGAATTTGCCCAATTTTTTTTTTTATCTAATCAAAAACCTGTGAATCACGAATTGAATCGGTTCGCTTTCAACCCAAAGATTCACACCCCTTATCCCAATAGTTATATTTATTTTTCAAATCTACATATCTTTGGTATTATTGCTTTATTATTTTATTAAATGATTGATTACTATCGTTAACTGTTATTCACAAATGCTACCTGGTATTACATTACTACATTAACTCTTGCAAAGGTTTTTAGAAAGGCTGCAATACCTACAACAGTAGCCTAATAAGCTATTAGGCTTATTGGTTATCATCAACCATTAGCCTACATGGCCTAGATGACATCAGCCAAAAAGGAAAGTCATCTCAGAGTTGGAACAAGCTATTTAATTTCGATGAAAGATTACCATGACTTGTTTGAAATAACATGCACAGATGAATCATATACCATTAGATCAGGAACATGTACTATGTAAGTAAATAGGGTCAATATTGTTTTCATGTTGACTTTAAATATAGAAAGGAATAAACACTTTTCATTCAGTTCAGATTTTGGCTGTGTTCTCCAAATCCTTCATCCTCCATCATCTTCCAGACACCCACACCCAGATAAAAGCCATGTGAGAAAGAAAGACAGCAGGGTTTATGGAGAGGGGGATGAGAAGAAAGAGAGATACCTCTGCGTTGGGCACTTAGGGCGAGCTCTGCCTCCAAAAGCGCAGCAAGATGGAGAGAACAGAGAACGAGTGAGCGAGACCGAAAAGTGAGCAGAAGACAGACAGGTAGAGAGAAAGAAAAGGGATAGACCCCATGTCAACACTCCTTTTGGGCAGGTCAGTTAAGTAAGACTATCAGATGGGTTTCATTAAGCTGTGGTGCATTTGAGGCGTTCGGCTCTATAGAGACTGTGGGCACTCTTTGCCTTAATGCAATCTGACTGACCACGTGGCGCAACCTGCTGGCCAGCACACTCAAATACACCTCCTGCCAACTGATCTTAGTATACTGTGTCTACCCTGTACGGGCAGCACTGAGGAAAAACTTTGGGGAATATAACATGCACAGCATCCAAAAAGACAGGTAATAAATACCACTCTAAAGCCATTATTTATTTAAGCACATTATTATTATGAATCAGACATACCAAAACACCTCACATACACACAATGTACCTGTCGGCCATCTGAGGGATGATATAATGTCCGTTTTTGTGATCTGCAAAAACACAGACGCAAAAGACAAACAATGTTGCTGTTTTTATCCTAATCTGGGATCGCATCTGTCTGCTATACCATGGCTATAAAGCTGTGAGCTCACCTGGCCGTCTGCCACACAGGTAGAAGGCCAATCTGTCCGTGAGCTCATACTGACACTCCACCAAACGCTCAGCGAGCTCCACGTGTCCTGCTTGCCTGCAAGAACACATTCACACATGAAACACAAGACTGTAGTTCACTCTAAACCTCCATTAATTATAAACCATGAATGAATACCTCTCATCTCATATGCTATGAGTGGATTTGTGAACTACATTGATAGCTGGTAGTCAAGTATGAGACTAATTTGTGAAGAGAGCATCTAATAACATTGCATGTGTGTGTTTGTGCTTACTTATCTATACTCTGTGGACAAAACTGTCCCCAGAAGTTAGCTAAATGTGAAAAAAAGTCCCATCCATGGATGTCTTCAAAGTTATAAATGATTCATAAATTATTCTAAAAATTGATTTTAACAAGATTTAATTTAAAGGTAGGATTAGGGTCAGGGTTAGTCTGCAGTAATTATTATTAAACTTATATATATAAAAAAAACAATACAAGGGTATGATATGTCCTCAGTTAAACGTGGGTGCGAGTGTTACCGGGCATAGTCTATGGGTGTGCGGCCATTGATATCTGGAGCTCCCGGATCTGCCCCATACACCACCAGCAGCTCAGCCTGCAAAACCTGCCCCGCCTTGGCGGCCACATGCAGAGGAGTTGTGCCCTTTTCCTGCAGAAGGAACATTATGCGTATTATACACGTAGTTTTTAGTTATGATGTAGTACACCAGAGAGAACAAAGATGGACTTGTGTGAAACGATAGATCTCACCGGGTGAAAGAAGTTGGCTTGTGCCCCCAGAGACAGCAGTCGTAAACACGTCTCCAGACTTCCTGTCCGTACACTTGAGTGCAGTTGCTGCAGGCAAGAACAAGAGAGCAAGTGAGTGTGTGCTTGACAGAGAGAGAGAGAGAGAGAGAGAGAGAGAGCAGACCTCCTGTGAATCTTCTCATTGGGGCCATTCAATAACACTGAGGCAAGGCACATTTATTCACTAGCAGGATGTCATTTTAAGGGCCCTCCTGCAAGGGCACAGGCAGTGGGGAGCAGAGACAACCCGAAGAGGAAAGATGGAATGAGAGAGAGGCAGAGATAGAAAGAGTTATCTGATGTCTTGGGGCGATCTCACCTTGCTGAGGTCCTTGGTGGTGACCCCATCATCGTCGCGGCAGGGCAGCTTGTGGACGAAGGCTAACATCTGGTACTTGGCGCGAATGAACTCTGACTTAGTGGGGCTGCAGGTAACAGATACGAACACCACCGAGAGAAACGTCAAATCAATGATCCAATATGAAATAGGATGCCTGTTCAATAATCCTGACTGCATCATTTAAGGGATAATTCACCCAAAAATGAAAATTCTCTCATTATTTACTCACCCTCATGATATCCCAGGTGTGTATGACTTACTTTCTTCCCCAGAACACATTTGAAGAAAATTATAAAAAATATCTCAGCTCAATAGGTCATTAAAGTGTAAGTTGATGGTGATCCTATTTTTGAGCTCCAAAAATCACAAACAGTCAGCATAAACGACATCGATACGACTCCAGCGGTTAATGTCTTCTAAAGCAATACGATCGCTTTTGGTGCGAAAAAAGATCAATATTTAAGTACTTTTTTAACTCTAAATCAAAGCTTCACGAGAGGGTGGAGATCACGCGGTCTCTCGTGTGACTTATTACCATTGCCATGATACGGACGTAATCTCACGTTCTCCTCTCAGTTGAGACATCCAGGATAAACACACAAACGCACCATTGTGAGTAAATAAACCGATAAAAACAGATCTAAACCAAAACCAATGAAGCTTCTCTACAGCGTTCCTCCTACTCACTTGAAACAGTGCTGCTCTTCTGGCTGTGACTCACGTGCGTCAGTTCTCATGTGTTCCAATGCGATTACATCACACGCACGTACCGCTTCTGACCGGAAGCATGATTTAGAGTTAAAAAATTACTTAATATTTATCTTTTTTGCATCAAAAGCAATCGTGTCACTTTAGAAGATATTAATTTAACAGCTGGAGGTGTATGGATGACGTTTATGCTGGCTGACTGTGATTTTTGGAGCTTCAAAAATTGGATCACCATCCACTTACATTTTAAGGACCTACTGAGCTGAGATATTTTTCTTCACATGTGTTCTGGTGAAGAAAGCCATACACACCTAAATAGTAAATAATGAGAGATATTTCATTTTTGGGTGCACTATCCCTTTAAGCCCAAATTATACTTCGGTAAGACGCGTGATGCTAATTTTGTCATTAGCAGATTGCTCGAGCACTAAACGGGTGCAGCCCGATTATTCTAACCGTGCATACGCTGAATACGCAGTACGTGTATGCGCCAGGAATTATTTTGCCACAAGGTGGCAACACTCACAGCTGAGTCATTGCTTTCACAAAAAAGCGCTAAAAGTAATTCTTACTAAACAACAGGAGATGAAGGTAAAAACAACAACAGTGGATGTGCACGGCAAGAGAGCATATGTGAGAAGGTCAGAAGATAAAGAAAGAGAAATAGTCCAGTATCTCATAGCAGTCGTAGCGTGCATGCGCCAACTGCCTGTGTATGCGCGCACAGTCAAAAGTATACTTTGAAAGGTGAGCATTCGACTGCAAGCAAACACTTTGCGTTGGCGTCAAAACTGAAGTATCCTTTGGGCTTTACAGTCACGGTTGATAGTTTAAGGTATAACGGCCTCATGACATGCAAGAAATACAATGTTTCAGTGAATAAGTTGGCAGGTAACTTCATTAGAAACAGCAACATGATACACGGTTTGAGTTGAATTGTAATTACAATTATCTGACCCTTGTTTATGTAAGAGACATACAAACCGTTCACAAAAGAAAACACCGGTTGATCTCAGCGGAATTGTTTGTTTAATAACTTAACGCCATGTCAGCAACAAGGCTATTCACATGGCAAACACAAGGTAAACATTAAATATATTCAATTTACAAAGCTATATAAGACATTTGAGATTAATACAAGATAAAAATTCTAAAATACGTTCAAGGTGATATCTTTCTAAATTTTCCATTAAGTATGTTTCTGAATAAAATAACTGTCTGATGGTTTCAAAGGCGTTACAGTTCAGTAGGATGTGTTTGGTAGTAAAAGGGGTTTGACAGGGAAGGCATAATGGAGGATTCTTCACCAATCAGCAAAAACCCGTGTGCGAGTCTAGAATGACCCAGATGACCTGCATGACTTGATCATGCCTAGACTTTAAGTTTGAAGAGAATAATCTTCTTATACTGGGGTTTATTTCATATACAGCTGAATATATATACAGTTTATATACAGTACATATACCTTCAACAAGCTTCTCACAATAAGTTGCTGGAATTTTGGCCCATTCCTCCAGACAGAACTGGTGTAACTGGGTCAGGTTTGTTGGCCTCCTTGCTGGCACACGCTTTTTCAGTTTTGCCCACATATTTTCTATCAGATTGGGGTCAGGGCTTTGTGATGGGCACTCCAATACCTTGACTTTGTTGTCCTTAAGCCATTTTGCTACAACTTTGGAGGTATGCTTGGGGACATTGTCCATTTGGAAGACCCATTTGCGACAGAGCTTTAACTTCCTGAATGATGTCTTGAGATGTTGCTTCGACATATCCACAATTTTCCTTCCTCGTGATGCCATCTATTTTGTGAAGTGCACCAGTACCTCCTGCAGTATAATGCTGCCACCCCCATGCTTCACAGTTGGGATGGTGTTCTTCGGCTTGCAAGCCTCACCCTTTTTCCTCCAAACATAATGATGGTCATTATGGCCAAAGAGTTCAATTTTTTTGTTTCATCAGACCAGAGGACATTTCTCCAAAAAGATCTTTGTCCCGCACTTGCAAACTGTAGTCTGGCTTTTTTATGGCTGTCTTGGAGCAGTGGCTTCTTCCTTGCTGAGCAGCCTTTCATTTTATATCAATATAGATACTTGTCTACCTGTGTCCTCCAGCATCTTCACAGGGTCCTTTGCTGTTGTTCTGGGATTGATTTGCACTTTTCACACCAAACTACGTTCATCTCTAGGAGACAGAATGCATCTTCTTCCTGTGCAGTATGATGGCTGCATGGTCCCATGGTGTTTATACTTGCGTACTATTGTTTGTACAGATGAATGTGGTACCTTCAGGCATTTGGAAATTGCTCCCAAGGATGAACCAGACTTGTGGAGGTCCACAATATTTTTTCTGAGTTTGGCTGATTGATTTTGATGTTCCCATGATGTCAAGCAAAGAGGCACTGAGTTTGAAGGCAGGCCTTAAAATACATCCACAGGTACACCTCCAATTGACTCCAATTAGCCTATCAGAAGCTAATTGCCTAAAGACTTGATATCATTTTCTGGAATTTTCCAAGTTGCTTAAAGGCACAGTTAACTTGTGTATGTAAACTTCTGACCCACTGCAATTGAGATACTGTCAATTAAAAGTGAAATAATCTGTCTGTAAACAATTGTTGGAAAAATTGTGTCATGCACAAAGTACATGTCCTAAATGACTTGCCAAATCTATAGTTTGCTAATATAAAATCTGTGTAGTGGTTAAATTTTTTTTTTAATGACTTCAACCAAAGTGTATGTAAACTTCTGACCCCAACTGTAGCTTGTTATTGTTGCATTCATCCCATTCCGTCTGCCACTTATTAGATATATGTGCTTATAAATGATCTAAGGTTGGAGGGTGGCATTTGACATTCAGAGATTTCCAGGTTAAGAGCCTCCTTAGCGGCCATGTCTGCACTCTTGTTGTCAACCAAACCAATATGTCCCAGGACCAAGCAGAAGAGGATACAGAAGTTTTTCTTCTGTAATAGAGCTACTTTGGATAAAATGTTTACAATTATGGGGTGATCAGTCTTTATGGATTTGAGCACTTGGAGGCAAGACTTGGAGTCTGTGTCGATTAAGAAATTCCATTCTTGACACTTCTCTATATTTTCCAGGGCTAGGAGCAGCGCTCGAGCCTCAGCAGTAAAGATGGAGCTTTGACCTGGGATTCGAATGCCGTAGTGCTGATCTCCTATCACTCCTGCTGCCGATACACAGTTATCTGTTTTTGATCCATCGTGAATACGGTTCCACGAAGTGGGAGACTACACCTTAACTCTAAAAATTGCTGCTGGTATTCATTTGGATGCGTTCCTGTCTTTTTATGTTGAGTCAAAGTCAAGATAATGGTTGATTTTTTTCAGAGCCCAGGGAGGAATAGGGCAAAAATGAAAATGTCTTAAATTGTCTAGATTGGTTTTCATATTCTCTAAAAATGGTTTAATCCATATACCAAAAGGTATGATATACTTAGGTCTAGCTTCATATAAATAAAGACGTTCTGGTTGGAATACTGGCAAGTAGGCTTAGTTATTTTGGTTTGCCAAGAGTTTAACCGCATACTGTAGGGCCAGTTTCAGACGCCTGTTCTGGACAGAGCGTTCCCTGGCTTCTTTATAGAGACTTTGAACAGGGGTGGTCCTGAAAGCTCTTAACGGCAGACGTTTTCCCTGATGATGTATCGTATCTAGTGTCCGTGTATAAGATTTCCTTGCCAAGCCATACACAATGCTCCCGTAATCCAGTCGGGATCTAACTATATATACTCTATAGAGGCATAAGAGAACAGTGGAATCCGCACTCCATTTTGTTTTTGCCAGAACTTTTAAAATATCCATTGTTTTAAACATTTTCCTCAAGGCTTTCATTTGTGGGATATAATTTAATTTACTGTCTCACACACAAGACCTTGGAATTTAAGTTCTTTAACTACCTTGATGGGATCTCCCTCCATATGCAGCTCTGGGTCAAGATGTAGGGGCCAGGGAAGGCAGAAGTGCATACACAGTTTTAGTTTTGAAAAATCTGAATCTGTTTTTATATTATTAAATGTTTATATAAATGTAAAAAATTATTAAATGATTAAAAATAATGAAATTGTTTAATAGAATAATAAAATGAAAAATAATAAAAATGCTATAAAAATAATGCAAAAAGCAAAAAATAAGGCCAGACTCGAATCTTTGTCACCCATGCGAGCACCGTGACTCAACGCTCCAAAAGCATCACAGCTCCAACTAATTATTTTTCAATCACTGCATTTTAAATAAATCTCAAAAATCTCAGACGTTTGCCTTCCTGCCTTTCAGGCCACGTCCACATTAATACATTTTCGTTTGAAAACGCATCTGTTTTTCTACTATTTGGCCTTCCGTCCACACTGAGACTGCATTTTTGTCAGCGAAAACGGAGCTTTTCGAAAACGCTCTCCCAAGTGGATAAATTTGAAAATGCCGTCTTCGCATTGTAGTGTAGACTAGGAAAACAGATATATCTGAAAACGATGACATATTTGTTGTCATATGATGCAGTCATGTGATCCATTCAACCAAAACAATCAAAGTGGCATCTCATGTTGTAGCGACACTTTTGTGCCTGATATTCACATTGATAGCGTTGTTAAAGATAAATGTTACTTTGTACAACCGTAACATTGCATTCCTTCAAAAGGAAGTTTACTCAGAATTGGTGTTGGGCAACGGAACACAAGGACAATTGCGTTTCAGACAGTACATACAACAGCAATTTTTCGCATGCACGGAAAGGGGATTAATATGTTTTCATACGTTTCAGTATGGATGAGCAACTTTTGGAAAACGCTTAAAATCAGTAGTCTGGACGGCAGTGTTAATTTCGTTGACAAATAATTTGTCATAGTTTTCGCCAATTAAATTTTTTCACTGATGAAAAAGATAACTAAATAAAAACTAATTTATGATGACAAAATCTATGACGAAAATCTATTGACATTTTTGTCAATGAATAAAAACTAGATGAAAATGTTAGAGGGACGATTTGGGAAGAGATCCAATCAGAACTAACCTCTTTGTGTGGTAGGGAGGTTAGATGCACACAATTCAATAGTAACGTACTGATCTACCCGGCGGGACGTCAACTACATACATTTGGGCGAAAGAGAAGAGCAGACATATGGATAAATTTCACATTTGATGTCAAGGAAAACAAGACCCTTTGTAATCCGTGTGGAGCAAAAATCACCGGAAAAAACACAACGAACTTGAAGCGACATTTGCAGACGAGTCATCCCGAAATTCATGCAAAGTTAAGCACACTTAATATTTATTTTTTTTTTTTTAAAGCTAACGTTACAGTTGAAGTCAGAAATTTACATACACTTGGGTTTAAGTCATTAAAACTAATTTTTTAACCAATCCACAGATTTAAGTCGTTTAGGACATCTACTTTGTGCATGGCACGAGTAATTTTTCCAACAATTGTTTACAGACTGATTGTTTCACTTTTAATTGACTATTTAAAAATTCCAGTGGGTCAGAAGTTTACATACACTAAGTTAACTGTGCCTTTAAGCAGCTCGGAAAATTCCAGAAAATGATGTCAAGCCTTTAGACAATTAGCTTCTGATAGGAGGTGTACTAAATTGGAGGTGTACCTGTGGATGTATTTTAAGGCCTACCTTCAAACTCAGTGCCTCTTTGTGACATCATGGGAAAATCAGAAGAAATCAGCCAAGACCTCAGAAAAGAAATTGTGGACCTCCACAAGACTGGTTCATCCTTGGGAGCAATTTCCAAATGCCTGAAGGTACCACTTTCATCTGTACAAACAATAGTACTTAAGTATAAACACCATGGGACCACGCAGCCATCATACCGCTCAGGAAGGAGACACATTCTGTCTCCTAGAGATGAACGTAATTTGGTGTGAAAAGTGCAAATCAATGCCTGAACAACAGCAAAGGATCTTGTGAAGATGCTGGAGGAAACAGGTAGACAAGTATCTATATCCACAGTAAAACGAGTCCTATATCAACATAACCTGAAAGGCTGCTCTGCAAGGAAGAAGCCACTGCTCCAAAACTGCCATAAAAAAGCCAGACTACAGTTTGCAAGCACACATGGGGACAAAGATCTTACTTTTTGGAGAAATGTCCTCTGGTCTAATGAAACAAAAATTTAACTGTTTTACCATAATGACCATTGTTATGTTTGGAGGAAAAAGGGTGAGGCTTACAAGCCGAAGAAAACCATCCCAACCATGAAGCATGGGGGTGGGAGCATCATGTTGTGGGTCTGGTGGACTTCACAAAATAGATAGCATCATGAGGAAGGAAAATTATGTGGATACATTGAAGCAACATTTCAGACATCAGCCAGGAAGTTAAAGCTTGGTCACAAATGGGTCTTCCAAATGGACAATGACCCAAAGTATACATCCAAAGTTGTGGCAAAATGGCTTGAGGACAACAAAGTCAAGGTACTGGAGTGCCCATCACTTAGCCCTGACTTCAATCGATAGAAAATTTGTGGGCAGAACTGAAAAAGCATGTGCGAGCAAGGAGGCCTACAAACCTAACACAGTTACACAAGTTCTGTCTGGAGGAATAGGCCAAAATTCCAGCAATTGTGAGAAGCTTGTGGAAGGCTACCAAAAACGTTTGACCCATGTTAAACAATTTAAAGGCAATGCTACCAAATACTAACAAAGCATATGTAAACTTCTGACCCACTGGGAATGTGATGAAAGAAGGAAAAGCTGAAATAAATCATGCTCTCTACTATTATTCTGACATTTTACATTCTTAAAAAAAAAGTAGTGATCCTAAATGACCTAAGACGGAATGTTTTCTATGATTAAATGTCAGGAATTGTGAAAAACGGAGTTTAAATGTATTTGGCTAAGGTGTATGTAAACTTCTGACTTCAACTGTATTTTATCAGCTAACCCGAGCTGGTGTGTTTCCGCTAAACTTTAAATACAACACGAGCCAAAAGAAACCATAGCTGTCCTGTACTGATTAGAGAAGTGACCCAGAGTTGCTTATCTTAGATCGTAAATTAAAAGATTGACATGCTAAAGATAATAAATGTAAAGTTTCACTGTCCTAACATTGAAACAAATGTGTAACAAAAAGAATGCACATTTGAAGAAATGTAGTACACTTAATGTGAGACATATGATGGGAGAAAGGAGCAGAAATGTAGTATAGAGACAACTTGGAACTATATGTGCGCGTGTGTATGAGTGAGAGAAAGAAAAATCAGAAGAACTTGATTTGTTTTTGTTTTTTGTTTTTGTTTTCTTATTCAACCTCACAGGTACAGAAGACCTCCAATGACAAGGATGGGCCACTGAGTGCAAATAAAGCTAGTGCATCCCAGCAGAATATTTCAACAGCTCTTCTAAGTGCTTCAAAGCACAAAAGTGACTCTAAAGAACAGCAGACCAAGGAGGAGGCCACAGCTAAATGGATTGGGTGCACAGGATTACTAGTCATAACGTTTGAAGATGAGGACTTTGTTCTAATGATGGAGACGGTAAATTGATGACCAGCATTGAGCCATTTTTATTTATGTTATTATTATTTTACATGACAGTCAATGATCACATGAAAAGCAGACTGATGTTGGGACTATCTGCTCTAGTGGTGTATCATTGTTTTTTCCACTGTATTTGTAATCCCATGTAAAAATATTTCCATCAATTAGATTTTGAGGGTTAAAATAAAACCTTTTCTATAGTTTATGCTTATTTGATTGTGTTCCTCTTGTTAGGTACCATCATATCAACATGGACTGGACACCATGTGTGGTGCATACCTTACAACTTGTGGTCCACATGGTGCAGGAGGAGGCATGTGTCAAGAGAATCCTTGATAAAGCAAGGTCAGTGGTAAAGCTCTTTCGCAAGTCCTTCGTTGCTACGCAGAGGATATCGGACCAGTGTGGACTTATTGTTGTAAATGACTGCCTCACACGCTGGTCAAACACATACAACATGGTTGCACGACTCCTCAAAGTGAAAGACTCAGTCTGCTAAATCGCAAATGACATGGGATGGACAGCTTGCTCCGTAGTGAGTGGCAAAAGCTTACGTCATTGCATGACCTACTGCTGCCTTTTGCGGAACATACTAAAACCCTCCAGAGTGACAACATGTCCATGTACCGGGTGGTCCCTGCTAGGGCTGGGTGATATGTCTTAAAATTATATCTCGATATTTTTCAGCCTATTTACGATATTCAATATGTATCTCGATAATTATGTATTTGCTCTAAAATGGCTTAAAAGCTGTTTTTGTTTTTAGAGGACTAGAGGGACCATCATTTCATCCAAACAGCCACTGTAGCCAAGTAGACTCAATATTTTAAAGACATTAAGTGAAAATCTGTTTAAAAATAATTAGTTTTTCATTAAATAAACACAAGGGAGAATGAAATTCAATCATTTTCATTGATATGCACTTTATATTTATATTTCATTTAAATTATATATATTAGCTTAATAAAAAGCATTATTTACCTTCAAATGTTTTTACCAATACATTTTTGTGAATGAACAAGGAGTGCAAAGCAACTTCACTGACTTATATTTGAAACCCCAGTTGAACATTACATAAAACTAAATTATTACTGTGGGACACGTCAGGTTATTATAATATAATGCTGAATTATCATTATTATTCTTATTATTAGATTTGCTTTATACAAAAGTAATATATTTCTGTCCTGTTTACTTCATCTTCACATGGGGCTTTTATTTTGGCACCGAAATTGCTGCAGTATTTACTGCAACTTCACAAGGAGCTTTTAATTTGACAGAAAAGGCAGTGTGTATTTGAGTTTACAATGTTCCGCACTTCCTGAAACACTGTAAACTCCTCCTGTTATACAATGCCGCGTTTGTAGATTTGTATAATATCTTGTTGTGGTTACTAATGTTTGGAATTGCGCGAATGCTTGAACCTGCATTACTTTGATTTCAAAATTCACGTGAACTGATCTGAGAGCGCCACCATGCACATGCACACAGATCAGCGCATCACCAGTTTATTCTGAATCACACACAGACAGTGTTTATCTGTCTTTAAATCACAGCCTTTTGTGGATTACTAATCACATGACCAACTCACCATTTTTATGTTATTTTGATTGATTGTGCAGCCCTGAAGGATCGTGAAATTAGTCTACTGATGCACTCTTTATGAAACTTAAAACACATTAAAATCATTGCGATATTCATGATATTGGTAAATTTTACATCGTCAGCAAAATTATATTGTTATATTATTATACCCAAGAATTTCACACACCATTGCACTTGTGTATATGGCTGTGTGACAATAAAGTGATTTGATTTGATTTAATATTCAATATATCGTCCAGCCCTAGTCCCTGCCCTCTTTGACCTGCTCAGCCACCTTGCTGACTTTGAACAGAACACTAGCTACTAGGGGTGCACCGATCGATTGGCCACCGATCTTAATTGGCCGATCTTCGTCTTAAGTCGGTGAATCAGGGCCAATCTTTTTTGCAGCACGCAGTGAATCACACATACTGCTACTCAAATGAATGAGTGCTTTCTCAGCCCTTGATGCACAGTGTGGACTCTGAATTGTGGTGAATTGTTGGCAGTTCTAAGTATTCACAAATTTAAACTTTCAGACATGCTGTTATTCAGATCAATATGCAGGTTTGTTTTTACAAATGTGTAAGAATTATACATATTAAGTTGCCCATTTTCTAGAGTCATTGCGGTAGTAATTCTGACTCGCTGCACTGTGAGCACGGAGAGGATAAAGGGACTGCAAATGGGTATTAAAACAAATTTAACAACAAATAAACATGCAAATACAAATCTGAGTATATGTGATGTAACGTGAGTTGTAACAATCAGACGTTGTGTTGAGTGATAGACACATTTTGACAGTAAAGACAGTAAACAAATAAGTATTAAAGACTTCTCACAGGAGCAGTTTTAGAGCTTGTTATGGATATATGTTTCTTATTTTTGAACATATCTCTGCTGTGTGTGATGCTCTCATGGTTTTTACTGCTTACCAATATGTCACAGTGACCTTTTGATATTAACAACAGAACTAGTCATAACTGTTTCCAAACCAATGTTAGCAATTCAATTAATGTAATTTTAATGTAATTTTGGTAACTTTATAAAAAGATTCCTTTCGTTAACATTAGTTAGTATCATGAACAAACAATGAACAATATATTTTACAGCCTTTATTAATTATAATGTTAGTTAATAAAATTACAGTTGTTCATTGTTAGTTCATAGTGCATTAATGATAACTAACACAACTTTTGATTTTAAAAATGTAATGGTATATGTTGTCACTAACATTAAGTTCATTAGATCATGTTAACTATAGTAATGTTGTTAAGTGCTACCGTAATTTAACTGTGTGGGGCATAAATATATAACTGCACAATATAACTTGCAAAAGTGTGGCAAAGGGCATTTAAAAAAAAAAAAAAAAAAAAAAAAAAAACACGGTATCAGCCTCAAATTTCCTGATCGGTGCACCACTACTATGAAAGGAAGTGTGAACCAGCGTTTTGCTTGGCTCTTGGATCCAACCAATGAAAGGTTCTCGCCACCTTCAGCAGCTGCCTGCTTGGTCAACCCTACTGTCTGTGAAACCCTTGTTGATGTAGCTGATGACAATATTCAGGAACTGCTGAAAAAGGCAAAGGAGTATGTGGTCAAAAAATTTACTTTGCCACACACACACACAACATGAGGATCAATCTGAAGATGATGCAGAAGAGGAGAATATTGAGGAACCAGAAGCAGCACCATCCTTATCAAAGCGGCCAGTCTTTCGGTTTCTTTCAAAATGCTGCAGAAGGCCTAGACAAAGGACCTCAACAACCAGCATGAGGCAGCAGATCAGAAAGTATAAGGAAGAGCTTTCACAACAACCCATCACTGATGACACAGGAGAAGACTTTCAGCTGGCAAAGAGTGACACTTTTTATCACAGGTTAAAACTAGACTTGCCACGATATAATAATTTTCACACCGGTGCCGTGTTGACGTAAAAAAAACGACTAACACCGGAATTACCACTGGTTGGACGCTAGGTGGTACTATGGGGTAATTTTCGTTAAGCAGGGTTAGGGTTAAGCCTACACAATAACGCAAGACACCTTGATTTCAAACTTTGAACTTTATTTTTTATTTATTTCAACTAAAAATTCAAATGAAACTGGAAAAAATTAAGTGCAATTAAAATGTGTGTTGTTCATCTTTTTGAAAGATGGCTTTACAACAGTTGTGAAGGGCAACATCTCTTTGGTAACGAACCTGTGTAGGTATGTATGTGTGTAATATATATATATATATATATATATATATATATATATATATATATAATTACTCACATTGGTGGCCAAAAGTTTGGAATAATGTACAGATTTTGCTCTTATGGAAAGAAATTGGTACTTTTATTCACCAAAGTGGCATTCAACTGATCACAATGTACAGTCAGGACATTAATAACATGAAAAATTACTATTACAATTTGAAAAATATGTTCAGAACTTCTTAAAATACTTCAAAAAGTTCTCATAAAAAAATCCACACTTCCTGTAGCACTTGCCATAGATGTGGCTGTCTTGTCGGGCACTTCTCACGCACCTTACAGTCTAGCTGATCCCACAAAAGCTCAATGGGGTTAAGATCCATAGTTATCTGTTGTCCAATGTCTGTGTTTCTTTCCCACTCTAACCTTTTCTTTTTGTTTTTCTGTTTTAAAAGTGGCTTTTTCTGTGTAATTATTCCCATAAGGCCTGCACCCCTGAGTCTTCTCTTTACTGCTGTACATGAAACTGGTGTTGAGCGGGTAGAATTCAATGAAGCTGTCAGCTGAGGACATGTGAGGTGTCTATTTCTCAAACTAGAGACTCTTATGTACTTATCCTCTTGTTTAGTTGTACATCTGGCCTGCCACATCTCTTTCTGTCCTTGTTAGAGCCAGTTGTCCTTTGTCTTTGAAGACTGTAGTGTACACCTTTGTATGAAATCTTCAGTTTTTTGGCAATTTTAAGCATTGTATAACCTTCATTCCTCAAAACAATGATTGACTGACGAGTTTCTAGAGAAAGCTGTTTCTTTTTTGCCATTTTGGACCTAATATTGACCTTAAGACATGCCAGTATATTGCACACTGTGGCAACTCAAAAACAAACACAATGTTAAGCTTCATTAACAAACCAAATAGCTTTCAACTGTGTTTGAAATAATGGCAAGTGAATTTCTAGTACCAAATTAGCAATTTAGCATGATTTCTCAAGGATAAGGTGTTGGAGTGATGGCTGCTGGAAATGGGGCCTGTCTAGATTTGATCAAAAATTACTTTTTTCAAATAGTGATACTGATGTAAAATACATCACTAATGTCCTGACTATACTTTGTGATCAGCTGAATGCCACTTTGGTGAATTTAAGTACTAATTTCCTTCCGAAACAACAAAATCTGTATATTATTCCAAACTTTTGGATGCCAGTGTGTATATATATAATATATATACACACTGAAGGCCAGACAGTCTTCTGTCTGTGCGCGTACTTTGCTGCCTGTGTAATTTGATATGTTGGTAAAGAACATCAGGCTTTCAATGCGTTATTTAGGTTCATTTATCACGGGTCGCAAACTCTTCATCAGACAACTATTCTTTATTTAAGGCTATTCTATTCGTTAGGCTATTGTATTGATATTGGAAGTTCCATTCATAATGTTCCCCCCACCAGTATAAAATTTCACACCGGTGTTGTCCCTTATACCGAGTAAAACCGGTAACACCGTACACTGTGGCAGTCCTAGTTAAAACCTAGTTTAGACCTGTTGGCTATGCCAGCTTCTCAAGCCTTCGCAGAGAGGGTCACAGGTGACCTCACTAGAGGCTGGCGCAATAGAGCACGGGTCACATTGGTGCGAAGTGCTTTCCTTAAAATGAATCGAACCAAACAGAACTGTTACTGACAGCACTTCCTATAGCAACAACCTGCACAATCTCATTCTAAGTTACTGGTCTGTTTTTTAGTTTAATGTGATACTTACCTCTATTGTCAATGCTGAGAGAGAGGAGTTGATTTTCAGTTCCATGCATGAATGGCATTGTAGCCTAGCAGTTGTTATTTTAATGTTGAGAATGTTGAATTAGAATGGTTGCATTTCCTGCTATTGACAGCCTTTGAGACATATGTTTCCAATATTTGAAGACAGGATTTTTTTTCTTCTTCTGACTAAGGTTGCAATCTCTGATGACATTATAGCCTATGCAATTTTTCTTTGAATGTATTTGAGAATTAGAACTGATGAAATAATTAACAGTGAACAGTGAATTATTTTTAGTTCTTCATATAGAAATAAGCATAACCCACAAGTATTTTGGTATGCTGTTTCACTATGTTATTGTTTTTGATTCATGCTTGTATGCACTAATGCTATTGCTGCCTTTACAATATTTCATTTCATTAGTCTGAGAAGTAGAACTGTTACACTGCCTGTGCTAGCTGTAGAAAAGAGCACAATCCAAATGTATTTCACTTGTGTTGAGTTACTTGGTACTTGTTTTCATTATTAACAGAGGACTGTTGAATTTTCTATATTCAGGTAATACGTGCAATGGCATTACAGCCAATACAGTTGCACTTCTGCTTGAAAGAATGAAGAATGTCATATACAAGTTGTTATAAGCAATGCAAATCTAATTACTTGTCTTTTGTAAAAAAGCAAGGCCATATTCTTGTTTCTTTGAGACTTGGTTTTATTTAATTTTAAGATAAAGACATGTTATATATCACAACAGTTAAATCTGTGTCTGTATTGCACGTTCAAACCTTAAAAACATTCATAATAACAGGTTATATATGTTTCCTCCAGGAGTATATGAGTTTGGAAATTCTAGAGAAATCCTTCAATAATGCATGTAAATACACTTTAACTAAACCCGTTAGACTTTAGTCGACTAAATCTAATGTAGATTTAGTCGACTAAAATCTTATGCTATTTAGTAGACTAAAACTAAAACAATTCAGATGACTAAAATATGACAAACTAAATGGCATTTTAGTCAAAAGACTATGACTAAAATGAAATCAAAATTTGCTGTGAAAATTAACACTGGTGGACGGAGAGTGTTTCGAAAAAGAAAATGCATTTTTTAAATGTATCGGAATTAATGCAGACGTAGGTCTCTGTTATGCTATTTCACAGAGCTCCTCCAGAACAATGTCAATTGCATACTGCATAGACACATATTACAAATTTATACTACCAATCTTTCATTACATAATGGTATATGATGCATAAATGATTGATGAGACTTACTGGACTTTATCTTGTGGGTTTGGTTTCCTGCGCCCACTCTGAACCTGTGCTGGATCCAGCAGGGAGTGTTCCCAGATTGAGTTAGCGCCATTACTGGCCAGGGTCTGCACCATCTGAGACACAAATTTGTTAGCCCATGATCCTGAGGCAGGCAGCAAAGATGTGTGTGCGTGTGAGGTAGGGGTGTGCGATATGTATCATCTACGATAATATCTTAATTGTTGTTTTAACGATGTGCGAGCTGACATTTTCCAGTATGTCACTCACTTTGCAAAAACCAATCAAAAACGCCTTGAGTCCATGCATTCACTGCGTGATGTAGCCTATTAGAATGCAGTGTGCTAGTACAAGCATACATGGTCACCGCACCACAAGTTAAGCTAGCGTAGCTGCCTAAAAATACATGACTGAAATTAAAAATGAGTGAACAAACAGCGCCAGGTGACACAATACAGACACCACCAACCTCACAATCTACGTCGTTAGATTTAATTGCTAGATGTGGGTCGTCCACACTCACATGGAGGTAGTTTGGCTTTGAAAAGATGGATGTTGCTCAAAAGACGGCAATCTACAAACTATGTCAGAAATAGGTTGCCGTTAAAGACAGCTCGACAAATAACTTGTTTCACCATCTGCGAACTAACCACCACACAGAATATGAAAAATATGAAAAGCTTCAGGAGACAGCTGTCCACGACGGGCCCTAAACCAGCCAAGGTACCAGCACAAAAACACACTCAGCAAACTTTAGTGGAATCATCCTGCAAAAAAGGGCCTTAAGCAACAAAAAAAATGCAACAGATGGCAAGACATAAACACTGTCACCAATTACATCGCACAAAGTAAATCCTGTAAGCCACTTTGAAATGGTTTACTCATACTTGCACTGGTGATTTCAATGTTTTTGCATTGTTTTTACTTGAATGCTTCAGTTTTAAGTAAATAAGACATGTTTTCCTTAAATATGTTGTTTCCATTAATATCATTAGTAAGCAACAATTAATATCTTAACAAAAGCGAGCTAGTAAAATATAAGACTTTTACAAACAAATATTTGAAGGTTGCAAAATATCGTCTACTTATCGTTATAGACAAAATCCCAGAAAATATCGAGATTTCATTTTTTTGTCAATATCGCACACCCCTAGTGTGAGGCTCTTTAAGTTACCTGTAGTAAAGAGGGAGGCCAGCCGCTGTGTCGTAGGTGTTTGACGATGGAAATGTGTCGGCCCAGGCTCCGGTGCACAGAACAGCACTCATCGCAGATCAGAACCCCTCGGTTTATACTGCTCCAGCCTGGGTCTGAACATACAGAATAGAGCAGGTTATACTTCTTCAGAGAGAAGCAACTATCATCCCACAAAAGACTATATTAATCCAAGGCTGCATTTCTAACAAAGTAAAAGGGCAGATAAGGGCAGAAAATGGACAGACATACTTGTTTGACCAGAAAGAAAGTGGGCCAGTGCGAGTGAGTACTTGAGCCAGTTAACATAACTGTCACTTGCCCAACCTTTCTCACATGTCCTGGATTTGAAACCAGATGTCAAGTACAGCACAGTAAACTTCTATAGGGGTGAATGGGAGACCAAAGCAAATATTTCTGCATTCACATTTGCTCCAATAGCAAAAGAAAAAAAATTATATTATTATGTTTTCACACCTTACCATAAGAGAAAAAAACTAGAGAGCAGTGGATTACAGCAGTCAGAAGAGAGAAAGATGCACACTACACCAGTGGAAACAAGTTAATAAATTAATGCCAGGTTGGTATAACACAAAGTATAATGTTACAATTTTTAAATAGGTTTGCTAGATTAACACTTCTAAACACGAAACACGTCATCGCTCTCTGTTGGACCTGTGCTGCATTCTCACTCTGTCTTCAGAATGTTGCAAACTTGTTGTCTGTGACATTTTCAACACTGTTGTAGCTAATTTAAATGTAACCAAGGTAAAGTTTTCTAACTAGCTAATATAGATTTTGACAAAATTGCGAGAATGAATCGTGATAGTACTGGCAGCTCCAGTTAGACAGGTTGAAAATTATAAACAAATCACTGTCTTCTACTCTTTTGAGTTTTTGAATGTATAGCCGTCATAGTTACATGATCATTTCCAGCTATTATTACAAATTAAAAGTAAATTTTTGTTTGGTTGTTGCTTTGACACAAATATTTTTTAATTTTTTTTATTTATATTTTTACATATATATATACATATACACATATACACACACACACACACAGTTGCAATAAAAATTATTCAACCCCCCTGATCAGCAATATGTTCTGGTGATGTGAATTAAAACACATCAACTAAAACCTCAGTAAACAAAGTAAGTTTTTAATACACATGAGTGATTTTGAGAACAAAGAGTTCAGTTTACCCAAATTTTAAACTAAAAAAATAACTAATTCTCTCCACAAGTGTCATGTAAAAAATATTCAACCCCCAAAGTCAAACATTTGTGGAGCATCTTTTATCCTTAATAACATCAAATAAATGTTTCAGGTAAGTGTTCTCGGGCTTCGGACACCTCTCTATTAGAATTTTTACACATTTCTCATGAGCAAAAGCTTCCAGCTCATTGACATCCTTTGGTTTTTGTGCTGCCACTGCTTCCTTGAAATCCCAACAAAGATTTTCAATGGGATTTTAATGATGGACTGAAAGGGCCATTTAAGGACATTCCACGACCTATCCATGAACCAGATTTTGGACAACTTGGAAGTATCCTTGGTGTTATTGTCTTGCTGGAAATTCCAGTGATCACAGAGCTTCAATTTACAAACTGAAGGCATCACATTTTTCATGCCAAAATGGCCCGATACCTGAAAGAATCCATGGTGTCAGTCACATAGTCAGGATAGCCATTTCCTGCAGCTGCAGAACACCCCCATAACAGGACTGACCCACCTCCATGCTTGACTGCGGGGATGGTGTCGTTTTTGTCATTACCTTGCCTTTCTTACTCCAGACGTACTGCTGACCCATGGGTCTAAAACTCATTTTCGGTTTAGTGTCATACGTCTATAAAACCTTCTTCCAGGACTCCACAGGTCTTTCCTAATTACTTCTTGAATATTCAAGTCAACATTTCACTTGAAGTTTTGCTTTCTTCCACACCCCAAGAAGGTTGCTGTTATACCATATTTAAAAAATGTATGAATGGTGCTGCCAACTTTTTCTATTGGAAATTGAAGTGCCTTGGAAATGTACTTTTAGCCATGACCTTTCTTGTGTAATGAAATAATCTCCTCTATTAGCTTTTGTGACAACTTATTTTTAATTGCATTTTTTGCATAGAAATACATTTTTGCTTACGACACTAAACTTAAATTTGAATACTTAAATAAGTTTTATTGTAAAGTGATGGCTTAATTTTGTTTTTAAACAATTACTTGTGTAGCCTTACATATTTAAGAAACAGCTACATGCAATAGGGGTTGAATAATTATGACATGGCTTTATTTTTTAAAAATCCTGTTATTTACAAATATTAGGTTATATATTCACACTATGACTTTGAATGTGTCACTCAACTGATATAGATGTAAAGTTAAAAAATTCTGGGTCATCAGAAAAGCTTACCTTTGTAAATCCTTACTGTCTTGATTGCAACTGTATATATACACATTACACACATACACACTGGCAGCCAAAAGTTTGGAATAATGTTCAGATTTTGCTGTTTCGGAAGGAAATTGGTACTTTAATTCACCAAAGTGGCATTCAGCTGATCACAAAGTATAGTCAGGACATTACTGATGTAAAAATCCAGCACCATCACTATTTGAAAAAAGTCATTTTTGATCAAATCTAGACAGGCCCCATTTCCAGCAGCCATCACTCCAACACCTTATCCTTGAATAATCATGCTAAATGCTCAAAAATCACTTGCCATTATATCAAACACAACTGAAAGCTATTTGGTTTATTAAAGAGCACCTATTATGGTTTTACAAATATTACCTTTCATGTAGTGTGTTATATAGCTGTTTGTGAATGTAAAAAAGTCTGCAAAGTTTCAAAAATCAAAGTGCACGAAATATGGAGTTACTGACACCCAAAAGAAAGAACCGATTCTGAACACCTGAAACAAGTCGTTAGTAATTCCAGACTTACTTCCTGTACTAACCTACGTAATTTGGTAAAAAAAAAACCCACCTCTGGTCTGTTTACATGTACAGCCCAGTGCAGGCTGTTAGCCTCTGCTAACCGGCTAACTCACGTTATTGTCAAACTATATATAAACTTATCACTGAGAAACGTCCTGTTCTCATCGTGCTTGCTATGGTGGTTCGGGTTGATCTTCCGATGTATCACTATGGGACTCGGGCTCAAATTGGTAAGGTAAAAAAATTAAAAATTCAGACGGAGCTGAAACTCAGATATGGTAGTGGCTGTTTCCTTTCCGACACGTGCTGTAAGCGGTAGACCAATCACAACAGACTGGGACATCTGACCAATCAGAGCAGAGTAGGCTCTCTGAAAGGAGGAGTTTAGAATGAATCCTTTAGAACGGATCACTGAACGAGTCGTTTTTGACACTAGGAAAAAAGGTAATGCTGCAATTTAAATTGAGCAAATTAAAGTGTTTTTTGATCTTGGATGCATGTAAATCTATTGTATGAGAACTTTAAAACAAAATTAGGCACGTTTAAAAACCATAATAGGTGCACTTTAAATGAAGCTTAACATTGTGTTTGTTTTTGAGTTGCCACAGTATGCAATAGACTGTCATGTCTTACGGTCAATATTAGGTCAAAAATGGCAAAAAAGAAACAGCTTTATCTAGAAACTCATCAGTCAATCATTGTTTTGAGGAATGAAGGCTATACAATGCTTGAAACTGCCAAAAAACGTAAGATTTCATGCAAAGGTGTACACTACAGACTTCAAAGACAAAGGACAACTGGCTGTAACAAGGACAGAAAGAGATGTGGAAGGCCAGATGTACAACTAAGAGGATAAGTACATCAGAGTCTCTAGTTTGACACCTCACATGTCCTCAGATGACAGCTTCATTGAATTCTACCAGCTCAACACCAGTTTCATGTGCAAGAGTAAAAAAAAGACTCAGGGGTGCAGGCCTTATGGGAAGAACTGCAAAGAAAAAGCCACTTTTGAAACAGAAAAACAAAAAGAAAAGGTTAGATTGGGCAAAGAAACAGACATTGGACAACAGATAATTGGAAAAGTGTGTTATGGATCTTAACCCCATTGAGCTTCTGTGGGATCAGCTAGACTGTAAGGTGCTTAAGAAGTGCCCGACAAGACAGCGACATCTATGGCAAGTGCTACAGGAAGCGTGGGGTGAAATGTCACCTGAGTATCTGGACAAACTGACAGCTAGAATGCCAAGGATCTGCAAAGCTGTCATTGCTGCTCGTGGATGATTTTTTGATGAGAACTCTTTGATGTAGTTTAAGACATTCTGAAAAAAAAAATTCAAATTGTAATAGTAATTTTTCACATTATTAATGTCCTGACTATACATTGTGATCAGCTAAATGACATTTTAGTGAATAAAAGTACCAATTTATTTCCATAAGAGCAAAATCTCTACATTATTCCAAACTTTTGTCTGCCAGTGTGTATATACAGGTGCATCTCAATAAATTAGAATGTCATGGAAAAGTTCATTTATTTCAGTAATTCAACTCAAATTGTGAAACTCGTGTATTAAATAAATTCAATGCACACAGACTGAAGTAGTTTAAGTCTTTGGTTCTTTTAATTGTGATGATTTTGGCTCACATTTAACAAAAACCCACCAATTCACTATCTCAAAAAATTAGAATACATCATAAGACCAATAAAAAAAACATTTTTAGTGAATTGTTGGCCTTCTGGAAAGTATGTTAATTTACTGTATATGTACTCAATACTTGGTAGGGGCTCCTTTTGCTTTAATTACTGCCTCAGTTCAGCGTGGCAAGGAGGTGATCAATTTGTGGCACTGCTGAGGTGGTGTGGAAGCCCAGGTTTCTTAGACAGTGGCCTTCAGCTTATCTGCATTTTTTGGTCTCTTGTTTCTCATTGTCCTCTTGACAAAACCCCATCGATTCTCTATGGGGTTCAGGTCTGGTGAGTTTGCTGGCCAGTCAAGCACACCAACACCATGGTCATTTAACCAACTTTTGGTGCTTTTGGCAGTGTGGGCAGGTGCCAAATCCTGCTGGAAAATGAAATCAGCATCTTTAAAAAGCTGGTCAGCAGAAGGAAGCATGAAGTGCTCCACAATTACTTGGTAAATGGGTGCAGTGACTTTGGTTTTCAAAGAACACAATGGACCAACACCAGCAGATGACATTGCACCCCAAATCATCACAGACTGTGGAAACTTAACACTGGACTTCAAGCAACTTGGGCTATGAGCTTCTCCACCCTTCCTCCAGACTCTAGGACCTTGGTTTCCAAATGAAATACAAAACTTGCTCTCATCTGAAAAGAGGACTTTGGACCACTGGGCAACAGTCCAGTTCTTCTTCTCCTTAGCCCAGGTAAGACACCTCTGACGTTGTCTGTGGTTCAGGAGTGGCTTAACAAGAGGAATACGACAACTGTAGCCAAATTCCTTGACACGTCTGTGTGTGGTGGCTCTTGATGCCTTGACCCCAGCCTCAGTCCATTCCTTGTGAAGTTCACCCAAATTCTTGAAAAATCGATTTTGCTTGACAATCATAAGGCTGCGGTTCTCTCGGTTGGTTGTGCATCTTTTTCTTCCACACCTTTTCCTTCCACTCCTGTTAACATGCTTGGATACAGCACTCTGTGAACAGCCAGCTTATTTGGCAATGAATGTTTGTGGCTTACCCTCCTTGTGAAGGGTGTCAATGATTGTCTTCTGGACAACTGTCAGATCAGCAGTCTTCCCCATGATTGTGTAGCCTAGTGAACCAAACTGAGAGACCATTTTGAAGGCTCAGGAAACCTTTGCAGGTGTTTTGAGTTGATTAGCTGATTGGCATGTCACCATATTCTAATTTTTTGAGATAGTGAATTGGTGGGTTTTTGTTAAATGTGAGCCAAAATCATCACAATTAAAAGAACCAAAGACTTAAACTACTTCAGTCTGTGTGCATTGAATTTATTTAATACACGAGTTTCACAATTTGAGTTGAATTACTGAAATAAATGAACTTTTCCACGACATTCTAATTTATTGAGATGCACCTGTATATATTATACATATATAATTTTTTTGTGGTGGGGCTAGAAGAAAAAAAATCCTTCTGTGAAAGCCCTGCAATACCATCATTCTCCAAACTGCACTTTCCCGAGTGAGGTTATCTGTGCAACAACCTCTCCTCATATCACTGTGGTACAGCTCTTGAACTCTGGGGTCACAAACACTGGCAGAGTACAAGTGTAATTGGGGTCTAGGTAACATTCAGGTAAACAGAAATGTGCCTCTGGCTGCCACGGGCCCCCAGGTTCCAGCTAAAATTAAACCAACATTCATGTTTGCTTATGCACCTAATCTCATCCAGAGAATTTCCCTAAACTGGGTTTTGCTACGTTAAGAGTATATTGGAACAATTGGAAGATTTCACTGCACCGATCTAAATAGTGTCATAACATGAGTATTGATTTCCTGTATTAATGCATACAGAATACAACGTAAAAATGTTTTGCAGATGCAGATACCAACATATCAAGAGAGCAGCGTTGCCAATGGCCGAAATAATACCAATATATGTAATTTGATGATAGCAAAGGAAACATACAAAATTGTAAATAAAATGAACACTTAAAAAAAATTATAATATTAAAACCAGAAAAAGTGCATTATTTATTGACAATGTTGTCAGTAAAAAAATTTTTTACTGACACAAACTAGGCTACCACTGCTGTTACTAATCTGCCAGGCGGGCACGGTTATCAAAATAGCCAAATACTGTCCAAATATACAGGCCTGCACAATGGTGCGGTCAAATAAAAATCTGAATATTGGTCAAATTTAAGGGGAAAAAGGGCACGTTCAAATGCTAAAACTGTGCATTCGAATTTTGTATGTGTGCCAAGCACTGATGACGACTTCAGACTGGTTAAAAAGGCTAGATGCAACACAACAAATGCAGAAAAAGCAGATGTCTCGACATGCATTTTAAAGGTTGAAAAATTTATTTTTGCCTTGACACGACATCTAAAAAACACAGCGGTCCTTTACAAGACGCTGAATAAACAACAAAACACGGTGAAACAATCAAACACGTTCGTCTACTGCGTGTTTACATAGAAAATCAAATGGTAAACTGGATGGTTTGTGTTTGGTGTGAACAGCCCCTTAGGTGGAGGTCTTTGGCCATTGGGTCTTTCTCTCTTATTGCTTTTCTCAGAACGACTTCATTGATTATAATAGGAGCGATCCAATATTCCCGATCCTTACGCTGAGAAAATAATTGTGAGCATCTAAACTACGAGACAATTGTATCGCCTCTCTCGCGTAGACGCTCAGTATTAACAGCACGTTTGGATAAGTCACTTCAGGTAAACATTTGATGTTTTCTGAGAAAATATGTTAACTCAGAGCCTTATTTAAAGGATCCGGTAATGATACTGGAAATGCTTCAGGGTCAGTAGCGTTCTAATTTCTTTTTTAATTGTTTACATCCTTGAAATGGTTTAGTTTCTAAAATAAAAATAAAAAACAGAAAAGGCAGTGTGATATGATACATTGGTTAGTGAATCCATATACTGTAATATATGATCATGTATCGTTTACTTACAGTATTGGAACAATGGTCTTCTTAACTAGAAAATATAGGCTATTAACTGATGAAGAACTTGAGTATATTGGCATAATTAGGAATAATACAATAATGTTTCAAGTCTGTAAATCCCTTATCTGTCTAAAGATGAGCAGACATTCACAGAGGTGGAGCTGAGCACATGCATGTGGGAATATCAAAGCCGATGCCGTACTTTTTAACGAACATGCTCATCCTTCCTGTAAATGCTTGAAACCATTAGTTACCCCCCATCTCAAACTGGAGCTCCTCTTTGGGCCTAATGAAATTTCATGTGTACACACAGACACACACAGACTTGGTGCATATGGCGCCATTAAGCCCTCAGTGGCCGAACAATTGACAAATCTACCACGTTCATTCATTCCCATAACACATTTACCAGAACGCTTCCATCTGTCTGCCCACCGCCCCTCCTCCTATTCTCCATGTCTCATACATTCACCATTATTCACATTCCTCTAACATGTCAAACATAAAAATGACAAGCTCTCTCAGCAAAGCTGGACAGGCTAATACCGGGACACTAGTGAGAGCGAGTCTGTTAAGAGCCACACAAGTACTCAGATACGGCGTAGTCGGCCAGGGGCATTTGTGACAATGCTAGCAGCCAAGCTTAGAGCACCAGGTAGTTGAGGAAGTGAAATAGAAATTGTCAACAAAAAAAAAAGAAAAGAGGATGCTGGGTAAAGCAAAGACATGCTACACTCCCACATAAACATACATTCCTGGAAAGAGAGCAGCTGTGGATGAGGGAGCAGCTGTCATGCCCCCCCCACCACCGTCCCATCTCTTGGTCCCCACCCCATGGGGATGATGAGGCTAAATGAGCAAGGCCAAGGCTGGGTCTGGACTGATGGCACAGCTGACTGGAATTAAAAAGATGTTTAATAAACCATGTTGTCTGAAGGCTTCAGTCTGTCTTTTTTGTGTGGTGTCAATTTGTTGGTGTAGGATTAAGAACCACATTTTGGGACAAATGGCTGAGAAAATCCAGACAGCATGAACTAAAGGCTGGATTTCAAAGACTCTTTGCATAAGAGCAAGTTTCTCTTCATTTGAAAGATAAGTATATGGTTTCCCTGTAGCATTTAGGAAATGAGTATCTTGCCCAGGGACACAATGGGACTAGTTAAAGTTTAGCCTGTACATGGATGATACATGAAGGACTCAAACCCATGTCTAGCAGTGTGGGAACCCTTTTGCAACCTTCACCTGTGCAAACCCATAAGAGAGATAAGCCTATGTAATGGGTTACTGCCTATGATTTTGTTGCAAATGCTCCAATAGTATACTTCCAATAGAATATGCATAAGAGAAATATTACTGATCAGACAATCTTATGATGACCAAATATAAAATTGCGCTAAAGTGAGCTTACTTTCATAGTCATAGTATATTAGAAACACGTTAAAGAGCAACAACGAACAAGGGCTTAAGAAAAGAATCATGTTGAAAACTAAAATGAAAAGGCATGCCAAACAAAATCCATACTCTTGACCATGGACCATGAATCTTATCTCTTAACTCACTGATGTCTCCAATATCGTGAGGATCATCTGCAATAGTAAATATAAAAAGATATTAACCAACCAAACAAATAAACATTCAGGAAAATGTTTCACTAAAGAATACCTACCCACATAAAGCAAAGTTGTGCACAAACATACTAAATGAAGCAAACGTTGCACGTCAGAGTTTGATGTGCCCAGTCAACCTGCTAACGCTAGTTAGCTGACTTGTCCCAACCCAAGTTTAGACTAACTAGTTTCAAAACCCCGTTCTGTACAAACTGAACAAGACAGGATACATTTACAGTTTGTAAATGGCAAAATATGTTTTGCTAAAATACTAGCAAACGAGCCTGACGACAGTCTACTTAAGCAAATGTCAGTTAGCATTTTTCAATATTGAGCCCATTTACGTGATCAAGATTTAATGAAAAGCAACTTATAATTAAAACAGTTAGCTTTGACTATAATATGCGCAGACAAATGGGATTGTTTATAGAAGAAATTCGGTATTTTTAATTGATAAAAGCTCGCCTTAAGTGGACTAGCCTGACCGCTAACAACAAGCGGCGAACACAACTTCAGCCAATTCGCTAGTGAAGCTTCAATGAGACCATATTAATTTCAAGAAACGCTTTGAAAATACATATATGGCTCTGTTTTATGGAAAATCACTTCTCTAACGTATCACAGGCACAAGATAGACGCAGCATTGGATTTTGAATAGGTTTGAAGGAGGCGAAATGTTGGGCCGCGATATCGGCCTTTATTTTCAGGCATTTTCCTGATGAGTGGGACCGAGTATCCATGCGCAAACGCGGACTTGCTGATCACCCGCCTGCCGCTGCGGTCGCCCAAGTCCCAGCTTACCATAACTCACAACAACGCCTAGATCCATAAATCTCAGCCTTACCTGGTGCACTGCAGTCGGCGCACACCTCACTTCTTTGCACTTTCCTGGACATCGCAGTAACAAAATTCACCGTTCTTTAAACGCTTCCAGAAATTTCAGTCCAATATTGACGGTATTTTGGCTTGCTTTTCCTCCAGGAGCGATGTCTGCGATCTGAATGCCGCCCCGAATGTCCGGAAGCCGGCGATGAGCTCTCCAGCGCTCCCGGTCCTCACCCTCTCTCTCTCTCTGCTTCCTTTTCGGCTATCTTGTGTTTGCACTGCAAGGACTTCTTCAAAATAATACAGGCACTCTCTTTTGACGTTTCAGAAGGCCCCTTTCCGTTGATTATTTAATTTCGTGTGTCCCAGCTGAATACAGGATAAAATATTTTTCCACGAACCATTATCGAAGCCCCGTTTCTGTCTTGGGCTAAAAGGGGTGGGCGGAGGAAAAGTATGGAAACACCGTTTATTTACATCCACTGCCCTATACACTATTGCATGGCAGGCTGCATAGTCTCTCTCTCTCTCTCGCCCCACTCGTCATAATGCACGGGCGGGGGCAGACAGAGACACATAGAAGGGCCATGCATGTTTTTATTTTTATTTTTGTTTTTATTATTATTAAGTTTTAAATTGAATATGGTTTAACTAGAAAATCATTAGGAGTGCCCTTCAGTAAAATGATTAGTTTTATATATAATATAAATACAATATAATATATAGTATACTAACTGATCCATATAAATCAGTTTGATCAGATTGCCATAATTATAGTAGATGTTAGTTCAGTCTAGAAAGGTGGATAGAGTGGATAAAGGACACATTGCACAGTATAAACTGATAATATCAGCACAATAGATTCTATTCTAATCTAATCTATTTTATTCTATATTTTGCTATATGGTTTAAACAGAAATACCATCCTAGAGTGTCTTTCATATTCTATTAAAGGAATATTTCGGGTTCAATACAAGTTAAGCTCAATCGACAGCATTTGTGGTATTGTTTAACACAAAAATAAATTTGGACTCGTCCCTCCTTTTCTTAAAAAAAACAAAAGAAGCAAAATCAAGGTTACAGTGAGGCACTTACAATGGAAGTGAATGGGGACAGTTTTTTGAGGTTTTCAAGGCAGAAATGTGAAGCTTATACTTTTATAAAAGTACTTATATTAATTCTTCTGTTAAACTAGTGTATAATTTGAGCTGTAAAGTTCTTTAAATCGTCATTTTTACAGTCGTTTTAGGGTTTAAGGTGTTGCGTCGTCATGGCAACAAAGTTGTAAAATTGTATATAACTTTTCACAGAAAAAGTTAGTAAGCAATTTTATCACACTAAAATCATGTTTACATGCATATTCTTTACGTCTTGTGGCTATACTTTTGAAACAGTAAGTATTTTAACATTTATGGATTGACCCGTTCACTTCCATTGTAAGTCGATTGAGCCCAGAATTGTATTAAACCCAGAATATTCCTTTAAAAGATTAGATTCCTCTGTTCTATTCTCTATTCTATTCTATTCTACTACGTACAAGTTTTATACCAACTGATAAAAAAAATTATATTTGATAATTTTGCTATTCATGGGCGGTGCTAGGGGTGGGCTACCTGGGCTTAAGCCCCGAATGTTTTCAGTAAAGCCCCACATTTTTCATCAGCTTGTAGTAATGATGAAAATACCAGTGCTTCGGTATCAAGTTGATGCTAAAATATTGAAATTTTTTTTTTCTCCCCAATTTGGAATGCCCAATTCCCAATGCGCTCCTCGTGGTGGTGTAGTGACTTGCCTCAATCCGGGTTGTAGAGGACGAATCTCAGTTGCCTCTGCGTCTGAGACCATCAATCCATGCATCTTATCACATGGCTTGTTGAGTGTGTTACTGTGGAGACATAGCGTCTGTGGAGGCCCATGCTATTCTCTGTGGCATCCACACACAACTCACCATGTGCCACATTATAGCAACCACGAGGAGGTTACCCCATGTAACTTTACCCACCCTAGCAACTAAGCCAATTTGGTTGCTTAGGAGACCTGGCTGGAGTCACTCAGCAGAGTCTAAGACTAAATAAATGTACTATATAAATGACACCTTGCAGATGTAACATTTAAAATTGTATTATAAAGTGTATTATATTCCAATGTTTGTCAAAGGATGGCCCCATAGTATCCAGAGAGAACCGCCCCTGAGGCTAACACTAGTTCGGTCAGTCCTTTTATAGAGATGGGTGGATGGGGTGGACAGATACAGTAGATATTGATAGTATCTGCACAATCTGTTCCGTTCTATTACTAAAACTGACATTCTATTCTATTAAATAATTTATATTCTATTAATAGACCAGTTTTCACATTCTATTCTATTCTGTTCTATTTGACTAAAAGCACTGTGTGACGAGGAGGAGGGCATGGCCGGGCCGTGATGGAGCAGGGCCGGCGCTGAATCAGCTGATCAGTGGGAGAGCGAGATAAGGGGCAGCCGGAGACGCCAGTTCGAAAGAGAGAGACGCACGTGGCCGCGTTTTGTGTGTGTGTGTGTCTGTTTATGTTTATGATGTTTTATATCATTGCAGTTATGTCTATGTTGCCGGTTCCAGCCTCCTCCTTGCCCATCCTTTAGGCTACCTGTTACACACTGTTAAATAAAACTGATTAAATAAATTATATAATTCTCTCTGATCATATTGTAATCATAGTATAAACAAGTTCAGTCTAGTTCTCTGCTTTGATGGGTACATGGGATGGATAAAAGAACACCTTATACAGTAAATATTGACATATCAGCACAACAGCTCAAAATAGTCTTTATTCATAGTGCAGAAATTCTATTTTAGAATATAATTTATATTCTATTCACAAATTAATTTCCCAATTATATTCTATTTTATTCTGCTAAGCACAAGTGCAAGGTTTAATACAAACTGATGTGTAAAACTTCATTTGTTGAAATGATGGGCCTATTTCAAGATAATATAGGCTAACAGGTATTTTTTTTAAACATAATTATATTTTGTCCCTCTCTTTTCCATGGGGCAGAGAGCATCATCAGTAAGTATGACAACATTATTGATTAGACACTAAAGTTCACTGGCTCATAGGTGTGAGTTGCTTTCGTCGGGGAAATGAGAGCCCTGCCTCAGCGAGAGCGCGTGCGTGCGTGAGTGCGTTTGAATGTGTGTGAGAGATAAGGGAGAGAGAGGAGGAGGAGGAGAGTGGAGAACAGAACGAAGACCATCCGTGCACATGTGTTAGGTTTACATTGCATTTCAACATAGACACCTACTGCATGCCAAGTTACTATGCAAAGGAGATCCTGGATGCGAAAAGGGAGAGAAATCCCCTTATCGGTGGTCTCAGCAATACTAATATAGCACGCGCTAAAATAACTGATACCGCACAGAAGCAGGGAAACGGAAGGGTGGAGAGAGCCGCGAACTATGCAGCGAGGATGATTTCTGCCAGAAAAACTCCGGAGAAGAGTCGCTATCACATTCATTCTCTGGTGTGGCATAATAAACACTGGCAACTGGAGAAAGAGCTTTCGGAGTGTGAGCAGGTAAGATGCGTTCGGTTGCGCGTGCCAGTCTCGCGCGCGGATGATGATGTGAGAATCGGGCCGTATGTCTGACTGGAAACTGAGGTGTGAACCAGCATGACTGTAGTAGTGGTCGGGAAAATCGTGCTGCTCACATTTCACGTTAAATGGCAGTTTTAAAACCTTTAAAGACTATTGTAGGCTACTTGATTCGGGTTGATTTCTGTGGTTATTTTCTTATTTATTAATAACAAGTCTACTCAGTTAAGTGGTCAGTCATTTGCCTATTTGTCTACTACAAACAAAATACATGTAAATACATGTAAAAAAAAACAAAAAACCTCATACCCTGGATGTGTTTTAAAACCTAGTGAGCTGCTTATCTAGACATTCGAACGCGCCTTTGATGCCCAATATGCTGTCTGCATATAGGAAGCGCACTTGGTTTCGAGACACAACCTGGGTTTCTCTAAACCACTCATGTTAAATGTCATTTTACTGCGGTTCCCTGTTTAGTATTGATTGGAGTGTATCTAAAATGCATTCAGGCCTATTTATTTATGTATTTATTTATTTATTTTGTATTTCGATCTGACAGATTATGTTTAACAGAGACTGCAGAACATTGTGGCATTGGACACAATGGCTGAGTGAATGATGCTTATAGAGTCAGCCTACGTTCACCATACACAGTTCCCTAGGATACATAGTGTGTCAGGAGAGGGTGTGTTTGTCATTGTGATCAGCCTTCTTTAAAATAATTGTTAATGCAATAGCTGAAATAATCCAAGAATCAGTATTACATTAGTATGTAATCCATTCATTTGAATGCCTTCTGGACAAACCAGAAGGAATTGAAACTTTTTGTACATCTTCCTTCATATCACAGGCTACTATGAATCTACATGTCATCACTTGTATAAGAAACATTTACAGTATATGTGCTAAAATATACATGTGCCATTATTAGACTTATAATGAGAAGGACTCTTTATAATACCGAATAAAACAGAAGAAGCTACCATGAAAACTAGAGTGCATAATTTTTTTGTAATAAGAGGAAATGTATGCACCACTGGTTTAAGAAGATCACTAACAGAAATTACATTAAGAGCCTTGTATTAAGGCACTGTATGCACTGAAAAAATCTATTTGTCAGGTAATCTAAAAATGTGCATCCAGTGGTAACATCTAAATTAACTGGTTTTATTCAAGTCAAAAAATGATTTAAAGGAATATTCCGGGTTCAATGCAAGTTAAATTCAATTGACTGCATTTGTGGCATAATGTTTATTACCACAAAAATGTATTTCAACTCATCCTTCTTTTTCTTAAAGGTGCACTCAGTAATTTTTCCTCATTTTAAAAATTTTACTCATCAAGAAATTAAGAGCAATTTTGAAATCTCTGTTATAAATCATGAGCACTCTGATGAGATGAAGACTCCAGTCATTTTTAGTAACTTTATAAAAGCGTTTTATTCACATGGAGAGGGTCCCATGAAGGCAGAAATGTAAAGCTTATAATTTTATAAAAGCACTTACAATAATTATTCTGTTAAAGCTTATATTTGAGGTCGTATTAAGGTTGTAGGGGTTACAGTGTTGCATCGGCATGGCAACAAAGTTATAAAATTGGATATAACTTTACACAGAAAAGATTAGTAAGTGATTTTATCACACTTAAATCATGTTAACATATTGTTTATGTCTTATGGCTTTATTTTTGAAACAGGGAGTATTTTAACGTTTACGAATTGGCCTATTAACTCCCATTGTCAGTGTCTCATTGTAACCTCGATTTTTGCTTTTATTAAAGAAAAGGAGGAACAAGTTGGTATTAATTTTGTGGTAATTAACATTATGCCATAAATGCAGTCAGCTGAGCTTAGCTTGTATTGAACCCTGAATATTCCTTTAACATGACTAATAAAACCTAACTAAATAAATATTCATATTTAAATATTAAAATATTATATAAATATAAATAAATATTTACATAATTAACTGAAAACTCACTTAAACTCATTTAAATCTTCCATCTCAATTACAGTAGCATGCAATGATTCCCAAACATACTATGTAACTCTTTCAAATACCAGCCATCTTGTTCCTGTGCAGGGGTTAATGGTCATGATTTAGACCCTAACCCTGTTGATGATTACTGCAATATAAAGCACTCCCAGTTTATCTGATTTACAGTCCACTGACAGAATAATCTAACCACACTTGGCATGGTGTGCGAGCTATGGAGATTGAGGATCGTGCTGGTAGGGTGTTGCTGAATGAGTCAAACCGGGCTCCTTCGGGGACAGCACAAGGCACGAAGAGGGAGTATGAATACTGTCATGCTTGCTCTTTGTGAGTTCCAATAAATGTCGCGCTGACAAGGGGAAAAGTTGCCGCACCAGCACACAGGATTATGGGATAGATGTTAGGTGTCAGTGTAAGAACAAAGGGGTGGAACATAAGCCATCCGGATGAAGGAGAGGGTTGGACATGAATAGCGATGAGCAGGCCCAGTTGGAATTGGTTGACCTTTTTTTTTCTTCACTTCTTGGGTAAATTCTGCAGAATGGATTTAAATATACACGAAATACAAAAAAATCATGATACATTTACTGTAAAAAAACAAAACAAAAAACTGGCAGTTGGGATTGACCTCACCGTAAGATTGTTAAATAAAATATAATTTTTCACAATAAATGGTTCTGCCAAACTTTCTGTAGAATTCTGCACGCACACAGGTTCCGTGTGGGCCTGGCGATGAGCGAGAGATCCTCCTTTTCCTGTGAAGAAGGAAAAAGATGATACTGAAGGAAAAGAAGCTCAATTCGCAGTTTGTCTTGACAGTGCCATAAAACAGTCATGGGGGAGGGAGTGGACAGATGACAGCTCAGAGGAGCAGAGGGAGGAAATTGAGAGAGTGAATGGAGAAATAAACAGGGAATGGATAGAGCGGGTGATTGAAAGAGAGATCGGGAGACAGTAGCATTGCTGGCTGATGTATGTCCAGACCAGAGTCTAAAGCGAAGAGAAAATGTTGAGCAGTATGTAGATTTGTATTGTTTTTATGTGAAGTCAGCGGTGCATCAGCAAATACGCAACATTAACGCAGCAATTTCTTTTCCTGTGTCTCTCCATCAGCACATTTTCTGTCTTCCTCACATCTGTTCAGTCTCTGTTTGATAAACTACCTCTTTTCTTCAATGGTCCATCCTTCTGCTCCCCACCCTTGGTGTGCCGTAACCCAATTGAAGCATCACATTGTCACAGGGGACAGGCGATGGGGAGGGGGTTGCTGAGATTTGGTTAACTTATGGAAAGCTTTTAACTGACTGACAAGGACAGTGGAAGACTGAGCTTGTAGATTGCTGAGATTTCTATGTTTGAGAAGGCAATAGCAATATGTGGTGATACTGTGGGTTGCCGAATTGATAATAAGGAAATGAAAGGTACTTTGAGGATCGTATCTGATTTTATTACGGCTTTATGGTCTGAATTTGCTATCAAATGATAACTAGGCACACAAGCAAACACACAGGCACGCAAACAACACACATATAAGCATCCTCACCTATATCCATCCATCATAACCATAGTGTAGGCATTTGTACTGTCCTGCATTTGCCTACTAAAGGATACTACAAGGCACTATTTCATCAGCACAAGCCATCTACCTGATTTGCATAGATGTTGTTTTTTCCAATAAACTTGTTCCACTATTCGAATTTGGCTATGCAAAAATATGTCAACGTGAGGTCATGACCAACAAAAACCATATAGAGGAGAACACTAAAGTGTGTCCGTGTTTTGTATTCTCCTTTTAAACATGGAAAGAGTGTCCTCCTTCAAGTCACTTCCTCTTCTTCTTATCTCAACCCGCCAATTCCGTGGCATTTACCGGAGTAAAGAAAAGGACATGTTATCACCAGGATGATCGGATTGCTAGCTGGGAGATCCAGGATAGACCATGAACAGGATGGACCGTCACATCGAACAATGATTTTTAGAGTATGAAATAGAGCCGCATCTCTATGAAGCTGAAAAGTAGAAATGCACAGATGAATCAGCCAATAATCTGTATCGGCCGACATAAGCAATTATCTGCACTCAAGGATGTAACCACATATTCAGGAATGGGGGAACGGACCAAATGTAATAATTGAAAAATGAACCATGGAAAAAACTCATATCAGGAGAACACTATTATAAATATTGGGGGGGACATGTTCCCCTATGGTGGTTACGGCCCTGTCTGCACTACCAGACATCAACCAATTGTTTAAAAAACAGCCATGATTAGGGCAGATTATTTGTCCATCAAAAGGGGGCAGAAAAACACAGTCGGGCAAATTAGCCTACAACTCTTACTATATGTGAAAGAAAATGTCTGATGTATGGAATTACTCTGTAATGGTTAAAACTTTTAAAATTAATTTGAATACTCACCTTAAAGCTGACAAATCAAGGAATATGGTGAGTTTTTATTAAAAGCTAAAGCAATGGCTGCTTCATTTCAGTTACATAGAGAATAAAGTTGTGTAATTAAAGGTGCACTCATTTTTCCCCCATTAAAAAAAGTTTTAAATGATTTTTTTATTTTGAAACATATGTATAAAATCATGAACACTCACATGAGATGAGGACTCTAGTCATATCAGTAACCATATAAAAGCTGTTTTATTCTACATGGGGTAGGGGCGCTCTCATGGGGGCTGCCATTTTAGAATCACATGACCAGCTGAATAATACTCACTTAATCTCAGTAACCGTCTTGTTATTGGACACTTTCACTCTTGGATTAAATTATTCATGGCAAATTGTGAATAATGAATTTCTACAATGACATCTGTGAAAGAAAACTGTTGATTTTGGATGATGCTGCATCCACACCACTAGGTGTCACTGTAATTTCAAGATGACACAAGCAAAAAGTTACTGAGTGCACCTTTAACTATCATTGATTTGAAACAAGGTAGTATAAAACCAGAACCACCAAAGTGTATCGGCATCCACAGATGTTGTTCTAAATAAAACATTTTTTTGCATAGGTGCATCCCTACTGAAAGTGTATTTTTTCTAGATTAAAATGCTTTTCTCTATCCAAGATTAATATGCAGAGACAACTGTAAGTAAGCTATTTTTGCAGGTTGATTTCCCCGAAAAATGTTAACACTGTGGCTCTGTGGCACTATCAAAACATTGCCCTATTTTATAAAGCATCCTGAACTAACCAACCAATGGTGTGAGTTTTAGGGTAGGGCTATCTTTTTGCCTAACCAATGGCAGATGGTGGGGGAGTATTTGTTAAACCTGTTTGAAAGCAATTCTTATTTTAGCAATTCCGTCTGGTGATGTTAGTGGCGCAAAAATTATACACTTGAACTACAATACAGTCTGCATCTACTATACTGTTTCAGCTGTATTTTCCCCCCATTTAGGTGGTAATGCAATTATCCTGACATTTAGTTCAAAAGTAATTGTTGCTGTGACATTTGCAACAGGGCTACTCTTGAGTTTTGGTGTCTGCATAGAGCAAGCTCTATTGGTTTCTGCCTCCCACACTAAGAGGCGGTCGCCTCAGCCCTTATAGCCGAGTCTCTGAGGCCGATCTCCAGAATACGATTGGCACCGTGGGTGTGTGTCAACCTCTTGTGACACAATAGAAGCATAAAAAGTCGAAAAAGCACCTGTATTTCTCTCCTCTTCTCTCACGCCTTCCCTCACTTCCAGCAGCAGTGTGTCTGTCTGCCTGCAGACTTATTTAAAGAATCTGTAAGTTCTTTTTCACTGCTCTCCTGGGTTCTCACCTTGTCTCTGCAATTCATTTAATTCTTCTGCTACATCGCAGTGTTTAAGTGCTTCTGTGCATTGATTCGGTTCTTCAATTTATATCTGCAAACAGACGGCCCTATGCTGCATTTAAGTGATAGCAGAGACACATGATTCCATTTACTGTATGTGCAGAACAGATTGTGCATACGTATGGACATCTTTATGCATATGGCTACACAGGACAGACTGTGCAACCATTCAGCAGAATCTATCGCATGCTGTGATATGCACCCCCCTCCACCCCACACACATATGATTTTCATTTGCTTGCCTCCCACATGCACAGTTTGGACTTCCAATGAAAGATTGATGTTGCTTTAAGTAGCTGCCAGAGAACATTAGCCAAGGCAGAGAGAGTGCAAGAGCAGATGCATCAGGCAGAGATGACTATCAATAATGCAGTCTCCAGCAGTCCCACAACTGAGAAAAAGAGAAAGAAGAGATAGAATGGACAGTTATGTGGAAAATCAAACACGCTTAAAATGTGGGGAAAGACCCTGGATGATGTAATATTTTCAGTTTCAATGTGGAGGGGCTGGATGTTGAATTTAGCACAATAAATCTAGCAAACTTTTTATTATTTATTTACTGTAAATATATCATTCTTTGTGTTATATTACCCTGATGGGATTTCAAATATAGCTGCTGAGGGAGTGACTTTAGTCTAAATTTCATAATCCATCTCCCTCTGTATTTTGTTTTTCCTCTTTTGGAAAGTCGTGGAAATAAGTGGATTATTACAGGTGCATCTCAATAAATTAGAATGTCGTGGAAAAGTTCATTTATTTCAGTAATTCAACTCAAATTGTGAAACTCGTGTATTAAATAAATTCAATGCACACAGACTGAAGTAGTTTAAGTCTTTGGTTCTTTTAATTGTGATGATTTTGGCTCACATTTAACAAAAACCCACCAATTCACTATCTCAACAAATTAGAATACATCATAAGACCAATAAAAAAAACATTTTTAGTGAATTGTTGGCCTTCTGGAAAGTATGTTCATTTACTGTATATGTACTCAATACTTGGTAGGGGCTCCTTTTGCTTTAATTACTGCCTCAATTCGGCGTGGCATGGAGGTGATCAGTTTGTGGCACTGCTGTGGTGGTATGGAAGCCCAGGTTTCTTTGACAGTGGCCTTCAGCTCATCTGCATTTTTTGGTCTCTTGTTTCTCATTTTCCTCTTGACAATACCCCATAGATTCTCTATGGGGTTCAGGTCTGGTGAGTTTACTGGCCAGTCAAGCACACCAACACCATGGTCATTTAACCAACTTTTGGTGCTTTTGGCAGTGTGGGCAGGTGCCAAATCCTGCTGGAAAATGAAATCAGCATCTTTAAAAAGCTTGTCAGCAGAAGGAAGCATGAAGTGCTCCAAAATGTCTTGGTAAACGGGTGCAATGATTTTGGTTTTCAAAAAACACAATGGACCAACACCAGCAGATGACATTGCACCCCAAATCATCACAGACTGTGGAAACTTAACACTGGACTTCAAGCAACTTGGGCTATGAGCTTCTCCACCCTTCCTCCAGACTCTAGGACCTTGGTTTCCAAATGAAATACAAAACTTGCTCTCATCTGAAAAGAGGACTTTGGACCACTGGGCAACAGTCCAGTTCTTCTTCTCCTTAGCCCAGGTAAGATGCCTCTGACGTTGTCTGTGGTTCAGGAGTGGCTTAACAAGAGGAATACGACAACTGTAGCCAAATTCCTTGACATGTCTGTGTGTGGTGGCTCTTGATGCCTTGACCCCAGCCTCAGTCCATTCCTTGTGAAGTTCACCCAAATTCTTGAATCGATTTTGCTTGACAATCCTCATAAGGCTGCGGTTCTCTCGGTTGGTTGTGCATCTTTTTCTTCCACACTTTTTCCTTCCACTCAACTTTCTGTTAACATGCTTGGATACAGCACTCTGTGAACAGCCAGCTTCTTTGGCAATGAATGTTTGTGGCTTACCCTCCTTGTGAAGGGTGTCAATGATTGTCTTCTGGACAACTGTCAGATCAGCAGTCTTCCCCATGATTGTGTAGCCTAGTGAACCAAACTGAGAGACCATTTTGAAGGCTCAGGAAACCTTTCCAGGTGTTTTGAGTTGATTAGCTGATTGGCATGTCACCATATTCTAATTTTTTGAGATAGTGAATTGGTGGGTTTTTGTTAAATGTGAGCCAAAATCATCACAATTAAAAGAACCAAAGACTTAAACTACTTCAGTCTGTGTGCATTGAATTTATTTAATACACAAGTTTCACAATTTGAGTTGAATTACTGAAATAAATGAACTTTTCCACGACATTCTAATTTATTGAGATGCACCTGTATTATTTATTTATTTATTTATTTTTTTTTTTGCTGTTGATGCAAATGGGAATGCAAAAATAATATTTGCTGTGGTCTCCTATGCACCTAAAAGTTTACCCCGCTGTAGTTTACTTCTGCGTTTCAAACCCAGAAATTGACATGAACATGAATTTGAGTTAGTGCATGCATGTTAGCAAGGAAGCATGTTGCCTTGTTTCTGGGCTATCGGTGAGATTCAGTGTAGGAGGGTTTGATAAGTTCCAGTCAGTTACAGCAAGATAACTGTAATGTGTAGGTGTTACAAGATAACTGTAATGTGTAGGTGTTACAAGATAACTGTAATGTGTAGGTGTTACAAAAAAATATTCTTATTTTTTTGTAACCCGATCCTCACTGCTCAAGGTCACTTACAAAATGTACCATGGTAACTAGAGTTTTCCCCCAAAATACCATAGTTAGAACAGTTATTGTTACTACAATATATCTGTGGTAACAGTTAAACAATTAGTGTGTGAAATTAGTCAAATCTGCAAGGAACTTCCATGAATAGTAGACACGCGTGCGCCAAACATACAGCAGACTGTTGTCAGAGCTGACCAAGCTCCTGAATGTCCAAGACATTCCTTTCTTTCTGTGCACAATGCAATTTTACAACCAAATGTCCTTTTCTTTTTTAGTCGTCCCCATTCAGAACAACAATTAAAAATGAAAGTCATTTTATGTAATACTAAAAATGTTATCTACATGATAAAGTGTCCTTGCGGTTTGGCTTACGTAGGTTAAACACAACGGATTGACGAACATAGAAGTAACACACTGCTGCATAACCAAAAGAATCCAATTGCTGTTCACTTCAATCATTTTAAACATAATTGGTCGACACTTCGATACTTAGGGATCAAACAAGTTAAGATACCTAGGAGAGGAGGTGATATTAACAAACTGTAATTTTGGTGTGTTCTACATTTGTTTACTCTTAATCATAAATTGCTTGGTCCTGTAGCCTATGTCTAATCTGCTTGAAAAGTTATGTCTAAATGATTGATTGTTTGTAAATGATTATGGAAATCGTCATGTCTTGTCTGGTATCCACACTTATTGTTAGGTGTGAGTATTTATTGTTTACATATAATCCTTTAACACTTGATGTTCTTATTGCCTGACGAAGACCTTTGTGGTTGAAACATTGTTTGTCAAATCTATTAAATTATATGGGCGCAAAGGTAGCAGTGTACACACATGGAAATACATGCACATGTACACACTTTAAAGTGTATGTGTGCACCCAGATAACTAACCATACAGTACAGAGCTCCAAAAGCAGCTCTCACAGCACAAGTTAAGCCCTTGGGTAATAATATGTTTCCATTACCACAAGCCCATCTGAAATGCATCGTTAAAAACAGCAAACATGGCTCATATACAAGTCTCTAAATAAAGCTGTCCCAACATTCATCGCTGCTCTACATACACAAATTACCATGCACTGCCCGTGCTGTCTGTCATGACCTTGATTTCGAAGGGTACGCTTAAAAATATGGACACAACCACAGCAAGCCAACTCATCAAATAATGATTAATGGGGTCATACTGCATCTATAGTATTATACACATTAACTGAAATGTGTGTTTGTGTATGGAGGTGAATGCAGAGGTTGTTTGTTTGCTCTTGGATGACAGTGAGCGGTGATTCCATTACAAAATGATGCCCCCCATAAGGAGAATCATAAACTCTTTCAAAGCGCTCATGACCATTGATAACAGAGCTAACTTGCTTAAAAGGGACAGAGAGATAAGGTTATTTTAGTTTTGAATTTTGAATTTAGCTTTTATTTCTATTCTTTTTTCTTTTTTTTCAGTTTGTCCTTCCAATTTAGATTAGTTTTCATTAGTTTTCACTCAATGACTGTTGGCTCAGCATGATCACATGAAAAATCGACATGTAGCTTCCAAATGTAGATGTACCCTGAAATCGACCCAATTCTTCCAAATTACTGACAAGCGCCATCTTCCATCAGATATGTTTGCATCAATTAAAATGTGTACACCTTTCCCTCAGGCCTTACTGATAACACTTTGCGTGAACAACCTCCGAAACGTGTTCTGGTCCCATGCAAACCAGGAAGTATTCACGTTCACTTAAACATTGATGAGCGTATTCTGAAGTTGTATTGTCGCTCTAAAATTAAATGTTTACTCCACTGACAAATAGGTTTAAGGTTGTCTGACAATTACACTACCGGTCAAAAGTTTTGAAACACTTACACATTCTTTATTATAATTTTTTTTCACATTTAGAATAATAGTAAAGTCATCAAAACTATGGAATAACATAAATGGAACTATGGGAATTATGATGTGACTAAACAAAATCCAAAATAAATCAAAACTATGTTATATTTTAGTATCTTCAAAGTAGTCTTTGTCAAATGTACTCTTGACATTTTCTCAACCAACTACTTGAGGTATCACCCTGGGATGCTTTTTAAACAGTATTGAAGGAGTTCCCATCTATGTTGGGCACTTATTGGCTGCTTTTCTTTATTATTTGGTCCATGTCATCCATTTCAAAAATTTTTTTTTTAAATTAAATTTTAGTTTTATAATGAAATAAATTAATATGGTGGCACAATTATATTTTTGTCTACAAAACTAATTTCAAACATTTAAGCATACGCCTTCAGATCAAAAGATTTGTAAGATCATGAGAAACATTTCAGTCAAGTGTTTCAAAACTTTTGACCGGTAGTGTAGGTTGAAGGTTTGGGTTTAAGGTTCTTGATGACTGTATAACATCATTTACAACAAAAAATAGAACTCGGAATGGTGCCAGTCTGTGGACATTTCAGCCATAAACTGGAGCTCACGTGTGCCCACATGTTCAACAACACTTCCAGGTTCGGCCACTGGAGGCAGTGGTTCGAATTTTAGTAAGCACAGAGCGAATTTAGCAGCAGAACTTTTGACCTACTGTCACTGAATTCACAGTGAGATTAGTCTGGTTGGTTTTAGTTGGATATTGTTTTGTCTAATGGCATATTCATGTTTAATGGTTTATAAAGATTGGTTATCAAGGTTTAACATTTTATAATATACTTTATCTAAAACTCAAATTAATTCATGGTGATTTTTATTTTAACTTTGTAGTCATGAAAATGTATTTTAGTTACTACATGTCCATTGATTTATTTTTTGTTTTAGTTTTCAATAATGATAACGCTGCACAGAGATAGAGAAATTGCTTGGGTGAGAAACTGGAGAAACAGTATGGCACAATGCTGGTTTTCATAAGTAAGAAATCACAGTGTGCTTAGCACAGCTCTCAGTTTGAGTGTGGAAGTATTTCTCACCATGTGAGTGTGCTCTGTGTCATGTTCTGGTGTGATGCCTTAATTATCGCCTGTCACTTCTATCTTCCATAACACTTTTTCACTTCTGCCATCTTTTCCTTTTACCTTCAGCTGATGCTTATGTGGGTAAATTGTGCCTATGTTCTTTCTTTCTTCCTTACCCCTGATTTCTTGTTACATCTTATATATAGACTGCAGTTAATTTTTTTCCCCCTATGTTGTCTTTCTCTCCATCTCCATTTTTCTCCTTCCAGTTTTATCTGTTTGGTCATGTTTGGAATGATACAAGCACAAAACACAGACTGGATTTGAACCTGCAGCATTAGCAATAAGGCTCAACATGTCTGGTGCTAACCACCAGGCCACATCCCTGACAGACCTCTGTATTAATCTGTTGGAAGGCAAAAAATTTGTGTTTGACAATATTTTCTATAAAATGAAATCTAAAAATCTCTCTCTCACTACAGGTAGATTTAGAAGTGTTGGACCCACGTGGTCGGACTCCTCTCCACCTGGCCGTGACGTTGGGCCACCTAGATTGCGCCCGTCTGTTACTCCAGCATGGAGCTGATGTCAGCAAAGAAAACAGAAATGGTTGGACAGGTAATACAGCGTAAATGCTCCAGTTCCATTGCACTCTGGGGTCACATTAAACCTCACTTTACACCCTCTCTCTCTCAGTGTTGCAGGAAGCCATCAGCACACGTGACCCAGAGTTGGTACGCCTGGTGCTGCGTTACCGTGACTACCAGCGCACCGCTAAGCGTCTGGCAGGGATTCCGCGCCTACTGGAGAGACTCCGGCAGGTCAGCAACAGATGTGTCTTAATAAACTCTGAGCCAGCTAATGACAAAACAACAAGCAATGAGCTCACCCACCAGCATAACAAACAGCAGCTTAACAACCACCTGTTGCCGCACACCTGAGCCCTTCATTCTACTAGATACAGATACAAAAATATATTGTTCACACCCAGGTTTATAGGTAACCTCTAGTAGGGTGGGGATCAGCATGGACTTGGTGATTATATATCATGATTCTTGTTGTTTAGTGTATGCTGATTTAAATCTGGGATATAGTATATTGCGATCTTTTACTTGCTTGTTTCTCATTCATCTTCATTGGAGTTTGGTGCTTTGTGCAAAAAAAAGTTGTGAACATCTTGCTGTAGTTCATCGTAGAGGCACGTCACAAAAAAAAAAAAAAAAAAAAAAAAAAACCTTGTGAGGGAATAGCATACCCACCCCCTAACATGCCAAATAATTAAATATTTTTCATCCTTTCATTCTCAATCATCTTTTTGCCTATGTATTTTTAATCGCTTTCCACTCTTAATTAGTCTACAAACAAATAGAGAACAATTAAAAGTTTATCCAGTCAGAATTTATTCCTTGATGCTTACAAGCAAAGTTTGACAATTGTTTCACAAATCGCATGCCGGAAGCAGCGCGTGAGTTTGAGCTCCACACCGTCAGGCCTTCAGAATTTTCACAGAATCCCTCAACAGTGCAAATGAATGAGCAACTAAAGTCAGATTGTCAGATTCATCAGCCAATCAGATTGATTTATTTGTTCTTGGTGGGTGTGATCTTTAGGATATGTCCCAGTCGAGGCCTTCTAGCTGGCCTTGAGTGACGCAATCATGCTTTAAGTGATGTACGTAATTCAAGAGCGAAAAGCGTGAGATCTTACTGACAGTCGGCTGTCACTGCCGCTATCACCATTGAGAAAGAGATCCTTATGGATTTACAAACACGAGATGTTCTGCATGACCGTGTGATTGCTTAATTTATTAAACAGGAAAGGAGGACTGATTTTCACTTCAAGTAAATTGGTAAGTGCTTTTTGCATTGTTATAGTAACATCAGGAGTTTTCTAAGTGTAAATTAGGCTGCTGGATCAAGTTTTGAAAAGTAGTGCTGTGTTCCATTCAACTCGGAAAGTCGGATTTTCCAGCTTCCTACTAGGAAAAGTGCAGTGGAATGCATCTTAAAGTCAGAATTACAACTTGTAGGCTTATGCAGAAATTCTCAACTCCGATTTCGCCGAGATGCAGGGGCATGATGTCACACAAACATGTCAACACTCAGGGAGCTATACAAAGTAAGTGATAAACATTCACTTTATTAAGTAATATCGATAAATGAGTTTGTTTCCACATTACATGATATTAAAGCTTGTTTAACAAACACCTGCAGAAACAGGTGTATAAAACATGGTAAATTATAATCTCTTTTGATAATCGTACACCTGAAGCACAAATGCTAGCGCTGCAGCAATGTTTATTAGTTGGGTTGCTAGGAGACATCTCTAATGAGAGGCAAACCCCTGCTAAGCTAACGGGAGCATTGCAGTTCTGAATATCAGGGAATGGAATGCATTGATGGTCGGAGATATTAAGTAGGAATATCCCACATCCAACTTGAATGGAACGCAGCTTTACCATGTACCCTGACGAAACCAAATGTATTGCAAGCAACATTTAAATCGCAAATATTATTAGATTGATTTTTCCAGGAATTATAGACCTCCTTGGAAGATTCTTATGAAAAATTATGATTTTTGAATGTCTCTGCGGGAGACGTTCATTTCACAAAACAGTCATGCTGCAGTTAAAATTAGGCTTGCTTGAGCATTAAGTGTCATTTCAAGTTCTGGCTTTCGTGCATGGACGTGTTTTTAAAATGTCAGTTGGTATTACTAGATAGCTGCAACATAATATATGATGCCCAAAGGCACGGGGTGTCTTACTCATTGTGAAATTGTTTTTTCTTAATGGCATGAATCACACCGAAGGCCTAGATTTTAAATGCACGGCCCGCCACTGCTATTAACGCTATATTACTGTAGTAACACCATGGTTAACTGCATTAAAACCATAGCTTCTGCCAAAAAACATGGTTTCTACAATACTACTATAGTAAATCCATGGTACATTTTACCCAGCTGAAACCTTTCTCTCAACTCCCCAACCTTCACCATGACCTAATCACTGCAAGAAAATCAACCTTAAAGGGTTAGTTCACCCAAAAAATTCTCTCATTATTTACTCACCCTCATGATATCCCAGGTGTGTATGACTTTCTTTATTCAGCAGAACACATTTGAAGAAAAATTGTAAAATATCTCAGCTCAGTAGGTCCTTGAAATGCAAGTGGACTGTGATCAGACCTTTGAAGCTCCAAAAAGAACAGAGAGTCAGCATAAATGTCATCCATACAACTCAAGCGGTTAAATTAATGTTTCATAAAGTGACACGATCACTTTTGGTGCGAAAAAGATAAATATTGAAGTACTTTTTAACTATAAACAATTGCTTCCGGTCAGCAGCAGTATGCATGTGTGACGTAATCACGTTGGCATGTGAGACGCGAGAACTGACGCAATGCTGTTTACAACTGAGTAGGAGGAAAGCTGCACAGAAACGTAGTTGGTTTTGGTTTAGATATATATTTGTATCTGTTTCTTTACTCACAATAGTACATTTGTGTGCTTATCCTGGATGTCTTAACTGAAAGAACGTGAGATTACATCTGTAACATGGCAACGCAAATACGTCACACGAGAGACCAGGTGAACTCAGCGCTCTCGTGAAGATTACTGGAAGTGATAATTTATAGTTAAAAAGTACTGTACTTAAATATTGATCTTTTTCTCACCAAACGTGATCATGTCGATTTAGAAGACATTAATTTAACCGCTGGAGTCGTATGTATGACGTTTATGCTGACTGTCTGTGATTTTTGGAGCTTCAAAAGTCGAATCACCATCCACTTTAAGGACCTACTGAGCTATTTTTCTATATTTCTTCAGATTTGTTCAGCAGTAGAAAGAATGTCATACACACCTGAATTATGAGAGAATTTTCATTTTTGGGTGAACTATCCCTTTAATATTAATTTTAATTTATTACTATAAGTAGTATTAAAGGAAATATTAAGAGTGGAGACAGGAAACAGGATGGGAAAAACTGGAGCAAAAGAAAAAAAAAACACATCCATAGCATCTCATCACACCACGGCATTGAAGCAACACTGGAGGGCCCAGTTTGTCTTAAATTTCATTGTTTCCACCAGATTATTTGAGTGCAAATAGCCACGCTGTGTGGTGGGTGTATTTACACCTAGTGCAAATAGTCACTCCGTATTTTGAAATATTGCTTTCTATGTTTCATATACAGTATTGTAAGGTAAAATATTGTGATACTTTTAAATATCAAATTTTACCTCACCTCTAACCTTTAGGTCTATGTCATTCTTTGTTCATGAGACCTCTCCTTTTCTTTCTTTGCCTGCTTTCTTCTACCCTGGGCGCCAACATGACTCTTTTCCTTTTGTTTATGATGGATGTGCGAACTCTCTCATTCTCCCTAGTCTTCATCTCTCCACGAGTTTTATTATTCATGTCTTTTCCCTCAGAGTGATCCATCTCTCTCTCCCTCCTACTTTACACTCACATTCACTCAAACCTTCTCTCTCTCTCTTTCAGGCGCAAGACTTTTATGTGGAGATGAAATGGGAGTTTACGAGCTGGGGTAGGTCATACGTGCTGTAAGGATGTCTAAATTAGACTTTATAGTATGTTTGTACAGGGACTTCCCCTTTCCAGTTCCGTATCCCCCCTCTGTATTCAGTATGGTGCGCAACAGTAACCGCACACTTTTTCAACAGGCTTGATTCTGGATGTATTTTTCCCTTTTATTTTCTTCATAGGGATTTTTTATTCTTTAATAAAGAAATCTAAGCCATGAATCAAACGAACCAGCTCCGAGATGATTCACTACATTACAAACTTTGATATAAAGCAAAAAGTGCAAAAATTTGAAAACAACAACAACAGCAACAACAAAGGGACAAGACTATATACTTAAAGGATGAAAATTCTGTCAACATTTACTCACCTCACTGTTTCCATGGTAACATTGACTTTTCTGATTGGTGGAGCTCTCTAAAGGAGTCATATGTATTTGGTTCTGAGAATTCGGTTATTAAGCACATTTGTTTAAAAATTAATTTAAAATCACACTGACTTGAGACATCTACTGAAGCATACAGCATTGTTTATCAATCTCAGAGCTCATGGGGTGTCTGTCTTGAAAAGATTTATCGCTAAAATCAAATTCTCTATTGAGAAAATGAATGGGATTTTTACTTCCCCTATAGTGTTCTGTTATTGAACACTTTCTTTCTTTTTCAGTTCCATTAGTGTCTCGTATCTGTCCGAGTGACACTTATCGGGTTTGGAAAAGTGGTCAGTGCCTGCGCGTGGATACGACGCTTATGGGATTTGAGCAAATGACCTGGCAGAGAGGCAATCGCAGCTTCATATTCAGGGGTGAAGGTGAGTGTGTGGTGGCCTGTATTTTTCTCTACTTTATTACCTTTAATGATGAATGAACATGTCCAGTCTTATTTTACCCCAAAATCAAAAGAAAAAAATAAGAAATTATATCCTGCTTAAATGTTTTTGAATTGTTAAATTATTTTCATGACAAATTGAATGCGAAAAAATGTAAGATTTAATTATTATATATTTTAATTATACATAAAATATACAATAAATAACATTATTTAAATTGTAAAGTATTTTTATGTTTTGGTAGCATTTGTTTAACTGCCTTTAATTAATGCTGATTTAAATTTAAAAAATATATTATATTTAATTAAATTATTATAAATGTTTTTTTTTTTTCGTTTTTTTTTTTTCTGTTTGACAGTAATGAGAATCACCATTGAGAATAATACGAATTCTAAAAAAAATGTAAATGTCTAGATGCATTACTGCAATGAGAATTAGGGCAGGAAGTGTGCTTAATTATCAGGAAAATAATGTCACAATGCAAAATATCTTAATTACCCTAAAATAGCTTAAAGGTGCTGTAACGATTTTAGCATTATGAAGCTTTCACTTGACTGAGCTGTTGAATTAGCCACGCTCCTTCATTCCAAAACCACGTCCTCCAAAGATAATTTTGAGACCAAAACAGAGCAAAAGAGCAGCATTGTTTGTTCCTGTGGCTGTCAAATTCAACAGTGGCACAATAGCGCTCTCAACTGACAAACATTATGAATCATAGCCTCAGTGATCTGCTTCAAACACAACACTATGAGAACGAGCAAAATGATTGACAAGTGAAAAGCGCCACTGTCAGTGGTCCACGGACACATTTTTGTTTGCTGTTTACAAAGTCTACAGCTGTCACAGAAACCAGTAAAATATCTCAGGATACTTATTTCATTAATATCTTTAAGGGAGTTGGAACATTTATTGCATACTTTTCCATGAAAAAATCACTTAGAGCACCTTTAATGCAAAGTTGTATTTTCTTTATTGCAAAATTGTATTTCTTATTTTTTCTTTGGAATTTGGGTGAAATGTGACCTGGACATATTTTCATGAGACCCAAATCAGATGTGGGTTTGATCTTCTATTTTGTTCTCAATGCCAAATCTTGTTAAATGTTCTTTCAAACAAGCCGTCGTTGGCATGAAAACAACCCAAGTCCCACTTCCCCACAATCTCTAATTGGCTCCCTTCCATTTTGTCTCTCTCTCCACCTGTCACTCAGACTCCAGTGCCATGGTAATGGAAGTGGATCATGACAGACAGCTGGTGTTTTGCGAGACGCTGCCATGCCAGTCTTCCTCCACTTCCTCGCCCTCTTCCCCCTCTTCCAGTGTGTGCACTACCTCTTTGAACCTGTTAGGGGCACTACAGCCCAGCGACGAACAGGTGGCGGCCCGTCTATCCGCTCCCGTGGTGGCCACACAGCTCGACACCAGGAACATCTCCTTTGAGAGGTGAGCACGTAATTGCCAAGTCATTGTTGCCAATGAAAATTTTGTAAACAACTTCAACAAGGGCATTGTAAACCTTCACTGTTGCTCAGTCACACCACGGCTGTGAAGCCTACAGTGTGAACCAGCACTTTTGTGCAAAGTTCCATCATAAAATGTGTGATATTGGACTCACCTCTGCATTTTGGCCACCCTGTTATGTGCCTCTGCAGGAATAAAACAGGCATTCTTGGCTGGCGAAGTGAGAAAACTGAGGTGGTGAACGGGTATGAAGCAAAGGTACTGCCCAGGGCTCCATACTTAACATTTTTGTTTAGGGATTTTCATTTTTTTTTTTTTAAGACTGTAGCTTTAAAGCTGAAATGTGTAATTCTTTCAATGTTATAATACTTTCTCCGTCTCCCAGCTTAATATGCAGAGAGTCATTTACAGCACAATAAGCCATTTGTAGGTTTATATCCTCAAAGTGTAAATGCTGTCGCTCTGTGGCACAATCAAAACATTGCTCCATTTGCTTGAGCATCTCGAATCGCCCGATACAGCAACATTGGCTCAACCAGTGGTGTAAGTTTGGGACTATCTGTTTGTCTGACCAATATCAGACAGGAGGACTGTGTTGGAAAACAATCATTTTTTTTTGCAATTCCATTTGGTGACGCTAGGGGCGCAGAAATTACACACTTCAGCTTCAGTGCGTCACACAATACAACTACGCACAAGCAATCACAGAAAAACTGAAATATAGAAAATGAAGAATTACTACAGAATTCAGAAATACATTATGTACTTGATACATGACGAAGGAAATTAATCACCTTAGTTGACAAATCTTTTTTCATTAACCCTGACATAGTCCTTGGTTTACTGGTAGAAGTGTCCAGTAATCAGCTGGCAAATTTACAAATCCTACTATAGTTGAAAGCTTGGCTCATGCATATTAATTAAGATACTTGACTAGACGCTCCTGAAGGTTACCAGGCAACATGTGCATGACCCAATTAATATTCAAACACTTGTGCCTTAATTTTGCATGTTGTTACAGTTGCAGACTTTTGTGTGCTTTCATCCTGAATGGAAAGTAACGTAAAGCAGCTGATTGCACTTTGAAATAATTTGCGGTTACATTTAATCTAAACTGGAAATGAGCCAGACAAAACAAGTTGCTCCCATTTTAACCAGCCAAGCTACACTATGGAGCATGCCGTGTCATGTAGATTGGGTGTTAGATGCATTGTGAAGTTTTTATTCTGTAACTATTATATAATTTCATGAGCTTTATTCAGGTATCAAAAGTCACTCTCACCTGTGTGCCCAAATAATTAATAAATAAATAAAATAAAATAATTTTCCACACTTGCGTGCTGTAATTTTCACTTGGCAAATGCTAGTTATATTCTTGCACTGTCAAACCCCGCTGCCTCAGTTTTTACCCACAAGTAGAAGTGTCAAGTCCAAGAACAGTATTTCCCTTCTGCAATGAAGGATGTACAGTATTACATTGTTTTCATTCAGGGCTTTGCAGTGCAGATTAACAGAAACAAACAAAAATTTAAAATGAGAGAGATAGAGTGCATGATGAGGCTCATATTGTTGGACACTGTCTTTGTTTCAGGTTTACTGTGCCTCTAACGTAGAGCTGATCACACGAACACGCACTGACCATCTCACTGACCAGCACAAAACAAAACAGAAAGGTGTGTTTGATCCTAAAATACAGTCCTAACCTTGCCTTACCTTCTCAAATCTATAGAGTTGGCGATCAGTTGAGGCCATGGTTTAGTGTGGGGGGAAAACAAATCATGTCACCATAGTTACTCATGTATTTTTAAGTAACTGTTCTATTTTATTATATTTTTTGCTTTATTTAAAATTTTTCTTTAAACAAATAGCCAAAACTTTTGAGCATTTCTCATAGAAATGAATGGGTAACTATGGTATGGATTCCCATGAGTGGGTGGGTGTTCTTGCCAACTTTATCTTAGCTTAATCATTTATTTTACATTTAAGAATATTTTCAGAATTGCAAGCCAGTAATCTTATGCAAAAGCTATTTTTTTCCATGTTATATAAATTCCTTATAAACCAAAATGAGAGTGTCTGCTTTGTTGGGCATTTCATAATGAATATGATGATTCAAGATTTCAGTGCCCACTCACGTTTTTCCCTTACAAACAGCATCTCTGTCTTGTCTGCCGTTGTGGTGATGTAATACAGATCCTTTGGATTGTGCTCGCCTACTATAATGTGACCTGCTTTGTGTTGTGTTTTTATTTCAGGTGGTAAGACACCTCTGCAGTCCTTCCTGGGTATCGCTGAGCAGCATGTGGGCCAAAACAACGGAGTGAGTGAATGAAGAAATTTTTCACAAAAACAAAAAAACATTTACCACCAACATATTTAAAGACCCCATGAAAAGTGCAGCTTTCTTTCCTGTGTTGACGTATTTCCCATTGAAAGATATTGGGACATATGAAAGGGTTCGTCCCTTTTTTAGATAGCCAATGACTTTAGTTACATTGCAGGTTGTATTAGTGGGAGGGACATTCTCATTGTAGAGAGCAATTAACTGGACAAAAATCTGTGTAGTGCAAAATGAGTCATGAATATACAGTATTTGGTCAGTTTTGTCCAGAGGAGAAGGTCTGTAAATTTAAAGGTGCACTCAGTAATTTTTTCCTCATTAAAAAAGTTTTACTCCTAAAGAAATGAATTGTAATTTTAAAACATATGTATAAAATCATGACCACTCAAATGAGATGAGGACTCTAGTCACATCAGTAACCATATAAAAGCTTTTTTATTCTACATGGGGCAGGGGTGTCCTCATTGGGATTATCATCAGGATGGCGCCGTGGATGGCTGCCTCGGTGTGGAGTGCTCCTGTCCTTTTGTTGTTTTTGTTTGTTTGTCCTGTGTTTAGTAATCTTTTTCCAGTCAGTTTTAACAGAGACGAACTGCTGAACATTTGACAGCAAGTACCAGACAGTCTTTTCCCGGTTTTCGAATATTCAGACTTTTGCTAGACATTTTAGTTGGAGGCGCAGCTCTGCTGTTCAAGAGACACAGGCAAGGAAGACGAGCCGGTGCACTGGTCAAACTCTGTCGGCACGGATTTTGAACAGCGCTGCCGAGTATTCACTTAGCGAATCTCCGCTCTCTTCCTAACAAAACGGACGAACTACATCTCCTCACCCACACAAACAAGGACATTTCAACCTCTGCTGCCTTGTGCTTCACAGAAACCTGGCTGAGTGAAGCCATTCTGGACAGCGCGTTACATATGTCGGGCTTTCAGCTGTTCAGAGCGGATCGCATCGCAGAGTTAACAGGGAAAACGAGAGACGGTGGAACATCCTTTTATATCAGTGAAAGTTGGTGTACAGATGTAACAACGTTAAAGAGGATGTGCTGTCCTAATTTGGAAGCACTCTTTATTAACTGTAAGCCTTTCTACTACTTAATCTGGTGAGTGTGTATATCGCGCCAAACTCGTGTTTGAATGTGGCGCTGCAACAGCTGGCTGATCAAATCACAGACACAGAACAACAATACCCGGACTCAGTTATTATTATTCTTGGGGATTTTAACAAAGCAAATCTCACACGTGAACTGCCCAAATACAAACAGCACATCACATGCCCCACCAGAGACAGGAATATACTGGATCATTGTTACACAACAATAAAGGATGCATATTGCTCTGTCCCTAGAGCAGCTTTGGGACTCTCTGATCACTGTCTGGTTCATCTTCTTCCAACGTACAGGCAGAAATTAAAATCAACCAAGCCAGTAGTAAGGACTGTAAAGAGATGGACCAATGAAGCAGAGCGGGAACTACAAGTCTGCCTCGATTGCACGGATTGGAGTGTTTTTGAGGCTGCAGCCACAGACCTGGATGAGCTCACAGATACTGTTACGTCATATATCAGTTTCTGTGAGGATATGTGCATTCCTACTAGGACTTATTTAAAGTTCAACAATGACAAACCGTGGTTTACAGCAGAGCTCAGGCAGCTTCATCAGGCCAAAGAGGATGCTTACAGGGGTGGGGATAAAGTCTTGTACAATCAGGCCAGGAACACACTGAACAGGGAAATCAGAGTGGCTAAAAGAAGATACTCTGAGAAGCTGAAAAACAAATTTTCAGCTAACGACCCTGCATCAGTGTGGAGTGGCATGAAACAACTCACAAATTACAGGACTCCTACCCCCAACCCTGTAGGGAACCAACAACTGGCTGATGACCTGAATGTGTTCTACTGCAGATTTGAAAGGCCCAATGTCACACCCGACACCCACACATACACCAACACCTCCTGCACTTAAGATCTGTGAAGATGAAGTGAGCCACATCTTTCGGAAACAAAAGACAAGGAAGTCTTCAGGCCCAGATGGCGTCTCACCAGCGTGTCTTCGATCCTGTGCTAACCAGCTGGCCCCCATCTTCACACAGATCTTCAATAGATCACTGGAGCAGTGTGAAGTCCCATGCTGCTTCAAACGCTCAATCATTATTCCTGTCCCAAAGAAACCAAAAATCACAGGACTTAATGACTACAGACCTGTCGCCCTGACGTCTGTGGTCATGAAATCATTTGAGAGACTGGTGTTGGCCCACCTGAAGAACATCACTGGACCCTTTCTAGATCCCCTTCAATTTGCTTATCGAGCAAACAGGTCTGTGGATGATGCAGTCAACATAGTATTGCATCATATCCTGCAACATCTGGACAGACCAGGGACATATGCAAGGATCCTTTTTGTGGACTTCAGTTCAGCTTTCATCACCATCATCCCAGCTATACTCCAGAATAAACTACACCAACTCTCTGTTCCCATGTCTATCTGTCAGTGGATTACCAGCTTTCTGACGGACAGGCAGCAGCTTGTGAGACAAGGGAAACTCACTTCCAGCACCTTTACAATCAGCACTGGTGCCCCCCAGGGATGTGTGCTCTCCCCACTACTCTTCTCCCTCTACACCAATGACTGCATCTCCAAGGACCCCTCTGTCAAGCTCCTGAAGTTTGCAGATGACACCACTGTCATCGGCCTCATCCGAGATGACAATGAGTCTGCATACAGAAGGGAGATTGAACAGCTGTCTGTCTGGTGCAGTCAAAACAACCTTGAGCTGAACACACTCAAAACGGTGGAGATCATTGTGGACTTTAGGAGAAACACCCCAACACTGACCCCCCCTCACCATTCTAAACAGCACTGTGGTAGCAGTGGAGTTATTAAGGGTCCTGGGCACTACCATCTCACAGGACCTGAAGAGGGAGACCCACATTGACTCTATTGCAAAAAAAAAAAAAAAAAAAATTTGCACTGTACATAACAGATTGTATTAGATTTGCACTACCCATGTGTATGTGTGTATGTATGTATGTGTGTGTCTGTACGTATGTGTATAATTAGTTGTATTTTTTATTTTTTATTATTATCTATGTCTTGCTGCTGTTTTTGTATTGTTGTACACTGGAAGCTCCTGTCACCAAGACAAATTCCTTGTATGTGTAAGCATACTTGGCAATAAAGCTGATTCTGATTCTGATGGGGGTAGCCATGTTAGAATCACACCAGTTGAATACTCCTCACTTAATCTCAGTAACCGTCTTGTTACTGGACATTTCACTCTTGGATTAAATTAGTCATAGCTGATTTTAAATAGTGAATTCCTATAATGGCATCTACAGCTGAAAACTATTGATTTTGAATGATGCTGCATCACACCACTAGACGTCACTGTAAGTCCAAGATGACACGAACAAAAATTAGATGTCTTTTAGATGTCTTTCTAGTGTTAATGCAATTTCTGTAGCCTCAAGGGAAGTGTATCTGTGTGTTATAGTAAGTCCAAAATGACACGAACAAAAATGAGATGTCTTTTAGATGTCTTTCTAGTGTTTAATGCAATTTCTGTAGCCTCAAGGGAAGTGTTTTTGTGTTATAGCACACTCTGGTGACACAAATATCTTTCCCTGCAACAAACCCTTCTGCCCTGACGGCTGAGGAGTACTTTAACCCAAACCTGAGTCAGAGTCAAAGAGACATCGGCCAGCCCAGTCACCTCACCACCAAAACACAAAGGTAGTGCTTCAGTCCAAAACTTCTTTTATTTTGTGTTGTTGACACCGTAGATTTTGAACCCCAAAATTACTATTTTCCAAGATTTCGCTGCTCTCTTGTTTCCTGAATACAGACTGACATCTGTATCAAACAAACCTGCCAAGCATTGTATGAAGTCATATAGGTGTCTAATGTGTGTGTGTGTGTGTGTGTTTTCCCAGGTTCAAAGCTAAGCTTTGGCTGTGTGAATCACACCCGTTATCTTTGGCGGAGCAGGTGGCTCCTATCATCGACCTCATGGCCATCACCAATGCCCTGTTTGCTAAGCTTAGGGACTTCATCACATTACGCCTGCCCCCTGGATTCCCTGTCAAGATAGGTAAGCTAGGTAAGCTTTCAGACATTCTGTTGGCTGATCCACAGAATGTCTGAAATGTGAGTTTTTAATATCTTTGTGGTCCTCACAATGTAGGAAAAACGTGATCCACACACACATTTTACAATGTCACACTAATGCAATGATAGCAATGATATCTTACCACAGAAATTCCCATCTATCACATCCTGAATGCACGTATAACCTTTGGGAACCTGAATGGCTGTGAGGAGGGCGGTTTGCCTCGGGTGGATGCTGAGGGGGACGGACAGAAGGACAGTCCCAGGACAGAGACCCCGTCTCCAGGCAGTGACTCTTCCAGCGTGTCCAGCTCTAGTTCCACAAGTAGGAATCAACCTGCTTTTTGCTTTCAGGCAAATGTGATCACTAGAAGTCATTTAAGAAGAAGTATGGTGTTACAAAGTAATACAATGTTCAGATAAAGCACTTGCCATATTTAATGGCCAGAGATTAATTAACTGGATAAATGTTTAATGATTGCATTCTTTAATGTGCTGCCTGCAATGCTAATGTAACTCTTTCATATCAGTTTGTCAATACATCTGACACTAAAACCTCCACATGTAAACCTAGTGTGTGTGTGTGTGTGTGTGTGTGTTATTCAGACTCATGTCGTGGAGGAGAGATCCCACCATGTGTGTTTGAAGCTCCACGGGGCTACAGCATGTTAGGAGGAAACCAGAGGCAAAACATGAGAGAAGAGGAAGATGATCTGTTACAGTACGCCATACAGCAGAGTCTTATAGAAGCTGGATCAGAGTACGACCAGGTCAGGCCAGGGTTATTATAATTTTGAAATTTTCACTAGTTTTTATTTTTATTTCGTTTTGTGTTATGGGTTTGAATTTCAGTTAGTTTTAGTTAGTTTTAATGGTGCATAAATAGTTTTTATTTGGTTTGTATTTTTGGAAAATAGCCATTTTTATCGAGTTTTAGTATAGTTTTAGTTTTCAACTATTGTAACACCACAAAATATTATCTGTAACACTTTACAATAAGGTTGTATTTGTTAATCTTATTTAACTACACTGGTTAACTTAAACTAACAACGAACATCATTTACACTTATTAATCTTGGTTAATGTTAATTCCTTCATATACTAGCATATTATAAACATTAAAAGTTTAATACATGGTATCTGTTAACATTATTTAATGCATAGTGAACTAACATGAACTACAATAAACGATTGTAAATGTATAAATTAACTGACCAAAAAAAAAAAAAAATGCTATATAAATATGGTTCCTTGTTAATTCATGATATCTAATGCATTTAATAATGTAAGCATAAAGGACCTTATTGTAAAGTGTTATCAATAGTATCTGCCTGTGATGACATTTAATCAGAAACTACTTAGCTCAGAATAATACCATAAAAGTTAAAAGAGAACAACTAACCGGAGAACAACGAGTCGCTTATTTGCCAGTTACCAAAGCTTATGGAATTCAGTAAATTCAGAAGTTTTGTTTGAAGTCAACTCAATGAGGCTTCAATTTATTTTGTGTGGTCTTTGTGACAGCAGCGCCATTATTTGCCCCATTTTCACGTGCCTGTAAGTATCACATATGCTGGCGAACTGTGGTTGTTTATACATGTCAATCAAAAGACGCTCGCCGGCTCTTTTTGAGGAAAACACAGAGAAATCAGGCTTGAGAGATTATATAAATAAGATCATCCAACAATGATTGAAAATATGAAAACTAAAGTAATTCTCTCCGTGATTCTCTTTAGTTTTCGTTCATATTGTAGTGCACTTTTATAATTTTAGTTTAGTTTCTGTTTTTTTTAAAACTCCTATTTTTATTTTTATTTCAGTGAACTAAAATATTTTTCACTATAGTTTTCATAATTAACGATAATAACCTTGGGTCAGATCCAGACATGTAACAGACACACATAGGTGTCTACAAACTGCACATTATAATATTGTGCCCTAACCAGGTGTGATGCAACTGGAAATAAAGTGGAAAATTATGTGCGACAAAATCACAGGCAATCAGAAAATATTTGATGTTTAACAGAGCACGACAGCCACTTGGTTCTGGAAGTAGGTGGACAGTCGCTGTTGGGATCATTAGGCGCTCTTTGTTAGTTGTGATTCTCTGATCGGATTGTTTCCCTTCAGGATCATGGGTAGTGTTGTTCTTTATCAGACATTGTGCTATTGAACATGATTTATTTTTAGATTAAGATGAAATAACATGGACTGATGCCTTTAACAAAAGCACATACCATTGATTAACAACCTCAGAGTTCATGGTAGTTCAGTCTTTAAGGTTTTTTAGTTGTCTTTAAAAATGTATTTGCCTATGGAAAAAATGAATGGGATTTACTTCCAGAACCAGACTGTTGCCCTCTACACAAACAACTATGTGGAGCGTGATTCTGGTAATAAATGATGCCTTTTGAGGGCACTTTAAATGAAGAACAATCATGATAGCCATACTGTGAGGTCATTCCAGAATATCCAGTTTTTAAAAGTGGGACTTCCATTCCTACAACTGCCATATTTAGCGTTACAATCACTCAAATTGTATTTTTTTTTACAAGCGGTCCATCTCCTCTTAATACTGCCATGGTCCCATGCTAGCTTGCTAGGACATAAACTCAGATCAAACTCAGATCAACGTGTAAGAGATACGATTTATCCCTTGTTGCTTTATTGTGTCGCACCTGGACACAGTCTTAGATTCATTCAAAAACTATTCTCACCCTCTCTCCTTCCTTCATAGGTGACAATCTGGGAGGCTTTGACCAACAGTAAGCCGGGAACACACACTCTGTCCTGTGACCCCAGCCGCCTCGAAAGGTCTGCAGTCAGTATTCCGCTTTTGCTGTTTCCTGTTGTTTGATCTCACCCACAATAGGCAGGGACAGCATCACGCTCTCATCACATTTACTGGAGCTATTGACACAGGCTTGACTGTCAATACAGTACTCTGTGAAGCTCATAGAAATTCTCCGGGGTTTTTATCTCTCTTTCCTCACCTCTGTTTGCTCTTCATGCTGCATTAAAGCATTAAAGCGGTCTGCTGAATGAGAATGAGAAGCAGTCCCTTAACGTCATTATTCTTAAAGGTTTAATTGTTAGCACAGGCCAGAACATCTATTTCCACTGATTCAGTTATTTACAGACTTGAAGTTTAAATAGACTAGATAATGCAAGAGTGAAACACTTTCTTACAATCTTATTCAGCATTACTTACGATGGAATTATTTTAACTGAAGTGTAAGGGGCCATTCACACCAAATTCTTCCTTGCGTCCTTCTACACGGTTTTTCAACTGTTTTTCTTTATAAGATGGATGTCTTTGACCGTTACGCCTTGTACGAACTGTTTTGTCAACATTATCTCACACGAGCGCTGCGTTATTTATTTATTTTGAACCCATGTCAAGTTTAAACAAACTACAGCTTTAAAAATGCATCTCAAGACACCCGCGTTCTATAGCTCTACGTCTAGCTTTTTAGTGCAAAAGTGCGTTCACTCTGTAAAGAACTGCCCCTAAATCCATGGACCCTAAATCATCATGATTATGGTGGGAATACTATTCTGGGCAGATGAATTTTCGTTTATCATTGCATATATACCACACTATACTGTACTACACTATACTGTACTATACGAGTAGCATTGGAAATAACTTTATTGAGAGTATTGGGAATACTGTATTCCCAGCAAAGGAAAGTAGAAGAAGAAGAACTTCAACTTTTAAAAATGCGTTTCGAGACACTTGTGTTCAACTGCACTGCGTTTAGCTTTTTTTAGTAAAAGAATGCATTCGGAACGCTGAACAGCCCCTAAATTATCATGTTTGTGGTAGGAATACTGTTCTACGAGGATTTATTTTTGTTTATCCTTGCATGTATACTACTCTATGCTATACTATACTATACTATAGGAGGAGTATTGGATATACTGTAAGTTTGCGTAGACATGGTTAGTAAGGTATTCTATGACACACTAGTCAAATATAAACACATCTAATGATTTAGTCTTGTGGCTATACTTTGGAAACTTTCAATATGGTGTATTGTAATGTTTGTAACATTGCCCCATTTACTACCATTGTAAGTGCCTATTTTTGATGAGCCAAAATTATTTTGTGGTAATTAGAGGTTGCCGATCGATATATCAGATTATTTGCAGATTTAATTATTTACTTTTAAATTACTTTAATTATTTTCCAATCTTTGGAAAGTCTTTGTCTATTGTGATCATTGTTGGGTAAATTACTCTAAAAAAAAGTACTGCTTTTGTTTTTCCGCTCAACAAATTCAAAATAATGTCTATATTTCTTCCTCGTTCATTGTCGCATGTAAGTCATACACTAAACACCACGTATTTCTCGTTTACAATGACTCGCAACTCCTCAGCTGTCACAGAAATGCAAACAGATGAATATATGAGCATAATTCATGTTTAAATGTATGCTACAAAAATGTTAGTTTAGAAATGTGTAACTTGAATAATTGCACTGTAATTAACTTAAAATTCAAAGTAATCTGATTACATGAATTTAAAATGTAGTTACACTACTTTTTTAAACTTAAAAGTTACTTTTTAATCAGATTGCACCCAACACTGATTGTGATATATATCGCTATTGACCAAAAGTGTCAAGAATCGCGATACCTATCAAATACCACCTCTTGTGGTAATCAACATTTTTTCACAAATGCTGCCTACAAAGAATAACTTGCATTAAATCCTCAACATTTCTTTATTTTTCACACAGTTGGTGATTTTGCTGTCAAAAAGGTCTCAGTCACAACACTCTTCTTTTCCATTACCTAGAACGCCCCCACACAAACCCAGCCCCATGGAGAGCCCTCACAGCACACCAACCAATAAACCATCACGCAGCTACAACGAGCAGCTGCGTCTAGCCATGGTACTGTCCACCCAAGAGCAGGAAAAGGTGGAGCTTCGCCAGAGACGAGATGAAGAGGAACTGCAGCGAATCATACAGCTGTCACTCATGGAGAAGTGACACAACCTGGGACTAATGTAAAACAAATGGTGGGAGAGCATGCCTGGGGATATGGAACCAGCAAGGACTGATTGGCTGTTCTCAAATGCCCCACCCTCTTCTTACATTGAACTGGACAGAAGCGGACAGCAACTTCAGGCCAGTCTGGGTCATTCAGAATGTTGTCACTCTGCAAGTTTACAACCACAAACTACTAAACTCATGGCAATCCTCTAAACGATCAGGACCAGTTTGGAGCATGAGGCCATTCTTCAAATGTGTGTTTGTGCATTTATGTCAGAAAAAGGTTTGTCAGGCTCACTGAGGAAACTACAGGGAAATTTTTATTTTTGTCACTTTTTAATTTTACATTATGGAAGCAAAGCGTTTTGGTTTTTAAGGGACAAAGATCTCTGCACTTGAAGAACATGTAAGGGCACTTCCACATTTGGGTCGCAGCATATATATATATATATATATATATATATATATATATATATACACTATATTGCCAAAAGTATTCGCTCATCTGCCTTTAGACGCATATGAACTTAAGTGACATCCCATTCTTAATCCATAGGGTTTAATATGACGTCGGCCCACCCTTTGCAGCTATAACAGCTTCAACTCATCTGGGAAGGCTTTCCACAAGGTTTAGGAGTGTGTTTATGGGAATTTTTGACCATTCTTCCAGAAGCGCATTTGTGAGGTCAGACACTGCTGTTGGACGAGAAGGCCTGGCTCGCAGTCTTCGCTCTAATTCATCCCAAAGGTGCTCTATCGGGTTGAGGTCAGGACTCTGTGCAGGCCAGTCAAGTTCTTCCACACCAAACTCGCTCATCCATGTATTTATGGACCTTGCTTTGTGCACTGGTGCGCAGTCATGTTGGAACAGGAAGGGGCCATCCCCAAACTGTTCCCACAAAGTTGGGAGCATGGAATTGTCCAAAATCTCTTGGTATGCTGAAGCATTCAGAGTTCCTTTCACTGGAACTAAGGGGCCAAGCCCAGCTCCTGAAAAACAACCCCACACCATAATCCCCCCTCCACCAAACTTCACAGTTGGCACAATGCAGTCAGACAAGTACCGTTCTCCTGGCAACCGCCAAACCCAGACTCGTCCATCAGATTGCCAGATGGAGAAGCGTGATTCGTCACTCCAGAGAACGCGTCTCCACTGCTCTAGAGTCCAGTGGCGGCGTGCTTTACACCACTGCATCCGACGCTTTGCATTGCACTTGGTGATGTATGGCTTGGATGCAGCTGCTCGGCCATGGAAACCCATTCCATGAAGCTCTCTACGCACTGTTCTTGAGCTAATCTGAAGGCCACATGAACTTTGGAGGTCTGTAGCGATTGACTCTGCAGAAAGTTGGCGACCTCTGCGCACTATGCGCCTCAGCATCCGCTGACCCCGCTCTGTCATTTTACATGGCCTACCACTTCGTGGCTGAGTTGCTGTCATTCCCAATCGCTTCCACTTTGTTATAATACCACTGACAGTTGACTGTGGAATATTTAGTAGTGAGGAAATTTCACGACTGGACTTGTTGCACAGGTGACATCCTATCACAGTACGACGCTGGAATTCACTGAGCTCCTGAGAGCGGCCCATTCTTTCACAAATGTTTGTAGAAGCAGTCTGCATGCCTAGGTGCTTCATTTTATACACCTGTGGCCATGGAAGTGATTGGAACACCTGAATTCAATTATTTGGATGGGTGAGCGAATACTTTTGGCAATATAGTGTATTTGTTTCTAGCCAGATTGATCATTCGACCAGTGGAGAAATGATTGTATTGGTACAACTGACAGGTAATAATAAGAACACTGAATTAAAAAAATGCCATTTAAGGTACACATCATTTGTGACTAAATGATTCTATTGAATCTGAATCAGATCCTCATTGCAATACTCATAATTTGTGTTCTAAATGCAATTCTCAGCAAAACTTATAATTCACATACAATGCAGTGTGTGTGCTCTACTTAAAATGGTGCCAAGTTAATCTTTATTATCGACTCTTGGATACGTTAATCAGTGAACTTGTCTTGACAAGCATTCATCAGTCTGTTCAATAACTCAACAAACAAACAAGTCATCCTTCTGTTTAAGATTCTTTCAGTGCTTCCTTCAACATTACCATTAGAGCTCATTGTCCCGAACAGATTGGTTTCATGACTGAAACACCTGGGGTAGCTAATCAAAAATGTAATTGTGCTTTCATAAGGAGTGCCAGTTCTAGAATAAAACATCAGATGAGGAATCACTCGTAGAGAGATAATGCCATGAGCTAAGACAAAAAAGGGCCTTTTTATAGGGGGATCTAAAAATAGATGTTTCTCTCGAGTCAGATTTAGTCTGGGCGTGAGTGACGTGCCCTCAGGGTTTGAGGTATCAGGTGAAACTGAAAAACTATTTAGGAAACGGCTATACTTCACTTCGGAAAAGCACTGACGTAAAAGCACAAGGCATTAAAGAGATCGTTCACATATGAATTAGAATTCTGTCATCATTTACTGCCCCCCATGTTGTTCCAAATCTGTATGACTTACTTTCATCACAAAAGGAGATGTTAGGCAGAATGTTAGTTTCAGTCACCATTTACTTTCACTGCATCTTTTTTCCATATAATGAAAGTGAATGGTGACTGAAGCTAACGTTGTACCTAAAATCTTTTGTGTTCCTCAAATAAAAGAAAGTCAGATGGGTTTTTGGACAACATAAGGGGGGGGGTACTTTTCTACAAAATGTAAATTTTTGGGTGAACCATCTCTTTAGCGGCCATGATGTTTTCAAAGGAAAAGTTAATAAAAGTCTGTCCAGTGGTTTAGCTCCTAGTAAACAAATATGTACATTTGATTTTAGAGAGAATTAATTGTGCGACTTGTGAATGCCAGGGTTCAGACATTAAGGGATGCTTGATATGAATCAATGTTTTAGGGTAACATATTATAAGAGCATTATTTACATTTAACAATTTTTTATATATGGACCTGATTTGGTTGGCGCTGTGGTTTGTGTGGAGTGCTGCTGTAGTGTTTGTATTTGACTGAATTATATTGTTCACATTTGTAACTTAAAGGCATTCTGAATAAAGGATAAGAAATATAACATGAACACAAGTTTCAGGTGTTGTGAATGTGTCATTACATTTAAAGGAATATTTCACCCCGTAATGAAAATGGTCATTTCCTCACCCTCATGTTGTTCCATACCTGTTTCCTTATTCATTGGAACACAAAATGTGAATTTCTGAAGAATAGGTGACTAATCTTTTCCATATAATGAAGGTGAATGAGGACTAGGGCTGTCAATTAGGCATTGCCCCCCTAGATTTTTCTTGTGCCCTCCCAGTCGGATGGTGAAACGACCAAGGGGGACCTACACAGTCAGACAAAGAAGGAACCTATTTCCCACCCTAAAGGTCAAAATGGCTGTTGTGAAAGTCGTACAAATTCATCCCGAGTGCAGTCGTACGATATCATACGAATTAGCCAAATTTAGAAATGAGTCAAATGAGCCCTTACGATTTTGCTGTGAGAGTGTGTAGGTTTAAGCACCTTCATTCCTACGATTATTTTTGTATGTTTTAAGCATAACTGCGCCTTTTCCAGAATGAATCCGCAGTCTGACAGCTTTGACTGTGTGATGAGCCAACCTCAATGAATATTATTCATACGTGTCAGTCTAGACAAGTATTGTGAGAAGAATATTCTAACATAATAGTTCACATGAAAATTAACTTTTTATTTTATTGTATTTTTTTTCATGAATTTTGGACTACATTTAAAGAAATGTTGAGTTCATAGGTCTATACAATACAAGCACAATCTACAGCATTCATGGCATAATGTTGATTACAAAATTTTTTAATTTGACCTGTCTTTCACTTATAAAATAAAAAATGGGTTCCAGTAAGGCACTTAGAATGGAAGTGAATGGGACCTATCCGTAAACATTGACACACTCACCATTTTAAAAAGTATAGCCCGAAGATGTAAAAAATATGTGTTGTTAACACGATTTTAGTGTGATAAAATTGCTTACTAACCCTTTCTTTGGAAAGTTATAATCAATTTAACAACTTTGTTGCCATGACAACATAACATATTAAACCCTAAAACTACTGGAGTCGAAAGGATTCCTTTATTGTTGTTTTTATCTGCTTTTTGGAGATTCAACTACCATTCACTTGCATTGAAATGACCTACAGAGCTGAAATATTCTTCTAAAAATCTTTGTATTTTGCAGAAGAAAGTCATACACATCTGGGGTGGCATGAGGGTGAGTAAATGATAAGAGAATTTTCATTTTTGAGTGAACAAATCCTTTAAGGTAAGTGATTTTTTTAAACTACTTGCTTCACATTTCTGCCTTTAAACCCTCAAAAATTGTCCCCATTCAATTCTATTGTAAGTGCCTCACTGTAACCTCGATATTTGCTTTTTTTTTTTTTTTTTTTTTTGTAAAGAAAATGAGGGATGAGTCGAAATATTTTTGGTGGTAATCAGCATTATGCCACAAATGCTGTCGATTGAGCTTAACTTGTATTGAACCCGGAATATTCCTTTAACAGTCTCTCACCATTTTTATTTTTTTTTAAATAGTAAAGCATTAAGGGTGTGCTTCGCTAAAAACAAGGAAAAATGTAAAAAAGTAGCAATAAAATAGCTATTAACTCAGCCTTTTGTAAAATTATTTTAGAACATTTGAAGTTGTATTCCTGCAGTATGCATCATTACTTCAGTCCCTAAAACTTAGCCTGGTTTAAACATTCCAATCTAGATTTGACAACTTTATTTACAGTGCTGAAACGAATAATACATTTTAAATGGATGTGTTTTAATCTCAATTAAAGTGAAAATGCAGTGAACAAGGCAAAGGCAACACTTCAGGAAAGCATTACATTATATTGCAGTACTGCTCTTTGCCACATAGCGGCGCTGTTGTTCAACCGACGCAAATCACGACTGTAGAGAGCAGCTCCCTCTGAATGATAATTCCTCTCGAAAGTTGCATGCTCTTTGTAATAATGTGCCAATCCTAAGGATTGATTATATTTTTAATGCATCAACCTGTCCACAGAATGATTGACTCTGCCAAAAGAAATGAAATAAAATAGTGCAGTTTTATTACTTTATAATCACAGATAAAGCACAGGATAAAAAAGTTGATATCAAGTTTACCTTGGTTTCAAAGAGAATCATGACTCCACATGCTGTCAGACATACATTAAACTCTACCATTCAAGCCAGTGCAAAAAACTTCTACATAAAAATTATATTTAAAAAAATAATAAAATAAAACCTTTAAAAAAGAAAAACAAGAGTGTAAAGTGCATGTTTTAAGAAACAACCCCCTTGTTTTGAGTTTCTACCGGAAAGATTCTGAACACAAATCGACATATTTTTGCTCTCACGTGCCCTCATTCATAGCTACAATAGCATACATCATCAAAAATTTAGCTTAGACTTCGCTTAACGAAACTTAAGTGGTTGCAGTCTGAGACAGTTCTTCATGCCAACAAATGCGGCATTTGAAAGTTCAGTAATCGTCACATGGTGTTGTACAAAACAGTGACTGTCTTTTTCTTGTCCATTGCTTTGCGGAAACGGCGAACAGGGTGAGACTTCACATGCTGTTGCTGCTGTCGTGTGGACACAGAAATGGTGGGTTGGACGGGGGTCTGTTCATGGGGCTCAGCCCGACCAACTTGCTGTGGGCAGGACGGTGAGAGGTGAGTGGAGCCCTCAGTCCTGCCCACCTCCATCAAATGGATGGCAGGCTCAGGGGAGGAAGGGCTTTGAGGTAGAACACGCTGCTTCTTGTGGGCATCATCATGGCTGTGGGCGAGTAGTAGGGAGTGAAAGGTGGATAAAGAGAAAGAGGAGGGCTGATAAAGTCCTGTGGCGGCAGGGTGGAAGTCCCAGTCGCTCAGGTCATGAGTAGACAGCTCTAGCCGGTCCAGTTTAGCAAGGGATGCAGAGCGTTTCATAAGCGAAGGAGGGGTGAGGCCAGCCTGTCTGATGCGGGCCTCAATTTCCATGGCTCTCTGCCAGACCACAGGCGATTTGGGTTCTAAGTGTTGCTCGCCCTCAATTGAGTCCCGCTGACCCTGGGGCGACTGGTTCTCCTCACCCTGCCCAAGTCCTCCAGCCTCATATAAAAATGCCTGGAGCTCTCTGAGAGTCTTCTGGATCTTCTGCAAGTCCTCACTGCTACGTGCAAGCCTCCCCTGGGGCCTTAACAGGTAATCAACGTCTGTTTCCAGCTCATTCACACCCTCCAGCCACAGCAGAGAGGAAGAAGCTGAGCTAGGCTCCAGAGTGGGGTTCAAAGTGACACTCCCTTCTAGATACACCGAGAAGGAAGGATCAGGCATTATAACTGAATCCTCATCATCAAGCACTTTGGTGTCTCCGTTTCCATCTGCAGTCTTTTGGGGCTCAGTGCAAGCTGGGCCAACAGTGCCCTCTTCCTGACTGGAGTAGGACCGAGGACAGTCCAAACATGGGGATGGAAGGGGAGAGCGAGGTAACGGAACTTCTTGACTCTTACGAAGTATAAGTTCCAGTTGCTCAGTGGCCCGGCGCACAGAACCCGTGGGCCTGTCGGAGGGAGAATGAGGAGCTGAAGCAGTTTTCTCATCCACATCCTCTAGTGTTGCAGTTTGATGCAAGGTGCGTGTCAGTGGGGGACTGCAGGGGTGCGATATAGATTCCAGTTCTGTAAATTTATGACGCACAGACATGCTGTTGTCATGGTGAGGGGGGTGGAGGTCTGCAACGCTATTGGTCTCTGAGTGGGCGTGGCACTAGGGAGGGAAAGGAGAGCAACTGATTACAAAAGGGACTTTTATATAACCTTTTTATAACCCACATTGTTCAATTTCACTTTCATTAGACAGGTTGCCAAATTAAAATCATTTATTTGTGTTAACAAGAGGCATGCTTAGCAGAATGACCCAAATGGTTTGTTCCGTGCAACGACAGTGAATGGGAGTGGCCATTGTCAAACTCCAAAAATAAAGTCAAAAATTAAACATTAAAGTAGACGACATTCGATTTGGACTCTACGTTTTCTGAAGTCATACAATAGCTTTGTGTAAGCATCAGACCAAAATTTTTGAAATTTACTGAAGATGTTCCCCTTCACAGTAGCTCTCAAATCTCATGCATCAGATTATATATAAATATAGTGTGAAGACATATTGCACCCGGTTTGATGTCAAAAATGTGAAACGCAATTGGTTCGCCATTGGAAAATACTTTATGTTCTTGCGGTTCTCCAATGTTTTTTTTTTTTTTTTTTTTTTTTTTTTTAATTCAGCAGTTTGAATATGATAGCTCCTCAGCTCCTGTGGTATTATGGAAGAGTGAAGTGTCCAGTGGATGCACACTTCAGAATCTCACCGAATGTAGCAAGTCATCCAAGTGTTTCTCGCCTATTGTTACAGAGGATTCAGACATACTACTCAACTGACATACTGCTTTTGGCATTCTACATAGTAGGGAAGTATGCATTTTCAGATGTCTGTTCTGCAGAGAAAACCATTATATGGCTTCAGAAAACTTGGAATATAGTGTACAAGTCATGTGACACTCTTTTATGTTGCTTTTTTGTTGTTTTAGAACTTGACAGTATCACCCAAGGCATTCTGCCTTATATGCCCTTTTGGATGGATGCCGGTTTGCAACAACATGGAGATTGAGTAAGCGATGACAGAGTTATCATTTTTGTGCAAACAATTCTTTTAACCACTGGTTTACATAAGCAGGAAGCAGCATTGCAGTGACATCACTTGCCTACACTTCCTGTACCAAGATTTACTGTTTGCTTGATTAATGAGTCATTCCCTTTTATGTTTCAGCATGCCAATTTATCTTTAATGCATGACAAAACAGGCAGTGCAGTATGCTGACTGATTTCTTTTTAAGTGAGAGCCAACTCTTACCTCATTTGCTCCCTCACTGGAGTCCTCCAAAGGTGGGGTGGGGCATCTGGAGTTAGGTACCTGCACATCGGTCGATTCAGAAAGCAAGCGAGGCTGACTTTCCTGAGACAAGCACAGGAACTTCTCTCTGGCACTAAAGAAGTCTATGCTATCTGTGCTGAGACGGGACGCTACTGCTACTCCCAGATCAGCATTGGGGTTCTTGTTATCATCACTGGAGCCGAGTCCGAGTACCACAGGGGCCTCTGAGGGGCTGTCAGAGTTAGGAATGTTCTGAGCATGCAGATTACCTTCATCTTTGCTGACAGCATCCAGACACAGTTCTAAGCTTTGCGACACAGTGGACTCAGACACTTGATAAGAGTAATTTTGATCAGGCGTGTCAAGGGACAACTCAGAGTCTGTTTTTGGCTCAGGCACATGGTGAGACGACCGGGCGGTCAGGTCTGGAGTTGTATCCCCCTCGCTCTCTACCGGTAATGAAGAAGTAGAGAGGATGTGGAGACTGGGAGGAGGGTGAGGACGAGCGACAGGCTCGGTCACTGCTACTTTCAAACGAGACTTCTTTGCCATATTCTGCTCAGGCACCACGGTGGCTGCCCGCTGCCTGGGAAGAGGTGGGAAAAAGGGGTCCTCATGTGGCAGCACAGAGGCAAGTTGGTTTTCCTTGAATGAATCATCCGAGGTGGTACATAGGTTGCCCACCATGGGTTGTGTATGGCTGAGTGTTTCTAGTACAGCCATGCCCAGCATTTGCTGAATGGAAGGAACGTTGTTGTTGTGAGGGTCAGTGCAGTCCAGTGAGCGTGGCGCTATGCAGAGTGCTTCGTGACCCTTCGACAAATCGCTGTCTGAGTGGGAACGCCACAACTTGTTATGCCTCTGTTTGCTGGAGGAATGAACAAGCATGCAAGTCAGAAGAACCATCAATCTGATGTAAACATTAAAAGGTGAAAATAATTTTTGTGCCACTACCATCACCAAACAGAACTACAAAAATCCCAGAACTAAACCCGCACCCCCCACCCCCCCCAAATTCATGCAAAGACAAAACGTAGTAACTACAAACGTTATCATAATTGAAAATCGGGTCTCTAAATGAGCTTCCACAATACTCATGTTGGGGCGTTAATGCTCTACTACATGCCAGCATCAAGCACTGCTTTGCCCTCCACATGAAAAGTGCTGAAGATAGAGTCACGGAGGGGAGATTTTATAAGTTTAATAGGCAAGAAAGTGGGAGGCGTGCACACAGTAAACATTAAAAACATGTATTTGGAAGAAAAAAAAAAAAAAGCCCTGAAATTTGCTTTGATAGCAGAAAGTTACTAGTTAGGTAAAGTTTGTCAAGACAAATTTTGAAGTTGGCTTGACAAAGCTTTGTCTGAACCTTTAAGTTTAAACTAGTTTTAAAAGTATGATGGTTATCCAGACATTACAGTAAGACAAACAGTCAGCTAGCTAGCTAGACAGATACTCTATTTAAAGAGTGAAACAAACAAAGCAGATTAAGTCCTCCTGTGGGTTTGTTTACATTTAAATAAATTCAAGTTGGAGTTTGAATTAACGATCTTTCCATTGGCCCATTTGAACATTCCGTTAATGTAAGCCTATTGGATTTTTATTTTTGATCATCCACTGCGTGAAAACAGTAAGTCTGATCAGTAAAAATCAACCCACGAATGGATTACTTAGGTGTCTTTGCATATCAAACTGGGAAAGGAGAAAGTATGTTAGGGCCGTAAGAATTAAAAGCATCACCTTTTATGTCGGGTGAATGACTGAGAGTGGTGACTAATCTTTCAAATGCACAGAATAGCTTGGGGTGTGTGAATGGGAATACAAACATGAAAGTCAAGTATGACAGCAAAAGCTGCAAAACAAAAGGAATGTGGAGAGACAGCTACTCCGACCTAACTCTCACATGAGATCACAATAGCGTTGAAACTCAACGCCTTTGAATCAAAATCCAAGAACATTTATTCAATGGAAACTTTAACCAAAGTCTCTGTTGATCTTCTTTAGAACAAAAACATTACATGTAATCTAGAATCAATGTGACAGTAAGGCTATTCTTTGGGTCTTTATTCAAAAGGTAAGGGTGTGTTTTGAGTGTGGGATAAAGAGATAATTACATAAGCATTTTGACCTATTGCTCTGTATGTGTGTGTTTGTGGTCTGTACCTGGCTAGCAGGATACCCTGGTATTCTTCCAGCTGCTTCATGAAGGAGGGATTGGGTTTGGTGACTGAGCGACGTTCTTTCACATGGTCAAAGGCTCTTTCTAAGTTCCAGCCATACTCCTTCATAGCATAAGCGATCACAGTTGAGGCAGAACGACTTACTCCCATCTTACAGTGCACTAGACACTTTACCCCAGCTTTCCTACAACACAAGACATTATTAAATAGATATTTCTGGTCCTGGATACTGATTGGTCAATACAGCATTCCAGCGGTGTATTAATTTAACACAAAGTAACAGCTATGACTCGAAACACCTGTTAATTAAACTCCAGTGTGCATTACTGCACAGCACCCACATAGGCCAACTTTTAAACTTAATACTTGATATTTCATTTTAATTTAACGTGTAAGTTTTAATGTACAAGTTTGTTCTTATTGCATTTATAAAAAGGCTACAACATAATTGAAGGCACTCAAGGCCATGCTATATTGTGAATATAGTCACAGTTGAAGGGGTTCCACTGGCGTTTTAGGCCCCCTTTCATACCTTACTGCTTAATTAAACCACACTTCCAGCAACTTTATATAGACCCGTAAACTAAAAAATAAGATTTAGATTTTAGATTTCCAGGTCCAGATAGAAGATCTCAGTTTTGTGACTTACTTGGCTTTGGTAATGAACTTGTAGGTGTCATTCCAGTACTCCAAAAGGTTTGTGGCCTCCTCGTCATACACTCGGATATTGTGGTACTCAAAAAGCCCAGGGAAGAAATTATCAATCTCTCGCGTCACATTCAGGATGTAGCGAACTCTGAGGAAGTAGGGGGAGGTTAAATAAACAATGACTGCATGCTGCTGAGTGGATGTATTCATTTAAAAAAATGGCCTGGAACAACAGTGTTTCTTACCCACTGTTCTGGAGCTCCTCAAGGTTAGAGGCATTCCACTCAGAACCCTGAAAACAACCAGAAAACAACAGTTACAAGTGACCATCTTAAAGACTGTGGCAGATTGGTATTCTATAGTGACCTAAACCTTGCATCTTATTCATATTACACATGCAGTCCAACCTAACCAAGGGCTATTTAAGCTGTACAGATGTACAGTATACATATTTAAATCAAGTTCTTTTCATTCTTTTTTGGGCAAACATACTTTCTATGCAAATGAGGCTCACCCAAGAATGCACAGAATTCACAACTATCAGCACTATTTTCATGACACAATTAACGTTGCAGTATTACCACCCAAGGAAAGCTGATGGTAACTGACGTTTATCAAACAAGAATGTTAACTGTTTACATTTTGTAGTGATCATGGAAGCAATAACTGTAGCCAGGCAAAGAAAATTGGGATTTGGGAGCATTAAGTGTCAGAATCTTGGACTTACAGTAACACCTAGTGGTGTGGATGCAGCATCACTCAAAATCAATAGCTTTCTGTTTCAGATGCCATTGCAGAAATTCACTATTCACAATCAGCCATGATTAATTTAATCCAAGAGTGAAATGTCCAATAGCAAGACGGTTACTGAGATTAAGTGAGTAGTATTCGGGGGCCTGGGTAGCTCAGTGGTAAAGACGCTGGCTACCACCCCTGGAGTTCGGGATGTGCTGAGTGACTCCAGCCGAGTCTCCTAAGCAACCAAATTGGCCCAGTTGCTAGGGTGGGTAGAGTCACATTGGGTTAGCCTCCTCGTGGTCGTTATAATGTGGTTCTTGCACTCGGTGGGGCGCATGGTGAGTTGTGCGTGGATGCCACGGAGAATAGCGTGAGCCTCCACACGCGCTAGGTCTCCGCTGTAACATCACAACGCCACCATGAGGACTTAGAGCGCATTGGGAATTGGGCATGCCAAATTGGGGAGGCAAAAAAAAAAAAAAAGTACTTTGTAAAGTAACATTGAAAGTATACTGTACATGAGTTGGCCGTGGATGCCGCGGTGGATGGCGTGAAGCTTCCACACACGCTATGCTCAACAAGCCACGTGATAAAATGCGCGGCTTGACTGTCTCAGACGCGGAGGCAGCTGAGATTCATCCTCCGCCACCCGGATTGAGGCACAGAGCACATTGGGAATTGGGCATTCCAAATTGGGAGAAAAAGGGGGAAAAGAATCCAAAAAAAATAAAATAAATTGAGTAGTATTCAGCTGGTCATGTGATTCTAAATTGGCAGCCCCCATAAGGATGCTTCTGCCCCATGTAAAATAAAACAGCTTTTATATAGTTACTGATATGACTAGAGTCCTCATCTCATGTGATGATTTTATACATGCGTTTCAAAATTTAAATTAATTTCTTTGGGAGTAAAACTTTTTTAATGGGGAAAAAATTACTGAGTGCACCTTTAGGTTTCCAGTCAAAAAACATTTGACCAACACTAATTGTGAGTGTGTCTTCACCTCCAAATATAACATACTTCTCAGTGAATCTGGAGCCAAAACAATGCAAGTGCAAATAAGCAATGCAGTTAATCATTCTTAGTGAACATCACTGAGTGTAGATAAGGGGGTGGCAGACTGACCAGGTAGACATGGTCGAAGATCTCGGTGGGACTGTCCATCTGGCCCAGAATGACGATCATCTCATTATCAATAAACTCTCTGAACTCCCGCAGGTTACAGACCATTTGCATCTCCAGCTCTGTGCGAATCTGAAGAGAAAAAAATTATAATAATACATTACGGGGTGAATCTCACGAAAACTGTCAAGAAATGTTCATGACATATTTTATGAAATGAAGAGCAGTTTAATGCATTGTGACATTATAATAGGTTTATAAATCCATTACAGTAATGCACATTTTATATATATATATATAAGTACATTTGTAGGGGGCCTGGGTAGCTCAGCAAGTACAGACGCTGACTACCACACCTGGAGTCACAAGTTCGAATCCAGGGCGTGCTGAGTAACCCCAGTCAGGCTTCCCAAGCAACCAATTGGCCCGGTTGCTAGGGTGGGTAGTGTCACATTGGGTTAGCCTCCTCGTGGCCGTTATAATGTGGTTTTCACTCTCGGTGGGGCGCATGGTGAGTTGTGCATAGATGCCGCGGAGAATAGCGTGAGCCTCCACACGCGCTAGGTCTCCGCTGTAACGCGCTCAACAAGCCATGTGATAAGATGCGCGGATTGACAGTCTCAGACGTGGAGGCAACTGAGATTCGTCACTACGCCACCACAAGGACTTAGAGCGCATTGGGAACTGGGCATGCCAAATTGGGGAGAAAAGGGGAGAGAGAAAAAAAAAAAAAGAGAAAAAAAAAGTACTTTGTAAAGTAACATTGAAAGTATACTGTACAGCACGGTAGCTGTACTGATTTTGATTTATGCTAATTTAAAAAAAAAAAACCCAGATGGGTTAATTTTCATTACTGTCCTAAAGTAAATTTTTCCTTTCACATTAATAAAATACTTTTTTTTTTGCATTGCAGTACTGGCAATGTTCATATTAATGATCCACAATTTTTGGAAGATTCATCCTACCATTTTTCAGCACTATTCACAGAATCTGCTTGTGGTATTAAAGGTATACAAATCTTATGGGTTTTACTGGATTTTACTTTCACTGGATGGGATTTAATAATGAGTTTTACTGGAGAAATTAGAACCATATAGAATAAAGACAGTGTGCTGTGGATGTTCGTACCTCTTTTGATGTGATGTTCTCCAGGTCCTTCTGCATCATGATCTCTCTTAGCCGGGTCTTAATCAGTCTCTCTGTGCGCTCCCTCTCTGTTGGCCTGTGCACATGAAATCCACAATCATAAATCATCGAGATTGGACTCAATGGGAGGCGTGCCTCCCCCATATGATTCTTTGTAGGTCTGTGTGATATTGTTTGAGAAGAACTTCACAAAAAACAGAGATCTCAGAACAAAGCCTTTGTTTGATTTCAACAAACAATTTGACAATCAAATCCCAGACCTCAGCCACAGCATGTGCGAACATGGTAAATGTGCGTCATCCCTGGGCCTCTTGTGCTGGGTTCACCATGGGACAAGTGTCTCTGCCCTGATAGCAACACAAGCTCTGATTGGCTCCCAGGGGACTGCATTGTGTTCTTAATCACTACCAGGAACCCTAAAAACACAAGCTAATGTAGGTCAACACCCTCAGCTGGTGGCTGTGTGCGTGAGGGCAATTTCTTTTGTAATCAGAGGGGTGAAAAGACCCTCTGATTGTTTCACGTTTCACTATGCAGGAAAGCTAAGCATGTTTACACATACTGGCTTAATTGACCTTTTAAGAAAGGGCCAGGCCACTTAGCTTGCTCAAGAAGTGACAGTGTAGAGTTACGATTCATTATGTTGCCATGAATATTCTTGTGAACCACCCATGCAAACTTCTAGCAACTGACACAAAGCAAGTTTCACACAAAGCAATTTACTTTAATGCCATGTCCGTCCCAGGCATGACACGATAACGCATCAAGCAGAAAATCTTAAATGTAAATCTTTGTTTTTATTATAACCAGCCATGATGGAACATTTTGCAGCGTTCTGCAGTTTCCATTTCTGTGCCATTATGCTGGGTAGCCCTTCCCACCATTAAATCTCAGTCCAAAATCCACTCCACATAACTGTACATTAAACATCAAATATGTTTTGATTGGCTGTTCTTGTGCTGCATCACACAGCATTTTCACTCTCAGTGTGGACAAAGAAATTGATTGGTGCTGGAGACTTGTATTACGTGTGGTGTATCTGTCAGTTTACAAAACTTAAAATGCATTCTTAGATGGGCACTTGTCCATGGGATTTATAAAAAGACAGACTGGCTCAAGTGTTACCACTAAAGAGCTCTCACCTCTCGAGGAAAATCTAATATCCCTATCGCTTAACCCTGCTGGCCCCCTTTAGGGTCACTCGGTCCAGAGTGTCTACAACAAGTAGTAGATCGACATTATTTCCCCCTCCCCCTTTCTCAAGCTTGCCTTTTCAGGCCACATGTCACCATCCATCAGCCCGTATACCTATCGGTCTCGCCCATTTTTCTGACTGTAAATCAATCCATCTCAGCGTGGAGCTATTTAAAGCCAACGGCCACAGTCATGCCTGCTAAAGCTAAAAACACATGCATGTGGGAACTGAGGGAAATTCCCCCCCACATAAAACAACTGTTAAGGCCATGTCTTGCATCCAGTATTGCACCATCTGACCGCTGTGCATCCAAGAAAAAAAAAATCAAGGAGTTAGCAATGTTTGTCTCGTTGATTTGGCAATAACATTCAGATCTATTCAGGGAACGTACTCCTTGTGTTTCTGTGATGCAAACTCGCCCCCTTGGCCTATATGATTGAATTTTGCGCTTGCATAGATTAAGAGGGGCCATTGGAGTCTGTGTGTGCATCTTCCAGAAACGAGGACCGAATCTCACAAACACTGCTGTTCACCTCTATTGACTATAAGAGTAACTCAAGTTTAGTAATCAACTATCAATGTAAATACAGAAAGCACATGCGCACCATAACAATAACCTTGATTCATAAGGACACTGACCCATATACAAAGAAGTGAGAACTATATATGTGTGCATGCATTACTCACAAGTCTGTGAAGAGCACAGGGGAGTCTGCGCGGTGGGACTGCACATCTTGCATGGCGTTCCACTCATTGATGCAGTGTTGATCAGAGGTCACACAGCTCTGATAGTAACTGGCCCAGGTCAGGAAGAGACTGCCAGGGTAGTAGTTATGACATCGGGCCACCTCACAAACCTTATGCAGCGACTGCAAGGCAGCCCTGCAAGAATGCGCAAGAGAAAGTACATTAAATTCACGTGTATTCCATTTCAATACAAAGGTTGTGGGTTCGATTCCCATGGAGCACACATACTGCTAAATGTTTACCTTGAATGCAATGTTAAGGGACGTTTACACAAAACATGTTGTGCATCCATTAGTGCTGTTTTTCCATTATTTTTCTTTGTAAACATGCTAGAAGGACATATTTGACTGTTGCTCCGTGTATCACTGTTTTTTTTTTTCCATCATCTCATGCAGGATCGCAGTGTTTTTTTTAGATGCCATGTTAAAGGTGAACTTAGTAACTTTTTGTTTGTGTCATCTTGGACTTACATTTACACCTAGTGGTGTGGATGCAGCATCATTCAAAATCAATAGTTTTCAGTTACAGTTGCCATTGTAGAAATTCACTATTCACAATCAGCCATGATTAATTTAATCCAGTGGTTCTCAAATTTATATGGTCACCCCCAACCCCCACCCTTTAAAAAAAAACCTAATCGAAAGTGATTACAATGTACAAGATTAACAGCATTTTCATTCATCTATGAAAACTGTATGAAAAGTTACACTTCACTGAAAAAGTATCTGAATGAATGAACATGTCACAATGCCAACATTGTTCTGTTATTTTGTGTATAATTTCTGTATTACATAAATACATAAAACATTTTAATTATGCCTATACACTTTCAAACCATACAAAAACAGAAGGAAAAATAAATAAATAAATAAAGTGATACTGCTGCAGGAGCAACCCCTGTGCATGAACACATTGCAAACCGAATCCTCCATTCATCTACACTTAAATAGCAGAACGTTTTCTCACAATGGAGACATTTACACTAAAGATAATAATAATAATTGCAAGGATTCATACCTGTGAATGTTAATCCACCTCAGTGGTATCTATAAAAGCATTTTTAAATTCCAGTAAACTTCCAGTAAGAATAAACGACTGTGATTGGCCCATCCTGGCCAGCGCTGAGAAAAGTAAAAGGTACTACGTGTCAGCGGCAAGACTGAGGGATTAGAAGATGGTGATATGCTGTCTAAGTTCCAAAAGCGCCATACAAGTCATCCTCAACTCTTGTGCCTTATATATCAATTCTTCTGAAGCCATTCGATAGTGTTGTGTGAGGGACCGACCGAAATATCAGTGTTAATACATCGTTTCACTCCATTTGAAACTGGCGTGCGAGACATCTTTGTTTACACCACACTTTGAGAACCACTGATTTAATACAAGAGTGAAAGTGTCCAATAGCAAGATGGTTACTGAGTTTAAGCGAGTAGTATTCAGCTGGTCATGTGATTCTAAAATGGCAGCCACCATGAGGGCACCCCTGCCCCATGTAGAATAAAACAGCTTTTATGAGGTTATTGATATGAGTCCTTATCCCATGTGAGTGGTCGTGATTTTATACATGTTTCAAAATTATAAATAATTTCTTTAGGAGTAAAACTTTTTTGAGGGGGAAAAAATTACTGAGTGCACCTTCAAGTTCTTCAAAAAAACTGCATCTTTTAAAAATGTGCTTTGAGACACCTGGGTTCTGTTCTATTCGTTGTGCTGTTGTCTAGCTTTTTGTAGCACAAGAATGCATTCAGTCTTAACGGACCCTATGTTGCTTTGAATAAAAAAGCCTGTCAAATGCATAACGTGAAAAAGGTATGAAAGTGAAATAAGAAATTTGTCATCATAGACACTTACCACATGGCCTGCACTGAAACCGGTTTGAAGACATGGACTCTGTTAACAGTGGATACACTGAAGCCCCTATTGAGATGAGAACAACAATTCCAGTGTGAATATTCTGCAATAACTCTTTTGAATTGATGCAGAAAATGCAGAACTTATGTGTTTGTGCATTATGCTTTACCCGTCTCCATCCAAGTGTATAAGCGTATCGCTCCACAAGGGTAAGACCAGCCCAACTGTGCAAGTGCTGCAGGAAACATCACCAGATGTTATGAGTACTACCATCTAGAGCAGCAAAAACCTAACCTAAAGCCAAGTGTATACTACAAGACTGAAACTCGCCCCTTCAAGTTTGATTTCTGTGACTCGTCTGCGACAAAAAGTGGCAGATCGTAATTGTAGTCAACTTGCAGTGCAAGCCCTAGCCCTAGGTGATGCTTTTCTAGTGTGCGCAACTGTGAGGTACGCTTCCACAGATTTCAAACCAGTGCAAAACTTCCTCCATTTTTTTCACCTCTTGCATTGCTATACATGCAAAAGTTTGTGAGAACAAATTTTGGGATCGTAACTACAGTCGGGAAGGAAAATTATCTTGTAATGGACGCAAATAATAGATAAGTTGTGTAAAGTGCAGAACAACATGACAGAACACAAGAAACGGAGTCTTTAGATGTGCCGGGGTGACGAGCTTCAGTCTTGTATTGTGCGCTTGGTTTAAAGATGGATTGGCTGTAATGAAAGCTACATTAAATCATCTGCAGTACTGACTGGTCTGAATTGCTGAAGTCCATTCCCAACACCACATTTTCCTCTGTGTCCTGTCTACCATTGGTGGACACAATCACCATGTAGCGTGTACGCTGTGGGTAAGCACTCTCTAACCGAACAGCCTATGAGAAAAGATACAGAAAAGGAAACATCACCATTTTTCCATTGTGATTTCTTGATTGTATTTTGAGAAGTCGGGAAGGTGATGGTCGTTTACCAGGCGGATAGTGTCCAAAGGGCGCAGCAGGGTGAACATGGTCTGCAGATGCAGCTGAAGGTCACCTAGGGAGGAACCAGGAGCAACCATAAACCTCAAGATAAAGAGCCACATTTGCATTCTACAGCCGAGTTACTCAGTCAGTTTCACTTCCTCTTAAAAAAGTTCCTTGTCTGGTTGGTGTTTAATTAGCTTGGCTTTATAAATCATGAACCGAAATATTCAACTGGTTGGAGAGTTATAAAACAGACATGGAAAGCAAGATTGTTACATACAGTGGCCCCAAAAAGTACATGGACATTTAAGCCACACTTTAAAATGGTATGGATGTGGTTGCATTATATGCAATATATCAAACTAAGTGGCATCTACAAATAAATAATGCTAGACTATTTCTCAGAACTAGAACTCTAAGAACTTCACGCCATTTTTGGAATTACTTTTAACCAACAGGTCCCAGGGTAGTCTGAGTGGATATTCCGCTAAAGATCTCACAGATGTCCTATCAGAGTAAGCACAGGTGTAGTTAATCACATAACTGTGGACATGTTTCACTAAGTTCGACAACCAGGAAGTGCCCGAATATTTTGATTTTGAACAAATATCTTTTGTGAAATATCCTGGTTGGAATATTTGTGCCAACTGTCTTTAAAATAAATACCATTTGGTGTAATATTTCGGTATCTAATACAATGATATTCATATATTTTTAATTTTGCCCTGAAAGCCAAAGTATACTTTAGTTGTCCACGTTGCTAATCGGAATGCACAAAGTATGCGTGATGCAAATTTCATCATCAGCACAGTTAGCACGAACTGTCTAGGCGTGTGGCCCAGATTATCCTAACACGTGGACAGTCAGCGTCTGTGCGAATCATCTGCGAATGTGCCTGTCGTTGACTGTACTATAAGAGTACCACAAATAAGTCATAGTGTGCATGCGCCGAACACGTTCATATTCGCTCATGGTCAAAAGAGCATACTTTGCAAGGCAACATGGCCGATCGGGTGTGATCCAATACAGAATGCAGAAAACGAAGTATACCTGATTTCATACCTGTGTGTTTGTTTTGCCGCTGTGTGATGCGGGGTACAACAGAAGTGGAGGAGTCATTTCCACGCGGGAGGAAGAGGGCGGCGCCTTTGACTGTAAGGAAGTTGTCACTAATACTGATGAAAAAGAGAGAGAGGCATACTGTTATAACATATTATACATATACCAAAGTTAAAACCCTGCAAAAAGAAAAACAAAACTGCTCAGATCAAACAGTTCAAATTTCAGCTAAACCTTGACTGCCTGATGTGCAAATATGTGAACCCAATCCAACTACGCACCCTCGATTTTAAGCATTTTTGTGTTCTGAAGTGTCAACACAACTCATAACACAACGCAACTACATGTTGCAATCTCAGTATTGCCACAAGGGATGCCATGGCAGAAATTAGTGTAAACTGTCTTGTATGGTCTCCAGTTCTCTTTTTCAGGTCAACTCCCATTATGGCAGAGCAACAGTTTGAAGAGAATCTTGGATAACAAGATATTTGGAAGTAACTATTTTGCTAGGTTTGTTACTGCCACAGTAATGTAAGAATGCATTGTAAGTATGTACAATGGGACCGCCAAGCATTTGCATCAGCGTTTCAGCACTTTATATATTTTTACAGATTATGTTTTTGGCTTTACACCATCACTACTATTATGGGTGCAATTTTAGACCTCAAACTGACATTGTAAAAGAAGCGAGGAGGCTCAGGCTGGGACGTGCGTGCATGAGAGAGAGGTTGTTTCCAGAACTCACTATGAAGTTGTTTTTCATCTGTGTGCCCGTGGCCTCTGCCCGGCAATGGCTCAACAACAGAGACATGTGACCTGTAACAGCTATCATGTACTACCTTTAACTTAGAGACTAGAGGCCCCTCTCAGAAAAAAATAAATAAAAAATACTGCTACTGTATAATATGGCACAGGCTTTGGACTTTCCACATCTGACAAAAAATAAATAAATAAATATTCACCCTCCAAGTAATTACTTGTGAGGAATTAGGGTTATTCTGCAGAAAAGCAAGCCCTTGGTCAACATCCACTCTCAGGATTTCAGGGGAGGAAGGATTGTAGAATAGGAGGGAATGCAAGAAGCACAGGGAAGTCACGCCCCGAGAAAAAAAACCAAAAAAAAAAAACACTCTGTTGAGCTCATATCCCAGTCACCCCTGACCCAGCTGTTTCCTCCCTCTCTCCTCTCCATTTTTCTCTGTCTAACTCACTGTCAGTCACTTTTACAGCTGGGTCAAACATGCATGAGAGATGCCTTGCGGTAGGGATGTGCCAAACATCTATATATATATTTATTTATTTAAATGGGGGGGGGTGTATATATATAAGACGCAATCTTTCATTTAAAAACAACTAAAAAGGACTTTTTTTTTTTGCTATAAAACATGTTTTCCGATTATAATTTTTTAAGTTGGACTATTTTTAAGCAAACTCTGCATCTTTTTTAGTCTTTAAAATGCAACCCTCATCGTGGGATGCTCTAAAAACAATGTGAGATGCAACACAGTGGTGATGCAAGACATTCGTCTGAAAGTGAATGGCTGTAGCGGCAGTGCTTTAAAGGGGATACATTTTAAGACAGAACCTTTCCGAAATGGTTTTACCTTTATTTATTTACCAAAATGTCTTAGTCAAAACAAAGCATGCTGTCAGCAGACAAATTAAAAGGTTGAAAAAAGCTTGATAAAAGTCAACCTTACCAACCATTTTGATTGCTTTTGTAGATACCTTTTAAAGATAGGAACTCAACACACATGCCAAAAGAGAGAAAAAATGTCAGGGAGAGAGGAATGGGAATTTGAGGGTTTATTGAAAACCGTCTGAGAAAACAAGCCAAAATAAGTGAGAAGTTATTTTCTTACTCTCCCACTTTCCAAACTCTCATAGCCTTTCTTGAAACCCATAGCATCAACTATCAGCACTCGAGAGGATCCTAGCTGAAGGCTGATTCAGGGTAGTGGCTAATTTTACACACCCAAAAATAAACGTCAGGGTGAATAAATGCAGGACTTTTACAGTGTTGGTAGCTACTGTATGTCATCTAATGTAACCAAACATGACAGTAGAAGATCCTTTGAAGGAAATTAAGGATGAAAGAAAGCTTGCAAACGCATTTCTGTACTTCAACTGGTAGAACCTGGATTGCAACACCAAGGTCATGGGTCCGATTATTAGGGAAAGTCAAAACCAGTAACTCAAAGTGTCTGCTTCAAGTGTCATGAACACTCAGCACCAGTCATTCACAACTCAGACTTACAAAAAGGCTCATGAAATAGGCAAAAAAGATGTATAAAGGGGTGTGTGTGTGTGTGTGGGGGGGGGGGGGGGGGTTGTCTTATTCCACTAGAGATTTCGAATTCTCTGCTGTATAGCGATCTAATGCTGGCAGCAGACTTTACTCATATACCTCATATTTTGTGACACTGATTCAACTTCAACAATTAAACATTTATCCTGCATGAACTGATCAAGACTTCAAATAGTGTACATGCAGTCTGCAATACACCAAAAGCTCAGGAACAGGACCCAGAGGACTGAACCAGGTGGATTTTTGCAGCAAACGTAGCACAGTATCCATGTTCAGGGAGCAGAGAGAAGGCACTGGGGCCATCCAATGCAATTTCCACCTGGTGGCATTTCACCGAGGCAGATATGTACATTCATACAGGAGAAAAAATACAATAAAAAACTCTGATGAGTCAGACATGTCCTGTCTGCACTTGTCTACACCATGCATAGGGAGAGAGAGAGAGAAAAGAGGGTGGGAGGGTCATCTTTTGGCATGTAGCACTGGACAGTACTTGTTAGGGCACAGACACAATCATCACTATGTAAGGGGCCTCTGAGAGCCATGCAACAAACTGAGAGATGTCTGACCCCCACCTGTCCCTGGCCATATTAGTCACTCTCTCACTAGAGAAGAGATAAATATAGGTCCAGGCAGAAGGCCTGATACAGACAGACAGACAGACAGACAGAGAGAGAGAGAGAGAGAGAGAATTCTGTCACCTTATGAAATACAAATTAGGTCCCTTGCCACTAACACAGAGAAATATAGTTATAAATATGATGAGATAGAGAGGTTAAATGATCCACTAGAGCTCAATTTTGATACTACAGGCCTAGTTTTTTTTAATTAAACAAGACATTGAGGCACTATTCTAGTTCAGATACGGTCCTACATTCTGATAGGCCCACATGGGTGCCCAATTAAAGTCATGCTGACTATACTGAGGAAGAGAGGAGGGATAAATAAACATGGCTAGCAGCAGTCAATGGATGTGTTTGAAACTAGCTTTTCATGCCAAATTCCTTGTACTTTAGAAAATATTTTATCTAACACACCCAGCACTCAACAGAAATGTGCATTTATAGCATTATCTCAGCTATATGCTGATGTTTCAACACCATCTTCCAGTGCTTCTTAGAGGAAGCGATTTCACCAAAGCAAATTATGTTTATGCCATATTTCAAAAGAACTGTGAGTGACTTTCCTATTACAACAAAAACCCTTAAGCCTATTAAGTTCTCATATCTGACTTAACATGGAATTAGTCCACCAAGACACGTGCTTGCAAGTACGTCACTGGGTGTATGAAGCAACGACTGGTACAACAATCATGTTTCACACTGCAAGTTTAAAACAACACTTCCTTCTCGTAACTTACACCTGTAATTTCCGTGTTAATCATTAGAGTTTGCAGACAAACACAAATCTATTCTTAGCTCATCTGTGTTTCTTTGAGGCAGTGTCCAGTATGAGGAAGATAATTTTACATGGTGCAATTTCAGCATGGGGTTTCCGATCAGGTACCTTTTGCCCTGTCTGACAGATTGATACAAATAAAAACTAGCTGCGAGTTAAGCTTTACAAAAAAAACTAACAAAAATCGAAGTCTACATATTTGCTGTTGGTAACATGGCCTGTTTAAGGTGTCAGTGAACAAGAAAGCAATAGGTGATGCAAACAAAGAATTTGCAAAAACAGAACTTCACTGTGGTGATTGAGTCTTATTTATTTACACATCTGAAGTCTAGCAGGGTGAATAACCTCAATGCTGATTCCTCTGCATAGGGAAGAAAATGGATGATGCTGTAACAGTATTGACTGATGTCAGGCGACTGCTCAGTCAGTCTATAGAAAGAGTCGCAAATCACAGTTCTATGCACTGAAACATAAAAGAACTGACTCTAAAGATTTCACACTCAGCTGGGGTGCACAGCAATTGGATTTGGTACACGCTGTTCATTTTGCTGTTTCAAGCTGACTGGGGTCTTTGAGACATGCAAAAAGCTGTGGTCGAAACAAGGTACCCATTACTGTAAAAAAGTTAAACCAAACAGGTTATGCAAATGTGAGTGAAAATCTCATTCAAATCAAATTTTGATTTGGTTTGACGCAAGAGTTGTGCAGTGGGACCATGCTGCTTCAATTAAGTTTGTTTTGAGATACATCATCACTTGCAATCTTGGCATGATTTTCATGGAACAGAAAACGATATATTTAGTTAATTGCCCAGGCAGCTCTTTTCCATACAGTGAATGTTGAACAGTGGCTGTCAAGCTTAAAAAAGTCTTCTAAAGCCATATTATAGCTTTGTGTGAGGAACAGACCTCGACTGAAAAATTTTCATTTTGGATGAACTATCCCGTGAAAGGGCCGTTCAAACACTGAATTTGCTTTTTGCGTTTTTGACCACTGCACCGCATCTCGCTGTTTTTTCACTGTCTCAAACAGGAGTGCCACTGTTTTCTTGACCCACCGTTGGGCCGCACCATGAGGACTCCGATTGAAGCTGGACTGTTTTCTGGTTCCACTCTCCATAAGAAGCAATGTAAAAACTACTGAAACGAGCGATCCAGATGAAGAACAACCACCATTTTAAGTGTTAGGGTACGTTTACACGACAATGATGTACTAAAAACGGAAAACTTTTCCTTTGCATTTTTGAAAAGTTTCACGTACAGACGACAAAGTTGTCAAAATGATCCCCGTTCACACGGATCCACGAAAACGACTAAAAAGGCTGTATTATGCATGCCAGGCCAGTAGTTGGCGATGTAAAGAAACACTATGCGCCTGTGCATATAAGCATTCTTCCACAGAGTGATGAATACAAACAATAAAGCAGAGCAATTTTGTCTGGACGGATGATGAGGTTGCTTTATTACTACAATTACTTTGCTGGAGAAGCGTCAATAAACTCAAATTCTTGAGCAGCACAAACACAGTCCTGTAGTCCGTCATTGCAGTTTTGAATGTCTCACGCGTTGTTTTGAAATACTCGCCTATAGACTGAACATGTAATACACGTGCGCATGACGTCATAGTTTTCACAAATTCGCGTTTTTGTATGTTTACACGGAGACGATAACGGCATCGTTTTCAAAAACTTGCACTTTGAAACCTGTTTTCGAAAGTCTGCGTTTTCAGGCCCCAAAACGCCGTTGTCGTGTAAACGAACAGCCAAAACGCATAAAAAGTTTTCCGTTTTTAGTTGAAAATGTTGTCGTGTAAACGGTCCCTTAGTTGGAGTAAAAATTTGTTCATGCTTAACATAATTAACCTCAGGCCATCGCTTCATGTCATCTGCCCAATCCTTAAACTTTGACCTGTGAGGCACTGGCAAAAGACGGTCATTGCGACTCTGTGAAGTATTGTCACTATGGAGGAAAAAATTTTTATTGAGCAATTTTTAAAAATGTAATACACTAAACATCACATTATCTATAAAAATTTTTTTTAAAAATGTCGATGCGAATGAAAACACTGGAGACCCGAAAACATGCTTCCGTTATGAAACATAGAACACTTCTGCATTCAGGAAAAAGGTGGATCCCAGCACTTACATTTGGGTGAACTGTCTCTTTAAGAACCTTACAATAAAATAAAACTATGATTAAGCTGAAATAAAAATAAAATAATAAAAAAAAGCAGCAATTAAAAAACCCCACACCGATCAATTCAAGGGTAAGGACCTACATATATAGGGTATGCAAAAGTTAATACATTTTGTAATACCAGGTTCAACCAGAAAAACAGCCCAGTTCCTAGAGTTTCCTCTGAGAAAGTTGGCTTCCTCAAAACTATTGCTACATAAAACCAAAACAATATTTCAATGACTTTATATGGTTCTTGTAAAAAGGTGCGGCAAGGTTAGGGTCAGTGAGTCAAAATTGTAAATGTGAATTTCACAACACATTGTTACGTCATTAAAGCTTGAGAAACACATCCTTTTCTGATTTCTGATGAGAAGTGATTATTTCGCAGTGTATTTTACCGTCACTGCATGCAGCTCCCCTTTAATAACTCTATGGGGAAGATAAAAGTCTTGCTTAAGTATATCAGTGCGGTAATAAAAACAAATCGCACCTAATAAATTAGGCTTAGAGATGCATCTAGAGATGGAGAAAGTGACAACTGTTCCCATAAATGCTGTGATTAATCTACATAATTATGAGATAAACACAGAGTTTAACTTACAGCTGGTTGATCTGGTTTTGGGAAGCGACGGCGTTGTCGGAGAAGTACGGCACGATTTTCGCCCCGCAGCAGGAGCAGAATCCCCGGGCAGAGGAGCCCTCTGTTACCGCCACACTCTCCAGGGTCATGACGGAGGACTCGGCAGCCGGACAGTGGCCGGATATCCTCAGCTAGACCACTCACCACTCAAACAGCCATGATATCCCCCACAAGAAATAAAAAACAAAAACCCTTTAGCAATAAACGGAGGGTGACTCTTACAAACTCAAGCGACTTGGGTGCCCAAAACCGGGTGTGAAATACGTCCAGTCAGTAAAAATAGTAAAAAAAATAAAAAATTTACTCCATCCATAAGGCCTTAAAACGACACCAATGTGGCCTTTAAAATAGCGTATCTTTTAAATGATAATAAAAACAAAAGTTTATTTTAAACGCGATAAAACTTAGTAAACAAACATAAAAAAAATAAAATAAAAAAAATGAAAACGTCTAAAATCATAATTCACATGTGTATTTGCTCTTGCATGGGCCGGTGACCCACACATAACACACACAGACGCACTCTGTATGAAGTGCTGTGCGGCGCACTAACACTTGAAATGAGAGAAGGAGGAGCTGCTAACATGTGCTTCAGGAAGGGCTCCACTCAGGGCTCTACAGACAAACGACACATCAGACTCCTGCGCAACGATACAGCGCAGCGCGGAACACGATCTCAGCTCTGCGATCTCGAGTCTGGAGTGGACTGAAGTGCATCCTTCTGATCAGACTGTTGTTTTCCACGGGCAGTCTAGAGGCTCTATAAATAGCCAAGGTTTAAAAGGAAGATCCGATCAGGGTAGAAAAATAAATTCAGCAAGCCTGGCTTAAACAACTTAGAAGCTGCTGGCTTGTTTGTGGGTGAATATCACAAAAACATGGGTGAATTAATGACAGAATTGTAATTTTTGTGTGAAGTTGAATTATCTTTAATAACTAGAGTTTTTAACTTCATCAAGATATTTGCCCGATGGCTTTAAAGCGGAAGTTCACATTTGCATATTTTGCCATAGCACAGTGATAGACATGTCTGGGTTTCATACATAAGCATCAGTCAGTGTGGTTAGCAACTGCAGCTCAACAAAGTCAGACAGCAGGGAGTCAAAAGTGAGATACTGGTCAGTGGTTCACTTTAACCTATTTACACTGCTTGTTAAAGAAATGTTCTGGGTTCAATACAAGTTAAGCGCAACCAACCGGGTTCTGTAAAAGTTAAAGGAACAGTTCACCCAAAAATGAAAATTCTCTCATAATTTAATCGCCCTTATGCCATCCCAGATGTGTATGACTTCCTTTCATCTGCTGAACTTAAATGAAGATTTTTTTTAGAAGAATTTGTCAGCTCTTTTGGTCCATACAATGTAGGACTGGGCAATATATTGAATATTAACAATATAATCGAGATCATTTTGCTGACGATGTAAAATTGACCAATATCGTGAATATCGCGATAATTTTAATGTGTTTTAATTTGGCCATTAAGTTTCATAAAGAGTGGATCAGTAGACTAATTTCACGATCCTTCAAGGCTGCACAATTAATCAAAATAACATTAAAATGGTGAGTTGGTCATGTGATTATTAATCTTACAAAAGGCTGTGATTTAAAGACAGATAAACACGGTCTGTGTGTGATTAAAAACAAACCGGTGACGTGCTGATCTGTGTGCACGTGCATGACGGCGCTCTCAGATCAGTTCTCGTGCATTGTGAAATCAAAGCAATGCAGGTTCAAGCACTTGCGCAGTTCGAAACATTATTAATCACTACAAGTTATTATACAAATCTACAAACATGGCATCGTATAACAGAAAAGGAGATTACAGTGTTTAAGGAAATGCAGAACATTGTAAACTGTCAAATACACACTGCCTTTTCTGTGTCGAAATAAAAGCTCCTTGTAAAATTTAAGTAAATATAGCAGCACTTTCGGTGTCAAAATAAAAGACCCAGGTGAAGATGAAGTAAACAGGACAGAAATATATTACTTTTGTATAACGCAAATGTAATAAGAATAATAATGATAATTCAGCATTACATTATAATAATCAACCTGACGTGTCCCACAGTAATAATTTAGTATTATGCAATGTTCAACTGGGGTTTCAGAAATAAGTCAGTAAAGTAGCTTTGCACAGTAAAAACATTTGAAGGTAAATAATGCTTTTTATTAAGCTACTATGTATCATTGTGTAGGAAATATAAATATAAAGAGCATATCAATGAAAATGATTGAAATTCATTCTCCCTCGTGTTTATTTAATAAACAACTAATTATTAGATTTTTATTTAATGTCTTTAAAATATTTAATCTACTTGGCTACAATGGCTGTTTGGATGAAATGATGGTTCCTCTGAAAACCCAAAAACTTTTGAGCAATATTTGGAGCAAATACATAATTATCGAGATATATATCGAATATTGTCAATAGGCTGAAAAATATAGAGATATAATTTTTTAAGACATATCGCCCAGCCCTAATACAATGCAAGTGAATGGGTGCCAAAATGCTGAAGCTCCTAAAATCACATAAATCAATATTAAAGTAATCCATAAGACTCCAGTGGTTAAATCAGTCTTCAGAAGCAATATGATAGGTGTGGGTGAGAAACTGATCAATATTTAAGTCTTTTTTTAAACTATAAACTCTCCTCCCTGCTCAGTTAATCTCCACTTTAACTTTCACATTCTTCTTCTTGTGTTTTTGGTGATTCACATTCTTCATGCATATCGTCCCCTACTGGGCAGGGAGAATAAATTTTAGCAAAAAAGGACTTAAATATAGATCTGTTTCTCACCCACAGCTATCATAACACTTCTGAAGACATGGATTAAAACACTGGAGTTTTATGGATTACTTATGATGCCTTTATGTGCTCTTTGGAGCATCAAAATTTTGGCACCCATTCACTTGCATTGTATGGATCTACAGAGCTGAAACATTGTTCTAAAAATCTTAGTTTGTGTTCTGCAGAAGAAAGTTATACACATACATATTTCTGGGTGAACTATCCCTTTAAGCTCAATTGACAGTATTTGTGGCATAATGTTGCAAAACCACAAAAAATCCCTCCTATTCTTAAAAAAAGAAAAAGATTTAAAAAAAAAAACCGAGGTTATAATGAGGCAATTGTGTCATTTATCCTTGACAGAGAAATGAAGACTGTAGCTTGACAATGCAAAAACCCATTGTAGCTCGATTATTACAGCGCATGTAAATATGCTAGGCCTACACTTTTCAGGGAAATCAACCTACACATTCTATCGTTGTCTCTACACATTAAGCTGGGATCTGAAAAACTATTTCAAGTTTCAACAACCAAAAAATGACAGAATGCAGCTCTACACACTTCTATCTCCTTAAAGTAAAAGTTTACCCAAAAATGAAAATTCTCTCATCGTATACTCACACTCATTCCATCCCCGATGTGTGTGACTTTCTTTCTTCTGCAGAACACAAATGAAGATTTTTAGAAGAATATCTCAGCTCTGTAGGTAAATATAATGCATGTGAAAAGTGACCAAAACTTTGAAGCTCAAAAAGCACATAGATGCTGTATAAAAGTAATCCATAAGACTCCAGTGGTATAATCCATGTATACTGAAGTGATCCAGTCAGGTCTGGGTGAAAATAGACTAAAATATAACTCCTTTTTCACTATACATCTTGATATCAGCAGTCTCTTTGGTGACACGATTTTATGTTTGGTTACACTATAGCACCATCTAGCACTCTACACATGCGTCAAGCACAAGGAGGTGTATTCGAGCTTGAAATCATGATCGTGCCTAGAAACTCCAATGGCAAGATGTACAGTGTAAAAGGAGATACATTTTGGTCAGTTCACACCCCATTAGATCACTTCAGAAGACATGGACTGACCCACTCAAGTCATGATATGGATTACCTTTCTGATGCCTTTGCATGCTTTTTGGAACTTCAGAGTTTTAGTCACCATTCACTTGCACTGTATGGACATACAGAGCTGAAATATTCTGCTAAGTATCTTTGTGTTCTGCAGAAGAAAGAAATCATACACATCTGGAATGGCATTAGGGTGAGTAAATGATGAGAGAATTGGGAGATGGAAGATTCGGCGCTGCCGCTGACTGAATTAAAATTCAGCTCAAGCTGAATTAAAGGGACAGTGCAGTGTTGATGGAGTCATGAAGATACTGTAGATATTGATAAAAGATAAAAGTAGATATTGCACAGAATAAGCATATATTTGTAGTCAAGTGGGTTTTTGTAATATTTACAGCTCGTATGAAAATAAAATGAAATGATAAAAACAAACAAAATAAAACTGCCTACACTATAATGTAATATAGAGCACAGGTCTAAAGGATTTACATCAATACCCATATAAATAGCCGAGTGCTAACAGAAAAATAAATGCATGTGACGCCACATGTGGTCGGTAACTTCAGAACTTATCTCAGATTTGTATTGACGATGGATGACATAAGACTTTGTGGAGAAACAAAGTGCTCTGTTACCTTCAGCTTACTTTTCAGAAGGATTTATTAATGGAAAAAGTATGGGATCTTGCATTTACCTCAGCTGTTGTTGCAGATGGTGAGTTAATATTCTTGGAAGTGTGTCCTTTTTGTAAAGTACTCAACACTTAAATGTTTTGAATGCTGTTTGAAAAAAGATATATCGCTATTCATTGGTTGTGCATAATTACTTATTCCTGACAATATTATTAAGTGTGATTGAGCCAAACTGAGAGATCAAACTGTCCTCTGTTGCAAAACAACATTCATCCCATCGTCCTCCCCCTCCACTTTCCACTAAATTATGTTTGAAATGAGCAGAGCTTATGTTGGCTGCCTGTCACTACATGAAATAACGCTACAAGACAACATCGATTACATCAGTGTAAGGAAATACAGTTATACCCAGTAAAGAGAGCAGTGCATTCAGTGATGACCAGGAGTCAGAGTTGAAGTTTCAGTCAACAGAGAGAGTTTACTGATTTCCAAAGGCAATAGACAGAAAGTGAAAATGAGTTGAGGATCTAACCTCGAACTATATTAGATTACAGAAATAACAGTAATTATAGGCATATGTAATGAATTTACATAATCTCTTATGAGTTCGGAGATCTGATAGGTGAACAGTAAAAACAATTCTAGAAATCTTACAAACATGATGTTCTGTTTAACTACGTGAATGCAATCATTCAAAAGATTATATTTTTAAAACACTAAGTCAAGGTGGTAAGCAGAAATGGGTCAGAAGTGCGTCTTCTCTAGAGATAAACTGCCGTCCAGTTCCTTTGACTTAGTCACATGAATCTCAAAACTACAAACAATCCCTCCAATGACATCATTTGACAGAACACAGCATAGGCTATCTTTTCTCTCAAGGTTGAGACACACTCACTGAGACTCAGCCCTTATCCAGCTTTTGATTATAACAATTACTATTGAATGTACTCAACTCATCAATAGGCTGAGGAGACAGGGGTGAATCCACCCCTTCACTAGCATCATGTCGATAAGATTTCATGACGATTTTAAGTTTGTAATACTTATCAATACTCACTCATGATAACGTTTTTATAACTTTATTTTCTGTATAGAGTGCTGCAGTTTCTGCCGGAGAAACGCTGTTGGTGTAAAAGCACAAGCGTTGTTTGCTCCGAAAGTTGTCATGACGCACTGCTTCAGCTCGGCTCACGTGCTGCTCCGGCGTGTGATGTAAAACAGGCGTAAGTTACATTATATCACATTCTGTGTTCCTCTCCATTCTTTCTTCTGACAACACAGAATTAAAGCCTTATCAAAGAAACACCTCCAGCCTGTTAAGCACATGGTTGTGTAAGCTACTTTGTTTATATCATCCCATTATGACTTTTGACTCCCTTGGCTGGTAATTGGAGATGCTGCTGTTGTCATGTCGTGTTTACAGAATCATTAATCCCTGTTGTGCAACGGCTTGCCCTCTTGCATGCAATGTCCAGGAAAAGGTCACCAGTGTATTCGAGATTATGGATGCTCCCTTGATTACCCCCATTTCATGACCACAGTGTTTAAGGGCCAGCTGTTTCCTATACTGGAAGCTGGGAATGCAATACCAATTCTTCACATCTTCATTAAAGATGGTAAGCCACATGGGAAATATGACCAGCTAACAACTGCTATCTTGTTGCACAACTATATGGAATAAATGATTAAATAGACAGGTCATTATCAAAATATGGTGACAAACATGTTCCTTGACTTTTCAGTAACAAAAAAGATTTTAAATAGTCAAAAAACCCATTTAAAAGGCACCATTCTATAACCTAACCTTTTGTTGATTAAAACAAAATGGTTTGGCTCTATAGTTTTAGACACATTTTTGAAATATTTAAATTTTATAATTTAATATTTAAAAAGTTATTTGAAAAAACCCATGTCCCCTTAATCTGGTACACAACTTGTATGACATTTACTGTTATGTATGTTTAAAAAAAAAAAAAAAAAATATGTATTGCTTTTGTCTTCTCAGATCAAGCATTAGTGCAAGGTGAACACTAATGAACAAGAATGAATAACAAAATGAGCTGCTTTTTCATGCTTTTTCTGAAAAAAATAAATAAATAAATAAAAAATAAAAATAAAATAAAAATCGCTTCTGTCTTCTGGCCAAAAAAAAAAAAAAAAAAAAAAAAAAAAAACTCGGTCACTGCCTTGGTGGCGTGTTCCCACCCCACCCACAGCCAGTGATTATTTCAAGGAAGCCGGATGTGTATTTTCAGTGTTTCAAGGCATTAACTCAGCTGGGAGTTCAGACAGTCAAGTGATTAACACCTCCCGCTGAGAGGGGCTAATGTGTTCTCTGTCTCCCTCTGCCAGGCCAGTGATTATGTTAATGAAGCTAACACCTGGGGGTGAATCCCACTGTATATTTGCTAGCATTTTTGTCCCCAAAAGAAAAACACACAAAATAAAAATAAATGCTGAATCAACAAAAATGGAGTACACACAAAAACATACAAATAACAGTGAAACCTTTTCCTTCCATCCATCCATACACACATACATACATCCAGTTTGGACACACTTGAATGAGGCTAATTTATGTTTCTCATGATTCTATAAACATTCTGATCTTAAAGCTCATGCATAACTGCTTGATATTTCTTGACCTTATTCAGCCCGCCCCTTTTCAGCACTCTGTGTTTGGCACTTAACTTCCTGTTTGTATTGAAGCTACTGAGAAGAGTCTATAAAAATGGATTACGTGAGGGAGCACAGAGCGTATTTTTCCACCAAGTGTTGATAGTGTGAGTCTTCACCATCCCTTTACAACGTGAAAATGCTAGTGAGGTGTTTTTTCTGTCACTGGAAATGTTCATTTTTCAGACACATTGGACCTGGCAGATCACTTTCAGACAGCTATGACAACCCTGCACTTTTACATGATACAAGAGTTTAATTGTTATACTTGTAATTCTGCTTTATTTTTTAGGTAGAAACATGTAAATGATTTGTGTTAAAAAGTGACATTTCAAACCGTGACACAATAATACAATATTTATACAACATTTATACAATTTCACAACAAGGAAAAGACATTTGTACTTTGTAAAATTTATTTGTCACCCCACATTTTTAAAAGGCTTAAATGTGATTAAAATGGTTGTAAACGGAATACAAATAAAATGTACACTTTTACATATGTATACAGGTGCATCTCAATAAATTAGAATGTCGTGGAAAAGTTCATTTATTTCAGTAATTCAACTCAAATTGTGAAACTTGTGTATTAAATAAATTCAGTGCATACAGACTGAAGTAGTTTATTTAAAACTGGATCTATTTTTCTCATTCTGTTTCCTGGTGCATGTATTTCCTGCTTTCCATCTAAACCACTCCTTTCTCTATAGCTCCAACACTAATTTGAGCTGTTGGAATGAGGCCAGTGCACAAAGCAAATGTATTGCAGGCAAGCTAAGACCAATCATGCTGGATGCTGTGTATCACGTTGCTTTAAGATTCATATCGAATTGCAAACCCTCAACACATCTTTGCACTTTGTATAATAGAGTAGCTTGGCCTTCTTTGTCCACTAGAAGAGAAATGCATTGGTATTCAACTATTTACAAGGCTATTTTGGGGTTTTTGCCTTCGTATCTCTACTGTTTGATTCAATGGAACAGCGTTGGGAAATATCCTCTTCGCTCTCAGAATTGTTATACTCTTTCTGTTCCCCATGTTCGAATTGAACTAGGTAAAAAGGTTTTTAAGTATGCAGCACTGTCTGACTGGAATTCTCTCCAAGCGAAACTGAAATTACAAAACTTGGTGTCTATGGAACATTTTAAATCTATCATTCAGCAACTGGAAGATGAATCAGTGATTTTTAGTGTTTTAAATGCCTGTTCCCTGTTTGTATTTTTTTATTTTACTTAAGTTGTGTATTTTTGATTTACTTGCTGCCCATCTTAGCCAGGACACTCCTGTAAAAGAGATTTTTAATCTCAGAGAGGTATCCTGGTTAAATAAAGGTTATAATAAAACAGTCCATAAAAACAAAATGAATGCACTGCAGGCCTGCTATGACTTAATAGTCCAATAAACTCACAATAAATGCAAATGTTGATGATGATAACAGTAGTGCTAGTCCATACCACTATCTTTAACAGACAGATTCTCAAATATTTTTAGCAGCTGCAGTTTTTGTTGTAATTCTTAAGCCTGCTGAATTAAAATTGTTGTAACATGGTTTTTATGCATTAACTACTTTTTCTGAACAAATTGGGTTTTAAAAGCACAATGCTTGGGAGTCGCATGGCGCCATGAAAGGTTCGGACGTGCGAATGGCGAGCTCTGCGCACTTTGCTAGTTTTAATACTTTTTGTGTCATAAACCAGTGAGATTCGATTTACTCTGATTCTTTACTGTTCTAGGAAGACAATATGTCAAAGAATTCAAAATCCTCAGGCTCTGGAGACATTAAAAGACACTTACGTGCTCAAACTGAAGCCCCTGAGCAGCAGGCTGAAAGCCCGGGAGTCAATTTGACGGTGAAGGGAATTCGTCATCAATTGATGAACTTTTTGGCAATGCTGACGAAGGTCATTGCTGACTTGGAGGATCTTGCCGTAATATGTCGATCGATCACTGCCATGGAGACGAAATTCACTGAGATGGTTACAAGAGTGGGGGATGTCGAGAAACGGATTGATTATCTGGAGTCATCACCCGCTAGTGACCAAGGCAGACTTGGAGCGTGTCTGGGAAAAGTTGGAAGACTTGGAGAATCGTAACCGGCGAAACAACATCCGAACTGTTGGAATTCCTGAGGACAAAGAAGGCCAACATATGGTGAAATTCATAGATGGGCTCTTCCCGAATCTGCTCGACATAACAGGCCATAAGCTGGAAATTGAGCGAACTCACAGAGTTCCGGCTCGGAGATCCACAGAGGGAGACAGACCCCGATCAATTCTGGCCAAATTTCTGAGATCTGATAAAGATCTTGTGTTACGCGAGGCAAGGAGTAAAAGAAGGCTTTCTTGGAAGAACCACAGCATTTTCTTGTTCCCAGACTTTGTGAATGCGACGAGAGAAACATGATCAATTCAAGGAATACAAGAAACTCTTACATCAACGGAAGGCTGCTTTTGCACTGATGTTCCCGGCCAAATTGAGAATAGATATGAAGGATGGCTGCAAAATATTTACATGCCCACAGCAAGCAATGTCCTTCATAAAGTCAATGGAATGAGTAAGTCATTGTGTGATACTCTTGATGCAGCCAAGTGAGCCTGACTCACTGAACATTCACTTGACCATCTGAGGAAACGGAGCACCTTTTTTGTTTCTTTTTGTACTGGTTCCGCCTAGCGGCTGGAGTTTGTTTTGTGGAATAACACTCCTTCGGGACAGTTTGTGGATGAATCTGCACGTTCTTTGTGCTTATGCCTCCTGTTGGCTGGAGTTTGTTTTGTGGAAAATTTCTTGCAAGAAATTGGAGTGATTAGGTCATTTGTTGCACACATGTAACAGCCAAATGGGCCGGCTCACTGAACATTTGTTTGACTGCCCGAGGAAACTGAATAGCTTTTTTTTTTTGTGCTGGTTCCGCTAGCGGCTGGAGCTTTTTTTGTGGAGGAACACACCTTTGGGACAGTTATGTGGATGAATCTACACGTTCTTTGTGTTTATTCCGCCTATTGGCTGGAGTTTGTTTTATAGATTATTTTCTGTTGTGTAATTCTCTCACAAAATTTGTATAGAAGCAAAGTTGTCGCGGGGGCTCTCGTAGGCGTACATGGACTGTTTGAGTTTGGAGGGATGGACACCAGTTGGCGCTGTCGTGCGTGGGGTTAATATGAGTAAGAGCAGGGGAGTCATTACATTGATGAGTAAGCACCTAAAATTCAAATGTCTCAAACAGATTAAAGATAAATTAGGAAGAGTCATTATTGTTTTAGCAGAAATTAATTGGGAGGAAACTTTAATCTTTTGATGGACTCAGTCCTTGATCATAGTCTAAGTTTAAGTCCGTCATTTCATCTGTTGTTGATTGCTCAATTGGAAACATGTTAGTCTCAGATCACACCCTGGTTTGTTTAGAGATGTTGCCACATATGGAGAAAAAGAAATGATATAGTTGGCGCTTTAATGTATCCCTTTTACAAAAACTTGAATTTCAACAAATGATAAAGACCGAAATCAGTGTTTATATGGAGACCAACTGGTCCTCAGTATCCTCTGTGGCCGTGACTTGGGAGGTACTTAAGGCAGTTCTTAGGGGTCAGATAATACAGTATGTCTCATTCATCAAAAAATCCAAAGCACGAGAACTCGTGGAGTTGGAAGGGAATATTAAAAGTGCTGAGGCAGAGCTGAAGCACCAAATGTTGTCTGATGGCCTCAGAGAATTGACCCGATTGAAATACAGATATAACACTATTTTGTCACGGAAGGTGGAGTTTTGGCTATTCAGGGCAAGACCGTCATACTTTGAGTCGGGGGACAAAGTAGCAAAACCTCTGGCTAGGTATATAAAGCAGAGGAGTCTTTTTCTACCATTCCCTCAGTGAAATCTGCTGGTGGTGAAATTGTTACCTCGGCCATTGATATTAATAATGCTTTTAAAGAATTCTATCTTGATCTCTATAGTTCCACGTCTTCCTCTACTGATGAAGATATTAGAAACTTTGTGGAACCTTTAGAACTCCCTAAACTGATGACTGAGCAAAACATTTTTCTTGATTTTGAGATAACATTGGAGGAGCTTGGCAAGGTAATTAAGGCCTTGCCCATAGGCAAGGCTCTGGGGCCAGATGGCTTTGCTGCTGAATTTGTTATATCTTATGCTACAGAACTGGCTCCACTTTTGCTAGAAGTTTATACGGAATCATTAAAGAATGGAAAGCTTCCGCCAACCATGACACAAGCCCGGATCAGTTGGATTCTTAAAAAGGACAAAGATCCAAGCAAGTGTAAGAGTTACCATCCAATTTCCCTGATCCAGCTAGATGTAAAAATATTGTCAAAAATTTTGGCTAACCGATTAATTTATGACATCTCTTATACATATAGATCAGGTGGGGTTTATTTGGGGCCGCAGCTCTTCTGATAACATTAAGCGTTTCATCAATATCATGTGGTCAGTGGCGAATGATCAGACTCCGGTCACTGCCATCTCACTTGACACCGAAAAGGCGTTTGATATGGTAGAATGGGATAATCTTTTTACGATTTTGGAAATGTATGGGTTCGGGAATACTTTTATTGGATGGATTAAGTTACTTTATAGACACATGGTAGCGGCGGTACAAACAAATGGATTAATTTCAGATTATTTTATTCTGGATAGGAGCACCCGGCAGGGTTGCCCTCTTTCCCCATTATTGTTCTGTCTTGCCCTGGAACCATTAGCAGCCAAGATAAGAAAGGAAGATGATTTTCCAGGGGTGGTCACAGGAGGTAGGGCACATAAGCTTTTGCTTTATGCAGATTATATTTTATAATTTGTCTCCGACCCTACTAGATCTATGCCTTGCCTCCACAGAATTATTCATTCCTTTTCTAAATTCTCAGGATACAGAGTTAATTGGTCTAAATCTGAAGCTTTGGCTCTGACAGCGTACTGCCCGGTAACGGCTTTTCAGCTGGGCGCCTTTCATTGGCCCAAACAGGGCATTAAATATTTGGGTATTTTATTCCCAGCAAATGTGTGTGATTTAGTTAGAGCTAATTTTGACCCTTTAAGTGAGGTGGGCTTCATTACATTTATCTATGATTGGGAAGGTTAATGATAATAAAATGAATTGTATTCCAAAATTCAACTACCTGCTACAGTCTCTCCCTATGGATGCAGGGCTCCAGACTAAAAAAAATGACTAAGGAGCAATTGGCTCCTAAACTGAAACATTAAGGAGCCAAATGGCTGTTTTTAGTCACCAAATCACAGAATTGCTTGATTTGGATTGCTGTTCAGAAACAAGATAGAAAGCAGAAGAAAGACTATAAACCATTAATCTGAGGTTTAATAAACAGTATACAATATATAGTTGAGAAGGTAAGTTTTTATTTCCTCTTGTCTCATAAATGTTCACAACACTTTCATAATTTATACAAATATAAGAGATAAGATTTTTTTTTTTATTTAATACTGCTCTTCACAATCTACATTACAGATAATTACATATAGTATGTATATAGTAGTTTGTTGTCTTCTTGAGCATCAGTGAATGTTTTCACCTTGTGTAATAGTTGTGAACAAGTCCCTTAATTGTCCCAAGTGTCAAAAGCTTGCTCTCTCTCTCTCTCTCTCTTATATATATATATATATATATATATATATATATATATATATATATATATATATATATATATATATATATATATATACACACAGTATATTAATTGTTTTACAATATTGCCTTAGTCTTTTAGTGTTACCAGATGGCCCAGACACAGAGACTACAAGAGTGCAAATTGAAAAAAATCCCAGATACAGTTTATTGTGCTACTCCAATCCCAATCAAAAAGTGGTACACAATATGGGACTTTTAATTGTAAAGAAGCACAAAATACATATGGGACTCTTATTTTGAAATGTCTGCACTCCCAGTTTTGAGCTCACTGACGGCTGATTCGCTGAGAAAGTGAATCTGATTCAAACTGCTAACCTGAGCTCCTGAGTTCAAACCCTCAGTTCTTTTCTGGTGAATCATGAAAAAGATCCGGTTCAAAAGAATCACTTGGTCATGACTCTCTTGCGCTGGGTTTATTGTTGTTGCGTGCGGCTCAGCGAGCTCATTAGAAACAGAATGGGTGAAAGTCGGTGCGAGACACACTGGTGGTGCGCGCTCTAAAGATATATTCAGTAACTCACAAGATGATATCTGACACAACCCGACTGTTGCCAGTGGTGACTAGATTTTAAATTATAGTCGCAATAAATGATTTTTGGTCGCATTTGCGACCATTTTAGTTGCAGTCTGGAGCCCTGAGATGTCCCCCTGTCTTATTTCAAGCAATTTGTTAGTATAGCGAAGTCCTTCATTTGGAATGGTAAACATTCCAGATTATATTTCAGTAAACTGCATAGGCTGATTTACAAAGGTGGGCTAGGACTACCCAAGATTTTGTTTTATTATTATGCATTTGGTCTCAGACATTTGGCTCATTGGTCGCTTCCACCTGAGGGAGCCCCTCCCTGGTTTTGTATTGAACAGGAAGTTCTTGCCCCTATTTTGCCACTGCAACGCCTTTCTATCAAACTAACCAGAGAAGTTAAGTTACACCCCATTATCTCACATTTGCACTCGGTATGGACAAAAGTGACCAGACATTTATTTAAATGTTACCTTGAGCATATGGCTGAACCCAAAATTATGTATTACTAAGTCCCCTTTCTGCTGGTTAGAGTGGATTTTGAGGGGGGTTACTACACTCTGTGACCTATATGAGAGTGGAGTGTTCAGATCCTTTGAAAATTTGGTTAAACATTTTATGATTCCCAGATCTCAGTTTTTTTTAGGTATTTACAGCTGTGCCACCTGCTCTGTAACATTTTTGGGAGTAGCACACACCCCCCCTAAAGTGGCAGACACTCTGGGAGTGGTGATTACTGCTTTTGGAAAAGGTCATGAGGCAACAGTGTATTACTCCCTGCTAATTCAGAGTCTGGGGGATGGAGCTTTAAATTTTATCAAAAGATTATGGGAGAAAGATTTAAACTCGGCATTGGAGGAGGGAGTGTGGGTTAAGATTTAAAAAAATGTCAAGTCTACATCTAGAGATGCAAGGGTGCGCCTTATGCAATTCAAGATTTTACATTGATTCCATTAGACCCCCTCTAGATTATATAGGCTTGGTCTTAAAGACACACCCACCTGCTGGCGATGTCAATAGGAAGATGGACACACAACCCATGGGGTAATAGTGGAGGTTAAGTATTGATTCTGTTTGTATATGTTTTACTGTTCTTTGTTTAATATATGAATCAATACAAAAAATTTTAATCACAAAAACAAAAAGCACAATGCTTGCAGTCCATTTTAAAATGCCTCCAAGACATCACGTGACAGCAAATCTACTCTATCAAATAGTGTACTATGACAGCATTTGCAGACTACTGTGTTTCTGAGAGTACTGCAGATCCCCTTTGCAGCCTTTGAAATCATATGTTATTAAGTGGTCGTACCCTGCCAGATACACATTTATTTAGGCCAAGTGTTACATAATCAAGGGTCATGTTGTTGCATGGGGTGGGGGGGGGGGTCGGGTCTTTGGGAATAGTCAAATGAAAACACACACGCAACAGTCAGATAGGAGAGGATCGCAAGGAAATGACTTCATACTCGCCATAGAATTACCTAACATGCCATGTAATTGAGGCCATATGTTTAACGCAATTTAAAGTGCCAAGTTTTGAGGTGCCTTGTAAGCTTGACCTGAAGGTTTTAACTCTTTGTCTTGGATACTGCAAAAACAAAGCCTGATGTCATTTAAGACCCTCCCAGACAATTCTAACTCTGCGGCAAGAAGCCAAATGCCGTTGCATAACTGAGGTTAAATAGCGATTGCTCACCCAGGATTCTTTTGATTCAAATTAGACCACAGTCTGAACTCTTTCCAGATCCTATCAACCATGTGCTGCTGAACTTCATAAGCACGCGTTATATTCTTGCAACTCTGAAAGAAGCCTTGGGCTGGTATTTGAGGGAATAAGATGAACAGGTTTTTTTTTTTTTTTTTTTTTACAGTTAATGCCCTGCAGGCTCTCTTGTAATGTGCGCTTTAGGACAAACCACAATGACAGTAGTTACAAGGAATCGGTTAATAAGCATTGTCAAAATAAGAGGCAGACATAGACAAAACAAACAAGCCTAATGTGTGTCCTCTAAATACACATATATCGCTCTGCCATGCAAATGCAAATTCTGTACTGTACTGGACAGCATACAGCAGTCACGTACACAACATAGTCACAGGTTAAATTCTTAAAAAAAAAAAAAAAAAACAACTTCCCTCACCATCTTCCTGGTTTAACTAGACTAACTCCAAACTAATACTAAGTAATTTTGGTTCACATCTTAGTCAAAGATATTAATTGTGAGGTCAACTGATAAAATCATATGTTGACAAAGACTTTCACTCTAACTTTTGTTTGATTTCTTCACTATATCTGTCCATAAAAGACAGGTTAATCTATGGAGTTACCCATTTTGAGCTTGAAACAAACACTAATATAAACTCTCAAACACAGTGAGGGTCTGAATATCAAACTTAGAGTCTGAACCTTAAACCATTAAAAACAAGTCATAGACTGTTAAGAATACTCCCCCAGGTGGAGATACTGCATATCATAGGATGTATTGAATCCTCAATTCAGTGAAGGCAATTTTTGAAATGTATCTTTATTAGGAAAAACTCAATTCAAAAACAAAGATGAAATACGTGGTACAATTAATAAAAAAAAAATTGGGATTTTATGCTAATGGATGAACTGTTAGAGAAAGGCTTGAGGACGTACCTCCTGGGCTGAGAATGCCGGTAATCTTCAGCACTGCCCACCTCCTGCAGAATGCAGATTGGGGGGGGGGGGGGGGGCGGTAAGAGAAGAGACTTGTCAAGAGACCTTGTCAGACCTGGGGAACATTCAAGTAGATTGCAATGGTCTAGCAAATCCACCACTGAACTTGCAATTGTACCCTTCAAGGAATAGTTTACCCATAAATGAAGATTCTCTCCTCATTTACTCATACTCATGTCATCCCAGATCTGCATGAATTTCTTTCTTCTGCAGAACACAAATGAAGATTTTTAGAACAATAGCTCAGCTCTCTAGGTCCATACAGTGCAAGTGAATGGTAAACAAAACTTACCATAGCACCATAAAAGTAATCCATACAACTCCAGTGGTTAAATCCATGTCTTCTGAAATGATCAAATTGATTCTGGGTGAGTTATATTAAAATATAACTCTTTTTTTCCCCACTATAAATCAGCAGTCTTTTGGCGATCATGATTTCAAGCTTGATTACACTTCCTAGTGCCATCTAGCGCTCTGCGCATAAGTCATGCACTAGGAAGTGTAATCAAGCTTGAAATCATGATCGTGCCTAGAGACTGCAATGGCAAGATACAAGGAAAAAAGGAGTAATATTTTGCTCTGTTCTCACCTAAAACAGTTTAGATAGCATCAGAAAAAAAAATGGATTAAACCACTGGAGCCATATGGATTACTTTCATCCTGCCTTTATTTGTTTTCTGGAGCTTCAAAGTTTTGGTCACCATTTACTTGCATTGTATGGAACTACAGAGCTGTCACATTCTTCTAAAAATCTTTGTTTGTCTTCTGCAGAAGAAAGTCATACACATATTGGATGGCATGAGGGTGAGTAAATGATGAGATAATTTTCATGTTTGAGTGAACTATTCCTTTTAAATGTACAACGTTAGGCTGATAAACTTATAAACTTTACCCAGTAGTATTAGCAAGAAACTGACAGGAAACAACACAACTCATCCCAAAAGGAATTAAAATGTTTGTTTTTTTAACCTGATCTACAGTGGCACACCAGCCATTAAAAGATAAACTGACCATTTTGAGAGATAATAATTATAGAGTTTTGTTTTGCTTAAATAATAAAATAACTTCAAGAGCAAACCGAAGCCTCTTCCAACCGGTCCGGCAGTGGTCTGAAAAAATACATTGTGTGCTAGCAGCAGTAGGCCTAAGTAAATATAAGGAAAATATAAGTATATGTAGAAATGCACAATAAGGCATATATATATATATATATATATATATATATATATATATATATATATAAATACAAATCTGTTATACAGATACATAATGGCAGAAGAGGCAGGATATGTTGGGTAAATATAAAAAGACTAAGCTGTGTATTGCACATAATTATGCTCCATGGGGCAATTTTAAATGTTCATGAGATGGATAGCTTGAGGGGAAAAAAAACTGTTCTTGTGCCTGAAGGTTCTGGTGCTCAGTGCTCTGTAGCACCGGCCAGAAGGCATCAGTTCAAAAAGGTAGTGGGCTGGGTGAGTGGGGTCCACAGTGATTTTTACAGCCCTTTTCCTCACTCTGGAAGTGTAATAATAACAACCAATAATCTCTTCAGCAGTCCGAACTGTCCTTTTTAGTCTTCTGATGTCCGATTTCATAGCTGAACCAAAGCAGACAGTTACTGAAGTGCAGAGGACAGACTCAATCACTGCTGAGTAGAACTGTATCAGCAGCACCTGTGGCAGGTTGAACTTCCTCAACTGGCTAATGAAGTGCAACCTCTGCTGGGCCTTTTTCACAATGGAGTCAATATTGGTCTCCCATTTCAGGTCCTGTGAGATGGTAGAGCCCAGGAACTTGAATGACTCAACTGCTGCCACAGTGCTGTTCAGAATGGTGAGCGGTGTCAATGTTGGGGTGTTCCTCCTAAAGTCCACTATCATCTCCACTGTTTTGAGCGTGTTCAGCTCCAGGTTGTTTTGACTGCACCAGATAGCCAGCTGTTCAACCTCCCTTCTGTATGCAGACTCATTGTCATCCTGGATGAGACCGATGACAGTAGTGTCATCTGCAAACTTCAGGAGCTTGACAGAGGGGTCCTTGGCAGTGCAATCATTTGTGTACAGGGAGAAGTGTAGTGTGGAAAGCACACATCCCTGGGGGGCACCAGTGCTGATCGTACAAGTGCTAGAAGTGAATTTCCCCAGTCTCACTAACTGCTGCCTATCTGTCAGAAAGCTTCTGATCCACTGACAGATAGAGGTGGGAACAGAGAGTTGGTCTAATTTAGTCCGGAGAATTGCTGGTATGATGGTGTTGAGAGCCGAACTAAAGTCCGTAAAAAGGATCCTTGCATATGTCCCTGGTCTGTCCAGATGTTGCAGGATATGATGCAATCCCATGTTGACTGCATCATCCACAGACCTGTTTGCAAATTTAAGGGGATCCAGGAAGGGTCCAGTGATGTCCTTCAGGTGGGCCAACACCAGTCTCTCAAATGACTTCATGACCACAGACGTCAGTGCAATGGGTCTGTAGTCATTAAGTCTTGTGATTTTGGGTTTCTTTGGGACAGGGATGATGGTGGAGTGTTTGAAGCAGCAGGGAACTTCACACTGCTCCAGTGATCTGTTAAAGATCTGTGTGAAGATGGGGGCCAGCTGGTCAGCACAGGATTTAAGACAACTGGGTGAAACACAATTTGGCCCTGTGCTTTCCTTGTCTTTTGTTTCCGGAAGACCCGGCACACATCCTCTTCGCAGATCTTAAGTGGAGGTTGAGGAGCAGGAGGTGGGAGGAGGGTGGTTGCAGGAGGTGTTGATGTTTGTATGAAGTGAAGGTCATAGTGGGTGTGGGGTGTGAGACTGGGCTTTTCAAATCTACAATAAAACACATTCAGGTCATCAGCCAGTTGTTGATTTCCTACAGTGTTGGAGGATGGTGTCTTGTACAACCCCAATTCTGAAAAAGTTGGGACAATATGAAAAATGCTAATAAAAACAAAAAGGAGTGATCTGTAAATTATATTCCCCCTTTGCTATATTGAAAGCACCACAACTACACATGATGTTTTACCTTGTGAATTTTATAGTTTAAAAAAAATGTACAGTAATTTCAAATCAGATGACTGCAACGCATTGAGACGGGCAATTTAAGACTAATAACAATTTGACGAGTTGAAATAACAAGTCGATGTGAAACAGGAGGTGAGGCTAGGGGTGGGTGATATGACCAAAATCTTATATCACAATATCACTAATTTTATATCACGATAACGATATATATCACAATATAGTGCATTTTTTTAGAAAAAAATCTATAAAAATTAGTTTAAAAAATAAATATACTGTAATGCCTATTTTTTGTAAAATCCAGTCATTTAATTAAATACTTTATAAATGAAAACTACTTCCTCTTAGATCATTTTCTCTTTATTTGGATCTTGACAGACTTAGTCAGACTAAAAACAAAACAAAACAAAAAACAATTGGTGGTAATCAAAAAGTAGTAATCAACCTTACCACAATCCTAAATTTCACATTTCAGTCTGATGTTGTTGACTACTATTATTATTATAAAATGTTCCTCAAGAAACTTGACATCTTCTGAAAGCAATGCTACAAAGGAAATACTTCATGAGTAAAAAAAAATCCTTCCTATCCTTGATTAAAAAAAACACTTCATTAAGCTCTTTATAGTAATCTCTGTAGACAATATTTGAATACCTGAAAGCAAAGCTGGTTATATTCTAATTGTAACGATATGAAGGAGGTCACGAGAGCAGGATCTAGGTGCAGCAAGTTTAATAAGAAATAAATCAATAAAATAACAGGGTAAACATGAGAACAAGGCAAGACTAGGAACTCGGAAACAAAACATTGAACTAGTACATGAACTAGAGAAAACACACAACAACTGACAAAGACAGAGCAGACATCAGAGGATTATATACACAAGGATAAATGAGGTAATGGAAGACAGGTGAAAACAATTGGGAACAGCTGGTAGAAATGAGGGCAGTGAATTATGGGGAATGTAATCTGGGGAAACAGATGACAGGGGCAAAACACAAGGCAAAACAACAGTGAATCATGACATTAACCCCCCCCCCCCAATGGGTGGCTCCTGACGCCCAAGGAAGGCTGGTAAGGGAGGCACGGCCAAGATAGAACCAGAGACCAAAGAGGCCAGAGCAGATCAGGCGGAAGGCCAGAAGACAAAGGAGACCAGAGCAGATCAGGCGGATGGCCAGGGGACCCAGGAGACCAGAGCAGATCAGGCGGATGGCCACGAGACCAAGGAGACTAGAGCAGATCAGGCGGATGGCCAGGAGACCCATAAGACCAGAGCAGATAAGGCGGACAGCCATGAGACCAAGGAGACCAGAGCAGATCAGGCAGACAGCCAAGAGACCCAGGAGACCCGAGCAAATCAGGTGGATGGCCAGGAGACCCCTTAGGCCCGAGCAGATCAGGCGGATGGCCAGGAGACCCAGAAGACCAGAGCAGATCAGGCAGACAGCCATGAGACCAAAGAAACCAGAGCAGATCAGGCAGATGGCCAGGAGACCCAGGAGACCCGAGCAGATCAGGTGGACGGCCAGGAGACCAAGGAGATCAAGACAGATCAGGTGGACGGCCATGAGACTAAGGAGACCAGAACAGATCAGGCGGACAGCCATGAGACCAAGGAGACCAGAGCAGATCAGGCAGATGGCCAGGAGATCTAGGAGACCCGAGCAAATCAGGTGGATGGCCAGGAGACCTGAGCAGATCAGGTGGACGGCCAGGAGACCCAGGAGACCAGAGCAGATCAAGCGGATGGCCAGGGGACCCAGGAGACCAGAGCAGATCAGGTGGACGGCCAGGAGACCAAAGCAGATCAAGCGGACGGCCAGGAGACCCAGAAGACCAGAGCAGATCAGGCGGATGGCCAGGAGACCAAGGAGACCAGAGCAGATCAGGTGGATGACCAGGAGACCCAGGAGACCAGAGCAGATCAGGTGGATGGCCAGGAGACCACCTCAGGGTAGGGACTGGATCAGGAGGCCTGCTTGGCGGCCACAGGGCTGAAACAGGGTCAGGAGGCCTGAGTGGTGACCACAGGTTTGAGATAGGGTCAGGAGGCCTGGGAGGTGGCCACAGACTAGAGACTGGAGCCATGGAAGACTCTGAGGGCGGAGCCATGGAAGGCGGAGCCGTAGGAGGCTCGAGGGGCAAAGCCGTGGCAGGCGGACTCGTGGACGACCTCTGTGGTCGTGGGCATGGGCAGAGTCTTTGGAATGACCTCTGTGGTCGTGAACATGGGCAGAGACTTGGGAACGACCTCTGTGGTCGTGAGTGCTGGCAGAGACTCGGGGACGACCTCTGTGGTCGTGAACATGGGCAGAGACTTGGGAACGACCTCTGTGGTCGTGAATGCTGGCAGAGACTCAGGGACGATCTCTGTGGTCGTGAGCATAGGCAGAGACTCGGGAAGGACCTCCGTGGTCGTGAACACGGGCAGAGACTCGGGAAGGACCTCCGTGGTTGTGAACGCTGGCAGAGACTCAGGAACGACCTCAGTGGTTGTGAGCATGAGCAGAGACTTGGGAACGACCTCTGTGGTCGTGAATGCTGGCAGAGACTCGGGGACGACCTCTGTGGTCGTGAATGCTGGCAGAGACTCAGGGACGATCTCTGTGGTCGTGAGCATAGGCAGAGACTCGGTAACGACCTCTGTGGTCGTGAACATGGGCAGAGACCTGGGAACAACCTCTGTGGTCGTGAATGCTGGCAGAGACTCGGGGACAACCTCTGTAGTCATGAGCATGGGCAGAGACTCTGGAACAACTTCTGTGGTTGTGAACACTGGCAGAGACTCGGGAACAACTTCCGTGGTCGTGAACACGGGCAGAGACTCGGGAATGACCTCTGTGGTCGTGAACATGGGCAGGGACTCAGGAACGACCTCTATGGTTATGAACACTGATATAGAGTGTGGTCGTGAACATGGGCAGAGACTCGGGGATGACCTCTGTGGTCGTGAACATGGGCAGAGACTCGGGAATGACTTCTGTGATTGTGAACGCTGGCTGAGACTGGGGAAATGTGTCCTTTTCCTTCTCTTCCTCTTCTGGACACCTGGGAGCGTGGTTACGGGGATAGTCAAGGCTACAGGCATTGGCTCTGGGACAGTCAAGGCTACAGGCGTTGGCTCTGGGATGGTCGAGGCTACAGGCATTGGCACTGGCTCGTTAACCGTGGCAGGCATGGGCGTTGACTCAGATGTGGCTGTGACAGGGCGTGGAGCAGACTCAGACGTGGCTGTGACAGGGCGTGGAGCAGACTCAGGCATGGAAGGCTCAGAAGCTCAAAAGAGTTTCAAGGGTTAACTCACACATTCCCTCCAAGTAAGGTTACTCTCCTCAGGCAATTCCCTCCACTGGTGAAACATTAGTCCAATCCGATATACGGTTTCGAGGTCGGAATCCTCCCAACCTGTGAGGCTGGCTATGGCGCAGAAGTGAAGTGAGTACTCCCTAATGGGTAAATTTGCCAGGCACAATTGTCTAAGAGAAGCTGCTAGATACATTTTTTGTGGTCAGTTGTTCTGTAACAATACAAAGCATCGAGCAGGATCTATGTGCAGCAAGTTTAATAAGAAATAAATCAATAAAATAACAAGGTAAACACTAGAACAAGGTAAGACTAGGAACTTGGAAACAAAACAAACATTGAAACCGGTACATGAACTAAAGAAAACACACAACAACTGACATAGACAGAGCATACATCAGGGGATTATATACACAAGGATAAATGAGGTAATCGAAGACAGGTGAAAACAATTGGGAACAGCTGGTAGAGATGAGGAGAGTGAATTATGGGGAATGTAATCTGGGGAAACAGATGACAGCGGCAAAACACAAGGCAAAACAACAGTGAAACATGACACTAATATCTATCATCATTCGAACTGAATTTTATTAAGGGTGATGAGGTGTAGTTTAAAAAAACCCACATGACAGATGATGACACACTGTTTTAGCTGTTTTCCTCATCAGTGTTGGTTAGAATGTCAGGCTGTCTCACTATTTGAGATGTTTGACATCCTCCATAGTGCTTTAAGGTAAAAAAAAAACTAAAAACTAAAATGGGTCACGCAAGTTTTGAAGTTGTGCTGCGATGGAGAGAAACCAGATAGATTAGCGCCAGTGACCACACACTCTATGTTCTCCTGTCTGTGGAGCACAATCTGGAAGCCTGCTGGAGTGGACTCGTGCGCGACAATCACGTGATACACAGCTGCATGTGCGAGATGATTAGCATATTTGAAATGCGAGAATAATTTCATTGAATTTGCTTTGGCGGCCCAAAATTTCACTTGGGTGGCTGCTGAAAAATTGTCAGTACCTGAAAAACCCTGTTTCATCAATTCTCTCAGTCTCACGTGACGTCACCCCACCTTCCTTCTCAATTTCTCCAACAAAATGTGTACTGTGTACGTGTTACGCAAATGTCTTGCCATGCAGTGTCGATTTTGCGGTACCACAATACAGACGGTAATCCAAAATGTATACCGGTTGGCAAATTTGTACCGGTTATGTCTACCGGTATATCGCCCACCCCTAGATGAGGCAATTGTGTCATAGTACTATTTACTGTATAAGGAACCTCCAAAAACAGCCTAGTCCTTCAAGAGCAAGGATCATTCAAGACTTGTCAATTTGCCCACAGATGCTTCAGCATATAATCCAGCACTTTGAGAACAATGTTCCTCAAAGACAGCTTGGAAGGATTTTGGGCAAAGATTCAAGGAATCTGGTCAAATCTCGATGCGTAAAGGGCAAGACGAAAACCGCTCCTGAATGCAATGATCTCTGATCCCTCAGACGTCACTGTCTTAAAACGTCATTCATCTGTAATGGATATCATGAACATGGGCTTGGGATAACTTTAGTAAACCTTTGTTAGTCAACACCATTCGCCGCTGCATCCACAGATGCAAGTTAAGACTTTACTATGCAAAGCAGAAGCCTTACATCAACACAGCCTTTGTGTTATCTGGGCCAAAGAGGAAAAGGACCTTCCAGCTGTTATCAGCATCAGGTCCAAAAGCCAGTGTCTGTACGAGCCAGGAGTGTGTCAGTGCCCATGGCACAGGTAACTCGCACATCTGTGAGAACACCATGAATGCAGACAGATACAAATTTTGGAGCAATATATACTGCCATCCAGCATTGTCTTTTCCAGGGACGTCACTGCATTTTCCAACAGGACAACTTCAAACCACATACTGCCCGGATTTCAAGTGCATGGCTGTGTAAACAGAGAGTGTGGGTGCTAGATTGGCCTGCCTGCAGTCCTGACCAGTCTCCAATTGAGACTGTGTAGCGAAGATCCCGTACAATTGTGCAGCTAAAGACCTACATAATAAATGAATGGGGGAAAATTCCACTTTCTAAACTTAAACTTGTGTCTTAAGTGCCCAAATGCTTAATAAGTGTTATTAGAAAAAATGGTGATGTTTCACAGTGGTAAACACTCGACTGTCCCAACTTTTTTGGAGTGTGTTGCAATCATCAGATTTGAAATTACTGTACTGTATTTAAAAATAAACAATGAAATTCACAGGGTAAAACATAATATAATGTGTAGTTGTAGAGCTTTCAATATAGCAAAGGGTAATTATAATTTACAAATCACTCATTTTTGTTTTTATTAGCATTTTTCTTACTGTCCCAACTTTTACGGAATTGGGGTTGTAGTTAGTAATGTCTTTCAGGCCTCTCCACACTGATGCATGGTCGTTAGCTGAAAACTTGTTTTTCAGCTTCTCAGAGTAGCTTCTTTTAGCCACTCTAATCTCTTTTGTCATTGTGTTTCTGGCCTGATTGTACAAGATTTTATCCCCACTTCTATAAGCATACTCTTTGGCCTGACGAAGCTTCCTGAGTTTTGCTGTAAACCATGGCCCAGCAGATGTAACGCACTGTCCGGAATGGCTTCACTCAGCCAGGTTTCTGTGAAGCACAAGGCAGCAGAGTTTGAAAAGTCCTTGTTTGTGCGGGTGAGGAGATGTAGTTTGTCCGTTTTGTGAGGAGAAGAGAGCGGAGATTCGCTAGACGCAGCTTGACCAGTGCACCGACTCGCTTCCCTCGCTTGCGTCTCATAGCGCACATAACACAGCTGCGCCTCCGACTAAAATGTCCAGCAAAATCGGAATAGTCAAAAACAGGGAAAAGATTGTCTGGTATGTGCTGCCGAATGTTCAGCATTTCGTTCCTGATAAAACTGATTGGAAAAAAATTACTAAACCCAGGACAAACAAACAAAAACAACAAAAGAATTGAAGCTCCACACCGAGGCTGCCATCCGTGACACCATCTTTTATTTACTGTATCTCAGTAAATGTTCACATCAACCAATGGGGGAAATTTTTTATCTCAGTGATTTAGAATGTGGCACAATTGTTGGTGCCAGATGGGCTGGTATGAGCATTTCTGTAACTGCTGATCTCCTGGGATTTTCACACGCAACAGTCTCTAGAGTGTATAGAGAATGGTGCGAAAAATAAAAAACAACAAATGAGCGGCAGTTCTGTGGACGAAAACACCTTGTTGATGACAGAGGTCAACAGAAAATGGCCAGACTGGTTTCCAACCAGTTTATAGGAGCCTCCTGCTGTGTGTAGTATTGCATACTAAAATTAGGGGTGCACCGATCGATCGGCCACCAATTGAAATTGGCCGATATTCGTCTTAAATCCATGATTGGCGATCGTGCCAAGAATCAGGGTCAATCTTTTTTGCAGCATGCAGGTAATCACACATACACTGCTCCTCTAATGAGCGCTTGCTCAGCCCTTGAAGCATGACAGAGTGGCCTTTGGAGGGTGAGTTGCTGGCAATTCTAAGCATTCACGAATTTAAACTTTCAGACATGATGTAATTCACATGAATATGCCATTTTGTTTTTAAAAATGTGTAAGAATTACACGTGTATGAATATTAAGTTGCCCATTTTCTAGAGTCATTACGGTAGTTATTCTGACTTGTAGCACAGTGAGCAGAAAGAGGATAAAGGGGCTGCTAACAAGTATAAAAACAAATTAAACAACAAATAAACATGCAAATACAAATCTGAGTACACGTGATGTAATGCGAGTCGTGACAATCAGACGTTGTGTGGAGCGATAGAGACTGTTTGAGCGTTCATGAGCGCTTTTAGCTTTACTCTAACATAAGTGCTCTCGGTGTCAATAAAACCTGTGCAATCTCCAGGTGCTCTCAATATATCATTAGTCACTCATCCCAGCGCTATTCTGTGAAGATCCCAATTTAAATCAGATTAATGTTGGTCACAATAACACTAATAACAGATATAACTGTTTAACCTTCAATAACGGTGCAGCATCTTCATGCATTCGCTGAATAATTAGTGATGTGTGTTACAACAAGGCGCCAAAGACAGTAAACAAATCATAGATATTAATGATTTCTCACTGGAGCAGTTTTAGAGCTTGTAATGGATATATTTTTCTTATTTTTGAATGTATCTCTGCTGTGTGTGATGCTCTCATGGTTTTTGGTTGCCAGAATGTCACAAAGACCTTTTGAATTGGCAACAGAACTATTAATAACTGTTTTCAATACAAATAAATGTTAGCAATTCACAATTAATGTAATTCTGGTAATGTTTAATAAAAAGGTTTCATTTTTTTAACATTAGTTAATGCATTAGGTATCATGAACAAACAATGAACAATATATTTTTTACAGCATTTATTAATTATAATGTTAGTTAATAAAAATACAATTGTTCATTGTTAGTTCATGTTAGTTCATAGTGCATTAATGTGCATTAACTAATACAACTTTTGATTTTAAAAATGTATTAGTATATGTTGTAACTAACATTAAGTTCATTACATGTTAACACAGTAATGTTGTTAAATAATGTTAACAAATGGAAACTTTTTGTAAAGTGTTACCTTAATTTTACTGTGTGGGCATAAACATATAACTGAAAGGGCACTTTAAGAAAAAATCAGTATCAGTCGATCTTATTCGGTATCGCCCTCAAATTTCCCGATTAGCACCACTAACTAGAATATGACTTATTTTTGCAGTTTGCAGTCTTATTTCAAGAGTGCAACGCCTTTAGCTCAGTGCATTGCGATTCGTCATATACGCAAAGACAGTGGCACGGCCACAAAGTTTTGATATTTATGCAAGCATGCGATAAGTCTAGGCACAAGTGGGTTGGCAAAACTGGCTGGTTCAAGTGCAATTCCGTTTTTCTCCGGTTATTGCACCATCTATTATATATCATATTATAATACATATTATATAATACCTAGATCACCAATATACTGTATATTTCCCAAAATGTACAGTATAAAACAAAGAAAAGCATACTGCAGGGAATACTGTATCCCACAATACAATGCTCTCAACTTGACCTTAATTATCAAATGTGATTTTAAGCAAAATAAGTGTTTTTTTTTATTTCAAAAATGACTAATTGAGAGACAGTCACCATGTAATTAAATGCACAATAGTTCAAAATGATTACCATAACATAATTTATACTGTTTTACATACTATTCAAAAAACAGTAGGAAGCATTCACAGTATACAGTATATTTTACAGTAAGCAGTACGCTTGTATTCCATTCCAAACACAGCCTCAAACCCCTTATTTGGTCTCAAACATGAACCCATATCTGAACACAAGCCTTCAGATTCTCACAGGCCCAAGTTATCATCTCTAATAACAATGATGTTTAGGGTGCAGGAACAGGCCCCAGGGCAAACATTTTGAAATGTCTTGCCACTGGGAGTATCCTACTGTCACTGAGAATTAGTCCCTATGTGCCACAAGACAAGACAATATGTGACATGGGCTAGACAGCACTAATCTACTTTTCATGCACCATCTCCCCTTGTCATCAACAAACGTATTCAACTGGACGATTTTGTCTAGTTCTCAAAATGGTGACTATAATTTCTGAGAATTTTTAAGCAGGCACAATTAAAAGACATGGCTGCTCATTGTCACACATTACAGATACAAAGCCACAATTGTTGCGAGCATGTCTACACTGAGTGATTGAGAGAAAACCTTTTCAAAGTAATTAGGAAATATGGGAAACCACACTGTCAGACTTTATTAAATTCCTACAGTCGATGAGCAAACAAATGTACAATGACTGATTTCCCAAATACATCTCAAATGTTTAAGGAGACTAATATAAAAAGATCTGCTCGGTACACATGGGATTAAGAAATAACACCCTTTAAAGCAAACTTTTCCTTCAAAGTTATCGTAATCACATTCAACAGAATGTCAGTGAAGTATAAAATGAATCAAGTACACTTCACATGAACTACTGCAGAACAGCAGCTAGCAACATAGCTATCACAACTACCTGACAAAACTGCTGAAGACCACTCTTTGCAATAGCTAACAGCTCGCCGAATTTCAGAGAGCATTTTTTAAGTGGTTTAAGTATCATGCATGAATATCAGACATGAAATTGTTGTTTTTAAACAGGATAAAGTGTGACCGGCTAGTTTAGCTACACACTACATGTCTATCACTGATACGCTCAGTGTGGTTCTGTGCTTGCGCAGACGAAGAGAACACCCAGCTACTTCACGGAAATGTATAAAAGCATTTAATAACAAGAGACAAACTGCTGAATTAGAGAGGGAATTCACCAGCACACATGGACTGGAGATTGTGCTAGAGGTTGGCGACCGCTGTACGGTGACCAGCGCCATTCACGCTCCAGGAAGTGAAGATGTAGGAGACGGTGTGCAGCGGCGAAACTCACATAATTTGGTGCTGCGGCTCAGAGAAAGCTGTGCAGCGTATTCGATGCGTGTTGATAAATGCGCATGCGTGGTACGTGCCTGCTGTCAAACCACTAACAGCACACTTCTCATGTTAGGTCTCGCTCTGATGTTTTTTAAATAATGCAAAATAATGCGTTGAGATGGCAATGACGTCAACGTGGAATGTTTTGTGGATGCCAACAGAATACATAAGAATAGTTATTTACACTGGGACTTATAATTTGGCTAATAAGATAAGATGTTATCTACATAAATGGGCTGTGACTGCAAGTTAAAGGGAAGTTGACATGAAATGTAAAGCAGAAACAGCAGTGAACTGCACAACATGACATACTTAATCTAAAAATATTTTTTTGTAAATCTAATTGTATAAGTATCATACATGTTTATGTAAGGAATAATTGATGACGGACCACTGAATTATTAAAAAATAATGCACACCCGAGGTGGTAATGCGGTCACGATGTGCAGCGTAGTGACAGTTACTCCTCGGGCGTACATTATTTTTTAATAATTCAACGGGCCGGAATCATTATTCTGCTTATACCACGGTTACCACACCTTAATACATCGTTCAGGGTTTTATCTCGAGACATTTTCTGGTTTTCGTCCCTGAAACGCTCTTGTTAGTGGAACTACATTCTTTTGCCACTGATTCAGCATCTTGCTTTGATACATTCCAAGCCTAGGTACTAGTTCAAAAACATCACTTCAGAACTAGCGACAGAGGATAGCGAGGCTTGCACTGCTTTACTGGAGCACTTACTGGAGTAATAAGGTTTTGTGTGTGTGTCTGCGTTTGTGCATGTGTGTGAGAGTTTGTGTGTGAGTGATTGAAAGAGAGAAGCTCATAAACTGAGAGAGATCGCCTGTGGGATTACCTTATTTGTTGCAGCTCTCGTCAGAAGTAACATCACTTAAAAATCTCCAAGATGTAAGTTTAAGCACTTCTCAGCAGCAGCGTGTCATCATATTTCCGTTGTAAACCTTAACTGTTTTCAACCCCACTGAGATGCAGTTGTGCACTGACATGACGGCTCTGTTTTTCGCTCGCGAGTGTGTGCGTTAATGCGTATAATGTATGTGTGTCTATGTGTGTGAGAGCTCGGGGGGGGGGGGGGGGGGGGGAGTGGGGGCACGAGGGTGTTTTTCACAGATATTTCAGATAATATACAAACTGTTTATTGATCAAGTGTATCTTGCTTTGATACAGCTCAAGCCTTCATTGCTAGTTCGAAAACGTCACTTTAGAACTAGCAACGGAGGATGCACTGCTTTTCGGCACTGGAGTAATAATGTAGTGCATGTGTGTGTGACCGAGAGAGAGGGGGAGGGGTAGCGCTGTGCTTTCCATTATAGCTATGTGAGGCTGATTAGGGCAAAATACATTGAAACATAAAAAGTTTCACATATAAAAGTTATTTTGGGTAATAGAAACTGTTGTATTGATCAAGTCGCGGGGGTGCAGCTCTATTTGTTGGTCACAACACGAGTCTCAATGTGTGTGTGTGTAAGTGCGGGTGAGACGAGGGAGCACGAGCGCGCTTTTCAACCGAAATTGAAATAAATGTAGGATTTTATAGAAATGTTTTGACATTCTTAACTGATTTACTTTAACCATTGTCTTTGTTTATATGGTTATTTTTCTGTGGTAGCATGTACAGTGTGTGTGTGTGTGTGTGTGTGTAGAGAGAGAGAGAGAGAGAGAGAGAGGGAGCCCAAGGATGCTTTTCAGTCTAAATGTAAATACATTTAGGATATTGTAGACATTGTTTGTCATTCTTATCTGATGTACTTAACCCATGTCTTTGTTTTAATTGGTTATTTTGTTGTGGTAGCCTGTAGGGCTCTTTGAAATAACTGAAATAATTTGGCGAAGTGATATGGAACTTTTATGCGGTCAAGACCTGGAACTACTTCATAGCTGTGCGTTTACTTGAAAAATTATTGTATGCCTTAGAACGTCCGCCAACCAATCAGAATCAAGCATTCAACAGACCCGTTGTATAAGACCTAATAAATGAGAGACTACATGGAACATTTGTACTTTTAAATACTCATATTTCACACACTGCAGGATGATTTAAGTAAACTACACAAAAGTTTAATGTTGATTTAAGATGGAGGAAAATTTAAAGGAAATTGTGAATTAGAACACCTTAAATGTAAATTTTACCTCATACATACACTACCAGTCAAAAGCATCAGTTCGACATACTGAATTAATGTTTCTTGTTATCTTACTCATCTTTTGATAAAGATTTATGCTTGAAATAAATTTTTTAGACAAATATTATTTCACTAAGATGAAATATATAAATATATAATTATGAATTTATTAAAAAAACAAACAAAACAAAAAAAACCAAAAACATTTTTTTTAAAACAGATGAGTTGGTCCAGATAGTGAGGGAAAAGCAGAAACTGGCCAGCATTGCAATTCCTTCAAAAATACTGTTTAAAAAGTTAGTTTTGATTTCATTGTTTAACATATTGGTCACTACTACTATTTGTATTATTTTATTTATTGATGACTTTACTTTGTTCTAAAATGTGGAAAATGGTAATAATAAAGAATGAGAAGGTGTGTCCAAAATTTTCACTGGAAATGTATTTACAAATTTTAACCTAAAATCTTGATGTTGGAAAAAATGTTGGCCTTATTATTTTTATTTTTAACTCCACTAATAATCTCCATAGTGAACAACAACTTTGGACATCTTAAGTGATACATGATTACCTCATTCAATACAACATTAGCTGTGTTCAATGTGACAGTAAAATATCCACGCCCAAGATGACTGATGCTAAGTTCATGTTTCAATGAGAGCTGTAACCAGTCCCTAACCTGCCTCATTAAATCAGGAAACCTGTTCCCCACAGTCACAACCACTGCTAGTTTAAGATACTTGATGACATCACTACAAACACTGGAGGGTTTTCAAGGGAGGAACACTCAATGGTGTTGCTGAATTGAGAGAAAGTTGTTTACATGCCATCAACCTTTCATGGTCTCCTGGGCTCTGAGCCCAAGGAGAGAGCCTGACAATCATAAAAATAAAACCGTCTGTTACTGACACTGGAGAATTAAGTTTGAAATTAAAATGCACACAAGATATGAATGTAAAAAAAAAAGAAAATATAATGTTTATTGACCTTAGCAAATTGATGCGTAATTTATTTTAAGGTGATTATTTTAATTGGTGATGAAAGATGGTCAACATTCATGCTTCTTGTAAAAAAGAATGTCTAAAAAATTTACGAAAACACAGATAACATTTAATGGTATCAACAATAATGAATTAGTCATGATTTTTGTATTTTCTCTTTTCATTTTTCTGCCATAAACCAAAGTACTGCACAGACTGATATATACAAGAACAATGAAGAAAATAAGTGATTTGATAATAAAGTAAGTTAGTAGTCAGAAATGAAACGTGTGCACACACACTAGCATGTGAAAGCTTGGAAGTTTTAAACAATGTTCTGAAAACGCTAAGATTCTTGCCTTGTTTGCCCTGTTTGAAATGGGCAAAGCATTCCACAGACCGATGGCAGTTGGTGGGAGTGCCCTATCACCCACGTGTCATATCATTGCATATGTACAGAGGAGAGTGCAAATAAAATTGAATTTCCAGAGCCTAAATAGGAACACTTGATTATCACAATACAGGAGAAATGCAAACCAATTCAGCTGAGATTAACTCAACAAGCAGATAATAGTAGCCTCTATAATGGGGTGTAGGAAATATCCATCAAATCTGTAATTTTAAATTACAGACCATATTAATGAAAACCTCTCTCAGCCCCATTCCCCATTTCATCCCAGCAGATGTAACATCAGTATGCTGGTGTTTTAGAGAGCTTGTGGGAAAAGGCCACAGCCTACAATCGATGCAGACTCAGTCTAGTTTGTCAAAGAATATAAGCATTCAGACTAAGATACAAAGTGCATTGATTAGAAATAAGATAACAGAGAGAAAGGAAAGTGGGGACAAATAAGAAATTATTTTTCCAGGTGTTGTGACAAGGATTGATGGATTCATCTATTACCTTATTACTTTCTGTGATCAAAATCCTTATTGATTATTTAACACATTACTAATGCAGATCTTTTCCACATCTTGTCTCAACACTGCACAAAACAAGAATGACACATCATTCAGTGTCTTTAAAAAAACATATACCTTTGCAAAAGCATATTACATGAGGACATGGAGATGCATTGTTTACGATTTTATGATTACACACTTTTGTGCTCAGTGTGCCGCATGGGTGTGTCTCACATTTTATGTTATCACATGCGTGACGCTGTCTGCATCTGTCAGTGACCGTATCTCTGTCTCCCCATGTGTGGATTAGCAGGGAAAGCAGGAGGATAAGACTGAGATTAGGGGGATACTGACTATCAAGGTTTAAGACACACAACAGGACCAAAGCAGCCATTTCTTTTAATTGAAGCTGAGGTCAGAGGGCTTGGCTCTGTGTCAGTGAAAGTGGGGTAGGGGGTGGATGAATTAAGAAAAATCACACCTTGGAGATTCGAGATTTATAATACGGCCTTTCAAACAAGCAAATATATTAAATGATAAACTGAAATATAGCTGAGTGACTGCCTACACAACCAAACCAGTTTATTGGATGACTGTCCTGAATGGACACTGTGTACTGTTACTTTGGAGTAGCAGCGAGCACCTCATTATTTTTGTGACATCAGTATGCCTGCTATTAAATTCTGTTTAATCTCATTTGAGACCAGCATGTTTTAGGTGTCTTACATCATGTCACAATTATCTGTGACAAGCATAACAATCACTATGTCCACAGAAGGCAAAACGAAGAAGGCAAATGAAAGAGTTAACAGCAATGTTAAGTGCTATTTCTTATACATCACCGTATAAAAAATTAAGAGCATGTTAATAAACAGCTATGAATACCTCAAAACATTCAGTTATTCTCAACATCTTGCAATGACAACCCATGAATAATTAATTGCCTAAATGGTGTAAAAATTTTCAAAATATGTTTTATCTATCAGATGTTCAATATTTTGTACATAGACTCTTATGTCCTCTTTCCACAGAGCACTACTTCTCCTAGTGGTTGTCTTCTGAAATTGCAGCCTGTCATCAAAAGGCGCTATCAAGAGTGTCATTTAACTTCTGTTGTTTGTATATGATTTTACGTATAATATTCAGTCTAAAAAAATTATAATAATCACCACAGCAAAACATTGTTATTTTATGTATTCTACTCATATGTCTCAAATCGGGCAAAATGGGGTTTAATGATTCAAAGGGGATCACCAATGTATAATGCTGGCTTTTGCAAAATGCCACAGTGAGGTGAATGCAATGACATTTGGACCATACAGGGATGGACTGGGACTGAAAAGTGACCCTGGACTTTCTGGCCCAGAGCGGCCCACCAAACCCAGCCAGCAACACACCACACTCATTGATTTCTTTTTCCAGCTCAGTTTCAAATTTTTGTATTGAAAAAATAAATTTCAATTGACTGCTAGTCATAACAACGTGCCCCACTGGTGCAAAAATTGACATTATTTTAAAACATATAGATGAGTGGATTTTTTTTAGGGAAAGCACTAAAAATAGGCAATGTATAGCTCAGACAAATAACATGTCCGAGAACCTTTTTTTTCCCAACATGCAGATGTTAGGTTAAAATGTACATGACAGTACAAGGGAAGTGTGTATTTTAGGTGCTGTGAACATGTTGTTTAAAATAGTTAGATGAAGAAAGTGTTACACCGCAGGACACTGATGACAATGCTTAAAATTTCATGTGACTTTCCTACATAACTATTTGAAAATGTTTATTTACTTTTTTTTTTTTTTTTTTTTTTTTTTTTAAATCAATGACAACAGAACGTTGGCCAGAATATGTACAAATATAAATCTATGTTAAATATAAACTCATATAAATGCTCATATTTTCACTCTATGTGAGTTTGTTGTGTCTTTAAATCAGCAGTGTTTTAACTCCTTCCCCAGATAATTCTTGAGAAAAAGTGAAAAGCCCTGTGCTTTGACAAATGCTGTTTTTGCATCCATTAAACAAAGTAAGCCTCAAAGACACAAATAGCCACAAAGAAATATTTTTTATGACTTATTTTCATCATTTCTGTGTACTGTGATAAGAAGAATCTGTGCTTCAGCTCCCAGTAATGCTTTGCAATATGGATAAATTATGCAAATTACTGTGTTCTGCTTATAGCTTTACTGTTTGCTGATTTTATTTACACTGCTGTTAATGTATTTGTTGTAACTTGCAGTTATTTGTCATATTGTGATTATTCAGAGATCATCTTATATTTAATATGTTGTTTTTGGTTATCACCATTATTGTGATTTGTATGTCAAATAATCAGATCCACATGAGTCACAGTGTAACTAAAAGCATGCTAAAATGTGGTGTGATGTAAAAGTAATTTTGAAATAAAAGTCATTATATTTACTTAATCTTACAAAGTTTATTGAGTTCTTACTCTGTTATGGGGTCCGCGCAGGTTTGTCTGAGCCCAGGGCGGCTGCCTTTATCACCTGTAGGACGGGCTGGTATCAATACTATCATCATTTTTCTTTACTAAGTGTGCAGCAGCGGGCAAGCCCAATATACCAAGCGGACCACCGGGAAACGCCCGGTGCTCCCGATCGCCAGTCTGCCCCTGGGACCATAGTATAAGAAATTTAGTGACATTGACATTATCTTGTTTACATAAAACTGAAAATAGCATGATTAAAAAAAAAAAAAAAAAAAATGGTTCATTGGGAGAACATAAAATTTAATTTTAAATGTTCAAATGCTCATAACCTCTTTAATGCATATGAAAGTCCAAGTCAGAGACAGATCAATTTAATTATCATGGACACTATCAAAATTAGTGCTGCTGATGGGCTGGAATGAGTGGCAAATGGAGGATTTTTGAGGCACTACCCGGATCTGCCAAAGTGTTCTGAAAGTCTGAAACCATTATCAAAAAGAATACATATTATGATATTATATTATGAGTTCCCCCAATTTAAAGGTGCACTTTTTCTATGTTGTGGTCCTTTGCAGAGTTTATTGGTTCTCCTAGCGACAGCAATGTCACAACAGAACACAACTGTCTTTTAAAAGTCAAGAAATCCTATTACCAGTCAGCCAGAGGTGTTCTTCACGTGTGGTTTCGCCCGGTGGATTGTAGACAACCGCTGCCAGGACGATAATCACAACGATTATCAGCAGACTCACTCCCACAGTCAGACCTGTGAAATTTATGCCAAGTTCACATAAATATGCATTCCGACTTTAGACATGTTAGAACGCAACTGATAGCAGTCAGGAGATGTAGCAAAAGATGAGTCTGCGTCATAATCGCTGATCAAATATTTTAGAACTATAATACAACAACGAACGGTCAGGGTTTTTAACAACCCGATCTCATGAAAAGTCCTACATAATTTACGAGGTGGCTATTTCCTGTGATGTAGCACGATTTTGTTTGCATAAACTCGCACGAGTTCATCACGTGCAAATTCCCGGATGTCTAATGCGGAAGTAAGCGCGCGTTTCGTGCACAAGGCCTTAACCATTCAGCAGAGTGTGTAAACATGATAGGAAGCTGTTGTGTGTGACAGAAGCAAGTAATTGTCGTGTATTAGATGGAAAAGATGTCCAGCGATGTCACTGGCTGTAGTGAAAGTCCTGGGAATTAAAATGAGTGCAGTCGCACGATATTATACGAATTAGCCACATGTAGAAAATTCGTTCGAATCCTGACGATTTCACCGTGAGAGTGTGTTGCATGTGTTGGTTTTTAATCCTATATTTTGCTGTCCAATAATTCTTGCAAACCGTTCCATGATCTCTCAGGGGATCCCCTAGGCCCCAAAGACCAACCAGTTGTCACATGATAGCTGTGTTAACTTTTGGAATGAGTATGCTCTTAGTCCTCAATCCAATGACATTATAAAGAGACCGTGATTAGAAGATGTCCAAATACACATTTATTTAGAGTTACATTTTGGTTTCGTTTCCATATATTATAATGATTTCTGTAAACATGCAATGCGTCATAGCAGACAGTCTCGAATATTGTATTTAAGGTATCATTTAGTCGATATAGATGGCAGTGCTGTGTACATGCGTTGGGTGCGTTTTCTGAATTCTGTCAACAAATTTGATTGTATATAGAGAAACTCAGTTAGCCTATTACAGGGAGCCTCTCCCCTTCTTTGAGGAAGTTGAGGAAAGTTCATTTAAATCATTGCACATTTATTGTTCACACACACACACACACACACACACACACACACACACACACACACACACGTTGGTGCAGATATCATTATGAGGACTCTCCATAGACATAATGATTTTTATACTGTACAAACTATAGATTATATCCCCTAACTCTAACCCCACCCCTAAACCTAACCCTCACAAAAAACTTTCTGCATTTTTACATTTTCAATAAAACATCATTTAGTATGTTTTTTAAGTGATTTGAATTATGGGTACACTAGAAATGTTCCCATAAACCACATTTATAGCATAATACCCTTGTAATTACCAGTTTGTAACCTAAAAAAAGTCCTTGTAAACCACTTAAACCCAACACACACACAAATGTATTAATTAGTCATATACAGGGACATTTCCAGGTATAAGCAGTGTACCCAGTTGCTTTTGATTAAAAAAAAAGGGGTGGCGGGGGGAGGGGGGGGGGGGGGGGTTTGGGCTGCAACTGGGGAGGAACAAAAGGTTTAATTTCGCAACATATTGCAGCTTCTCAGGGCCCCCAAGACACCAGGTGTCCCAGTTGCCGATTGGTACCCAAGGGGGACCCCTGCCCATTTATTGTAATTGCATAGAAAAAACAACAAGTGTATTATTAAAAATGTCTTCTTTTTTGGTGTGGAGAAGCACTTAAATTATGACAGATTTTTCTTTGTTGGGTGAACTAATCCTTGTCTTGCATGAATATCCATTTTGCACTAGATGGCACCACTTCCTAGATGATGACAGTACAACGGGTTTGGAAAACACTTGTGCCTGCATAACAAATTATGACAATTATTGTGCGGTCTTAAAATGAAAGAATTTATTTTATGCACCATCAAAAGTCTCAAAATCTCTTACATTTCCACAAATGAATGCTTATCAGGATATGTTCCAATCTAGCCAGATTGTTCGCTGTTGTGGTTGACCAGTCTGAGATAAATACCACCCTCTGCCCACACTCTCACCACTTCTATTTCACTAGTTTGTGTCCTTACTCTGTGTGGTGGGTGAACATTTTGGTGGGTATAAGTTCTAAGTCTTATGAAACCAGTTTTACTAACAGTGTATTGAGAATCGGGGGGAAAGGAGATGGAAGTGTATGTGTGTGTGTTTGTTGAGATAAGGAGGCATTCTATGCGAGCAAAATGAGTTCATTAGGCAGTAGGCTGCAATGAAGAACCCAGTTGCTTTTGATAAAAGGGGGCTGCAACTGGGGAGGAATGAAAGGTTTCATTTCCTGTCTTCGCAACATATCGCAAGGATCAGCAAGTGGCAAGGCAAAGCTAGGGAGGCTGGGTGACAGATAGGGGAACAGAGGAAGAGGAGGATGAGAGAAATGCCAGGATTCACAAACAAGAAACAAACAAACTGAAGAAAACAAACCAGATGAAATAGTATTTAATGAAGAAAATGCAGGATCTACTCACAGACTTGTTGCAATCGTAGGACATAATGCAAATGTTGATAGAAAGACAAAACAGTGGAGGATAGAGTACACAAGAAGTCAACGGAGGTGGATAGTGATGAGTTACAACCATCCAACCACATGTTTGATGTTTGATAAATGCACAGTTCTGAAGTCGTTACGGTTGAGAAAACATTTTAGTTACATTATATATTTATTCTGATGCATGTACAGTAGGCCTTCTCTGATTTTGTTCTGGCATTTTCTCCTTTTCTGATTCTCTGATCGTGTTTCCCAAGCTAATTTGCTGTTTACTGGTCACACCTTTCTGCCTCTTTGGTACGTGCAATAACTCCCAACACTATTTATGAGGTATGATGTGATCTCTCTCATTAAATATTCCAGGGCAACTTTAGCTTTTGTATTATGCCAACTTTTGTAATGGTCACTATAGCACTAAATAAAATCAGAATTTAGCTTGTTATGAATGCAACCCTAAATTAAAACCAGTACCGTAAGCTGCGATCGAACACGTGTGTTCTGCCATTCGTCATTTACAAGATGGGTGTTTTCACTTGCCCTTAACTACATTTCCAGTAAACTGTTCCAGCATTTTGTCTTGAGCACAACATTTGAGTTGCAATCCTTTCAAGAAGTGGTTCTCAACTGGTTTTGCTTCTGAGCCCAGACTTTACACTGAATATCAAGTGGTGATCCAACACAGTACCAGCCTTGTTAAGCATACAATAGTAACAAAAATGTCCTTAAAATATATAAAAGTATAAATATTTTTAGGTTGGCATCTACCTAATTAAGCTAGATTCTACCAACTCACTGGTGAAATTGCACCAAAGAATCGCATTTGATTGGACGCACAGTATTCCTTCTTAAAAATAAATAAATGAAACCAATGCAAGCTGGTTGGCTGGTCTTAGCTAAGACCAGCTTACACCAGCTAAGACTAGCTTAAACCAGTTAAGACCAGCCAACCAATGTAGGTTTTTCTCTCTTTTAAAAGTTGATAAGCCTGTTTATTTTGCTATTCTAACTATGCACTTTTATATGGTTAGTTGCATTGTATTATTTGTATTTAGCATTGTTTTTTCACTTTTGTCCAGGAAACAGACCTGGCTGCAACCCATTTTGGTGGGTCATGGCCTACCAGTTGAGAACCACTGCTTTAGAGTACTTTTAAGAGCTCATATTCATATTCAACCTAGATAATAGGTCTAAGAGAGATTAACAGCAGATAGATTTCTAAGCTCATATCAGTGTTAAAAGGCCAAAATGTTAGGCATACAATACAGAGCAAAAACAGTAAAACAATGAAAAATGTGAGCTAGACGTGTGAGAACAGACAGGCAGATAGAGAGATGGTGTGATTGGTGCAGGGGAGAGAGGAGATGTGACAGGGTGTTTAATAAAGATCCTCCAGCCTGATAAACTGTCAGGAGGTTCCTATTCCCAGAAGAGTTGGAGCTCATAGGAAATTGCCAGAATGAAAAACAGAGAGAGACAGAGAGAGAGATAGAGAGAGAGAGAGAGAGAGAGAGAGAGAGAGAGAGAGAAGAGTCGGTGATGTGACTGACACCTTGTCTTTCCACCTAATCATTACTTTGTGTTTTCCTCCCACAATTCTCTGGAATTTATGTTTCTGAGCTTTAAAAGCATTCAAATACACACTTTTCTGCAGGCTTTTGGTATGGGTCAGGGTTGGTATGGGTCAGCAAGCTGGTCTGCCAGCCTAACCGGCTATAGTACCCAAAGCCCCTCTAAAACCTGACCATGCTTAAGGACCTGCTAAGACCAGCCAACCACTTCAGGCTGGTTTCAGCTGCTTTTGTCGGCATGGATGTCATTGAAATGAATAAATATATATATTTTTCAAATATTTTTAGATCTAAAATATTTCATTGAAATTGTTCTCTATACTTACAATATCTATATTGGTTTTTAAAAATCCATATCCAGTAATCATTAAGGACTGAATGGGAATGGAGTCCAAAGAGAGAGAGAGAGATTCTGAAGGGACCTTGCATTGCAGTTCACATCCTGTGAAAGCTGTAACTTAACACTGTGCGTATCTGAGTTGAGTTTGCGTGAGCGCAGAGCAGTGTTTGCTCAGTCTCTGGGTTCAGAGGCCCACGGTTCACATACAATGTATAGATTAGTCCTTGATGACAGAGACTCAACATTACTGCCTTTCACACAGCTCTTATTGCCTCTGTTGCACGCACTAGAATTTGCAATACTTGTGACTCTCGGCGAAACGAAAACACAGAAATTCAGCTTGTGAGTTCTTGCCCAGAATAGTTAAAGTTTATCAATGCATGTAGTTCATCAAAACACTCCCAAAGGAGATGATTACAGTATAAAATATATCTGAAACCAGATATTACGATGTAATCATTTATCAACAATTAAAAGGTAACTGTTTCTGAATGGTTATAATAATAGCCCCTGGGGAAACATTCATACAACTTGATAATTTTCAATGTTTTTGGTGGGGTCCAAAAGACTGAGGCCACTCGTGAAAATTAATTTTTACATTTACATTTAGTCATTTAGCAAACGCTTTTATCCAAAGTGAATTACAAATGAGGACCATAGCAAGCAATTTGTCATACAAAATTCAACAATATCTGCAGTGTCGCACTGGCAAGTTCTAAAAGTAGCTGGAGTAGTAGAGAAGCTGGAACAGAAGAAAGAGATAGACAAGGAAAGTTTCTTTTTTCATTATTATTATTAAATAGTAAGAGCAATTAGTGTGGATTGGTTAAGTGCTCGTGGAACAGATGTGGTTTCAGCTGGTTCTTGAATGTTGAGATGGTTGCATCAGATCGTGTGGATGTTGGAAGCTCATTCAACCACAGAGGGACAGAGAAAGTGAAACGTTTTGTGAAAGTTTAACATTTTCTTCTGATTTTATCAACTTTTTTATTATTATTAAAAATTAGCAAGACGTTTGATGAAAAATGTTAAATTTACCTTAATTTCAGAATTTCCTAGGTAAGTCTTGAGCTGGCACTTTACAAGTTGTTGCAAACCTGATGATCCAGGTTATCCCAGCAAGATTTGAGAATGTTCCAAAGAGCATCTTTTTGTGCTTAAATGGAAGCAACGAAATCTGACCTTTCAGAGGAGTTAACATGGTCATGTCACAAATTTGCATATTTGATTATAGTGATATAAAACTACAGAGTGACCAGAATCTTAAATATTTCTTAACATCTCTTTGTTTAATTTTCTTACCAAATCCTATAACTTTCTGTTTATTTCAAGGTTTAAATTAGATTTGGAATACCAGTTTTCCAATGTGGTCTTAGAGTTGCGTATGGTGAAAGTTTAGCAAAACATTTAGTCCATTATGAATGAATGGAATTTTAAATTATAATTAAAACACAGCTACAGCAAGTTATTTCAGTATAAAATATATCTTAGCCCATGTGAGAATGTAATTTATTCTTTAAAACTTTAATGCATCTGGATTATGTCCAATGGTCTGATTTATTCCTTACAATTATGCATTATTTAAAAATGTGTAAAAATATAGAAAATCAAATTGTGAAATGCAGTCATCAAGTTTTGTAGTTCTCTGTGTGCAGTGTCCTCTCTAGGGAAAGCATCAGAAAGTATGTGATTGATTGCTCAGGTTAATACGATGAGAAGCTCTGACTCCTCAGTGACTTGTGGTGGAGAGCTAGTGTGTGTGTGTGTGTGTGTGTGTGTGCAATCTGTTCCTAAGAAAAAGGAGTTCAACCTGATAACAGGCCCTAAAGGAGGAGTGTGGAATAAATGTTTTTTAAAGATGGAATGGAGTGAATAGAATGAATTTACTCAAGGGTGAATGATGATTTAACTGAAAGCAAAATCTAAGTATTTAGCTAAATTAATTTAGTGTTATGGCCTGTCATAATTGCTGTCGTCATGTATTGTATATTGATCAGGTTTGGCCAATTCTCTGAATTTAAGAATTGGCTGAATTTTATCATTTTGATTGACAAGTTGAAATTTGTATTGATTTGGTCATGCCTCACATGATGTTGGATTAAAATTTTAACTGGATTGACAGGAAGAGCAAATTCCTGAATTGCAATTTAAATGAATTTTACACAGTCACACAACAGAGGAATTTCATTAGTCCATCACAACAAAATGAGCAAGAACAGACAACTTTGTAGCTGTTCTGTTTAATGTTTCCATCTTGTAAGCCTGTTTTATGTTCTTTGCCCCCGTTTTAACTTAGTAGAAACATAGTAGATTAGAGCATTCTGGAAAAAAAAGTAATCTTCCATTATCTTCCAAAGTGAACAATGCATGAAATATAATAAAATATATTTAAATTAAATACAAATTTCTATAGCTGGCATTTCAACACTGACATTAACTAAAATTTTCTAATAATGATTCTGAAATGACCACATATGCTGTATGATAACATGTTTATGGGTTATTCATATGGAAAAAAATAAATGTATTAGTAAAAACAAATCTTACAGTTTTGTGAATTTCCTTGAAATTTGGACTTTTTTTCTCATTTGCCATCTTACAAGACATCTTAGAAATGCTATAAACACAATCATTATTAATACATATACTTTTATTTTATATCTCTAATATTTCATATATGTCTTTGTCTTATACATGCTTTCTCTTAACAGTCTTGTGGACATACATAGATCATAGTTAGACTTTATAAAGTACAATAGATTTTCAATACTTTCATAGACAGAATAGTAAATTCTGATGAGAAAGAAGAGGGAAAGATCAGCACTGGACTGAAGCACACACACACACACGCACACACACAGATGCGCAATATAGACTTACGTCTAAGGCATGCACACACACTGACAGAGGTGACCATGGCTTTTTAATTCTACCTCAATGTACAGCTCACACATGTCAGTTTGACAGAGAAATCGACGTTCTCATGTTTTCCCACTCTACTAATTGAACAAGTCATCACAGAACGCCGGACCACAAGAATAGCAAGACTCACAAAATACACGTGTACATAATGGGATGTCCAGTCACACCTTTTTTCTTATTAAATAAAAATCTTGAGGATAATGGCTGAAGCATTTGTAACAAGCACATTAGTATTTGGTTTCTGCTACTTTGTGTAACTCACATAAAGAAGTATGTAAATAAATGCTCAAGGCCGTAACCAGTCATGAGGGAGTCACTACTCCCCGATATTCGTGGTCAATTAGTAGTCGACCAATATGGGTTTATCAGTGATGAAAATATTTGGTCCCCCCAAATCCTGAATATTTGGTTACATTCTTGTAAATGCTACAGTACATGTAAATGGGAGCTGGGTAGGCAGACAAAGAGATCCGGTCACAAATAATTAAAATAAGAATTATGTGAATCATATACCACTACTGTTCCACAAATTAAAACATATTTTAACTATATGCCTGACAGTTAGAACATGCCTGCCAAATGTAGGCTAAACACTGGTGGACGTGGACACACACACACACACACACACACACACACACTCACTTTTGCAAATACAAACATACTTGTGCAAAAAAACAAATACATGTGAACAACCAAAATTACAATTATTTGGGCCCTTTCTCTCACAAAAATATTTCTCTCTCTGTTGTATTCCTCCGTCCTCCATAAAAACAATGTAAAGCACATACAAACTTATAAATGACACATAAAAAACCATGACAATATATCAATAATCAGTCCCTAACCACACAAAGCCTCTTTGTAATAAAAATAAAGATCATACAATTCATTTTTGGCCTCAAACTGTATAAGCATGTGTAAAATATACCTGAAGTTGGTCACAAATGTAAAACCATAATTTAATTCTTTATATATTCATTATATATTTTGGAACATATTTAAATTCTATTTAATAGCCAAATTATACTTAAAAACAATCTTTATAAAGTTTATATTATATAAAGTAAATAGAACTATTTCTGTTCCCAATCCAAACCCAAACCACGCTCACCAGATGTAAATATAGTCATAAATTCACGCCATAGTCATGAAAATATTGGTTATGGTGAACAAAAGTTGACGGAAAGACAAAACTCAGTCATCTCAAGAATTTAAAGCCACGGCAGACAGTAACTCATGAGCGATGACAGAGGCATGGCATGAATAAAAATTAAACAATTGCTGTATTCAGAGGCCTGGCCCCACCATCACACAGTACAGGTAGCAGACTCCTCTGGGATGAGGTGTGAAGGGAGATCGGCTGGGGCCCTTACAGGGGCCACGGGTCCCCTGTGTTTGTGCTCTTGTCCAGCAGAGGGCGAAATGTCTTAGTGTCACACAGCATTGGTGACGACAATTGTGTCTCTGTGAAAGCCGCTGGACCCTGGAGCCTCAGGAGTGATGCTCTTTAGCAGACGCTGTTGGAGCAAACAAAGACATATTTGGAGTGGTACAAAGTAGTACACTCAGTACTGAGGATTGGAAGGGTGGAAAAGGACTGTGTACTAAACTGAAGCTACAAGATGGGTGGATTTAAGACAGGGCAGTGTCGACTGCTTAAAGACTACACAGGAAGCACAGCTTCCCCTATAATGTCAGTAGAAATTCTGCAGTGACAAGTTTAATATTTGTACACTCTTTGTGCATTTCATTATTTTAGCAAATAAGTGTTAAATATCACACATCACTATCGCGTTTTTAATTCAAGTAACATAATCCACTTTTTTATATTAATATGTCCATAAAAAGTCAGTGGACGTATGGCCTATAGAGCTCCACTGAAGCGAGTCTATGGCAGATACTGTATCTCATATACCTGAGATTTCAGTTGATTAAAGGTGGATGTACATTGGACAAGAGGCCCTAAACACGTCATTTTGGGTCCTGTCCGGACACCGTGCTTCTCTGTGTGTCTATGGGAACTTTGTGAGTGCTATTTGCATGGATTCAGCACCTGATTACCTATAGAGCATAACAGTCTGGCTCTGGAAATAAAAAAACCCATTGCTTTTTTCCATAGGGGAATTGATTTTTAAGGATAACTTATAAACCTTTAAAGACAGACCTTATGTAAGCGCTGTTGTTAACTGGTGCTGTATGCTTCTGTTGAAACCATCTGTTTGCGTTATTTCAACTAAAAATTGTGTTGAAAAGTAGAATTCCTGGTGACGAACTACAATACCCATGATCCTAAGGGGGAAAATTCACCAATCAGAGAACTATGGCAAACAAACTGCAGCAAAAGAGCTCTGCAGCAAACGCCCTATCCCGTGATGCACTGCGAATGATGCAAAAGAGTCGCTCTCCCCTACACTCTCAGACTACCTATATACTGTATTTGCATATATATGAATATTTTGCAATATACTTTAAATATACGGCTTCTATACTTATGATCAGTGACTTTAAGTCAATAGTTTTATATTTAATTCAATTAGCAATGCTTCATGGGATTGTAGTTTATTCCCTCATCAAACACTTTAAGTACACAGTCTTTTACCTTTATCTTTTTTTTTTCTTTTTTTTTTTTTAGATTTTCAAGTACTCTTTTGCTTCAAATCAAAGTTTATAATGTTGTGACTCACCTTGGAACTGGTTGGTTTAGTTCATGGCTTAAAACACTTTTATAAAGGATTTTATGAAATTCCTATGGAAAAAATGAGCTAAAGACAGCTAAAAAAGTGGGTGGGCAGTGTTGTCTATTGGACATTGGGCTTTCAATCTATGTATCTATCTATGTTCCACCTGGAAGCCTGGCTACTCTGTATGATGATTGATGGAAATCTCTGATGGGCGGGACTTCACAATAAATGGGCAATAATTGAAACTTGTTGGTCGTGATTGACAATGTACAAAATGTAAAAGCAGTGCTGCTGAGTGTTGGCAGCACGGACATACACACACACACAGTTAGTTGCAATCTGATGTAAGACATTTATTTCAGCTTTCATAATCTGATATTTTGCCTATTTTGTTGCAAAAACAGTTTTGAGCTTAGTTAAAACTTTCATAAAGAAACCAAGCACCCAGGGATCTTGTAAGACAATTATCTGGCCCTGCTGCGGAAGGATATCTAAAGTGTCTAATAGCTAAAACCTCAATGAAAAATGTCTTGAAAATGTCTTTTAAATCAATCAAGGGATAATGTACCATGAGATATGTTGCAACTTTTGCAGCTGAACAGCTGTGGGCTAAAGCTCTCCTCTGCTAGCTATATAATTACTCCCCTTAAATCTGACATGCAAACAGCATATTGGCAGTTATATCACAGAATCAACTAAGATTAACCTTGCTCTGCAGTATGTCTTTTTTTCACCTTCAGGCAAACAGAGCTACCACCCTGTGAAAAACTCTCTCTCTCTCTCTCTCTCTCTCTCTCTCTCTCTCTCTCTCTCTCTCTCTCTCTCTCTCACACACACACACACACACACACACACACACACACACATACTCTCACTCACTCACTCACTCACTCACTCACTGTCACTGTATGGATGAAGCAGATGCAAGCTGTTTTATTGACTTACAGCCATGTGCTCTGGTGTCCTTTGATGTCTATCTTTACATCTCAAACAGGGAGAGCTAACAACGTGACCAGACTCATGTGTTTCAGTGTGGAAGTGTAATTAAGTGCTGGTGCAATGTTTACATCTAAGTGTCATTTAATATGCTTATCTCACTTACTAACCCTGTTTAGATGTTTTAGTTTTTTTTCTGTCTAAGCTCACCTGTTTGAAGGTCCCTTTGGTGGTGAGCAGATGGTAGACCATGTAGGAAGGCACACAGATGAAGGAGGAAACCCCAATACAGTAGCCCAGTACCGTGGTCCAGAAAGGGTACAGGTAGTTAAACAGCCTTACCTCTGGAGGGAAGGCCAGGAAACTCCCAATAATGAACTACAGGCATGAAACAAATTAGAAAACATGACACTTTGAAAAACTGCATTTGTATCTCTGACTGCCATTTTGTCCCCATACTTCATGTTTGTTTGCTGCGATCTGTCAAAACATGACTAAATTAAGCATAGAGATCATGTCTGTGTGTCTAAGTGGTTGAAGCATAACATGTCAATGTGTTTTCCAGATTTTCATTTAAAATGGACATACAGTATGAGGGAAAGTCTATATTTTAGGTCTGTGGATGTGACTGGTCTTCTAAGTTTTTAATCACCTTTTTTACCTTAACTAGTTGGCAAGACTAACAGTTTAACTGGACCTGAAGTGTGACAAATTAGTTTTTAAAAGTGCAAACATTCCATGCAGTCTCTAAGTTAATATGAGGTCATGAAAACTGCATGCAAATTAATTGTAAAATTAGCAAAACCATGTGTTAGTAGGAAAAAGTTTTAGTTAGATCAGTGGTTCTCAACCCTGTTCATGGAGGCCCCCCAACACTGCACATTTTGCATTTCTCCCTTTTCTGACACACCCAATTCAGGTCTTGGAGTCTTCACTAATGAGCTGATGAGTTGAATCGGGTGTGTTTGATTAGGGAGATATACAAAATGTGTAGTGTTGGGGGGTCTCCAAGAACAGGGTTGAGAACCACTGAGCTGGAGTATGGCATGTCACATCACAGGACATGTCAACAACCCATTTTCATGTGCACTTGGTAGACTGACCAGTAGGAAGCAAGGACAGATGGCTACCCAGCAGACCCTCCAAAACACACCAGGGGAAAAGCCAAGCATCAGCTGCACGTCATTACAGAAACGTGTCATCCCTGGATGGATTTTGCAAAGAGACACAGAACTTTTTTAAGGAATGTTTCAATTATCACAAGTTCTGTATTGAAAAATTGTATTCAGAAATAAATGAAATTTAAAAAAACAATTATGGAAAGAAAGGGTATGAGGCAGAAAATGTGTTTGTATAGTTTGTGAGTATAAATTAGATAGTAGTTTAACCATTGCTGCTAAATTGTTTTATTGTTTTACATTATGACATATCACACTGCAATGACAACACAGAAAGCAATATACAGTACATGACACTTGCCAGGGTGTCTGACCATAATACTGAAAATGTTTCTTTAGAAGTCAGTGTAATTTTGAGTGACTTAGAGCAACTCTTTTACAAATATTGTGTGACATATCAAAAGCCATATAGTAATGGTCTTGAGCAGTAAGCCAATTTTCTTTTGGTTCCAGCCCAAAAGCTTCTAAGTGACTACCTTGTCTTGACAATTTGATTTTGTTTTGAAAACTATGTAGAACTATGTTTGCCTCATCAAAGTAACATGGATTGAGATATCAGCAGCATACTTAATTTATATCATTCAAACTTAAAATAATATTTTGTATGATTTAACTGGAATGCAGTACATACCATAGAACCAGGAAACAGCAATGACTTCGAGGAAGACTACAGTGATAACCGCAGGACCCGTGGCGTACTCCTCAAATAGTTTAACAACAAACGCACCTCCCTAAAACACAGAACTCTCAGTATTAAAAGGAATGAATAATGAGTGCACTACAAACCACAACATGGAAAATGGAATGTTATTTTGGAGAAATTCCAAGTTTGGATTCTGGACAATGTTTAAAACACAAGGGTGAGTAAATGGTGATATAAATTTTGGGTGAATTATCCTTTTAAGATTAAATGAAACAGGTTCATTGTTAGAGGTACAGTTAGACTCACGTAGGTGAGAGTAGAGAGGGCGCCCAAATAACAGACACACACAAGACCCAGCACAAACCACTCTCTCCTCCTGGCCAACAGGTGGGGGAACTCATCCAACATGGCTGTAATTACCCCTTCCAGACCGGCGAACTGCAGTCCACAAACACACACAAGAGAGGTAGGGGGTAACAGAAAAGTAGGACATTGAACCCACGTAGACATTATTCCAAATAATGGTTCTTAATGTAAATACAGCACTATATCATTGGCTGTAAGTTTTGACAGGGACAAAATTTATAATGAAACAGTAATAGGCCAGATAAGGTCTGCAGATTATGTCATTAGCAGACTGCAGTAAGCACTTTCATTATGTGTGGTCACCATAGGAAAATGTGAGTGGTCTGAAAGAATACTATAGTGTCATCCAGAAGACAGCTGAGGGGTTAACTATGATCATACATTAAGGACCTAATGTAATGAAGCGCAGTTGACAGTATATCACACTATATTCAGAGGCAATAAGCTAAGTAAACAAAGGAAAAAAGCCCAAAAAAGCATTTAATTAAGAGACAATTCACTGGCTACTATTTGAAGAAAGAAACAAAAAGAAAGAAAGAAAGACTGACCGTGCTGTCCAGTCCCAGCATAATTATCATGAGGAAGAATATGATGGCAAAGAATGTGGCAGCTGGCATGTTGGCAATAGCCTCAGCATAGATGATGAAGAGCAAACTGGGACCTTAGGACAGATGGATACAATTAGCACAGGTAAATGGAAATCATTTGTTCATTCATACGTTTGGCAGACAATTTAGTCCATATTAACAACAGTGTATTCAAGCTATACATTTTATATATACATGTTCCCTGGGAATCGAACCCACAACACTGACGCTGCTTGCGCCATGCTCTATCAGTTGAGCTAAAGGAACAAAATAAAAAATGTTGTCAGTACGTTTACATGAACTTTAAAAGTTCAATTTCAGTTGGACTAAAACAGTAATTAGTCTTTTTAAAATGTTATCTAAACGCTTTAGTCCAACTGAAATTGCACCAGTTCCATTTTTGCAAAGTTGGACTAACAGGCCTAAAAAATGTGATGTGTGTTGCTTGGCTCCGTCCAGCATGTATACATGTCAACCGGACCACAATTAGCTTGGTGTTTTGCGCATGGTCCGTAAGACATAGGTGACGCATGAAGTGTATTTAACCTGGAAGACATGTCAGTGACCCTGTTTACACCTGGTATTAAGATATTTTTGGTGATCCCATCACATGTGGTCAGCGCTAAATACAGGTCTAAACAGGGTCTAAAATGTTTTGAGATTGGATCACAAAAACCACATAAGAGTGTGGTCAAAAATGCATGTGACTGCATCGCATTAGAAGTGTAAACGCTAATCTGTTCTTGATGCATCCCAGCAGCAGCAAAGCATCACCCCTCACCTTTCAGTCAACCGCTGCGCTAAAACAAGAGTTTAAACTTTTGCAAGTTGTCTGATATCAACATGCAGGGACCTTGTTGCACTTTAATGTCATGCAGTAACACTGATATCATGACTGATATCTGTCATCATGAATCAGAGAGCCTCCCCTCCAAATTCAATCACAAGTGGTCACAGAAGAGGATGTGTCTCACCTGACCACGTGATCGGATCACCTGAGGCGCATCGTAATACCAGGTATAAACAGGGTCACTGTGTCATGTATTCTTGGACAGACAGATGAAGATTGCTGCTCAATTATGCAAAAACCAGCTGTAGCTCCAATATAAAGCAGCTGTGCATGAGTGTAAACAGACATGTTAACTTTCATATCCAATGATTTACTGGACATTGTGGTTTAACTAATCATTTACAATGCTGTTTAATTGAGTACTCATTCAAATGGAAATAGCACTTATGTAGAATTAAGAAGGGAAATATCACACTAACCAGCATCCTTAGCTACAGTTTCCACCCCTTGCTGGCGCATCTCAGCCATGTATCCCAGCACTGTGAAGATCACAAAGCCTGACAGGAAACTGGTCAAACAGTTAACTGAACTTGTGATTAATGCATCTCTGTGGCACAAAGAGAAATACAAAGATTTAGGCAAAAAGAAAAAGATAATGGAAAACTTAGGAGATTAAGATTTCAGATAGAAAGAGACAGAGAGTATTTATAGAGTTTACAGAAAACAAAATGATAAAATACTGCAACTAACGTCTTATATCTACAGGTATGAAAGGAAACTTCAAACCTGCAAAGAAATGCATGCAAAAGATGAAAAACAATGAAACTTGGATAGGATAGTTTACCGAAATATGAAAATTCTCTTATCATTTACTCACCCTCATGCCACCTCAGATGTGTATGACTTACTTTCTTCCCAGAACACAAATTAAGATTTTTAGTAGAACTTTTCAGCTCTGTTGGTCCATATAATGCAAGTGAATGGTGTCCAGAACTCAGAAGGTCCAAAATAGTACTAAAAGCATCATAAAAGTAATCCATACGACTCCAGTGGCTAAATCCATGACTTCAGAAGTGATATGAAAAGGTGTGGGTGTGAAACAGATCAATAATTAAGTCCTTTTTTATTTTATTTATTTATTTTTTTTTTTTACTATAAATCTCCACCTTTGACCAGCGCCCAACCAGTAGGTGGCTGAATGTGAAAGTGTAGGTTTACAGTAAAAAAGGACTTCAATATTGATCTGTTTCTCACTCAAACCTATCACATCGCTTCTAAAGATATGGGTTTAACCACTGGAGTTGTATGGATTACTTATATGCTGCCTTTATGTCCTTTTTGACCTTCTGAGTTCTGGTCACCAGTCACTTGCAATGTGAGGACCTACAGAGCTAAAATATTCTACTAAAACTCTCATTTGTGTTCTGCAGAAGAAAGAAATTCATATACATCTGGGATTGCATGAGGGTGAGTAAATTATGAGAGAATTTATCTGAGAGAAGTTATTTTAGCTTGTGATAACAGAACCTTAGTGTGGATAACAGAAAATGACAGAGTTATAAATGTGAGGCAGGTGTACTTGTAGCAGTTGTTATGAAAGGGATTGTAACTGGCAAAGGCCAAGAGAACACCAAAGCCTGGACCCAGAGAGAAGAAGATCTGCGCAGCTGCATCAAGCCAAACCTGAAAAAAAAAAAGAAAGAAATATCACAGATGGAGTGATGCCTTTAAACTTTCCATTCATCCATATCATCATACAGTAGAATGCCAGACAGAGTACATTTATCAAATGAATGAACTCTACCTGAAAGACAGTAAGCAGTTCTCTTATAACATGCACAGCAAACCTCAATACGGAAAAACATTGTGCAAGATCTAATTATTCAGATTGGTTGTGTTGGTTTTCACTCACTGATGTGGTGAGAAGTTTGCTCCAATCAGGTTTCAGGTAAAAGATCACTCCTCTCCATGCTCCGGGCAGTGTGGCTCCTCTTATCAATAGGATAAACAACACCAGGTATGGAAAGGTAGCCGTCACCCACACTACCTACCAGAGAGTCAAGAAGAGGCTGCTGAACAGATGGTCCAACACTGTGCAACTGTTGAACATAACATTTTATCCTTAAGCTTTTGAGGTTGCAAGCCTTTTCCCTTGAGGTTTCTTATATATCTGACCTTGCCGGAGGTCTTGACACCCTTCCAGATGCTGAAGTAGACAACAGTGAAGATGAAGAGCAGACAGAGGGCCAACTGCCAGCTCACCCCACCCAGCTGATGAAGACCAGGGGACAAGTGTACCTGCAACACTTGCCGTCTAACAGAGAGACAGGTAGAGAGAGGAAGAAGGTGAGCCTGATGTTGCTTGACAGGTTATAAAGGCAATAAAGATAGAAATGAATGCCTGTCCCTGCTGAAAAGACTATCTTAGACCAGCATGTCCATGCTGGCCCAGTCTGGTTTAAGCTGGTTAGCGCTTTTCTATCTAGTGGACCAACATAGCCAAGCTGTTAACTAGCAAAAATTGTTAACAGCTTGGTCTTTCTGGTGATGCTGGTAGACCAGGGAAGTCTTGCTTTTTAATCTTTTTACAAAGCATGGTGGGAACATCAGCACCCAATGCTGAAACAAGTATCGAAAACTAAACATGCTGTACTTCGGCATTGACTGATCACACTGTGAATTCAGCGACACTAGGCTGAAAGTTCTACTGATGAAATCGGGCATACAGTATGTGAAATTCAGTTTCTTGGTGAAATGTCCACAGAGTGGTGCCAAAAACGAGTTGTATTGTTAATTGTAAATATTGTAATACAGTCAACAAGAATGCATATTGAATTAACCCCTTAAACCAAACCCCAACCCAAAACCTATCCGTTAGTTGAGTAAATATGTAATCTTAGACCGAAAATGTAACATCCAAATTGCACTCACCATTGTTTATGTGAACATGATTACAGAACCCTCGTCTCAGAGGTTGTTCACGCAACACGCTTTCAGTAGCACTCGAGAGAAATGTAATCCTTGTTAAATTGATACAAAATGGCGCTTGTCAGTAATTAGATAGTATGGGGCTTATTTCAGTGTACATGAACTTTTGGAAGCTACATGCTGATTTCCCGTGTGATCATGTTGGTTGGTGACCAGCAAAACTGGACTTTAAATTTGGGGTAGAAGTTGGTTGAAAAGGGCAATACTGTGCCACACAAGTACAGGATAGTAAAATAAAGGCAGAGGTTAAATTTCATTGGTTAGGAAAAGAATGAAGAGTGTTTGGCAGACAGTCAGAAAAGGGAAAATTACATTTATGAGAAAAACAGGAAATTCCGGCATCACCTAGAACAAGTGGGGGCAATTTACTAAGTAAAGCCTCTAAATCACCTAATGCAGCTGACACACACTTACACACACACACACACACACACACACACAACATCAGTCAGACCAGACCCAACCTCCCCCTGTCTCTTGCGAGAGATGAACACATTCTCTCTTTCAATCATAAGAAGATGGGGAAATCAAAGTCCTTATCACTCTTCCCTTCTCTCTTTTTCCCTTTCAGTTTTGGCTTCTATCTGGGCCCTGGGTCCTTATACACACTTACATGAACTTACATATAGAACTCCTCAGCGGGAGAGATGGAATTTTCGGTCCAGGAGACATTCGAGTCAGTGGACAGGTAGTGGGTGCAGTTGTGAGTGTTCCACTGGTTGTTGCAGGTGGTCCAGGGCAGTGTGGCGCGGAAAGAGGACAGGAGGTAGTAGAGTGCCCAGGCCATAATGGTATTGTAATAGAAGGCAATGTAGAGTGCAATGATGCAGATGGCAAATCCTATACCTGCAAAAGAACATGAGAAGGCGACTTAGGCTAATGTCAACTTGTCTCGCAAATATCTTACTTCGTTTCAAGCATCTTCTACTTCAGAGAAAAGACAGTGGATGACATTTAGGACAAGTTCCATTTACATAAAATCAAGTTTCTTAAGCAGATGGCATTTCACGAGGTAAATGTGACAATTTACATAACAGAGTCCCACTCGTACTGGCAATCAACAAACACAGAGAGCAAGAGAGACGGATTGGTAAGAAGTTTAAGAGAAGATCAAGGTAGTGAATACTATCAGCCATGCACATGTCAGTCTGCAGTTACCCGTGTGACCCTTAACCTGAGTTTTTTTAGCCCCAGAAGTCTGAGCCTTGTGAAGCAGAGCAGTCTTACCCTTGAAGATGGGGCAGATGTGTTTCCAGATGGAGATACACCCACTGCGGTGAAACTGGCCCAGCGCCAGCTCCATGTAGAACAGAGGCACGCCACCAAAAACAGCCATCAGCAGGTACGGCAAGAGAAAAGCTCCTTAAGCAAAAGGATTTAGACAGGAAGTAAAACTTGAACTTAGGCTTACATTGGCAACACCTTCTGAAATCACAAATATACATTTTACGTGACAAACATGTGGCTATTATACCTCTAAAACCCTTAAATTGTAGAATACCATGGAAAAATCAAACAAACAAACAAACAAGAAAGCCCTTGTTCAGACAAGCCCCCTGTACTTGATTCATGCTTTGCAAGTGAGCTTTTGCCATGAAAGCAAAGATAGCTGTTGATTGAGCACCAGTGAGCCAGATTATTAAACAATATGAGAAAGATTGAAGTCCCACCCATGATAGCCACAATTAATGCTGTTGGTTGCAGCGAGTGTGTCTCCCTGCCTGCTCTATCGCTCATGCAAACCCCCGCCCCCACTTGCATGAAGAAACAGGAAATTACAAAGATTTTATTACTTCAAATTCAATGAAAGGAGTCTAAAGCCCGTTTGTACCGAGGAGGCGAGCTGTATAGCACAAAGAGTTGAGACAACAGCAGAATTCCTCATTGTCTGTTTGTTCTTTTTAGGCAAACACTGCCTAGTGGATTTTGTCTCAAAGACGAAAATATTTCTATTACTGAGACGCTACACAATATAGACCGCATCACACCTGGAACATTATAGCATCTGTTACAAAGTTTCCTATACCTTCAGTAGCACTATTATTTAGTTTTAAAATTTGCCTTCTCCCCGTGACCTTACCGCCTCCATTTTGGTAGCAGATGTAAGGAAAACGCCACACATTTCCCAAGTCCACTGCATATCCGATGACAGAGAGCAGGAAATCCATCTTTTTGCTCCAGGTCTCCCTAGGTGGATCCAGACTGGTCTGCTGGACCACCAGAGTCCTGAACATTCCAGAGGTGCTTCCTCTGTCCGTCCCAGCACTGGCATCTTCTCTGGGGCTTTGTGGGGATGTGCTAGGGTAGCCGTTGGAGACCTGCCCAGGACCTGAGCCTGATTTCGGACCCTTGTCCTCAACACTGTCCGCAACCAGCCTGCCATTCTCCTGCGACTCCTGTTCTTTCTCGTGCTCGCTCTCATATTCTCGATTCATCATCACTGGTTGTTTCATCTCCATGGTGAGGACTGCTGTTAGGGCTGAGATGTGGGCTGAAATGGTGGTCCACTTGCACTGGCTGATATCGCGCCCATCAGGGGATAGAGATTCTGGAGAAGAGGGTGTGGAACAGAGCAGGCTAGGATGGAGAAAGCAAGGAGAGTGTAACAGGTTCTTACCTGGGATATTAAACTCAGGTGGAAAAACTGCTCGGGCCCAGCTACAAAACAAAGAGAGGGGAATTCTTAGATGATGCTGGAATAAATTAGACATCATCCTTTTCAGAGAACAGAAGTAGTATTGCAAGATATGTTGTGATTATGATTAAGCATGCCCTAACAACACAGGGTTAAAGCTGTAAAATGCTCTCTGTACATGCCACAGCAATGTTAAGCCATAGGGAGCTGCCAAGACACATGTATCTATTTTCTTTTTCATGACATTGTTGCTACTTAAATTACAGTAAGACGATACAAGAAGTTACACAGATTCATTCGAACATAAAGAATACACTGAACCTTTACACTGATATGAAATGACAAGATTATAATAGGATATCATATTTACATTTACAGTACATTTATTTTTAAGAACATGAGCAATATGTGGGAGTGAAATAATGACAAATATACTTTGGAAAATGTTTACTTTTGTTATATTTCAAAATGTTCAAGGAACATTTTTGAAATGTCAGCATGAACTATTCATGTTCACGAAAAAATCTCATCAGGACTCTTATGAGAGAAATAAAGATTGAAATGTTTATTAATGAAGATTCATAGTTTAAAACTGACCATAACAAATAACACTGATTAGTTGATCAATACTAATCAATTCTATATAAATTCAGTGAAAGCATTCAAGTTATTTTACTTGCATTATAGCGGGTGTGTACACACTCAGACGCACACACGCACACACACACACACACACACACACACAGCATCCAAATTTTAGCTGGAGGGTAGGTGAATATGCTTTCAGAAAACTACATTACTTTCTGTAAAAGCTGTTCGTGATTAATAGTTGTGGGGCAGTGAGCTATCAGCCAGTCTAGATTTTCACCAACTGCTTCATCTCAGCATAATAATCATAATTAAGTCAGCATTGAAAGGGAAATAAAAAAAAATTTCATTACTTGTCTTTTCCTCAAACTACTGTTAAATTCGAAAAAAATAAAAAATAAATAAATAAAAAAAGTTTATTGTTTATTAAAAGTGAATAGGGCTAATTTGTTCCTCTAACACATTTAGAAAAGAAAAAAATAAATAAATACTATTAATCATTTTATGATAAGCATGGAGAAGGTGGAAAGCGTTCCGCACTGTTAAAAATAGACAAAAAGAGAAGTGTTCAAATGTTCGCGTGATTCCAGCATGGCAACTCGTCACTACAATTAATTCGTAAGTAAAAGTTTAACAGTACATGTTAGCCCACTCCACGCCTAGGAAAATTACGCGCAAGCGTTTCTTTTTTTTTCTTTTTTTTTTTTTTTTTTTTTTTTTGTGGAACGATAAAAAGCCTTAATTAAAAATATTAACGATAACAAAAGTTTGCTTCGCATTTATCATTTATTTAACATCATAAAATAAACTGAGAGCTCAGCGCAGTTCCTCCTCATCAGAGTGCGACATGAGGAAAACACTTTTAGGAGAGTTTTCCAGTGAAGTATATGTCAATCGATCATCTGATTGGTAAACCGCCTGATTTTATTTACAGCCCTCTGTCTTTGCTTCTATCTCACACACACACACACACACACACACACATATATATACATATATATATATATATATATATATATATATATATATATATATATATATATATATATATATATATATATATATATATAACAACAAGTGAATATGAAGTTTTTTTTTTTTTTTTTTTTTTTTTTTTACAACCAATTGATAAACATTTTTACAGACTAGTGTCCCATTAGGCTATAGCATCATTAGACCCATTCAAATGAGCTGCCACAAAATGTAGTTCTTCTTTACAACTCTAAAACTACCACTATTGCAAAACTACTGTACATACAGACTTTCACACCTTTATGAACTGAAAAAGTCCATTAAAGTACAATAAGTTTGATTACACTAGAGTTACCACAATGAATCAACATGTTGACTTATTGACGATTCAATGACAATATAGAGAAAATTAAAAAATGCCTCCTGTTACACATGCAGGCGTGTGTACAGACAGACACAACCAAAAATGTGTCACCCAAAATCGCTCCATTAACACACACATAGCCACAAACACCATGCACAATGCAACCCTACCGTGCTGTGGTTGAGCAGTTCTGTAGGGGTCTGTGTTAGGGTGGTGATCAACATGTCCCAGAGAGCCCAGTACTCAAGACACACCCCCTTCACCCCTATTCTCTCTCTCTTTTTCTCTCTCACTCTCATTTTTCCTCCACTTTACCTAACACAAACTCTCCTGACCTTACACATTGTTCCCTTTCTTTCAATATCAGTTCACGAACAGATGTGTGATTATTGTTTTATAAATCATGAGAATGAAAACAGGCTGTTACTCTTGACTTCCTCTCTGGTGCTATTGATACTAACTTAAGTCACATGTTTCGCAGTAAGTCTGTAAAATATCATAAATATATGAGTCTCATGTATAATAGATGCTGAACTTGGTTTGTGGTATACTGTCGATGGTAAGCATCACCCCGAGGCACATATAACAATCGATGTAATAATGACCCCTTTCATCAAGCAGCTGTTCATGCAAAACACAGAGACATAAAGAATTCCAGTACTTGTCATATGCACATCCAAGTATTATTTTGTGCCAAAGACCTGACCTACATTCTCAAAATCCCATTAAGGTATTCTACTTACACATAGACACTCAAAGTGACGTCAAGTTTAAGAGGGACTCACTAATTTAAAAGAATTGCTGATGCCTCCATCTGCATAATATATAGACAATTAAGTGCAAATGATGATTTGTTTGGGTAGCTCACAGTACAAACAGATAAATATGGTAAAAAACTTTTGCATGTTTGACAAGTCATCTTCTAAGTGCCATGACAAATATTACACACACATTAGGGAGCCTAAATTTAAACACAATTTTAGAGATAAATTTGAACTTACAGTGTGGCAATATACAATCTAAACAATAGACATAAACAAAAACAATTATGAAATTAATTTTAGCAGTTGACACAGAAGATATCAGTAACCGGTTGTAAACTGAATACCAGGACAATACGACACAACTGTCTGAGTGCAACCTCAGCAGTCTACATTTCTCTATACCTCAAGCTGTAAAATTCTTGACATTGTGTCAGAGATCATTTTAATCCCTTTGTTTTTACTGAATGAAAGCCATCACTGTAAGGCCTTTTCCCCGTTAAAGCATACAAAAACACACATGCAAAAATAAATAGTAATTTGCATTTAGGAACACTAAACCATGCAAACACATTATGACAAGCTGAATGCGGTTTTACATCAACTATCAAATCTTATATCAAAAGGTACGTAGCTAGCAAAGTTACTTTGGCATAGTAGTTAAAAATCTGGGCTTCAGGGCTTGTAACTGAAAAGTTTTCAATTTGAACACTGTGATCCATAAGCTATTAATGTGGTTCCCTTGAGCAAAGCACTTAAACTAAAGTTTTTCCAGGGTGGATTTTGCCTAATAAGTGTGCTTATGTAAGTGTAAGTTGATTTAGATATACATTTCTGCTAAATGTCTACTTATTATCAAAGGGGTTTGAAGACAATCAGAGCACATGCAGTGGCCTCAAAAAGTATTTGGATACGAAATGTGAGAAAACAACATATAAAACCAAGTGGCATCTGCAAACAAATACTTTTAGGGGTCACTGCACTCATATTAATCATCCTCTAGAAGGACAGTGCATATACTGGCTTAATCAGAAAACAAGAGAGTTGGCAACTTCAGGGACAGACAGGAGGTCTAATCTGTTTAATGACGACTGGCAGCTCCTGCAGCTTTACATGGTGAACCGTGGCAGGTAAAGCTAATCACATGTCTCTCCTCTGTTTTTTATCCACCTTTACCAAAGACTGTTTAGCCCAAGATGGACCACTTCTATTAAAATGTATAGGAGAAATTGGAACGCCCATTTTGTCAGAGGTAGAACAGGAAGTCCCGCCTTACAAGTAAAAGAGCTAATCACCTTTTAGAAAAAGACATCGCCTGCCAATCAACTCGAGAATGTGCATGGGCATAAGCTGGAATAGCCTGAAAATAGCATTTTTTGGTGTATGATCTGAGCTAAAGAAGCACAATTTATGAAATAATTGTTGTCAGATTTTAATGCTGATTTTAAATATGGTTGATCATAATCCGTTTTGGAGATTTCGGTCTTTTGCCATTCAGTTAGATAGGAGGTGAACTTTTATGCCACTTGTAACCTTAGAAAATAGCTGCCCAGGAGCGTTCCAAAGATGGCTGCCGAGTGGACTGAAAGGAACTTTGCCTTTACCCAGTCTATTTCAAGTGCTGAACAAATATTTCTATTCATTTGTGAAAAGTGGCTCCAAACGGAATTGGAAAAAAATTACTCTCAAAATATTCTCCTGTCTACTCTTTTTCACTCAAACACATAATCCCACCCCAAAAATCACCCCTTTGGTTGTGCCAACATTGATATGGCTAAAACACAAAACTGTCACAGAGCCACAAAGTTTACACTTTTCAGGGAAATCAGCCTACGAATGGCTTTCTTATAGTGGTTTCTGCCTATTAAACCTAAAACTTAAAAGTGTTTTAACATCGTCAAAAATCACAACCTTCACCCTTGACAATTTTTATTTTGAATCTTTTCATTGCGATTTTTGCAGTCTTTTTAAAGGAATATTCCAGGTTCAAAACAAGTTAAGCTCAATCGACAGCATTTGTGCCATAATGTTGATTACCACAAAAATTAATTTTGGCTCGTTCCTCCTTTTCTTTAAATAATAATAAAAAAGAAGCACAAATCAAGGTTACAGAGGAGCACTTACAATGGAAGTGAATGTGGCCAATTTTTGGGGGGTTTAAAGGCAGAAATGTGATGCTTACAATTTTAAAAATTAATTAATTCTTCTGTTAAAACTCTATTATTTAAGCTGTAAAGATGTTTAAATTGTCATTTTTGCATTCATTTTAGGGTTGGTTGACATTACATCATCATTGCAATGACATTGTAAAATTGGCTATAACTTCACACAGAAAAGGTTAATAATTTAATCACACTAAAATCATGTTAACATTCATATTGTTTGTCTTGTGGCTATAGTTTTGAAAAAGTGTGTATTTTAACATAAAAAAAATTGGCCTCCATTCACTTCTATTGTAAGTACCTCACAGTAACCCAGATATTTGCTTTTGCATTTTTTTTTTTTTAAAGAAAAGTAGGGGCAAGTCAAAATAAATTTTTGTGGTAATCAATATTATGCCACAAATGCTGTCGATTGAGCTTATTCACAGTAGCGCCATTTTTTATTTTTAATGGTAATGACAATTAGGCTGTGAGGGATAGAATTACAGTCTCTTCAATGGGCTATACTGCAGTTTGAAGTGGTTTTTTTTTTGGTTCGTTCTGTGGACAACACATTAATAAAAGTATCTTTCCAAGAACATTCAGCAGAAAAAGTACACCAGACAGCATGAGTTGTGGAAAATCAGATAGGATCTAGGAGCTTTATACATATTTATACCGTGTGTGCCATTAAAGAGATGGTGAGTCGATTCCTCACAGCCTCATTTTCATTCACGTTAAAAATCAATGTTGGCACTACTGTGAATAAGGTCTATTTGCAGGTAAAGTTGGACTTTGCATATAAATATTGCTAAGGATGATGAGAGAAAGAACAACTGTATTAATCAACCAGCTTGTTTCTTTATCACAACCCTAAAAAATTCTCTATTGTAACAGTAATTATAACTCTCAAAATGGACAATGCTAATAAACAAAAACAAAAAAATCATCAGAGTAGGGCAAGGAGTACCATAATCTCTTTATATAAAGAAACAGAAAGATAGAGAGAGGTGTGACCTACCTGACAGATGTCAAGTTGATTTTTGTTGTTCATATTTAAAATGTTCAACATTTGCAGCATCCCTCCAGGGCCACTGTGGGAGGGGACATACGGGGGACAATACAAACAACTTTACAACTTTTACATGCAAATCAAACGCATACTGAAAATCGCCAAGAACGTTTGCTGAAGCAAGAATCCACTGCATCCAGATCCAGTTTTTCTGATCAAATATTTTGCATCGGATGTCCACAAGCTGCTGTCACACTGTTTATCATGTTTTGATCTTAAGACTTAAGGCTAGACATAATAGATGCTACAAACCGTCTTAAATCCCCAAAGACAAACACACAGGTTGTAGTTTATAGGCACTCACAATAGTTCTTATTCTAGCATACGCCCTCACAATACTTTAATATTCACACTTGTCTAACAGACGTACTAACACACTCACAGTATGGAGAACAGCAAGTCTTTCCAATCTGTCTGAGCTAGTAGGTTAATCCACAACAAGTCCAATGAACAGAGAGGCAGGAGTGAACCAGAGGGGTGGGGGTGTCTAAACTAGGTGAAACAGATTTTTAAGGCAGGAAATAAGAAGCTTAGGTTTTGTCTATGACAACGGCACTCTCCCTTAACTTTCTGATGAGCAACAGAATGAGATGTGAATGAATGAAGGGCAAAAACAAGCAGGATCCCCATCCCATTTTAGCACTCAACAAAACACCTACAGCAGAAGAGTTCTTGGAATCACTCTTTGTTAGGATGAGGACTCAGAGGCATAACTGTTTCATGGAACGGCCAACAAAAAGGTACCATTCCTCAGAGATCTTTAAAACCCCTTCACACGTTTTAATCTTTCATGGGGCCCTAGTATTTCTTATGACCACAGTCCCTCAAGGTGCATTCAGACACCATCTATTTCTCTGTGGCAATGGAAAAACTGCAGTGTTATATGCATACAAAATAGTCTGATAATATTATTATGATGGTGGAATTGCAGTGTTGGAATTTGCTTAGTTTTAAGCTTTAAATCATTTAAGTCATGTCCTTTTTTAACTTTAAAATAGTTATAAAATAGGCTGGATATAAATTACTTGCTTGTTGACGTAACCTATCTGATCATGAGCAAACCTTTCCATCTTGGCTCTGTAGAAACTAGGAAAACATTAGAAGTGCTTTTAATATTTTAAAGGCCTATTTTATGGGGCTTCTGAAGAAAAAAAAGGCCAGACCCCAAGACATATGTATATGTGCTCCTTATGCTTCAAATGAATATTTGGTTATCTGAAAATTCTTTTCATCTCTAATTTTAAGCTCGACTCAGTTAATATGTTTACATTGGGTAGGTGCACAATTACAACAAAGTTGTTTTATATCTTTGTTGTGTCCTTGTGGTATTCTATGTGCATGAAATTAAAACGAATTAAGTCCTCTTAATGATATTTAACACATGGGTCAAGCCAGGGGCGATTCTACGATTTCAATTTTAGGGGGGCTCAGCCCCCAATTACACTAATAGATGTGCACATTTAATATATTCCACTATTTAGCATAGATAGTTTTGATTTATTTACTTTTTTTTTTTTTTAATGTATTTTCATCATTCAAGATAGCTGGCTAATATTCATTAAGAATTTTGTCATTTTCTATAATAAACAAACTTATAAACCATTCAAATACAATTTTTATTTTTTTTTATTTGACATTAACAAATAATAATAAAAAATAAAATAGGTTTATTATAGAAAATCTATAATTTCGCAACTGCTGTAGATTCAATTTATACCAAACAACACAAAAATCTATGATAACAAAAAATATCACATTTAGCTTGGTTGATCTTTAGTGGAGTGAATTAACTCCAGATATTTCTCTTGAGTCTTTTGAATTCGTTTTTAATTTTAATATCAATAGAATACCTCACTCACTCACATCTGGTGACCTATAATTTTAAAGTAGATCAAGAGTTCTCAGTTTGCATATGTAATATCTTATCGTTTTTTTTTTTTTTTTTTTTTTTTGTGAACTCAAAGGTTACTACCAACCAATCCATGCAAATATAGTCACGGCTGAAATAGCTGTGCTTTGTGGCCAACAACTCCCTTTAGCCACGACTATATTCACATTGTTGCACAACCTCTTGTATCTTCTTACTTAAATTAATGTTCCAGGTTCAATACAAGTAGATCAGTCGACAAAATTTGTGGCACAATGTTGATTACTACAAAAAAATATGACATGTCCCTCGTTTACTTAGAAAAATAAATAAATAAATAATTGCGCTTACAGTAATCAGTTACAATGGAAATGAAAGGGGCCAGTCCATAAACAGTAAAAATCACAAGTTTTCAAAAGTATAGCTACAAGATGTAAACATTATAAATGTTAACATGATTTTAGTGTGATAAAATCAGGGATTTACCACTATTATTGCATCTACCAGATTACAAGGTTTACCGGCGTCATCATGACAACAAAGTTGTAATATCTGCTATAACTTTACACAGATTTTATCTTGCTAAAATCATGTTAACACATGTAGGGCTCTATTTTAAGAGCGCTAGCACTAAGTAAAGCACTATGCCATAAGTCATAAGTGCAAAGTCAGTGGCCATGGAGTTTTGAAACATGAAGTTTTGGTATTTTTGTGCAAGCATGCGCGAAGTCTATGCGCAAGTGGGTTTGGCGAAATCGCCCACGCAATGTGCAAATGGGCTGGTTCAAGTGCAATTTAATTATGAGATTCTTCTCTGGGTTTTCCACCATCTGCGTCCTATTATATAGTCCATTCCCAGTCAAGCACCAGCAATATTATTTTTTTATTTTTATCCCCCTTTTCTCCCAATTTGGAATGCCCAATTCCCACTACTTAGTAGCTCCTCGTGGTGGCGTGGTTACTCACCTCAATCCGGGTGGCGGAGGACTTCTGAGACCATCAATCCACATTTTATCACGTGACTCGTTGTTACCGCGGAGACTCCCAGCATGTGGAGGCTCACGCTACTCTCTGCGATCCACGCACAACTTACCACGCGCCCCAAGAGCGAGAACCACTAATCGTGACCACGAGGAGGTTACCCCATGTGACTCTACCCTCCCTAGCAACTGGAGCAATTTGGTTACTTAGGAGACCTGGCTGGAGTCACTCAGCACACCCTGGATTCGAACTCGCAACTCCAGAGGTGGTAGTCAACGTCAATACACTCTGAGCTACCCAGGCCCCACGAGCACCAGCAATATTAACAAAGACAGCACATTCATAAGAAGATGGTAGTGTAAATGGACTGTATGCAATGAATTACAAGATTAGAAATATTGATTTACGTTCTTTTGTGGATTAACTGCGTCCTTAAAGAATGCCAAGTATATATGTATGACAGTGACACGCTCCTTTTATACGCATAGAAAATGTGATTCTCCTCAGAATTTGGATGTTGGCTCCTTTAAATTATAGAGAATGTTAGTATTATTAATCATTTTCATCTACTGACACACAAATCATGGCTAGTATTAACAGTGATTGTATCGGCACGCACTTCACATCTACTGGTCGATTTTGATTTTAAAAAACTGAAACAGAAAAATTAAACCAAAATTATTTCTAAATTCAAATTACACTTTAAACTAAAGAAAATATAATCAAAATAACAAAGTGGTCAAAACATCTTATATAATGTCCAAATATTTTACCCTCTTCATCTTCTTCCACCGGCCCCTTTTATGTCCCCGATTAATGTTTTGTGGCTATACTTTTGAAAGTGTGTATTTGAATGTTTATGGACTGGGCTGGCCCCATTCATTTCCATTTTAAGAACCTTACTGTAACCGGCTGTTAATTGAGCTCAACTTGTATTGAACCCGGAACATAACTTTAAGCAGGCTACAGTAGGCAAAGTACTATACATGACCCAAGGACTGTCCTAAATTACAAAAATTCTAGCTACCCACTGGGTAGTGGGTGAAATCTGAAATTAGTAGTTAATCTAGTCTTCCACGCACTGCGAGTGACACGTGGAGTTGCTGCCTATGTAAAGCGTTCCAAATAGGTCTCTTATGAAGCTCCGCTTAGTTCGAATTCTGCTATGGTAGGCAGCTGCCTATGTAGGCAATAGGCACAAAGGCAGCCTACTAGGTTTTGGAACAGCCCTAATGTGACCCCAAGGAAAACACTGCACTGAAATGACTAAACACACAGTATCCAGTGATAAAAAATGAGACATAAAAACTTTATTATTATTTTTCTTTTTATGTAAAACAGGTTTTTGTTGGAGATTATGGGAGGGGTAAAACCAGTTGGGGTGGAGTCAAGGAGACCAGGCTGAGATTGGATTGGCTCTGCACATCCTTGGCTTTCGTCGCTTCTGTGGCTACGCCAGAGCTCCCATGGGGTCCCAGGCCGGGAGGACAATGGGATCTTGCTGCATGACCTCCAGCACTTCAGGAGAGAGGAAACTCTTATCCACCACCACCTCATACACATACTCAGAGAACCACTCGTCTGTCATGATCAGATATCCTGCAGGAAGAGGCAGAGATGAGACGAGGACAAGAGGCGGAGATAAACAACTAAAATGAGAGATGAGCAAAAACGAGATAGCGGAAAGGATGGGCTAAACACTATCATGTCACTGCTAGGGGTTTTAATTTGCTGTGCGGGATCAAACAGAAGCTCTTTGAGACCTTGTCTATTCATTATCTTTACTAAACTCTCTGTACACGCATTTTCATGGGTTGTCAATACAGCCAGACGCCGCATAAGGGTTTAAACAGATGATTGTGGCATCATGTATATAAGACACTATAGCTCTGTTCTACAACCTAGAGAGCTGCCTACCTAGACTGCATTTTATGGCATCATAGGTGTGGTTCTGACACAAAGGCTGTTTCAAAACCTAGTATGCACATAAGATGCGTCTGATTGATGACACAAAGCATCCAAAAAAACATTGAATGTACACACACCAGCTCAAGACTCCGGAGGCTGATAAGAATTTTTTCCATTAAATTTGACCCAAATGTTATCAAGGAATGTTTTTTTTTTCATACACCAACTCGTCGATGTCACTTTGCTAATACTTGAAGAAGTGCAAAAACCTTTGCAACTTTTTCCTGTATAGTGATTAATGTAGATTCACTGTTTTCAACTGCCACCTACATTCACCGCATCGATAAGTTCTGTGTGCGATACCTGTGCGGTGTTCTACCCGCAACGCAACACAGCATGGAGCTTCCCGTTCGGTGGGCGAACAGCTCAAGACTTGAAACGTCACTTGGACTCAGCATCTGAAACTTGTGCTCTAACCAAAAAGATTTTCCTTTCACAAATACACGACATACTTTTACATTCATTTAGGGTGCGCCTGGAGATTTGTTTCCAACAATGCATTCTGATAAATTGAGTTCCTCTACTAATCGCAACCACTTCAGCAGACCATTAAGAAAGCATAAAAGTTTGACATGGTTCACCCTGCTAAAAGCAGGAAGTGGATGAGGATAAGGTTTTTCACTTTTAAACCATGTCCGGCTGACAAAGATCCATTAAAACCGGGCCAATGAGCTGAAAAAACATCCTGTGAAACAGAACAGAACATACAGACAAGAAAAGGACCAGTAGAGCATATTCAACAATGGATATCTGAATTTCCTAATGACGCATCAATACCTCAGCTCAATGCTTTGGTTATTAAAGTGTGGTATTTCAAAATACACCTCCGGGTTTCCCACACCTTTTTACAAATCAATTTCTATGTTTTTTCTAGTCATTTGTGATTTCTGGATCCAATGGAACGTTCAATAAAATTGTGGCCCAAGGAAGTGTCGAAGTGACATAATTTGGACACTTTCTACAGGATGGCAGGAAAACAAGTACATAATCTCATTCCATTTTCTTAATTTTTACACAAATTGTAGTGTTGAAAGTGTCTCGATTTCTGCTAAAATCATCACGCATATTTACACTGTTACAAGACCTAAAAGCAGACTTTAAGTTCATAATAAAAATCATCCGTTCTTGAGGGACAAAAACCGTCTGAGAGCATATTTATATCTCCATTCATCACTCCACTTTTACAGTCATAAAATGTACAAGCTTCAGTGGCCACCAGTGAACCATTTACTGCATATAAATATTCTGTCAAAATCAGTTACAAAATTACCCCTCCGACCTCTTGTTTGTGGCACAATATTTAAAGAGGAAAAATAGGCAGGAATGAGGTATAAATAATCACTCATAGCAGCCTGAAGCCTTTATTCTTCAAGAAACTTCAACCTACCCCCCTGAGAATATCTCATTACTGCCTAATCTCCAGGGGGAAACGACTGTTATGACCAATTTTAGAGCCATTAACCCTTTAAACCTAAAAAAAAAAACAAAAAAAAACCACTGATGACTTTGCTCTCCCTCCTCTTCTTACTGTCAAATAAATATTCATCACAACCCACGAAAAAGCCACTATTCATTTACGATTGTGATTTGAAATCGTCCATGGTTGTGACTAGTTGTGATTTTTTTTTTTAATACACACGTTGCCAACAGGCTGCCGTTTTTACTGTGATGGCAGATGTTTTTTAGAATATTCAGAAGATTCTGAATAGGATTTTAGAAGATTCATTACAAAAAGTGTCATTTCTGTGCCATATGCACAAATGCATATTACAAAAAGTACTAGAAGATGATGTACTATACTGTAGTGACTGCCTGTGCAAAAATGTGTCACCACAATGTTATGGTTCGTGGGTGGTTGCCAAAGGGTTGCTGCATGGTTGCTGAAGTGTTCTGAGTGGTTGTTAGCATGTTGCTGCATGGTTGCTATGATGTTCTGGGAGGTTGCTAGTAGGAATGACACAAAATATCAATATACTGATAATTGTTCGGCACGTTTTTCCTCGTTACGATTTTGAGGCATCGATATATATTAACATTACCCAACATTTAAATTAGAAGCCTATTTTTAGTACTTTCCCATTCACTGTCAGTTGGCCTTCTATTTAATGTAGTCTGGTGTAATAGCTTTGGGAGACCACAAGGGGTGATACCAGTCATGGGTAGAACAAGGCACAGGTACTGTATCACACACAGGCAGTCCAGTGTTTTGAATCTAGTCACCAAACACACAAAAGTTACAAAAGTTTTTGTACTTCTTCATGAATGAACAAAGGGACGTTGATGAGTTTGCAGGTTAGTGTATGAAACTGGTGTAAATGCGCAAACTGAACGATTAGAAATGGCGACGTTTATTATGCAAAATTTCCAGTTTGTACTCTCACACAGCATGCCTTGAATTGGATTCATTCAAACTGTTAAACCACAAAAAGACATACTTGTAACTGAAAAAACATGGTGTAGACTATATGAAAGATACATATATACAATATATCATCCAGTGATGGCTAGAGTAAATAATCAATTTGACCAGTCTCCGGAGTCATAGCTAGGTTCTGTCGAAAGACGCTGTCCGATGTGCAACCCCATTTAAAGGGATAGTTCACCCAAAAATTTAAATTCTCTCATGATTTACTCAACCTCCTGGCATCCCAGATGTGTCTGAAGGCAAGTTACGCATTAAGTTTTATAGGGTTAGTGGTTTGTTCAAAGTTTGTGCAATAATAAGTAACGCTTGCCTTAGCAAACAGTCAGAAGTTGACATGTCAGACCTCTCAAACAAACAGAGTGCTTTGAAAGTGCCAGTGTTTACACTCTTTGAAGAAGTCAACCTAAAAATGGCTTATTTGATTTGCTTTTGCACATTAAAATGGGATAGAAGTATTTTAAAAATGGAAAAATGGAAAAACTTTAAACACAGATAAAGCAATCTGCAAGGAAACGTTTCTACACAGAACAAGCAGGTCAAAATACCTTTATAAGCTGCAGAGGAATGCATGTGTAAGTGGAAAGCAAAATCCTGTGCGTGTGTGTGTATACACACTTTCTCTCTCCTGGCAGCCAAAGCTCATTAAACAGCCCCTCAAATATAATGTCAATGGGTGAGTTTGGACATGAGGACCAGCTGTGAGCTGAACTACAGATGTGCCGGTCCGACTAGCACATACAGCGTCTTGGCCCTAAGCCTCTGAATCTAAAGAGGCCCAGCACAGACCTGTGCTATATCAAATATCCGACTCCCTGTCTTCTTGATTATGAGTTAATTATTTAGTCATTGGAAAGTTGAGCAGAAGCTACCAGAGGTAATCCTGCTGCAAATTGAATTATTCAGTGTGAAAAGCCAAATATCTGTGAATTGTGAAGCATGTGTGAGAGGCAGACTGGCGGTGACTCCTCACCTTTATTCCCACGGTCGTCTCCCCACGAGTTCTCCACACGCCACTTCTCGTAGCATTCCTCTTTCCCATTCTGATAAAGAAATACAAAGGTTAAGAAAAATAATGAGAAACATTAATAATAAACACAATCACCCTGACACAGTTATGAGAGACAATGTTAAGATTTGCCCCTCTTTCAAAACCAAACAAAGAAATATCTTAAAAGATGTCATTTCAAATAAGAACACCAAGGATATCTAAACTCTATCTGGGGTGTCGTATTTCCATTTCAACTGAATGGACTAGTACAACCATAGAAAAAAAACTGAAATAAGATGACAGACTGACTGACCAGCCAATATACATTTGGACAATTGACTGAATTTGTGTTTCTCAAAACCTTGAAAATCAAATGGCTTGTACTTAAATGCTTGAAATTAGTTTTGTAGACAAAATAAAATTTGTGTATGCATATGAATTTCTTTAAAAAAAAAAAAATAATAATAATATTGTTTTTTTTTTTATAAAAGGATGAGTTGGACCAAACAGTAAAGGAGTATGTCCAGACATTTGACTGGTAGTGTGTGAATTATACGCAAATGTTTATAATTATTTAATTTCAAAAAGGATTAAAGAAATGCAAACTTGAGCAAGACACTTAACTGCAAGTTGCTCCAGGGTTACTGTAATAATAAGCTGTAATAACTGAATATTTTAATAATAAAATAATAAACTGACCCCCTAAGAAACCATCGCTTTGGGTATACTGTAAGTGTCTGCTAAATGACTGCCTACTTAAATGAATAGCACTTCAAAAGTGTTTATATTTCTAAGTGTTTAATGATCCCACTGCTCTTTCTGCCATACAAACAAGGGCTTTTTCCCCACTGATTAATAAGACTGGCCAAAGAGGCCCTTTGCTTTACAGCACATGTATACTTTGGTTGGCCAGCGGGATGCCCCAGAAGAGAGCAATAAGATGGGAGGAAGAACTCTGGACACAGATGTGGTCATTTTGGTGAGAAATAGACAGTAATCTCCAAAACTTTTACTTATTAAAACTGCAAAAAAAGATATACATATATATAAAAATTAAAAACAAACTCTGACCCGGTCAAACTAACTGTAAGAGCCCATAATAAGCAGACAGGGTCATGACCTATGAAGTCACAAGAGAATTCCAATGGGCAATTTCAGTATACTGGCCTTTAAATATTTTGAAGCTCGCACAAGTTTCTGTACTAATCGAAGCATGTTCAGGGCTCAGGATCTTGTCTGCTGACCGAGATGGAGTCAGACCAGTGGTTCAGAGTTTTACTAGTTCTTCCAACATTCTCAATGGTCAAGAAGACACAATATAAAATAGCTATTTTAAGCGACATATTTTGTGTAAACAATTTACATTTTTCATTAAAACAGTTTTATTTTTACAAAGAGCTATAATGTAACTCTATGATGGTTATAAATTCATAAACACACTTTTGCTGGAAAGCCATCACATTCAGTGGTGGTGCAACACTGAACCGTTTTTAACTGATGCTTCCCAGATTATATCTCATTCTTGCAAATTTCGACAAAACTTCATCTTTTTCCCTTGGTGACATGTTTTATTTAAATCAGCACAATTTGCAACAATAATGTTCAAAAAAACTAATTTAAATCACAAAGAAAGCACATTTTTATGAATGCAAGACATTGCAGCACTAACAGTTGCGTCAACTGGCCAGGAAGTCTCTTACAAAGCTAATGTGCACTGTGCTTCTGAGAGTGTGCCGTGCTCTCAATACCTTGTCAGTGACAGCAGTCAGGATCATAGCGTGGGTCATCAGGGAGTCTCCATAGATCAGCCTCTCTGCCTTAGACAAGTTCTTTACCGAGATGCCAAACACCAGCTCATGGTTAAACCTACACGTATATACAGAGAAAACTTGGTATTATGTATGCATGTATATATTTCTCACCATATAACTGAAGTAAGCAGCAATACTCACACATTCATGTCATTGATGCCCAGTTTGCCATGGAAATGCTTGCCTACATCACAGCCAAACCACACAGCCTGAAACCAGAAAAGAGAGACACTAATTAATACAAATATGCCAAACTCCACTTTGAGAAGGACAGCTGACGAAACCAACATGCTGTTAATTTACAAACTCTGTTAAATAGTTTTTTCAAAATCCCTAAACCGGAGCCAGTATATCTAAAACAAACTCCTAGAGTTGGTACTGTACTATTGTACTGCACTGCCATTGATCCATCTTTTTTTTTTTTTTTTTTTGACGTCTATTTGTTGTTTTTCTATTGTTGGAGTACCAAACAATACATTTAGGTGTACAAACTTTTCCAGAAAATGTTCAATTTTTTTGTGTGAAATATATTTCAGAATCAGAATCAGAAAGAGCTTTATTGCCAAGTATGCTTACACATACAAGGAATTTGTCTTGGTGACAATAGCTTCCAGTACACAACAATACAAAAACAGCAACAAGACATTTAAAAAAATAATTAAAATTGAATAATAAATAGATAAATATTGAAAAGAAAAAAGTATATATAGAATACACAATAGACAATATATATATATATATAGGGAGGCAGGGGGCAACCAATAATCCTCTTAATATCCAATAATCCAACAATATTTGTTTCAATAGTTCTTAAACATAAAAAATGTAATCAATATTTAGTGTGATAAACCTATGCCTTTAAAACAGCAGCAATTCTCCTAGGTACACTTGCACACAGTTTTTCAAGGTTGTTGACAGATAGGTTGTTCCAACATCTTCAAGAACTTGCCATGGTTCTTCTAAGTATTTAGGCTGTCTCAATTGCTTCTGTCTCTCCATGTAATCCCAGACTGACACAGTGATATTGAGATTCGGGCTCTGTGGGGGCCATACCATCTGTTGTATGACTCCTTGCTCTACTTTTATTTGGAAAAGTAATATTTGGAAATCTAAAATTGATATTTCCTTGACACACTAAAGCAGAAGATATAAAATAACCATCTTAAGACAAATGTTTTTGTGAAACATCTAATATGCCTAACATCACCTTAAGACCAACTAGTCTACTACTACTTGTTCAGACAACTAGTTGGTTTCACCTCTCCATTCTTAATGGAATCTGCAGCAGCTTTCTTTAGCAGTTCGATGGGCTGGTTGTTGTAAAGTGTCCTGCGGCCGGCCACCATGTTACCCAGAAACTCCACGCTGTACAGTTTCCCATAGGGGTTCTGGGGTCGAGGGTCATTAACGAGGCAGACCTGAATAGAGATGTTACGCAACCTGTGAGAAAGGGCTACAACAGACGGATGTGGAAAGACAACAACTGACGGATGATGTTGAGGTAATTGGTTCTACTCATACCTTGTCCTGGAGATTGTAGAGGGGCTTGACGTGCTTTTTGTAGAACTCCAGTGGTGTTAGAGGCCCCATGCAGTGGAAGTTCTTTTCCTTGTCCCGGTATTCCCAACAAATGGTGTCTGGAGGACTGCCCAGACACACACTGGCCACTCGAAACACCTGAACACATAAAAAAATAAATAAAAAAAAGACAATAAGAAACCCAAACACAACTACTTAATTAAATTTTTGAAGACAATACAAGTGGTGCTTACCCATGCAAAACTTGCCACCACAATTCTAAGGTAATCTGAGAGGTTATTAGCATGAAACTGTGCAGCTGCTAAGGTGACCTAGGTAGTTTATATGTGTCCCAGGTCTCTAGGATATTCTGGTGCCTTGATATGGCTCGGGTACTTCCTTCAATGTGATGGGATCTATGGGATTTTACACAATTTTTTGTCCAACATGTGAAAATCATAAGCAAGATTACTTATCACACCTCAACTCAACAAGTGCATTATATTGCCCTTAAGAAAAATGGTGCAGATATGTGCCTAAATGTAATACTTATTACTTAGAGAAATAGTAATAGTGACATGCATAGTGGAAGGTCGTAACCTTCTAGTAAACAGGCACCTAAGCAGAATCTAAATTTTAAACATGGTTGATTAAAGTTTGCATTAGGTTTGAAATAATGATATCTCATGATATCTCAAATGAGAGCTGGGACAAGCCAAGCACACAAGAGAAAGCCCTAGCTTTGACAGGGTGTAGCTGAGATGAACACAAAGAACACCGTGTCTGAAGCTTCCAATGTTTGACTGGGCCCTTACTTTATTCTGAACTCAAACTGTTTTTAGTTCTCAGAACTTAGCCTTTGTTACCCCGATAGAGCAATCTCAGGCATTTCCTGCCCTCTCCTGACCATGGCCTCAGCTTTACATTTTGAAACGCGGATTTCTCGTAGCCAAGATTAACTTGACCTTGATAATACACACTTCTTTCTACTTCTCACAAACACGCACAGGCAGGAAGGACAAAAACTGAACAGATAAGATGTTTTGGTCCTTTTCCTTTTGGCATGCACAAGTAAATGGATCGACAAAGAAGTGCACCACACATACTGACTTTTACAGAGACTTCTGGTTGACTTTATTTTCGACTGGCTGTCTGTAAAGACCAGGCAAATGAAATCTCATAGGGTGAATACAGATACATGAAATTATTTTTGGCTTCTGAAGCTCTTTAAAGGAATAGTTCCCACACAAATGAAAATTCTGTCATCATATACTCAACTAGCATGAATTTCTTACACGTAACACAAAAGAGGTAGTGCTTTACACACTTTAAACATTAACATTAGTTGTTAACATTAGTTAACGCATTAGGTTTCATGAACTAACAATGTACAATATATCTTTATTAATCAATATTTATTAATCTTGGCTAATGTTCATTTATAAAAATACAATTGTTCTTTGTTAGTTACTGTTAGTTCATAATGCATTAACTAATGTTAACTAACAACTTTTAAAAATGTATTAGTGTATGCTGGAATTAATATAAACCAAGATTAATAAATGCTGTAAAAGCATTGTTCACTGTTAGTTCATGATAATGTAGTGAACTAACAAATGGAACCTTAAATGTAAAGTGTTACTAGGAAATATTTTGCAGGATGTCAGAACTTATTTTTCCACTTACACCAAAAGTAATTGGTCATTTATACTGTCAAGTTCCAAAGAGGATATAAAATAACCTTAAAAAAGCACAAATACACCCCAATTCCAAAACAGTTACAACAGTGTGCAAAATGCAAATAAAAACAAGTGATTTGTAAATTCTATTCACCCTGTGCTATATTGAAAGCACTACAACAACACATTTTTTATGTTTAACCTTGTGAATTTAATTGTGTTTTTTTATTTTATATGCACTCATTTCAGATCACATGATTGCACACTCTCCAAAAAAGTAAGGACAGGACAGTAAAGTGTTTACCTGTGTAACATTACCATTTCTTCATAAAACACTTAAGCATTTGTTCACTGAAGACACAAGTTTAAGTTTAGCAAGTGGAATTTACCCCCATTCATTCATTACGCAGGTCTTCAGCAGTGCAATTCTGCAGTATTTTGTGCTTCACAATGCACCACACATTCTCAATTGGAGACAGTTCAGGACTGCAGGCAGGCCGATCTAGCACCCGCACCCACTGCTTACGCAGCCATGCATTTGTAATCCGGGCAGTATGTGGTTTGGCGTTGTCCTGCTGGAAAATGCAGGGATGTCACGGGAAAAGACTGGATGGCAGCATATGTTGCTTCAAAATTTGTCCATATCTTTCTGCATTAGTGGTGCCCTCACAGATGTGCAAGTTACCCATGCCATGAGCACTGACACACCCCCATACCATGAAAGACACTGACTTTTGTATAACAGCTTGTATGGTCCTTTTCGTCTTTCGCCCAGAGAACACAACAGCTGTTTTTTCCAAAAAACTATTTGAAATTTGAACTCATGAGGCCAAAAAACACGATTCCACTGTTCTATTTTCCATCTCAGATAAGACAGAGCCCAGTGAAGTTGGTGGCACTTCTGGACAGTGTTGATGTATGACTTCTGCTTTGCATAATAAAGCTTCAACTCTGTGGATGCAGCGGTGAATATGGTGTTGACTGACAAAGGGTTCATGATATCCATTACAGACATATGACTGTTTTTAAGACAGTGATGTCTGACGGATCGGAGATCATGCACATTCAGAAGTGGTTTTCAGCCTTGCCCTTTACGCACAGAGATTTGACCAGATTCCTTAATTCTTTGAACTATATTGTGCAATGCAGAGGGTCAAATGCCCCAAATCCTTCCGATTTGTTTTTTGGGAACATTGTTCTCAAAACGCTGGATTATTTGCTGACACATCTGTTGGCAAATTGGTGAGCCTCAACCCATCCTTGCTGTTGAAGTACTACGCTTTTTTTTTTTTTTGGAGGCTCCTTATATACTTTTTTCCAATATTTCCAAATTCCCCAGCTTAACTTCCCATGGAAAGTTTCTGGAAAGTTTCCGGAAATTTACCGAAATTTTTCGTCCCTTTGTAACCCTAGTCAAAAGATGCGCAAGTACCAATGATGTTTAAGAGCACTGACGTCAGATCTTGAGCAATGTATGTTGAGGCACCACATTTAAATGACAAGGGCAAATGAGATTTGAGGTTGTTGAGAGTGTATGCGATTACTTTTAGGATGCTTTTCGTCTTCTTTTGAGGTTGACAGTATAAAATTACCATGATCCTTTTTCTTTTCTCAAAAGGCAAACCCTCTTTCCTCATCTCTCTCTCTTTCCCAGCTCTATCCCGGTAAGACCATTTCGCATTTCAGTTTATTTTCTCTGTCCAGTCTTCCCAGAGGATGAGTAAATACCAGCGGTGCCCAGCCCTTTTTCCTCCCTGTTGACCCAGCATTGGACCCAGATGCTCCAATTGCCCAAACAGCCTCTACATTGCACGCTTTCACATTTTCTCTCTTCCTTGGCAGGTTAGATAAATGTGCAGAACCGTCCAAACAATACGAACACCCTTTTTTTTGCCTGTTGAAAAGTGCCGCTCGTTGAAACAATGGCTGAGGCTCACTGACGTCAGCACAGAACCAGCGAGTCAATATTGAAACACCTGTCTGTGGTTGGGTGGCCACAGGGCAGCAGGAAAAATCTAAGAGGCTCAACCAGGGTGGAGCGGCTGGCGCACAGGCCCGGAAGATGAGCACGCCACGGCACAATGTAATTCTTTCGCTTTAGAAAAAACATAACATCTCTTAAATCTCATCTCCTCTGACTGTCCTTTCATGCCTTGACTCTGGATCATGCAGGATCTGTGAGTAAGGGTATGTTTGTACATACCTTGATTAACAAGATTAGGGTGTACCTTTGATCTGTTTGAATATCCTGAAATTGATCATGTTGTTTATGTGTCTGTGTAGGCCAGAGCTGATGGCTTATTGTACCATTGAAACTATCAGTATAACCGAATGCAAAATGTGGACAGTGAGTACTGGATCTAAAAAAAAATGGTGCATGAAGATTTACTACCTCGGACCTCCTGAGCAGATTGGCACAAGCATTTGTAGGGATGGGTATAAGAAATGTAACAATTCTGGTTATGATTCCTCTGAACAAATCCAAATCCTTAATAGTTCCATTAACGATTCTTAATATTTGGAAATAAGAAATTCAATTTTTATTGCATTTACTACCCTCAGCAGTCTGTTGGCAAATAATTTGATCATTTCAGATTTAATCAGGGCAGATATATCAAATAAGAGACAAATTTGTGTTTATACAGACTTTTTTAGGAACTTTTCAAAGACATTTTAGAGGCATAAATGCAATCCAATAACTATTCCTGCTGTAACTATACAGTAAATTAAATTTTCAAAACTAATACTCTGACATCCTACATACAACACTATATGGTGGATTCAAAAAACTGTATATGCCATGAGGGATGTCCAGGTCACCCAGGCACAGATCTAACCAATGCCACACATCACCTCTCATTCCAGAGGGTTGAGATACTGCTTTACCTGGGATCACAAGCACCTATTACTGGGTGAATAATATGCCCTCACGTGGACACAGGGTGCTCCAGATGTTATTGTGGTGCATACATGCAGTAATTGTTGCTATTGGTTTGTTGATGAGGTAATTCAAAACAAGAAGACACTGGCAGGCTGTTTCATGTCAAATTCATCCATGTGCAGGCAATCACCCATACAACTGGCAGGGCATACGAAGCCACAACATGGCACCATTCCAAGACACTGTTAGAAGGTACATGTAGCTGTTTACACACTCTTTACCATAAACATTGGTCTTTCTATATGACTGACAAACATAATTACAGAGAGGCGCTGATCCTAACATTTTTGTTTGCTTGTTTGCATCTGTTTTCCAACCATAGCTCTGCAAGGAAGTAAAGAGAATAACATGGTTCAACACAAAATGTCAATAATCCTCTGGACCATTTGAATACTCTTTGTTATGTTGACGATATGACACAAATGCAAGCCAAAATATAATTTATAGCATGATCAGAGCTTGAAGGGCAGTGTAGACAAATGTTCTTGATTGATTAACTTGACCTTTTCCTGTAAATATGAAACACATGGGGTATATATATATATATATATAGACACTAACAAATCAACAAGGCAGTTTCAGTATATGACTCTGTCTTTGCAGTGCTGGCTTGGTCCCATTGCATTACACACAACAACACACTGACTTGCCACAGAGCTAGGCCAAAACGCAGTGCTGTCACCTCTACTAATCATAAACATTACGTCTTCCAGCACGTGCAAACAAATACATGTACATGCTTATGAAGCCGAGAATGGAAGATGTCCATTAAATGCAAAAATAAGGAATATATATATATATATATATATATACACACACACATACACACATACACACACACACACACACACACACACACGGGCCGTGCATTTTAAGTCCAGGCCTTCATTGTGATTCATGCCATTAAGAAAACCCAGTTTCACAATGAATAAGACACCCTATGCCTTTGAGCATCATACATTATGTCGCAGCTAACTAGTAATACCAATTGACATTTTAAAAACACGTCCACACACGAAAGCCAAAACTTGAAATGACACAATGCTCAAGCAAGCTTAATTTTAACTGCAGCATAACTTTTTTGTGAACGTCTCCTGAACAGACATTCAAAAATCATAATTTTTCATATGAATCTACCAAGGAGGTCTATAATACCTGGAAAAATCTATCTAATAATATTTGCGATTTAAATGTTGCTTGCAATAAATTTCATTTCATCAGGGTACACGGTTATGCTGCGTTCCATTCAAGTTGGATGTGAGATATTCCTACTTGATATCTCCGACCATAAATGCATTCCATTCCCTGATATTCGGAAGATGACATTTAAGGAAACAAAACTGCAATGCTCCCATTAGCTTAACAGGGGTTTGACTCTATTAGAGATGTCTCCTAGCAACCCAACTGATAAACAATGCTGCATCGTTAGCATTTGTGCTTCAGGTGTACGATTATCAAAAGAGATTATAATATTTTATACACCTGTTTCTGCAGGCATTTGTTAAACAAGCTTTAATGTTTATCACTTACTTTGTATATCTCCCTGAGTGTCGACATGTTTGTGTGACATCATGCCCCTGCATGTTTAATTAATCAATTGCACGATCATGCAGAACATCTCAGGTTTTTAAATCCATTAGGATCTCTTTCTCAACGACAATACCAGCAATGATGACAGCCGACTTGTCAGTAAGATCTCGCGCTCTTCGCTTTCAAATTACGTACATCACTTAAAGCATGATTGCGTCACTCAAGGCAAGCTAGAAGGCCTCGACCGGGACATATCCTAAAGATCACACCCACCAAGAACAAATAAATGAATTTGATTGGCTGATGAATCTGACAATCTGACTTTAGTTGCTCATTCATTTGCACTGTTGAGGGATTCTGAAGAAATTCTGAAGGACTGAAGGGGTGGAGCTCAGACTCACGCGCTGCGTCGGGCATGCGATTTGAGAAACAGTTGTCACACTTTGCTTATAAGCATCAAGGAATAAATTCTGACTGGATAAACGTTTCATTTTTCTCTGTTTGTTTGTAGATTAATTAAGAGAGGAAAGTGAATAAAAATATATAGGTAAAAAGGTGATTGAGAATGAAAGGATGAAAAATATTTATTTATTTGGCATGTTAGGCCAGCAGAGAAGGCTTTGCTGGCCCTGAGAATATATATATATATATATATATAAAACAAGGAGTCCTGCAATAGATGGTATGTCCCTCACAATCTCAGGATCTCAACATCATTGAGCCAGTCTGGGATTACATGAAGAGACAGAAGCAATAGAGACAGCCTAAATACATACAACTGTGGCAAGTTCTCCAAGATGCTTGGAACAACCTATCTGCCAACAACCTTAAAAAAAAACTGCCTAAAATTTTTGCACAGTACTGTATATATATATATATATATATATATATATATACTGTATATGGGTTCATCCTTCCATCCATCTTCTAGAGCCGCTAGAGTCCTAAATAGGGTCACGGGTAGTGCTGGAGCCTATCCCAGCTGTCTCGGGCCATATATAAGAAATGTCATAAAATATCGATATTGATCAGCATGTTATTTTCTCAATACATATTACAGGCATCGATATATTAACATTAGCTGACATTTAAATTAGAAGGGTTAGAAGAATTAATTTGTGTGCTTTCCAATTAAATAGCCCTATTTATATCTGAAAAAAAATAAAAAAATGCCGATATAGATTGATAATCATAGGGAAAATATTCTGATTATCAATGCATGAAAAAGACATTGATCCCAAGATATATATACACATGACTTCACGTGCTATAGTATGTGAAAGTGTATATTTTATTTCATAATTAATATTTCAGCTCTTTAAAAAGGTTCAACTTAAAATGTGAATATTTTTAAAAGAAAAAAATGTTGTTACATGTTTGTTGTTGCATAATTTGTATTATTCACAAATATTTACTTTAAGTTTACACTGATAACAAGATCTAAAACGGTATCAGCTCTTTAAGAATGGCGGCAGTACAATGACCGCCTCACCGAAGTGTTGCGGTTGAGTGCATATAACGTGAGAAGATTTGTGTAGTTTCTTTACTGCATCCATGCTATGTGCAAATAGAATTGATGTTTCTTTTTACTCTTTGATCAACAACTGTCTGTAAAGAACAGTAAGGATATTAAAAGACTAAATCTTACATTATTAACAAAACAAAAAAAATGGATTGCATGGATCTCATCTTTAGACAAACATTAGACAGAACGAGTCAAACCAAACATTTCATTTCATAAAGTGTATTGACATACATGTATAAATATTTATTGTACAAGTTCTCAAATTCAAATCTACCAAGCTCTTGAGTTTTATAAAGCTTTTACCTTTATTGAAATCAAAGAGATGCAATACACTGGTCTGTATATTAAGCGGTAAAACTGAGAATATTGTGAAAACAATCCGTGGAAAAGTTTAACACAGCTGACCTCATTAAGCGCAATGTAAACGTAACTATGGCATTTCAGGGCTAGACAAAAGACATCCGTGACAACACCCACTGCAGCCAAATGAGGCAAATTTCCTAAGTTGAGACTGCAATGCGTGCTTGCGTTGTTTTATGAATTGCAGTTCAAAACATTTTTGAATGCAACAACACACTAAATCCACCTACAGAAGTGTAGCGCCCAATTGTTCTGAAATCAGTTGCTGGGCGAGATGAGAGGTGAGCTACATCTACCCTACATCTGTGTAGGGTGAATGCGTCAGGTATTGTGTTTGAGCTGTTTCATGAGTGCTCTGCAGCACAGAGGCCTGTCAGATACCATCCAGAAAGCAAGAGTAAAACTGTCCAGTACAGGATCTATATCAGCTCTGTCCAACACAACTGGCTGTCTCACACTGACTGGTTAATCAAAGGGCGCCTTTGATCGGCAGTACCTGTTGTTCATACAAGCATGCACACTCTCACACATACACACGTTTACCCAACCATCTAAATGAGAAACTACAAAAGACTTCTATTTTCCTTTTTATATTAAGCAAAATACAGTGTCAGAAGTTAACTTTCTAATTAAGGGGCAATATTTGCTCCATGGAGTTCATTTTCAGGGGCAATCTTTTCCTTACGAAGGCACATTCTTTCTTAACGTGCAAAAAAACCCCACACCATTTATGTCAAGCACTTATATTAAATTAATGTTTTATGCAATATTAGTACAACTAGATGGGACAAAACAAAATAAAAAAAAAGAAAGAATTTAATGAAATATATCCAATGTTACAGATACAGAACGGAGGAATTCTTTGCAGGGGATTAACCCTAACCAAACCCTACCCCCTAAAAGAAAGCTTTTTTAATTTGTAGATGTCCCAAAGGGAGGATTTGTCATATTTAGCTACAGCTGAAGTCAGAAGTTTACATACACTTAGGTTGAAGTCATTAAAACTCATTTTTAACCACTCCACAGATTTAATATCAGCAAACTATAGTTTTGGCAAGTCGTTTAGGACATCTACTTTGTGCATGACAAGAGTAATTTTTCCAACAATTGTTTACAGACAGATTGTTTCACTTTTAATTGACTTTATCACAATATTCCAGTGGCTCAGAAGTTTACATACACTAAGCTAACTGTGCCTTTAAGCAGCTTGGAAAACTCCAGAAAATGATGTCAAGCCTTTAGACAATTAGCTTCTGATAGGAGCTGTACTGAATTGGAGGTGTACCTGTGGCCTACCTTCAAACTCAGTGCCTCTTTGCTTGACATCATGGGAAAAATCAAAAGAAATCAGCCAGGACCTCCACAAGTCTGGTTCATCCTTGGGAGCAATTTCCAAATGCCAGAAGGTACCACATTCATCTATACAAACAATAATACGCAAGTATAAACACCATGGGACCACACAGCCATCGTACTGCTCAGGAAGGAGATGAGTTCTGTCTCCTAGAGATGAACGTAGTTTGGTGCGAAACGTGCAAATCAATCCCAGAACAACAGCAAAGGACCTTGTGAAGATGTTGGAGGAAACAGGTAGACAAGTATCTATATCCACAGTAAAACAATTCCTATATCGACATAACCTGAAAGGCTGCTCAGCAAGGAAGAAGCCACTGCTCCAAAACCGCCATAAAAATCCAGACTACAGTTTGCAAATGCACATGGGGACATGGGGACTTATTTTTGGAGAAATGTCCTCTGGTCTGATGAAACAAAAACTTTAACTGTTTAGCCATAATGACCATCGTTATGTTTGAAGGAAAAAGGGTGAAGCCGAAGATCACCATCCCAACAGTGAAGCATGGGGGTGGAAGCATCATGTTGTGGGGGTGCTTTGCTGCAGGAGGGACTGGTACACTTCACAAAATAGATGGCATCATGAAAAGGGAAAATTATGTGGATATTTTGTAGCAACATCTCAAGATATCAGCCAGGAAGTTAAAGCTTGGTCACAAATGGGTCTTCCAAATGGACAATGACCTCAAGCATACCTCCAAAGTTGTGGCAAAATGGCTTAAGGACAACAAAGTCATGGTATTGGAGTGGCCATCACAAAGCCCTGACCTCAATCTGATTTGGTGGGCAGAACTGAAGAAACGTGTGCGAGCAAAGAGGCCTACAAACCTGACAGTTCTGTCTGGAGGAATGGGCCAAAATTCCAGCAACTTATTGTAAGCTTGTGAAAGGCTACCCAAAACGTTTGACCCATGTTAAACAATTTAAAGGCAATGCTACCAAACACTAACAAATTGTGTGTAAACTTCTGACCCACTGGAAACGTGATGAAAGAAATAAAAGCTGAAATAAATAATTCTCTCTACTATTATTTGGACATTTCACATTCTTAAAATAAAGTAGTGATCATAACTGACCTAAGACAGGGAATGTTTTCTACGATTAAATGTCAGGAATTGTGAAAAACTGAGTTTAAATGTATTTGGCAAAGGTGTATGTAAACTTCTGGCTTCAACTGTACATGGGGGAAATTTCTGCCCAAAAAAGTAAAAACACACACACATACATAATTAGGTACAGGGTTCATTGTAGTATGTAGGGCTGGATAAAAATAAAGATTTTCTGATTAATTGCAAATTTCATTTGACCGATCCTGATGTCGATTTCTAAAATCCCAACATCAATCTTTTACTTTCACTTTAAAGTTTACATCAGTTTTGGTTGTGTTAACTATTATTTCCATTAAATAAATAGCAACTTAACTGCATAGTTTAGGCCCTGTTGTTCATTTTTTAAATTGATATTTCCATAATGTTCCAAGTTAGAAGTTTCCCTGTATAATTTACAACTTTAACTGAGAGAGAATTTATTTTATAGGCAAGCAAAATAGATATTATTACTGAAATTATCCCATATTAAAATCACAGTCGAATGAAAATGTATCTAAATCAGAATTGAGAGCTTACAATTTGGAATCAAATAAAATCAGGAAACCTGTATCGATACCCAGCCCTTATAGTAAGATATTAAAATATGTAATAGAGATTTTGGAGCCACCAGCATAAATAAAGTAGGGTTTGTTGGTTTCATTTACGCATTTTGTTTGTTTTTAATTTATACCATTTTTCTGACAAGTCGAAATGAGAGGTTACGAATAAAACTGATGGATATAGGCAGAGGGGTGGGATAGGGACCAACACAGGCTGGATTTGAACCTAAGTCCTTCACATGAGCACCACAGCTTAATGTTTCTGGAGCAACTAAAAGCATATTGTTTGTTTCCTCTACACTGGACTAATTACACGAATAACACTACTAATACTAAAAGCCTGTTGTCTCTATGACTGCTCTGCATGTGATCCCATCTGTGCCAACCTCTGTAGTTTGCCACTTTGATACAACTGAAACTCAGTGTTCCTCCATGCCTCCAATAAATACACAAACACGCATGAGCGCACATTCAAAACACTTCTCAATAACTCCTCTGCCACTGAAGTGTTACAGAAAACAAACCAACACCAGGTGGACAAACAAACATTCCGTCAAAAAACAGAAAAACACTGAGCGTAAGCGAGCAACAGGAGAATGTGTTTCACAACAAGATAAACAGGGAAGTAGTTGGTACTCTGGGCTCTGTTTATCCTTGGAGGAGTGCAAAGCACAAGCTTAGAGTGATATTAACCTAGACTTGTGCACCCTGCGTCTCTTGCCTCAGCAGATGGCGGAGGTATAATAATATTGCCAGTGAGCATCGGGCGATAACGATCATGTTTGTGGAACATTCTGTCATCAACTCCTGGAGGCGCTTGCTCTTTCAATCTCGCTTTTTCTCTCTCACACACACCGTGCAAACCAACGCAAATGTATAAAAGAGCCATTCAAATGCGCGTATGCAGATATTCACGAAACCAGGGGCACTTTTTGTATTTGTATTTTGGTTCACAGGTGGTTGATATTGTTATTGCTCTGCAGGCTGTTAAATGACTGTTTAATTATTGATGTGCTTGATCAGGCACTAATAATATTTAGAACACTTCAGTAATTACACAATTGGAATATTTTTATTCTCACCCACAGACTGACATATTGTAGGTGACAAGGTTTCTTTTACACTTTTTCTGTAACCCCTTATTTTACAGTGTCTGTGTTACACATAATACATGTTACTATTATTACTTATTACAGTAATAACAATATGAAAGTACAAGCAGCTCTACAAAAATTACACAGTAATTACACACACTCACTATTAGGAACACCTGTACACCTACTTATTAATGCGATTATCTAATCAGCCAATAGTGTGGCAGTAGTGCAATGCATAAAATCATGCAGATACGGGTCAGGAGCTTCAGTTACTATTTATATCAACCATCAGAAAGGGGAAAAAAAAATTGTTCTCTCAGTGATTTCGGACTGGCTTGTTTGAGCATTTATGTAACTGCTGATCTACTATGATTTTCACGCACAACAGTCTCTAGAGTTTACTCAGAATGATGCCAAAACCAAAAAACATCCAGTGAGCGGCAGTTCTGCAGACAGAAATGCCTTGTTGATGAAACAGGTCAATGGAGAATGGCCAGACTGGTTCGAGCTGACAAAAAGGCTAAGGTAACTCAGATAACTGCTCTGTACAATTGTAGTGAGCAGAATAGCATCTCAGAATGCACCTTGAGTTGAACCTTCAGGCAGATGGGCTACAACAGCAGAAGACCACGTCAGGCACTTTATTAGGACCATAGTGTTCCTATTAAAGAGCTTAGTGAGTGTAGTTTATTAGTATTACTACATAATTACCTATGTATATAGTAAATTCACAGTAACATATATACTAAAATAAAATGTGACCCTTTTTTTAATAAAGAGAAATTTATCACATATTCTTTTTCATATTTTATTTATTATATGTACTTTTTGATGCACTACCAGTCAAGTGTTTAAATACAAACAAATGATATTTGCTGGAGTGTGTTAAATCTATGTGGCTGAAGACCTGGTTTATCAAACTTAAGTTGGTATCAATTTTATAGACAAAATTATAAAACAGAGATCATGCTTCCAGCCTGTTTGTATATTCTGGATACACTGTGTCTACGCTTTACTGCATCTCTTTTAGGGCTATTACAGCGGGGACAGTTTTTCAAAGCTGACAACTGCTGATAATGAACAAACAGCTGCAGATCCCAGTGTTACAAAAAATACCCTGACAATCCTAATACCAATTTATCATTTCTCTGTTTATGGGAAATTTGCAAAAGTTTGCAACCACACTGAAGCTGCAGAAGTCTGTGAAAGATAACCTTGATTGTCAGGCAAGTTAGCTCTCAAAGGCAGTAATATGGCACCACCATATGGCCAAAAAGAGGAGCTACATTCAGTATGAAAAAATTAAAAGGATGGTTAGGTCATTTAAGCCCAACAAACACACTCACCTCCTCAATCATGGTGTCTATAGTTTCAGCCAGCTCCGCTTTAGTGGCCTCACTGGCCACCATGTTTCTCAGCCTTAGACAGTACTCTCTTAACTGAAACACAAACAAATAGCCACAACGTTATTTTATAACAGGGAAGGAAATATAATGCTACAGTATGCAAAATCATGGAAATCATGATAACAAATGACATTAAAGGTGAAGCATGCAATTTCAGTGGTACTGATGGCACCAAACGGAACTGCAAAATCTGTTCTAAATAGATTTCCTAAACACTTACATGATCACCAAGGTCTCAAAAGTGCCACAGCATTTACACTTTTTGGTAAAATTAACCTACGAATGGTTTACAATAAATTGCAGGGAATGGAGGAAATATTCTTTGTGGGATTTTTAATCCAATCACCAAAGAGAAACATTTATTCATCATGGCAATAGACCTTCACAGCAGCGTCATCTTTGATTTTTTACAGGAATGAAAATGAGGCTGTGAGGGACAGACAAACAGTCTCTTCAATGGGCTGAACGGCAGTTTAATGTGTTTTTGGACATTGAAAAAATATATTTCCAAGAACATTCTGTAGACAAAAAACTCCAGACAACATGAGTTGGATCTAGACGGGATCTAGGTGTTATATTCCGTGCGTGCCAATGAAGAGATGGTGCAGCTGTGAATAAGGTCTACAGGCAAAATGTATCACATAACAAGTGCATAATTTTTATCTACACCAAAACTCTGAACTGATATGTGTAAATCCTTCAGCCTTTCATTCTTTTGAGGCAGAAATGCTCTTTTTTCCACCTTTACTGGCTCATTTTCACATATTAAAATTTAGTTCTCTATTAAATGTCATGCGAGCAGTCTGAAACTGCCATCTTCCTCATTTATTTACAAGATAAGGGAAGAGACCTTGGTGAAGTTCCCCTCTGCTCATTCCGTTACTTGAGAATGCTTATGTGATGAAGGTACCACGGTCACACGCAGCCGCTAATTCCTCATTCAGTAAATGTCAACATGAAAGCTAGAGGAGATGTACGGCACTCTAGACTAAGCTTTCCAGATTAGAGCATTGCTTCAAATGCACCTTGTGATTGAGGATATCGTTCATTCTTCGGGAAGCCTCGGAGCTGTGAGACTCGGGAAAGGATTTCTTTGGGACGACACCATATTTTTCTGGAAAACATAAAATAGTTTATGCATTTAGAATGTAAACAAGTACAAATCGAAATGAAAGACCCCATGGAATCAGTTGATGAGTGCAGTTTACTTACTTGTGTTGATGTATTTCCAATTTGGATGGGAAATATCAAAGGGTATGTCCTTTTTTTTAAATAGCCCAAAGGCTTTAGTTACATCCAGTTCTGGGTAGTAACATATTACATGTAATCTGGATGATGTTATCAGATTACTAAAATCTGATATGATTCATACATACTCAAATTTTTTTTGAATGGAGGGGGGCAGAGGTGGAACTGCACATACAGACCTGATAATAGCCACTACCCATAATTACAATGAAGATGAAGTGGTAATCCACACATAAATACAGAACTGATTGAATTAGTGCTTTAAAGTTTAGTACATGGCTTCAAACATGTACATGAATGTGCTTTTGCTACAACTTTTGAGACGTTGATTCACAAATACAACTGTTCTGATCTATTACCACACATTGATGGCGTTTGTAATGCCAAAATTGCTGGAGTAAGAACATTTGAAGTGTTTTATTTCACTCAGAAACAGAAAAATAGCATATAAAATATGCATACAGAAAAAAGCCTTTCCATTCCTTATATTTTGATCCATTAAGCCCGTTTTTTACTTTACATTTAAGCATCATTATGTCAAAATGGTACAAGCTTATCCTACTCAATATACGTTTCAGTACTCAGCTTGTGACATCAAAGACCCCATTTACACCTGGTATTAAGATGCATCTCGGGTGATACGATCACATGTGGTCAGGTGAGACACATCGCCGTTTAAACCTGGTCACATTAAATTGTCTACTGTGACCACTTGCGATCGGTTTTGGAGGGGAGGGGCTCGTTTCATGACAACACAAATCAATCACTATGTTAGCATGTTACTGCATGATAATAAACTGCAACAAAGTCAGAAAAGACAAAGCGCAAAAAAAATGGCACGCTATTTCTCCCAGAAGCAGCTGACAAAAGCAACATTTTGAGCAGAATAATCTGTTATTTTAGTGGATTAGTTGTATTAACCTGCACTACAGAGGTTTGTGCTTCTTATAAGTGTCCTGCATGTTGATATCAGACAAACTGAAGAAGATCTGAGAAGTTTTCACGCTTGTTTACGTATCCTCTTTTTTCCCCCCGACTGGACGGTTATTTCCTTTTAAACTCCTCGTAACCGGCAAAGTTTAAACTCTGGTGCTTCACTGCTGCCGGGAAGCATCCAGGACGGATTTGTGTTTACACACCAAATGTGATGCGGTCATATGCGTTTTTGACCACATTCGTATGTGGGTTTTGTGATCCAATCACAAAACGTTTTAGACCCTGTTTAGACCTGTATTTAGCGCTGACCACATGTGATCCGATCACCAAAAAAACGCATCTTAATACCAGGTGGAAATGGGGTCAATTAAACAAGAATTAGGTCAGAAGTAATCCAAAAGTATCCCAAAAGCAATCAGATTCGATTAACTTAATTTTAATCTAAGAGAATAGGTTTAATCATTAAGAGATGTCATGTCATTTGTTATCAGTAGATTACAATTCAGAAGTAATCTACCCAGCACTGTGATTTGCTACTTCCTCTTCACTTGCAGGTTGTATTAGGGGGAGGGACATTCTCATTCTAGACAGCATTTAATTGGACATAAATCTATAGTGCATGATAAGGAGAGTTCAATTGAATAATGCAATTGAACGGCCCCCCAAGTAGTCAATATTTTTTGTCTGTATTTTTTGTACATTTTAAATGCATATATCTGTGTGGCGAGCAGGGTGTGGCCGAGCGGTAAGGATGGACACCTGGGGGGGAATTATCTCAATCAGCCGGGAGAGAGATAAAGAGGAGCCAGAAATAGAGAGAGAGAGACGCACGGAGGTGTGTGTGTCAGTCGATGTCATTTGTACTGCTGAAAAGCAAATCTGTGTGTTTATTTATTGTGCTGAAAAGCAGTGTGTGTATTTATTTTATGTTATGCTGAAAAGCAATGTTTGATGTTTCACTGAAAAGCGACTCACGTTGGATTGTTCACCCTGCTCCCGCTTCCTCTTTCCCAAGAAAGACAGAGGTCTGTCACAATCTGCTAAAGGTTCATTTTAAGGAGTACACTAGCATACACTGAAAGCTAACAGACAGCTAACAGCATGCACTGAAAGCTTTAATTTCATTGGGTCTTAAAGGTGCTGTAAGCGATTTTTTCATGGAGAAGTATGCCAAAAAATGTCCTACTCCCATATTAATGAAATAAGTGTCCTGAGATCTCTCACCGGTCTCTGTGACAGCTGTAGACTTTGTAAACAGCAAACAAAAGTGTGTCCACGGACAGTGACGCTTTTCACCTGTCAATCATTTTGCTCGTTCTCATAGTGTTGTATTTGAAGCGGATCATTGAGGCTATGATTCACAATGTTTATCAGTTGAGGGTGCTATTGTGCCACTGTTGAATTTGACAACCACAGTTACAAACAATGGTGCTCTTTTGCTCTGTTTTGGTCTCAAAGTTATCTTTGGAGGGCGGGGTTTTGGAATGAAGGGGTGTGGCTAATTCAACAGCTCAGTCACAAGAAAGCTTCAGAACACTAAGATCGCTTATAGCACCATTAAATGTTACAGTTTAGTAGAGTCATTTTTATGCCAAACAACTCGCAAGACAACTTATGTATTGTGTATAATTGTACTATCCTTCAGATTGCTAAACTTAATGTATTTTGACTGACACAAATACCACCCCCAAACAAATGTGAGAAGAGTTCAATGTAAAGGGGCTAAACTGACCAATAAGGTTAACCAGCATATCCCACTGTCCACCATCATTTGTAGGATTTGACAGAAGAAACTGGACCAATCTGCCATCTACAGATTCCTTTCGCTGAGCAGTCTCCACACAAGCGTGCAGAAAGTAATAGCACCTCTCCACCTGAACAGAAAGATGGAGAGAAAAACAAAGAGAGACAGAGAAACAGAGAGGGAACGAGAGAATCAAGGGGTGCGTACTAAGGTATATGCGAAAGAGGGGTCACTGACACACCAGTGGGCCAAAAACATTCTCACACAATGCAAACAGTAAAGTAATAACGCTGACATACCTTATCCCAGAAAAAAAGGTAAGACTGACTGAATTCAAATTCTTCAATGTTAAACTTCTTCATTAATGGAAGACGCATGACATTGAGGCATGAGAAGATCCAACATCTCCCTAAAAAAAACACATTGCAGTTCAAACTGTAATTGCACGTGTTTCAGCTACATTATGGTATCTTGTGATGGGGTTAAAATGTGCACAAAGTGTTTAAAGGAACTTTTTAGCAAACTCTTTAGCATTTTAAGCAAACTCTTTAGCGAAGACTGGTTATCGGTGCCATTGTAAAAAAAAAAACATACCGTGTATAAATACCGTGTTTGAGTGTATAGTTTTTTCCGGGATGTAGGTACCTGAGTTTTTCTGGTTGGTGACAGGCTTGCCCTCTGTGGGGATGCTGTGTTGGAAGATGTGCATTGTGTCCTGAACTGTCTGCCGGTGCAAGCACACCTCTAATGGATCAATGCAGGTCGAGACGTTCTGGGCCAGCAGATAACGAGGTTCGGAGCGAAAGCGCTTCACAAAAGCAGATGCTTTCTCCTGACTCAGGCCTGGACAACAAAAAAAGGACACAAACACAAAACAAGAGGACTTAACTTCCAATTTCATAGGTCTGCACCTCTGTGTTATTTGTGTACTTCAACTGTTAATGGTACATTGTTTCAAAATTCATGACCATGCTGAAGATGTATTAGGTCTGCTTGCATGACTGCATAACAAGAAAGAGTATTTCATTAAATTTGTCCCATTGAAAAATAAATTATGTTTCTTTGCATCTTAGTGATATAAGAAAAACAACAGTTAGTTTCGGTAGTCGAATTTGATTGGTCAAGCAGCGTTCCATAGGTGATATTTAGTATAACGTCACTGGCACGCTTCACTATTTGCATCCCTCTGCTTATCTGTTTTTGCGGCTTTCCAAATAGTGGTGATTACTTAATTTTTATTTCACTCACTGAATCTTTCTGCAGACTACATCTTTACACCAGCAGGTGGCGGTAAACAAGTGTTTACATTAAAGGAACAGTTTACTCAAATGAAAGTTCTCTATCATTTACTCACACTCGTGACATCCCAGATATGTATGACTTTCTTTCTTCTGCAGAACTCAAATGAAAATTTTTAGAAGAATATTTCAGCTCTGTAGGTCCATACAACACAAGTCAACAGGGTCCAAAACTTTGAAGCTCAAAAAAGCACATAAAGGCAGCATAAAAGCAATCCATATGACTAAAGTGGTCACATCTATATCTTCAGAAGCGATATGTTATATAAGCAATATTTAAGTTCTCTTTTACTATAAATCTCCACTTTCAAACAACCCTTCTAAGCGCTGTTCTCTTCTAAGAGCAGTTCTTCTTTTGTTTTGGGCGATTCGCCAAATATCACCACCTACTGGGCAGGGAGGAGAATTTATAGTAAAAAAGGACTTAAAAATTGTCTAAATACTGTAAATATTGTATAATCTATTTCTCACCCACACCTATCATATCCCTCCTGATGACAATGGATTTAACCACTGGAGCCTTATGGATTACTTTTATGCTGCATTTATGTGCTTTTTGAAACTGAAAGTTTTGGACCCTGTTTTAACAGAGCTGAGATATTCTTCTAAAAATCTTCATTTGTGTTCCACAGAAGAAAGACATAAGGGGGAGTAAATGATGAGAGAATTGTAATTTTTGGCTGAAATATTCCTTTAAGAGCAAATCACTAAATCACTGACTTAAAGTGTGTAAATTCTCTTGTGCCACTGATGGAGAATTTCAAAGATAAACGCTTGTTTTCATACAACTTTCTGAATGTGCCCCCATCTTCTGTTGATCACACAAACAGACAGTCCAGCCCTCAATTCACTCCATTGGCTGAGTCAATGTTATTGTGTCTGTATGGACAGGTCACTCAAAACATATGGGAATTTTTATAGAGCCACAGAGATACAGTGTTAACAGATTTCAAGAAAATTAACCTACAAATTGCTTACTTGCAGTTGTCTGCAATATCAAGCGGTGATAATAGAAAATATTTTAACAAAGAAAAAGTTACACACTTCAGCTTTAACTGATTCAATGAACAACACAGAGTTGTTCACAGAAAAAGCGATACGAGATACGAGAATGATTTGTTCACCAAAAAGATTTGTTCAAAACACAGATTCATTTACAAATGAAACACTAGTTGGAAACCAGAGTATGAGAGGATAGCAGAAAGCAAGTTGTGCTTAGGCTTCTTTTGGAAATATTTTTGCTAGTGGAGAAGAAACACAAGTTATTCAATATTGTTGTACAAAAGCAATATCACACACGTGCTGTTGGTCTGAATAACAGCACGGCTGTGATTTGGCCACAACAGAACTCTTGCTCGTGTGACATTTTCTCTTAAAAATGTATGTATCCGTTTTTCTTAAGCATGAATCAAACTGTTCCACAGCGGTGCCATAGCAAGAGGCAGACTGACGGTGACAATACATAACCACTTATGAAAGTGGTTGTATCCACAGATTCCTTTCTTTGTCATGATGAGCAATTTAAATTGAACAGAAAGTGAGACATATAACCAGCACAAACAAATGAACAACAGTTAATCATTGTAAATGTAGTGCTCTGTATTTCTGGCTCAAAGTTTCATGGAAAAAAAAGCTACATTTCTAAAGTCTTAAACAGAAGGCTGTCAAACTGTCATGCTTGTTTAGCTGAAACATCGTTTTAAACACAAATGAAGTAAGTGACAGTCACTATGCCGTCAGTTTGACTCTGGAGTTCACTGATTTAGAACCGGCGTATGGCTAAGTCACTAAGTATGGCTTATTAAAAGTGTCCGTCCAGTACTTTTAATTATTATAAGAGATCAAGAGTTCAAAGTCGAATTCACACCTTAGCTTAGTCACTTTAAACACTAGTAAACAGCTCGGGCTAGTTAGCCACTCATGCTACTGGTTCCATGTCAATCTGAGCCCTCAGCCCTCACCGATGAGCGGCAAAAGACAATATTTACACATACGCACCAGTGTCCATGTTTGCAGGTAAGGAGTGGAGGAGTCTGATTTGTGGGTCTTTGTTTATTTCATTCAACGACAACCAGTCAGTCCGTGCGGAGTTCCGGAAACAGGAAATCCACTAAAATCGCATGTCTCTCTGCACAGGTTGCCATATCTTGTTTCTGAGGGCTTTATGTCAGCGGGGGATACAAAAAGATGAAATGTGTGATCTACAAGTAGGGTCTTGTCTTGAAACAGAGGTGTTTTTTTGTTGTTGATTTTTTTGTTTTTACAGATTTAATTGAAAAACACGTCTTTAGGTCAAATTTGAGTGAATTTGTAAAATGTAGAGGCATCCTTTAAAGGTCATTTTTCCCATATTAAAAAAGTTTCACTACTAAAGAAATGAATTGTTATAATAATATAACTTATATTTATAAAATCATTACCACTCACATGAGATGTAGACTCCAGTCATATCAGTAACCTTATAAAAGCGCTTTTATTGTACATGGAGAGGGTCCCCTAACTGAGTCCACCTTTAAATATTTTGGACTGATATATATATATATATATATATTGGATTGCTCATGATATCATATCAGTGAAGCCACTGCGCCGCCATATTTTCTGTTTCTCACCCACACCTATCATATTGCTTCAGAAGATATGGATTTAACCACCAGAGTCGTCTCGAGTACTTTTATGTTGCCCTTATGTGGATTTTGGAGCTTCAAAATTTTGGCACCCATTAATTTGCATTGTATGGACCAACAGAGCTGAAATATTCTTCTAAAAATCTTTGTTTGTGTTCAGCAGATGAAAGAAAGTTATACACATCTGGGATGGCATGAGGGTGAGTAAATGATGAGAGAATTTACATTTTTTGTTGAATTAACCCTTTAAGCAAACAATTCAGTTTGACTTGTCCCTCCATTTCTAAAAAAAAAAAAAAAAAAGCAAAAACCAAGGGTACAGTGAGGCACTTACAAAGGGAGTGAATGTGGCAAATTTTTGGAGGGTTTAAAGGCAAAAATTTGAAGTTTATATTTATTCTGTTAAACTCGTATTATTTGAGCTGTAAAGTTGTTTAAACCATTTTTACAGTCATTTTTAGGGTTTTAGGGTTTGTTGACATTACATAAAGGTTAGTAAGTGATTTTATCACACTAAAATCAGGTTAACACACACATTGTTTATGTTTTGCAGTTGTACTTATGAAAAAGTTAGTATTTTAATGTTCAGAAATTGGCCCCTATTTACTCCATTGTAAGTGCCTCACTGTACCCAGATTCTTTTTTTTTTTTTTTACTTCACTTCACTTCACTTTTATTATCACACAACTATATACACAAGTGCAATAGTGGGTGAAAGTCTAGGGTGCAGTTCAGAGCAACATAGCAGTCGTGACAGTGATGAGGCATAGATGAGACATATACCAATTACAATAAACAGATTTACACATCACAATTCACATATCTAATATACACATAATTACACACAACACAATATACAAATAATAATATTCAATATACAGTATACAAAACACAATATAGAATATTGTACAGTATACAATACACACAATGTAGAATACACATACACACAATATAGAATACACATTATACAATAAAAAAAAAGTATATATAGTATATATAAAATGTACAGTAGGTTGTATTGTACTGTATTGACATTCAGGCTGTTGGTTGATAGTCAGTTGCCAGTGTGTTGTTAAGAGAGAATATAATTTATGACAGTCCAGTGTGAGATAATAAGATTAATAAACTGCAGTGCTGATGTATATTGATCGTGAGAGATCAAGAGTTCAAAAGTCTGATTGCTTGGGGGAAGAAGCTGTCATGGAGTCGGCTGGTGTGGGTCCTGATGCTGTGATACCGCCTGCCTGATGGTAGCAGTGAGAGCAGCCAATGGCTCGGGTGGCTCGAGTCTCCGATGATCCTCCGAGCTTTTTTCACACACCGCCTGGTATATATGTCCTGGAGGGAGGGAAGCTCACCTCCGATGATGTGTCTGGCAGTTCGCACCACACTTTGCAGGGCTTTGTGGTTGTGGGCGGTGCTATTGCCGTACCAGGCAGTGATGCAGCCAGTCAGGATGCTCTCTACAGTGCTGGTGTAGAACTGTGTGAGGATGTGGTGGTTCATTCCAAACTTCCTCAGCCGTCTCAGGAAGAAAATGTTACACGTCAATATTACATTTTGTGGTAATCAATATTATGCCAAAAATTCTGTCGATTGAGCTTGACTTGTATTGGACCCGGAATATTCCTTTAAACAAACAATAACCTGAATTTGACAGCAATATGAAAACAATATTTAAAACATAAAATCATAAATGCTTTTATATTTTATTATTGTGGCCAATAAAGACAAAAAAGAGAAGGAACAAATAAAACAGAAAAAAAGTAAACAAAAATTAGAAATACAACTTCACATAACATTCAATTTATTGACATCAAAGCATTCAGCATGATTAGCTGGTATCATAATATACGGGTGTGGGACTGCCGCCCTCTGGTGGTAATAATTTAAACTGTCACATAAAATAACATGCGACTCTTTTCCACAAGAGAACAGTAACCAGTGATGGGCACAGATACATGAACATTTATCTTGAAAATACCTATTCTGAATGCGAAGAACATTTAGCCGTACAAATGCTTAGAAACTTTTGTTTTCAATTCACCTACCTTAATTATATATAAACAGGTACGTGATTACAAATTGACACAGTGCAAAATGCCAAATAGCTGCCATTTCTGTACTTATTTCTGTCCAGGTTACATTGCAGCCTGCTATTACTTGTGGCAAACCCTATTAAATAAACCACGTGTAAAACAGTGGGTACTTTTCTTGCTATCTAGCAAGGAGTAATGCTTTACACACTTGACTAGCTAGTAAATACACAAGCAGTTGCTAACACCAACAACTGTTTAACTAGCAAGACTGACTAGCTAGCACTAATGTCCAGTGCTAGTGCTAGTGCTAACGCTATTTTCCCCGCTAGTGCTCTTTTATTCCTTCATGTTAACTGAAGGCAAATCTGAATGATGTTCCATTTTAGCTTGCTAGCTAGCGATCTAGCTAACAATAGCTAGTGAACTCACCAGCGATAGTTAGACTAGCTCGCTAGCTGGCTTCTGACTAGTTTTGATTTCCTCACTGTTGATACGCATTGCATTGGCTGGCAAGATGTATCATAGCTACCTTAATATTTTAATGGAAATTAAATAACAGTTGCCAGCAATTATTATGTTTTTTTTTTTTGCAACAAGTAGAATCGACCATCACATCCTCACCTTATCTTATGGTGCGTTCTATTCAACTCGGAAAGTCGGATTTTCTAACTTCCCACTAGGAAAAATGCAATGGAACACCACTTCAAGTAGGAAACTGGGAAACTCATGCTGAAAGTTTCAACACGTGCCCTTCAAGTTGAGTCGGAAATATCGTTATGAGTTCCAAGCACATGAATGACCCACAAAGTCGTATTAATGAGTGGGAAACTCAGAATTCTAGATGATATACAAAGGGGCGTTTCAACGTGAAAGATGATGAAAAGCAATGATTTTGCTAAATAATTTGGGCGGCACGGTGGCTCTGCACTGTCGCCTTACAGCAAGATGGTCCCAGGTTCGAGTCCCATGTTTCTCCCGTGTTCACGTGGGTTTCCTCGTTTCCCCCCACAAGTCCAAAAACATGCAGTTTAAGTGAACTGGAGACTGTAAATTGCCCCATAGGTGTGAGTGAGAGTCCTCCAGTCACTGGGGGTTGCATCAGGAAGGGCATCCAGTGTAAAACCTGTGCCAAGTCAAATATGCAGATCACAGATGGTCTGCTGTGGTGATCCCTAACGGGAGCAGCCGGAATAATAAGATTTCAATTTCTGTAATTTATTTGAATAATATTCATTTGTTATATATGACAGTCAACTATGACTCACCCTTCACAGTTTAAGCAAATTAATTAATAATATTTGATACCATGTGTTAATAAATCATATATGTCTTTTATAAGTGATGCAGATTTATTCACTAATGTTTATTCACCGGTACAACAGAAAAAGGGCCTTTGCGTAATTGTTTAAGTTTGGCTTCTTTGGTATTTTGTTTCCCACATGAATGCGTGACATGTCGTTATAACGAATGTCCGACTTGGAGGTACGAGCTTTGTGCACTTGAAGGCAGCATCTGATTTCGAGATACAGGTGCGTGATGTCACACAAACATTTCGGCACCAGGGGAGACATAAAAAGTAAGTGATAAAGATTCACTTTTATTAAGTAATATCGATAAATAAGTCAAAATTCGGTGGCTCAGTGGTCATATTTGTTATTCTGGTTAAACATGCTAAATGTAAGGTTGACAACAAGCATTTGAAATGGGTACTGCAGTCCAAATTCAAAATATTGGAGAGTTGTCTGTCCCGCCCCAGACTCGAAGCTCATGCGGGTTGCCAGAATGTTGACATGCAAATTAGCCAACTCTGCATCCGTTTTAAAGGACTTCCGGGCTTTAAGCTGTCTCCATCTTCCAAAGGCATCTCCAATATTTATCCTTGTTTTACTACGTCTCATGGTGGTTTTTAGACTGATGGTGAGGCTTTTTAGGTCGGGTGGAATCTGTTATCTCTGTTCCAGTTCGTTTGCTGGCTTCCATGGCTGCAGCAGGCAGTGTTGTTTGCCTGAAAACTTGTTCAAATCTGGCAACCCGGCGGTGTTGAAATACTATTGGTGAGTGGGCAGTGGGCGGGATCACACAGGCCAAAACATAAACAGAAATTCCAGCCCGGAATGGAAACTTCAGAGTAGAATATACTGGCTGTAGCATTGTTATCGGAGAAGCCAGTATTTCAATTTAGCATGCTTCCTAATTCTCTAATGATATTTATGATCACTTTATGATTTAGTTCAGTAAAAATATTACATATAGCACCTTTAAGACAAATTTAAAGATATTTAGGGAGTAACTTATGCTCATTGTGTTTATTGCTGCTATTTGTAGTAACAACTTGATAATTATTCCAAACAAAGCCAGTTTATGCAAGCTGAATGATTAAATACAATAGTCTCCCTTTAAACTTGCGCATTGCCATGTTGTTGCTCATAAATAACTGTGGAATTAAATGCCAGATGTTGCCCGGTCTGGCCAATTCTTAAGGTTTTCCTCTGTGAGTTGCAGAAACAATAGTTGTGCGGGTGCTCCTATGGAAAAGGGGGCAGATGGGGTCCCCCTCTTCAAATCTTCAAACAATGTGTGTAGCGTGGGGGAGGGTGTTACGCATTGAAAGTCATCCACCACTAGATATCAACCTTTCACCAGTAAGACAGGGGGAGGGGAACTGCATAGGTTTATGTGAAAGCTCATAAACCCATATTACAGGAATGGAGAGCTTTATCCACAGCCATCTGTCTGAAATGAACATATGCATGCAATGATTTACTGGTGAACACAATGTAAATTTTTGTTTGCCATAAGCTTTCCTTTATATATTTATATATGTAATTATAAAGCCTAATTAGATTTGGTAATTTTAGTTATTTTGTTTGTGATCACAATATTTGATTCAGATGGCAATCAATGGTTTGTTTTTCTCCATGGCAACTACTTGCAACTGGTTAAATGTAAAACAAATCACAGCATACCCCCCAGCTTTCATAACTCTGCAGATTTCACCTGAACAATACTAGCCTGATTATACGAACCCCAATCCCTCCCTGTCAGACCTGTACTGGACTGCAGAACCATGGAAAGCACCATTTTTAACAGTGATTAGCCACAGCATGTTATGGCATCACTTACAATAATTCTCACATTACTGAAGCTTTTGTAGTCTTAATAAAATAATCACCTATTTTATTAAAGGAGTAATGAGCTTCACCGGAATGTGTGACTTGCAGAAATAAACAAAGCTACTTCACATTGAATGCATTTCATGGATGGCTGGACTCAAAAGAACACAAGTGTTTTATGGTAATTCATTTTGCCCTCTGTTTCAAACCCTCATATAAATGGGAGCCAAATGTCTCAGTACAGCTTTGCCACATATCTCCACAAACACTGAGTATGGGCCAATGCATTTCAGATGATACAAATCAAATCAAATCACTTTTTTTGTCACACAACCATATACACAAGTGCAATAGTGTGTGAAATTCTTGGTACTGGCTCACTTCTGAGTTTCTCCACAGAAATGTGAAATTGTGTGAGGTGATTCTTTGTGTGCCGGCTGTAGACGGCAGCATCACCTTGATGCGAATCTGGAATAAGAGAAGTGCTCTGCCTCTGGCCCTGTGTTGACATGGGAGGAGAGTTTGTGTCAGTGTGTGGGTAAAGGGAAGAGATGCAAAGTGTGTGAACTACACTCAGCACTGAGTGCACTTCTGCAGTTTTCCTTGGAGGAATAAAACTAGATTCTGCACAGGTATTTTCTGTCTTTTCTGTCTCTATCAATCTACAAAAGATTTTCTTTCCATTTTTTATGATTATTTTATTTTGCTTATTTATTTTAGGGCCAGATACAAGGAGATTACCAGTAGAAGTAAAAAAAAATATTATTACATTGTAACATAAACTTTTATATATACACTACCGGTCAAAACTTTTGAAACACTTACTCATTCTTTATTATAATTTTATTTTTATTTTTATTTTTTTTTATTTTTTTCACATTTAGAATAATAGTAAAGTCATCAAAACTATGGAATAACATAAATGGAACTATGGGAATTATGTTGTGACTAAACAAAATCCAAAATAAATCAAAACTGTGTTACATTTTAGCATCTTCAAATTAGTCACCCTTTGCCTAGAATTTGCAGACATGTACTCTTGACATTTTCTCAACCAACTTCTTGAGGTATCACCCTGGGATGCTTTTTAAACAGTATTGAAGGAGTTCCCATCTATGTTGGGCACTTATTGGCTGCTTTTTTATTATTTGGTCCAAATTATTTGGTATCAATTTCAAAAACTTTTTTATTTCTTTATTTTTATTTTATTTTTTTTATTAAATTTTAGTTTTATAATGAAATAAATTAATATGGTGGCACAGTTATATTTTTGTCTACAAAACTAATTTCAAACATTTAAGCATGCCTTCAGATCATTCCCCTGTCCTCAAGAGGCAGACTTGTGACTGACACCACAGGCTTTAGCCTCCTCGTTAGCATGTCTGCCTCCCATGTCAGAGACCCAGGTTCAAATCCCACTCAAAGGGGGTTTAGAAGGACTGGTTTCAGTGGTGCCGTGACCCAGATGGGAGTGAGGATTTAGGGGGGTGAGTGTAATTGGAGCCAGCTGGTAGCCTACATGATACACTATATTTAAAAAAATAAAATTAGCCAAAAAACATAAGATCTTGCCTATTAAAAAGACAACAACAACAAAAGTGATAATACTTAAATAAAATTATTTGTATTAGACACAGACTGAATGCACATTTTGAATTATGACCCTTATTTTTACATCCTTGTGCTTATTTTAAAGTGATGCTCTTTAGAAGCAAGTCTATCACAGCCACTTCCTCCTGTATTGTCATATGAAACGCAGGATTTATACTTCGCTTTGCAGGCGAAAATCAAATCTCGTCCAATCACAGCCCGAGAGGGCGTGTCCGTTTCCAAACATTTGACAGCCGCGGATCCGGCTCCACATGACGTCACCCTCTGCTCTGCGCTCCAGCAGTAACGCGCAAAGATGCTCTGAAAGCAAGGCTGCAGCATCTCCGAGTCAGAGCCTACAAAAAACATCGCATCTCCTTCAAGACATTGCACTTCTCTTCCCTGGACTCTACTCAACACCATCCACTTCTAACTGCAGGGTTTGAACACCTGCATGCGGTGGCCGAGGACCCGTTTGAACGCCGTTTTGTGTCGCTCTTGTACATTTTCCCGTTATTATTTATCATTCGCGCGACTTCCCAATTTGTAGGTCATATATTGTTTTCGCCACGAGAGCGCCATCAAAGAGCGGTGCTTGTTATTAAAGAGGAATAAAATCGCTTGAGCAACCAAGAGTGAGGACTTTACTCACATCACTTGAAATTAATATAAGTAGCAACAGCCTGAACATAATCGAGTCACTGGATATCAATGTGTCTTTAATTCTGTATCTAGGATACCGCGAAGACTCGGTGTGGTCTTAAGGTGTTTTGACGGAGGATTGCAACAACCATATCGACGCAACCCAAACATCCATATCATCGTGGTTTCACATTTAGAAACATTATATCTGATACGAAAAGCAATATAAGAGTCTAAAGCTTCTCTTTAAAAAATGATGGCCGGTGGGGCAGTGCAGCAAAACGGGATTTTCTCCAATCCGCATCATCACAATCAACAGCCGCACATGGAGTCCGATCCCCCCGATTCCCGCAAAAGACCCTTGGAGACCCCGACGGAGGCCAGCAGCACCAAACGCACAAACACAGGAGGTAAGACTATTTAAAATGCTGACTAAATTGACAGCACAGTAGGTTTTGTGACAGCCGATGATTAAGGATGTGACGCTTTCCGAAGACAAGTGATATGATGAAAGTCCCATTGGTAAAGGAGAAGGATGAATGCATAATGGGTGTTAATGGCAGGTTCATCGTGTATCCAAACATGACCATGTTGATCTGGTGCGTACAATCGAAAGTGGCCATGCTTTACCACACATGTGCGTATTTACAGTTTTTATATACATGTGCGTATTTGCGTCCATTTTAAGTGGCCCTGAATTGTTGCGATCGTCTATAGTCTAACAGATGTAGTTACTACGACTGTGAAAGTGGTTTGTAGCAGACCAGAATCTTCGTAAATACAAGGCTTAGGTGTGGGATGAAGGGGTCTTATATTCCTAAATATAGGCTAATGTCATGGGCACGTACCCAAACAGAAAACATGGCTCATGCGTGTATAGACGCATCCTTGCCATCACCACAGATGACCTTGCGTTGAGATGCAGTGCCTTTGTTTTAGTTTAAGATTTGGCCTTAAAACACTCCAGAAATGAATTATAAACGATAATAATATTTTTGTTTAGAGATATCTTCAAAAAGAAAGACCATTACAACACGCATGCTGCAATATTCAATATAAAACGCTTCTCAAAATTGGGTAAAATTATGGCCTAGGCTGTTTTGTGCACATTTGCATGCCTCACCTGAGTATACACTATTAGCATCACTGATAATCAACATCTCATTGCACTGAAGTGCTCTCTATATAGATCCATCAATTTTGTATTGAAGCCATGCGTGTTTATTATGCATTCCGTCAGATGCTGTAGGAATTTTACTACACGTATCTACTAAACTGTTATTTAACCAGTTAAAACGAATTAAAAGTGTAGCCATTAGTCCTTAATAGTGGCGCATAAATAAAGTGACTGGCGGATGTTTACACATGAAAGAATCGATGCAGAAAACGTTATGAATTGTAATTCAGAAGAAGCATGCTGGACCCGTGGGAGGCATAACCTGCATCATCCATTTGCCCAAATAAAAAAAGCTTTGACGATAAAGAGATCCAGCCTTCAGTGGAATATTTCTGACAAGAGGGATTATCATATTCAAATAATCAGTTAATCCAAATCAGAGTTCAAAGGTTTTAAATATGGTAACATGGTATGATATTATGGTATCATATGTATATTTATAGTAGTGTGGGATGTTAATATTATAACATAATGTAACTTATTTTAGCATTATAATTAGAGTATAAGGTATGGTTTCGCTATTTGTGGACTGCGATATTCCAACAGAATTTTTGGAAACGCATAAAGTGTGTGTCTTTGGAAAGGCCATGGTAAACGTAAACACAACTGTGTGTTAAAACATAAATCATGACATATTTTGATATATTTTTTATCTTTAAGTGAGTGTTTGATATCTCTTATCTCTATCTCTAAATATGTGGAATGGCATTTTCTAGAATGTATGCTTTTAGTAATAGAAATTGAAAATATGGTACAATAGCTTCATTTTAGTTTAGGGGCAATATGTTTCCCGAAATGTTTGACTCTATCAGATGTAGGTTTATCACATGATGTAGGTTTAAATAAGTGAAGATAACTGATTTAAGAAAATAAACTGTATTTTTTATTTTTGCACTTTATGTTTAGACACCAGCAGCTGGACAGGAAATGCATTGGTTTGTGAGAAAATCAATCATATATAGATTTCTTGACTGCTTTTGTCTAAAAAAAATAAGGCCCAGTATGATGCATTGAACACAGCAAACATAATCAAGGACAAATATCTGTCTTTGATTAAAAAGAGAAAACGTCTAATTTGTTTACTTATTATATTTACTCTCTTTGATTTGGTGTTTGGCAAAATAGTGTCTTATTTTGAATGACTTGCGTTTTGTTTTAAATCATTTTATTTGATTAAGTTAATACCACGTCTCCTTTTATTGAGAATAATAATTACAAATATTGTATTTCAAACATTATCATGAGAGACATTTGGCTCAAAAACAAGAAAAAAAATCCCAGCCAATTTGATCATTAATCTGCACCCTGTTTCAGTTTAAACTTCACCAAAGAGCCTCTCTCAACTTTCCAGAGCTGTCCCATAAGATGTAAGGTTTTAATTTTGTAAATGGATGCACTGGCACAGGACAGTGCTTTCATTTACAAAAGACTTTCTAAGGCTGTTTAAGGGCATACAGATGTCCTAACGTTAGACGTGAGGGCACTGTGACCCTCCAAAGGCCATTTGTGTAGAATCCTGTGTTGCTTTTACTATAGAAAGCCTTTTTTTGGATGCTGCTCATCACTGAATTAGTGACTAGTCTCTTTTTTTTAGATTAACTGCCTTAGCTCTTTCTCTATGATGAGAAAACAGACAGAGAATCTGTATTAAAAGGAGATGTTACATAAACATGATTTGCCAGCTGTGTTTGACGATGCACCTCCACCCCCTCAGACATTTATATGGCGGACAAATAACTGATTCGTCTCCACTGCCCACCTCGTTCACTCGCATGTACCAGCTTTCAGATTAAGCACCCAGGTTTTAGGATGGCTGCTTTATGGAAATGTATTTATGGTGCATTTCATACTTATTCTCTCCCCCATCATTTGTTCGTTTTGCCTCTAATCACTGTTCGGGGTTGGGCGATCATTTGTTCCACCACCACTGGGTCCATCTCTTCCATTTTCCATCAATAACAGCAAGTCATTGATTATACACGCAACCCACAGTCATGTGTGCATATTGATCTGCGTACGATGTGTTCAAAACGGAGGGGGCGCTTCTTCAGTTTTTTTTTTCTTCTTTAAAGCACTGCGTCAAAGAAAAAAAAAAACTTGTGCTGGATGGTGAGGATTTGGGAGGGTTTTGTGAAAGGCGGCCCCACATTGGATGATTTGCTTGCCTCTCTCGGCTCGTCTGCCATGGAATGGAGGACAGGACCTTTGATGAATATGTATGAGACGGATGAAAGAAGCAATGCGAAAAGGGAAGATCTAGCCTCCTCTTCGAGCCTTTGCGCTTTTTAAAACCAAGCTCGCGCATCAGCAATTCAGAGTCAGAAAAACGTTTGAAGTCCAATGTTTATATCGGAAGCCATTTTGGTCAGGCAGTTGCCTGGACAGCCGTACAGAGAGAGTGGTTCTTTCATCACACCACTATTATTAGATGTTTGTTTGTTATGCTTAAGCACAAATGCTCGCTAACCAGTGCTGAGCTGCAAATGTAATGCAGTGTTATGGTATAGTTCACTCCAAACAACATTTCGTCAATATTTATGCACTCACCCTGATGTCAGAAGATGTTAGGCAGAATGGTAGCCTCAGTCAACATTCAATTTCACAGCATAATTTTTACAGTGAAAGTGAATGGTGACTGAGGCTACCATTCCACCTAACATCTCCTTTTTTCTGTGTTCTATGGAAGAAAAAATGTCATATGGGTTTGGAACAACATAACAGTAAGTAAAGGATGACATAATTTTCATTTTTGGGTGAATTGTTCCATTAAATCTACATTGCAGAGTTGTTATGAGCAAGTAGACCAATACAACAACAAAGAAACATGTGCCAAAGCTTAAGGGGGCTGTATTTGCCTTTATTACTCTGTGCCTATAGCCTGGTTTGTTGGCCCATAACGCCCCCAGACACGAGCTCTGAGGATTTGATCCTTCAATCCTCAGGCTGATGTTGCTTATACTTGACCACTGCTCTCTTACGAGCCTTTAGCAACCAATGATTGTGTTTAAACCCACTGGTTTATTATAGTAATACCCAATTGTTTTTTTTAATTATTATTAATTATTCTGGCTTCTCAATGAGGATAACATATAAACACATATAGAAATATATGCAAGACACTGCTTATTAAGATATTTAGTGTGCTGGATGGGAAAATATAATATGTTTAAGAACGTACTAAATTGTTCTTGTTTTGTTCCCTACATAGCACAATGGGAGCGGTGGGTTGGACCCATTTCCCTCAAAGGCACTACGGATATACATGTAGTGTTATCCGCTGATTTTTCTCAGCCAGGGCTTTGTGTTGACAAGTGACAGGAAATATGCTTGATCCAACTCAAACTTGGACTTTAGATGGCCTTTTTCCATGTTTTAGGGACGGAAGAACCAGAGAATCTCTCTTGAAACTAAACCAGGATTGACTCTAGTTTATGTTTCCAGTACACAAGTATAGCCTCTGAATGTAAAACATTGTCATCAGGCCCTTTTGGATTGAAAATAATAGTGAAACAAGGAGAGCATTATTAAAAAGTTCATTACTTCATTACAGCATGCATTTATACTACTTTTGTTTCTCCTGTACCCATATCCATGACGTCAAAGCGAGCTGGTCAACATTCACAAATATGTTCTTGATTAGAGCAGGAGCTTTAAAGGTAGACTCTGAAATTGTCCTTTAACAGGCCTGAGCTGTGCTTCAGTTTCTTTTGTTTTTGTACCTGACTTTTCCACCAAGATTAATTTTCTCATTCACATTCTTTTAGAGAGCTGCAACCAAGATGCCATCCATGATCCACCATTTTCATCAGATTTTGTCGGATTTCACGGTAATTTGTTTAATTCTCTGCCAAATCACACACAGATCTTGATATCTGCAAACCAGAGTCTACCTTTAATTCTAATATTTCTTTCTTTTCTTTTTCTTTTTTTTTTTGTGGAAGTTGTTTTGAGTCATACTGCAGAACACGCTATGCTCTGTAAAAAAATAAAAAATAAAAAGTGTAATCGTTAAAATTGCCTAATATCATTATGAAAATGTGACGCTTGATGAAATATCATGTGTTTAATGAGTTACACAAATTGGAGTAGATAATGCCAATTATGGCAGGTCTGGACCCAGCCTCTTGATCCAATTTATGACAGACTTTTGTTAGATGCTTTTGAAGAGAGAATACTTATGTATGCATGATGCACATTATTTATGAACCTCTGACATATTAATCAAGGATAAAATTAGAATAATCCAAATTAAAAGGAGGACAGTCTTAGCTCTGTGAGAAATCTGGGTCATTGCAGAAAAGCATGTATCCATAGTGCAGACTCAGTTTGAACTGCCTGTTTATAATGTGTGAAAACAACAGCATTTGTTGGCATGCTAGTGATAATCCGGACTTGTCATTTAGAGGTGTTCGTGAATCCGAATTTTGAATTTATTTATGTGACAATAACCTCATTACTTCCTTGATTATGCAATGCTCAAAGACCTCATGAAATCAAAAGTGGAGTTTTGTGGCTTTTACTCCATGTCTATTAGCTTTAAAGTCATCTGCTAGTGTACTTCTAAAATTTTTACAAAGTTCATCATTAGCAGATGTACGCATTTAAATATTACAAGCTTTCTCTTCTGGGAAAGCGTACCAAATATTTTGGTGACTCATCCTGCACTACAAAGTTTTTTGCCCAATCATATGCTCTCTAGAATGAGAATGTCCACCTAATGCAACCTACCTGCAACTAAGAAGTAGCAAATCATGGTTCATGGCTGTGATGTAACTAAAGCCTATTGTCAGTTTAAAAAAAGGGACAAACCCTTAAAATGTCCCACCCAAAATACTTCATAAAGGAAATACGTCAACACATTAAAGAAACAGTACTCGTCAAGCAATTTCATGAGGTGTTAGAGCAATGAGACAATGAGATTGTACTTTTGTCAGAGATCTGCTTTATAATACAACCAGATCAATCACGCTCTAATTCTAATGAGATTACCTCAAGAAGATTGTCTGGTTTAAACACTGTTAAAATCATCCCAATGCCTACTGTTAACTTCAAAACTAATCTGCTGTATTAACCCTGTGGAAAAGATCAGCATCGCTGCTAACCAGCATACTATATGCTGTGTTTTGAAGGGCTGGGTATTGATACAGATTTCCCAATTCGATTCCAAATCACAAGCTCTCGATTCGATTCAATATCAATTACATTTGCTTACATATGAAAAATTTTCTTCCAGCTAATGCTGTTAATTAATTATACAGGGGACCTTCTAACTAGCTACAATATGAAAATATAAATTTTACTAATTAGATTTTTTAGTTTTTCATCATTCTGGTCACATTTTGGCTTTTTAAAAACGAGAAAATCTGTGTATTCAATAAATAAATAGGATATTATATTTCATATAATATTTTTGTTACATGTTTGTTGTTTAATTGCATAATTTGTACTATTTACATGTATTTACATTGATTTGTTGAACACGTGTGAAAACCGGTACTGTCTCTTTACTGTAACAAAACCGGCATTTCTGTAAAGAGTGTCTGTAGTTGAGAGCATTTTAATGAGAGAGACTCAAATAGCTTTTCATCATCTCTGCTATGCACGATTAAAATTAAACGTTTATTTTTGTTTTGTTTTTGATCAACAACTGACTATAGAGAACAGAAAGGGTATTAAACGAGACATTACTCAATGACAAATGGGTTGCGTGGATCTTGTCTTTGGACACGCATTACATGAAACATTTTTACTCTCAACATGCAGTGAAAGGATCTTGCTGCTGAATACCTCACTATACTACACAATTACTGGTACATATAGCAGCCAATTGCCAAATATATACATTTTAGTTGCATAATGCAAAATTTGTTTGCAAATGCAAGTGATTTCCTCTCATTGAAATAGAGGGATGCACATAGAGTATAAGATCCATGTTGAGATTTAAGAATCAATATCGAGATTGTGATGCATTGGAAGATCAATACTTTTTCCCACCCTTAGTGTTTTAGAAGCTGGCCCCCAGCATGGCATGCTGGTTTGCTGGGCTGGAAAGTGCTTAGGATTAAGTCCTTGCTATAAACGTTAACAGTTTAAGAAAAAGATAAGAACATTCGTCAACACTTCACAATAAGTTCGTATTTGTTTGCATTAGTTAACTACATTAGTTAACATGAACAAACAATATAAAACAGCACATTTCAGCACTTATTAATCTTGCTTAATGTTATTTTCAGCAAAAACTAATACATTATTAAATTAAATGTTGTATGTTTTAACATAAGTTAATGCACTACGAATTAATTTGAACCAACAATGAACTATTGTATTGTCATAAATTAACATTAATCAAGTTTAATAAATGGTGTACAAAAAGATATTGTTCATTCATGGTAAATTCATGATGCCTAATGAATTTCTAGTGTTAACAAATAGAACCTCATTGTAAAGTGTTACTAAACATTCTTTAAACGTTTTTTCAGGAAAACAAAATATTATTATTATTATTATTATTATTTACTTAAGTTAAAATAGTAGTTAAAAAGAATTTTACTCTAAAAGTGAGTCCCCACTAGGCTAGCTTAGTAAAATTTCCTTGAAAGACAATTCTGGTTGACCAGCATTTTTTGCTTGTGAACAGAATGGCTATACTAGTTCACCATCTAGACAAACACCAAACCAACATAAACCAGCCTGAACTAGAATGGAAATTAATGCTGGTCTTTACAACAGGGAATACTAACCCCCACAATCCTTTACTGTTTAAAGCGATCTGCCATCTTGTTAGCAGAACGCTAACATTTCTCTTAATTTGGCTCACACGTAACGATAGACATGTGTCATTACTTTGTCTAGTTAAGCCGGGTCTTCAATCAAAACATGCCATACATCCTTGCTGTCATTGGCCTGGTGTTGTTTTTTCAGCTGCACTCTATAATTTATACTCCACGCAGCCTCACTTTCTTTGTACCGTATCATCAGTACTACGCTGCATGTGTGTGTAGCTTAGTTTAGCCATCAGCCCTAGCTTGACAAGATAAACTGCTTCTCCAGAATAACAATCTAATCTAAAGCAACCGTCTTCTGGGAGCCGACACAGATTAATTGTGATGGAATATTAAGTGTGTACCCAATACGCCCAAGCAGACAGATACAATGTCATGTTAAAGTCACGATGCAGGGGCCATGAGTACTGTGCTACTTCTGACCTGGATATGCAGCAACCAAGTAGAACCCAACAACAGATGAAGCAGTTTACTGCCCCGTTGCTGCTCCACTTTAAAAAAAAACCTTTGCTGACCTTTTCAGGAGGGAAGTGAAACAAGGTGCACCAAATTATGCACAATGTAGCTAAATTAGCTATTTATACCCAGGGTTTTCAATTAGGGGGTCTGAGAAAAAGATTTATAAAACATAAAAATTTCTTACATTTTCATGACATTTCTAGCTATTTGAATAAACATTAACTATTTATCCATTAAAGGGATAATTTACCCAAAACAATATTTTTATTTTTAGGTGAACCAGAATGTTATTCATTAATATTATTAGGTGAATGTTATTAATGAAAGTTATCCTAAAATGTTACTGACAAAATCTTGTTTTATATAGGAAGTCCCTGTGTTGGCTGGGTGGTAGTCCCTGGGTCTGTAAAGATTGAAAACCACTATTCTGCACTGCAAACTTACCATTTACATTAAAATGGTCTCATAATACTTAGTTTCAAAATTCACCTTAATACTTGTACTTGGTTTGATTGACATGTTTAACAAAATGTACCCTCATCCTTGACCTTTCCTACTTGCATAACTAACAATTTTCTTCTGCCACTAACCTATGCTACAGTACTGCCCTTGACAGTTATCAGCTGCAACATTAATACTTGTGGTTCAGTGTTAATTATGACCCATTAAGATAACTGATCTTATTATAGTGTTCCTGTAGTTCTTTGCTGGTGTTCTTCAGGCCACTTGTGGTAGCATTACAACTTTAGTTGTATTTATAGATACCTTCTCTGATTGCCACTTAAACAAAAGCTTCTACCACAAATGTAAATGTAAATTTATGGTCTGTGTAGCCATTATTTTCACCTCATTGAGATCTTGACTTGAGGTAGTAATGGAACATGTGTCCTTAATACCTCCTAGCTGGTGACTTTAGGAGATTTTTGATCAGGTTGTGAAGTAGCACTGCTTTCTTTTTCCAAATGACAATGTTCCTTTTCTGATTTAATGCCAGTATATATACTTATATCTACGGGGAATGGCTCTCTAAAAGCCAGATGAAGTTATATACAAATAAAGCTATTAAAAAATACAAATTACATGTGTATAGTATAGACTGTATGTATTATTCAACCTTGATTCAAGTTATTTGCATAGTGCTTATGACAATACATATTCTTCCAAAGAAGCTATACAAAGAATAATAGTGGCTTCCAAACCCCCAAGTAGGCAAGCTGAAGGCGAAAATGGCAAGGAAAAACTCTGTAAGAATGTGTTTATGATATTATGTAAGATGTAGAAAATCTTGAAAATCTAGAAATGTAGAAAAATGTATAAATCGATTTTATTATTTTTAAATGCACTTTATTATTTTTAATACACAAGTTAGATACGATGGGTGACTGACTATATTTACTGTTTATATGTATGTACATTAATCACCTTCTGATTCTGTGAATGCTGTTTAATTAATTGGTGCTTTTGTTTAAAAAACATTTTCTCTTTTGTACTATCCAGAGGAAGGCGAATATTTCTTAAAGGTGCTGATTCCGAGCTACGCTGCAGGCTCCATCATTGGCAAGGGTGGTCAGACCATTGTCCAGCTACAGAAAGAGACAGGGGCCACCATAAAACTGTCCAAATCCAAAGACTTCTACCCAGGTAAGTCTCCAGCTTCCAGAAAACCATAAAATTAACCCTCATCAACCTTTTCTCTACAGTCTACAGTCATTCAGATCACAATTAAACAGCACAAAATTAAAAGCACCTGGCTTACTTTATAGCGTGATTAGTCCATTATTTGTTCCATGCTAATGCATTATCAAGGGTACCTCTTTCCCAAAGTCATTGCGACTTGTTCCTAATGGGAATCATATGGGGAGCTGTCACCTTTGGGCTTGCAGCCACAGCGTATGGCCTTTATCAGAGCTCAGGTTGTGCAGCGTAGCAGATAGAGCGGGGAGAAATGAGTTAAGAGACTTTTCAAGAGAAAAAATGGAGTTCAGAGCTCTGAAGAGGATTTTCTTATATCTCGGATGGATGGTCATACAATGTTTTAAGGCACCCTTTTTAGTAGGGCTGCACAATTATCGCTGATTATTTCCCTTGATATTGTAATTATGATTCATTTTGATTGATAGCATTTACATTGAAATACTTGTTTTGTGTGGAGCATCTGCATGCCATTTTTTTTTTATGTAAGCTACACATCCTGAATTACTTTATTGCTGTTACACACATCAGTAAATCACAACAGAGCTCAAATGGTGAACTTCACATTGACCCTCTTAGAAGCATGAAAAACAAAACTCTTATTACAATTGTGAATAAATTATACAAAGAAAGCCAGCAACAGGAATGTCTGTAATTTGTTACAATGGAATTAAAAATGTTCTTAGTTATTTTATTGTAGCAGCTGAAATTGTAATCTCAATTATTTATATAAATAAATGTATAGCTCTAATATCCATCTAGGGCCTTTGTTAGAGGCTGTTTAGACAGCTAAAAACAGCTACATTAAACGCAGCACAACGAATGGGGCAGAATGCTGATATGTCGAGTTGCGTTTTGAAAAGTTGAAATTTGCCTAAAAATCGCTGTGCTCCTGCACGAGATGCTGAAAAACCCCCAGCAAGATCTTTACATGTGCATGTTTACATTAAAGAACAACTGAAAAAGAGTGCAGATAGATGCAAAAAAGTTTTTGGTGTGAATGGCCCTTTAGACAGAAGTAGACACAGTTTTTGTGTCTCTGTGTATGTTTTGGAATTCTTTCAAATGTTTTAGCGATGGGGTAAAAGAGAGGAAACGAGAAGTGGTGGGGGGCTTCTGGACTGTTACTTAAAAGGGCTTTGTGCGATTTGCTCATCCTCCCATGGTTGGCACGTCCAACAGGGCACCTCTGTCCCTTTTCCCCTTGGAGCAATGGCCTGCCATGGCAGATGCCAAATGCAAGACACCTCCTACCCACCCCCTTTCATTGGTTTTGGCAACCTTGAGTGCTCCAATGTCTAGAGATGGGGGGTTAAGATGCATACAGAATTAAGAGAGAGGAACATTAGGATTTTGGGAAGGTAATGGTTGCCGGTGGTGCGTTAGGTTGTTTGGGTGTTTAATGGGGGGTTCTTCCTCTCCAGTGAAGGGGGCATCTGTATGGAAATTAGCTTGAGCTTTTCCTTGGGTGCAAGTCAAAAGATCCATCTGCTGTTCTGCTCTCAGAGTGGGGAAGGAGGGAACTCTTTATCTTGGGTGAAGTATCCAGTATATCGAAATCTCTTACACGGATAGTTTAACCAAAAATGAAAATTCTGTCATCATTTACTCTCCCTCATGTTGTTCAAAACAACATATTGCATGAGTTTCCTTCTTCCATGGATCTAAAAAGGAGATTTTAGGCAGAATGACAGCCTCGTTTACCCTAACCCTAGAAAAAAGATGCAATGAAAATGAATGGTGACTGAGACTAATATACTGCCTAACATCTCCTTTTGTGTTCCATGGAACTAAGAAAGTCATATTGGTTTGAAACAACATGAGGGTGAGTAATTGATGACAGAATTTAAATTTTGGAGTGAACTATCCCTTTAAATGTTTAAAGGTCCATATCACGTCTCTGAAGACACTGTCCTTACTTCATCTGAGATAAAAGCCGCACTGGCATTTAATTCTGGACAAAGCATTACTGGCCCGAGACAGGCCAGCATCCATTATTTCAGCAGAAAGGATTTATTAATTGCCTTCGCTCCAAATATAGCTCCTGCAGCATTTATTGGAAAACAGCAATATTTTACAACGACCTTCTGTGGCATCTGTGAAGTGCACTGCTTCATCTTACAGGCACCACAAAGCATCGCCATTATATTCAAAGCCTGTTTAGTGCATGGGCTGTTAAGAGAAAACATTTTCCTCCATTGCACTGAATTTTCGAATTTATTTAAAGTGTGTTTTTTTATGTTAAAATACTTTCTCCTATCCCAGCTTAATATGCAGAGATAGCTGTAAGGAAGCCATTTGTGGCTCTGTAGCACTGTCAAAACATTGCTCTGTGGGGGCCGGGGTAGCTCAGCGAGTATTGACGCTGACTACCACCCCTGGAGTCGTGAGTTCGAATCTAGGGTGTGCTGAGTGACTCCAGCCAGGTCTCCTAAGCAACCTCATTGGCCCGTTTGCTGGGAAGGGTAGAGTCACATGGGGTAACCTCCTCGTGGTCACGATTAGTGGTTCTCGCTCTCAATGGGGCGCGTGGTAAGTTGTGCGTAGCCTCCACATGTAGAGTTTCCGCAGTGTCGTGCACAACAGGCCACGTGATAAGATGTGTGGATTGACTGTCTCAGAAGCGGAGGCAACTGAGACTTGTCCTCTGCCACCTGGATTGAGGTGAGTAGCCGTGCCACCACGAGGACCTACTAAGTAGTGGGAATTGGGCATTCCAAATTGGGAGAACAGGGGATTAAAAAACAAAAAGAAATTGCTCTGTTTGTTTGAGCATCCAAACCAATCAGACACAGTGACATTGGCTCGACCAATGGTGTGAGTTTGGGGATCACAGAAAGGGGAGTGTTTGGGAAACGATTTAGAAAACAATCCTTATTTTTACAATTCCATTTGGTGATGCAAGTGGTGCAGAAATTACTCGATTCAGCTTGTATTGTCATTTATTTGTTGCCATTTTTATTAAGTAGCATGCAAATTCGTGCAAATGGAAAACAGCATGTGGATGTTGAAAAACAATTGTTATGGTTGAGTGCCCACTACTTAATTACTAAAGAAATCTGGCTTGCTTTTCTCACAATATTTTCAGATAAGAGTCCAGAAAATTGCATCATCATTTTTTCTTTAGAATCAGCCAGGTACTCTTCCTCTCAGGTTTCCCGCATGTGTAGATTCTGACTTTTCCTTGTCCAAGTCACTGATCCTCATCCAACCTCCCTGTCCCTTTGAGCAGAATGTAGCACAATATTAAAGCTTTCTTTTAATCCTGCACCATGATTGCAGTTTTCAGTGTTTAATACTACCCCCCCCACCCTCCCCACCCCCAACGCATTATAAACATTACTGATTTCTCTGCCTTGTAATCTGCTTAAGGCCTAAGCTTTCTGGCCCAAAGATGAAACGTCGCAATATTACAAATCTAACTGAGGGGTTGAAATTAGTTTCCTGTGTGTTTATTTTATTATTTTTCTCTCTTACTTATTTAATTCAAACTGCTAAGTTATGTACTTATACTTAGTGTGCTATAGTTTGTGTTGGAATACTCTTTGTACAGCACTAACACAAATATACCATGGTATGACCATGTTTTTTGGACATGGTATTGTGGCAATAACATGTTTATTTTTTTTTTTTTTTTTTTTTTTTGACATGCCATTCCATGAAATTCTTTGCAGTACCTAAAAGAACCATGTAAATATGGTATATTAAAATGTTAAGTATTCAGTACCACAGTATATTGGTTTACATGAAATACTACATTAAAAATGATTATCATGCATGTACCTTCTATTACCTCATATTAATTGAGCAGCTATTTGTACTTGTAAAAATCATTTGTCACACCTGCAAGACCATTGAGATGAACTAGTAAAGGCAAAAGCTCAAAAACTCAAAATGAGTCACAGGACCTAAGGTATACAGTTTCATTTATATTTCTATATAAATTTCAGCTTTAAAGAGAGAGTACTTCAAGGTGAAACCTTTTTGACATTAGATTCACCATATATAATTATATTTGAAAATAAGTTTAAACAAATAATCATGTGACCTTTGTCTGTGACTTACAGTAGGTTCGACTTGTGAGAGTGTGTGAAGTAACCTTAAAAAGTTCCACACTCAAAGAGTTTTGCTAAAAAGATGAAGATTGTTCACTATGGTTTTTGCATTTTAGTGGCAATGATAACTGAATTCATCAGGGAAACTGCTAAAATGCCAATATGTCTTAATAAACTCATTAATAAAATGCTGTGCTTAGCCTACATGCTAACTGCACTAGCATGTAGAAGCTCTTTTGTCAGAGAACAACATACTGTACATTCAGCATCTGGGCTGTGGATGAGTGGCTAGTGATGAGGTCGCCAGAGGAGAGATGATGTACCCTTAATCCCCATGGCTTTGTTTTCTTTTTGCATGGCATGTGACGTCATTCTCTGTGGCCGCTAGCCCTCAGTGCCAGCCTGTGCCTTAGACTCACTGTCAGACTATCTCATACAATAGAGCTTTGCTTTCCAGAGTGGGTTTGACCCTAGCCTCATCATAGATAGAGGAAAATAGAGAGGGACACTTAGTGAGGGGGAGGATGGAAGTGATGGCGCAGACAGTGATCTTGAAAATGATGAAGATGCTAGTACATCAGAGTACATTCATGATATAATTAGCATGTTGCCCACTTAGTGCGCTGACACAGAGAATGAGAGGTGTGACTAAACCTTTCCAGTGATCATCAAAAAATCTTTAGTTCATCATTTCTTTCCAGTTATCATAAACAAAATATTTAGTTCATCGTTTTTTTCTTTCTTTCTTTCTTTCTTTCTGTCTTTCTTTTGCTTTTCTGTCAGATATAATAAAATGCCTCAGAGGGACCTCCCATTAATAGAACACTGCAAATTTATTCTAGGGATCAATTTTACATCATGGGAGTGGTGCCTTGTCCTCTACATCACCCTTCCTCACTTGCCCGACCATCATCTCTATGTGGCTTTAGTACAAACACTATTGATCAGTCAAGAGAACCTGCTCCTTGAAATTAGACAAAATGCACCATGAAAACATACAGAGCAAGAATGAGAAAGAAAGACAGAAATAGCCGCTGGACGCTTCCACCTCCTGTGTCTTCCCTACCAATTTAAAAAGCCATTTTCCTTCACCCCAGGAAGTCCACCGACCAAGGCATTTTGATCATTTACAGCTCGATTCAATAGAATCGGCAGGTGTTCTAAGTAACAGAACATTAAAACGTGAGATTTTCTTTCATTCGCTTGCCTGATTTAGAGACAAAGAGGCTTATCCGCAGACCCATCACATTCTCTGTGCTCATTTTGAGGGAACATTTGCAGAATTCAATGAATTTAAACATCATAAAATGTGTTCAACGAATCTAAGATTACTACACTCTTGTTTGTAGCTAAGCACATAATCAGTTTAGCTAAAATATTGTGTGTAAATTGACAGGCAGTTCATTTCTGCAGGAATTTCTATGGAGTCCTGTTCTAGTAGCTCAACTGGTGCTTGCAATGCCAAGGTTATGAATTGAATTCCAATTCATTAGACTCCCCATAAAATATATTTTTTCAGAAAGACTCAGAGAATGTTATTATTCATGTGAATAAAGTTAGAGAATAGTTTCCTTTGGCGCAAGCCCTGTTCTACGTTTCAGCGTTCAGATTCTCGCTCGAACCATCAGACCCTGCCAGAAGATGATGACGACGGGGAGAAGAGCTTACCCCTTACAGTAGGACAGTACCAGAACTTGTGGTGGTGGAGGGTGAAAACAATGGCAGCATAACGGAACGATGAAGGACAGTTATACAGAGTTTATAAAGCATAGGCTGGATTATGATTGGATCAGATGCCTAAATTGAATGAATGACGTGATGCTTACTACAAGTCTTCTTGATAGAACTATCGCTTAGGCTTCCATTACCTGTAAAGCACTGTGCACTTTTGGATTAAAGTGTCTGCTAAATTAATAAATGTAAATGTGTAAAAGTTCTGCAGGCACACATTTCGTGTGAGCTTGCGTATCCGGAGCTAGTATTTAGCACACAATAACACTTGTTGTAACAGACATATTTCTCATCATGTAAAATGTTTGGATTGTTTTTAATAGTTTCTCATAGAAACAGTCAAAACAAATCAGCTGATGTCAGCCCCCGCAAATGCAGCCAGTTATGAGAATATTCCCCAACAATAAACCTTTTTGTAGATCTGAGAGTCTCTAATCCAGCATTCCTATAGGTCTGAGCGGAATTCCCTGTCTGTCATCCGTCAGACTCTACATCATTCGATCAGGCACCAAGTAGGCGAGAGCTTATGGGCGCAGGGCTTAGGACCTCAATAACCATGTCATGCTTGGCTGATGGGGCAGGGGATTCAGGCAAGGAGGGTCTTGACTTTGAGAGCCAAAAATATCCTGCCTTAGTCCCTGTTTGTTGCATGACAAAGGTTTGATCCAGCTGTGGGTCAGTCCTCTGGTTTATATAACAACCTCTGCAGGACATTGAGCTTGCTGCTTCACACCCTTGTCATCATCCATATTAGACTGTGAGTTGTGTGTGTTTGCGTCTCTGTCTGAGTATATCCGGAGATTTTACATATTTATGACAATGGAGAAGCAGTTATGGACAGTCTCTTTGCATAGCATGTTGTCTGTTCCCTTAGGGGTAGATTTCCTAAACATGAAAATTCTGTTCCAAAACCATAGGACTTTCTCTATCTTGGAATACAAAAGGGGATGTTAGACGACCTCAGTTACGTTTCACTGTAAATGCCTGATACTTAAGCCTGATACTTCAATATTAAGTATGTTATAGTTGGTTATTAAATAACCAATAATATTGGTTATTAAAGTTATTAAATGGCCTTGGTCTCTGAGACTCCAAACAGGACATGAGGGTTAAAACACAGGGACAAAAAGATGCAGTCATGGAGAGAAGATGTGAGGATAAGGAGTGAGGAAAGACAGAGTGAAGGGGGGAGGAGTGATCGAATATCCAGTTGTTTGAATGACCAATGATGAGTCTAAACTGTCTAGGACAATGAGGAGCAGTGGAGCACTCTTAATGACAATAGAATTTACATTGTTGATGACGCAGCTCCTCGAGAGTGGGGGAGGTGCAGGCGGACAGGCTGGTCTCCCATCTGCCTGAGGAGGTGTTGGTGTGGTGTGTGGAGAGGGAGAAACAGACAAAAAAACAAAGTGAAACAAAAAGAAGCAAAAGTGAAAGTTTTGTGGACCTTTTAAATCCAATTTTAATGTGAATAAGCTTCACACAATGTATGCATATAGCACTTTTAGATTTGTTTTTATTTGACGCATATGCTATTTGACTATAATTTATTTGATTAATATGTTATTGGACTGACTACAACTGCCAGTGCACATTCATGACAGATTTAAATATCAATTAATCCAGGCAAGGCTGATTAATCGGTCGCTATTTGTCCATTTATCTGAAAAACCGATAACCCTTCCTGGTTGGCTGATATTTGTTAGTTCTAATCTACCACCAGCGTACCTCAATAGATAACAAACTTTGTCTGTTTTCATTTGTTTGTCAAATTTGAGTAAATATTGTGCAAAATGATTTTTCATTTAAGTGTGAAGTGTGTAATTTCTGCACCACTAGCATCACCACATAGACTTGCCAATTGAGTAGTACATCTAGATCCTCAGTATTCATAAAACAGTAGGCGAGAAATACCAGGATGACCTACTACATCTGCAAGAGTCTTAAATGCACATCCATTGGACACTTTCTATCCTATAATCCCATGGTAACTGAAAAGACATTATATTCAAAACGATGAATTATAAAAGATGGTGGAGAACCGCAAATCGGGCAGCTCTTTTCTACTGTAAGTGCTATATATACCAAGAAACATGTTCCTTGTGGTTAAATTGTACTTGTTTAACAAAACCAGAGTAAAAAAATGTACACGGTTGTTATTAATACGTCATGCAGTACAGTACATTCGACAATGTCCTCGTTTCCGTATGAAATCTATTTAATGACCGAGAAGTACGTTCTTCATCATATGCAATACATACTCTGAAAATATGTGAATTTAGATGCAACTAATGACTGATTCAAACAGAGTTTCCAAACACTCGCCCCATCTTTTATTGGTCGGACAAACAAATAGTTACCCCAAAAACTAACACTATTGGTTGAGCCAACATTGCGGTGTCGGGCTTGTCAGGATGCTCAGACAAACAGAGCAACTACATCCTTTACACTTTTGGGGGTAATCAACCTATGATAGATCGATATCTTTTTGTATTTATGCTGAGATGAGCGGAAGTATTTTAACATAGAGTAAATTACACACATCACCTTGAAATCATAAATGTATACATGGGCCATCAACTCGCTTTCGGCCATTGAAAAACCCATGTCAGTCGACTATATTGCTACTAATGCTATAAAATTAGAAGTGTAGTGGTGAAACAGCTGGCTCGTACGAGCCATTTTCATACAAAAGTGTTCAGGACGTCATATAGTCCTGAAATGTTACATAAGCAAGTATGTCTCTGTGCTTTTGTCTGCATCTGTCAGTGGAGTAAAGATGATGAATGTGTCAGCGGAAGACAGCCATCGTCATCTCTCGCTGCATTCACACTGTCATCTGCTGCACATTTTATGATGAGCTCATCACTTAACCCCACCCCCCACCAATACACCCACCTCTGTGTTCAATAAAAGCTCAGCAATTCAGGGGCTTGACAAATTGTATATTGTATGTACAGAGATTTATGTAGTTATGGCAGAAAAAGATAACAAGTGACCTTATCAGCTCAACTTATGCAAAAACACACGCAGGCACACATGTTTATTTTATCTGACCTTCATGTCTTAGGGTGAAATGGTGTTAGATTTGCTAACATAGTCTAGAGCATGTGGTACAACTTTAACAGAGACAGTTAAAAGGGAAGGAGACAGACCAATCATAGGAAAGAAGATAGAATGATAGAAGCATCGCCTGTTTGTTTACTCCAGAACACATATGCACATTAGTTGTTCCTGTAGCACAACTAGAGCATGATTTTTATCAACACTAAGGTCATGGGGTTGGTTCCCAGGGAACACACATACTGATAAATGTATACCTTGAATGCAGTAGCTTTGTATACATTTGTATACAAAGCATGTTGGATTAAAGCATCTTTTAAGTGAATAAATGTCAATGTAATGCTAAATGTAGTTGGACCAGATAGAAAATTTGTTTTTAGCATGATTTGTGTAAAAAAAACAAACAAAAAAAAACATTTATGATGTATGAAAGGCTTTGTGTACTCTTTACTTTGGAGATTTATGTCTTTCCCTATTCAAGTAGATAGGAGCTGTACTTGTATGCCTATTACCTACATAGAAAATAGCTTCGGGGGGGCATTACAAAAGTGGAAGCAAATGGGACTGACTTGCCTTAAAGGGACTTTGCTTTAATGTAGTTACAAGGTGAGCAGGATATGTCCCACAAAGGTGGGACGTCTCCTGGGGTTTGGTGCAGAGCTGAAGGGCGTGTCTTATTCACAGACACACCCTCCTCCCTACGGTTTCTCACTCCCCGTTTAGAGACAAAGCTTGCTTTGTTAGTCTCTACACTCGGTTGCTTCAGAGATGGGAATTAAAGTGACGGCTCCAGAAGCAAGAGGTTCCCCTCTACCATCATCATTATGGAGGTCTTTTTCTGTCACTGCAGCCTCACCAGGCAGGTAGACAGGCAACAAAGATGTCTCTCGCTTCTGTGCCGATGTGTGCCACTGGGCTTAGTGTGAGACAGATGCACGGTCTGAGAGAGAGAATCAGTCACAGTAAAGATGTGTACTCTTGCAGTCTGGTCACGTAGAGAGGCCACAGTCTCACACAGCCAATCGTATAACAGCAGTGCTGCCTCCATTTTGAAGTTCCCGCGGAGGGGAAAGAAAGCAGTGGCAGATGTCCTGCTGCTCTCACTGGTTGTTTAAAACAGAACGTAAACAAAAACAGTAGCCTTAAGACAATTTCAAAATTGAAAAGATATTAATCTCTTGTGGAGATGAGATATTTATTAAAATGAGTATAAGAATTATTATATATAAAAAAAATAAAAAATTAGAAAAAAAAAATACACAGGGTTCCCACAGTAATGGAAAACCTAGAAATATCAGGGAATTTTAATATTATGGTTTGCAGGGCTGGAAAAATCGTATAAAGTTTTTGGAAACATCATGGAAATTATTGTTTTGAAAAAGGCACCCTAAATACAGAGAATTCTTAATACCTAAACTTTTGGAAAATACATTAAGGAAATCAGATGAATATTAATAGATATAAATAAAACAATATCCTGATACACTTTAAACACAGAATAATTATACAGCTGCAATCTTCTATTAAAATCAAATATCACCATGCTAATCAAGCCATCTGGTTGATAACCACCCAAGGTGCTATATACGTTAAAACTATTATTATTATTAATTTAGTCATTTTTTCCTGAGCATTTAAACACAGTCATGGGACACTCCAGCACATTTCTACCATTAAAGGTCTGTCATAATGACACCTGACTTGCCGGTTGCTGTAGTGATCCCTCCCATTGCATATTGAGGTTATAACTGCAAACTCATTTAATGCCTGTGTCCTGGATTGGGGCAATTTAGCCTTTGCACTGAAACATTTAGGGCTTAAGAAAAGCCCCTTACATAACATTAGAACAATGGAAAGCTGCATTGTGTGGAGTTGGGGGGCACCTTTCCTCTAAAACGGAAGGTGGTGAGGGATGACAAAGAGGAGCATTGAGTGTTGGCGGTGGGTTTCCTTTTGGAGCAGGTCCAGCCTCCTTGCAGAGGAGACAAAGCTCCCTCTCTATGCCTCCACAGAGTCTCTAAAGGCACTGGGTTCCGCAGCTGCCTCTTGCTCCACCCATTTGCCTCCCAGTATCTCTAATCCCCACTGAATGACCCCTGAACCAGTGTTATTATTGTTAATTAAACTAAAATGAAAATGAAAGGAAAACACTTTTGCAAAAAAAAAAAAAAGTATTTAAAAAAATTAAAAAATTAATATCATTTATATTATATAATAAAATGTAATATTTATTAAATTATATATATATATATATATATATATATATATATATATATATATATACATTTTCTTGAAAAAGTATTTATTAGTTTTACCAAGTTTAACAAAATGTATCATAATAGGAAAAGCTAAAACTAAACTAAAATATTTTCATGACTCCAAAACTTCAATACAACTCAAATGACCACAAATTAATTTAAGTTTTAGTTTTTGATACACGGTTTATTATAAAATGTGAAAATTTTACAACCTGTCTTCATTAAACATGAAAATGGCACTATAGCAATGTGATAACACCTAGTGATGATGGCCATGAGAAATATAACACTTTAAATGTATTTGAATAAAGTTAACACATTAACATAAAATACTAAGATAAAAACTGAAATTAAACAGAAAAAACTATAAAAAAAAAAAAAAGAAATTATTAAATGGACAAATTAATAATAAATTAGAAATAGAAACTCAATTAAAAATGGAAACTATAATAACCCTGCCTCGAACATACCCACTCACACAAACTCACTAAACCACTCACTATAAACCAACTCGAGCACACCAGACCCTAGTGATTCCTTTCTCCTTCAGTCTACAAAGCCATCAGCTGTCGAAAAGTCCCCTTCAGCACAAGGGCTGTATGCTTGTATTAATTACAACAGATCGGCCATGGCTAATTGTCTTTGACCCCCCTAGCCTTGTAGGACTAGCATGCATATGCATCAGCTGTGGGTTTCAGAGAGTATACATTTGGGAATTTGCGTGCATAAATATCCAAAAGCAAGACTGCTACTTGATACTTATCGAGAAGATATATCCAGAATTATTATACTGTTTATTTGATTATCTCTCCTTGATACTGGAGCCTAGTGTGGCAGAGCTGTATGTGGATCAGCATTAGAGTTAGGGAGAACAGTTGTTCTTCAAGTCAGCACAGGGGACCTCCAGAGCTGGTCATGTGACCGTGGCCTTCTAGAATTATTTAGGATGAGGAATGGGAGGGGTGCAGCCCACTGGCCTTCACCAATTGTCTCTCAGTCACTTTGATTTGGTATTCTTTGATGTTTATAAGACAGATGTGTACCTGTTTTGCTATTAATTAAAAAAAAATTATAATTAGGGCTATCAATTGATTAAATTTGAAACTTGGAAAAATTCCTTATTATGGAATTTACATACAGGCGGCATTATTAATTGCATTAATTTTTCATTTTAAATGTTGGAGTATTTTTTTAAATAATCACTCTGAATAAACATGTTAAATCAACAGCCTTATAAATAATCTATTTTTTTAATATATATAATAATCATACAATGTCATTAGCAAGAAGCAGGATCATGAATGGCATGTATAAAATTAAATGAATTCAGAACAAGTATTCTTTTTTTTTTTCAATTTGGAATGCCCAATTCCCAATGTGCTTTTAAGTCCTCGTGGTTGCGTGGTGATTTTCCTCAGTCCGGGTGGCGGAGGATGAATCCCAGCTGCCTCCACGTCTGAGATCATCAACCCATGCATCTTATCACGTGGCTTGTTGAGTGCGTTGCTACGGAGACATAGCGTGTCTGGAGGCTTCACGCCATCCACCGCGGCAACCACGCTCAACTCACCACGCACCCCACCGAGAACGAACCACATTATAGTGATCACAAGGAGGTTACCCCATGTGACTCTACCCTCCCTAGCTACCGGGCCAATTTGGTTGCTTAGGAGACCTGGCTGAAGTCACTCAGCATGCCCTGGGATTCGAACTAGCGAACTCCAGGGGTGGTAGCCAGCGTATTTTACCACTGAGCTACCTAGGCTCCCAGAACAAGTATTCTTGGACATAAAGCTTTGCTAGCATTTCACTAGTAAGAAAATACCACAGCATTTTGGACATGTGCCATGGTAATTCCATATAATTATTTAATAAATATCATGGTATATGAAAAGTAGCATGTTATTACCATCTGACACCATAGTACCGCCACAGTGCTTTTTGTAAGGGTTAAAATAACATTTTGGTGAATATATTTTTAATAGTTCATTTTGTAGGAGTTTTACAAATTATATCTTGTCATCCCTGTGATTATTTTGAATTTTTTTGTAAAACAAAGATGTAGATTTTAATCTGCTCTACTTGTTGCATTCTAGCTGTATGATGTTGCCTTTTCAGTCACATAAAACCTTCGACCGCAGACACAAAGAAGATTGCTAATTGCTATTTTGCTGATTGCTAATTGCTATTTGCTTCTCAGCTATCGCCAAAGCCAAATGCTTCCCAAAGCGTCAAGCGGATGCACGACTTGGGCTTTCCCAAAAAAGAGCATGCAAATAAGTCAGGATACAAAGCCTTATAAAGATTGATCTTCCAGTCACTCCTGCCTTGTCTATAATTACTAACCCCTCAGTCTTCATGCTAAAGTTGAAAGCGGAGTGGGAACATAGGCAGGCCACACGTGCACCGAAGACTTCACAATCAGTGCTTTCAACCTACATACCCACTATTTCACCTCCCTTGCCCACGCTGGGCAGGTGCAGGCAGAGAGAGCAGCGTTTCAGAAGCCCCATTGTCATGAAATGCTACCACTTTACTCTGCTGCACAGGAGCTTGTCGGCTGGCCAGAACTGGGAGCTCAATGCCAAACTTCAGGAGAGAGGAAAAAAGCCAAGTCCATTGTAAAGACACCCACATACTTAAATGAGTGTAATACTTCTCTGTTCCTAAGGGAGAACTTCTTTATTCAGAGTGGTGTTTGGTAACTCCTGTAACTCCCTCAGTAGAGTTGGATAATAGCTCTGGTTACGTATGCATTTTGGCAGCCTCTGCAGAGTAAAACTTCTCCTGACAAGTCAGTGCTGATCACGTCTTTTTAGACGTGAGATGTACGTTTACCTAAGGCAGCCCAAAGGGGCTTGGAGCTGGACTCTAATTGTGCAGGAAGACAAGCATTTATCGGCTGTGTCTATATGGCAGCACAAGTTGCTTGCCATGGTTTCCTGAGGCTTAGCAAGGCTGTATAATGATTGTCCCTGTGCAGTCACTCTACCAGACCCAACTGTCTTCATCTGAGAAGTGATGCAGCTACAAGTGTACAGTTCTGTATCAGCCAGTTCTATGTCAGCCAGTTCTACATTACATACAAACGCCTTCTGTCCACACATCTGTATGCATCAGGGAGCAGATGTGAAATCCATTCATATGTGGGTAATTGCATATGGTGTATGTTCATTTTAAACACTGTATTTCTGTGAGCTGACAGTATATTCTCCTGGTGCAGAGAGCCTTAAAAGGCGGTAGAGGGGGTGTCTCATTTTCAGGTTGAGTTCTACGGCCTTGCTTGGCTCCTCAACCCCATTGCCTCACTCAAATTCCAGCTGTACGAAATGGGGAACAGATTGTGTGCATGATGTAAAACGGCAGGCATTCTACCGTTGCCATGGATAAGGTCATCTGTTGAGTAAACTCCGAGCAGATTAATACACATTATGAAAACTAGAAAACTGAAAACACAACAGCACATGCTCAGGACTACAATAAAACGGCTTTGCCTGAAAAAGAAAACTTTTCTGGTGGTCCCAGTTAGTCAGCTCTGCACTACCATAACTATTTTTTAATCAGTATTTTTGTCTTGTTTTCCAGTAAAATATCTTAACATCAGTGGATGATTTACAGTACTTTCTCTGTTCCTCTATGGTGGAATGACTTTCCAACCTCTACACAATCTCCTGAAAACATCTCAACATTCATGAAACAACTAAAAACACATCTCTTTCGTGAGGACTTAACCAGTTCACAATAATGGCACTTACTAATTAATTATTTAATAATAATTAAAAAAGCCTTTCCTTGTCTGTCTCTTTCTTCTGCTCAACTCTACTTTTGGTACTTGGCAGTGCGATACTGCAGATATTCTTGACTTTTGTATGACAGATTGCTTGTTATGTTCCTCCTTAATAAGTTGCTTTGGATAAAAGTGTCTGCTAAATGACTAAATGTGAATGTGAGTAATTTTTGTTAAATATACAGAATCTTGAAAAGATTATTTTTCTTACCTCATTGGCAAACTGCTTTTCTTGTTTTAAGCATCACTAATTTTTGTAGATTTATGCTTGAAAGAAAAGTAATTTTCTGATGGGATAAGAAAAGGACTTAATTCAAAATATATTATCTGAAAACAAGTCATATTATCTACCTGGATCAAAATGTTGCTTCTTTAGTAAATATATTGTTTTAAGGATGTTTAGATCTTCATCAGTCATACTGTATTCATCTTTTTGATCAAGGTAAATACTTTTTACAGTCCAATATTACAATTGAACTAAAATAAAAAAGTTAGTGGTGAAGGGAATGATAAGGAGTGGGCTGGATTTGAAACTTGGCTCTGGGTTTGGAGACACTGGAAGGTTGTGATAAAGAACCAGAGCAGAAAGTGTGCCCAGTATCCCTAGGCCTGGGCGCCTCGGTTAGCTCCAAAGAGATGACTCACCAGCCAGAGGAGGACGCCCAGACTGGAGAGGACAATTAGCAATTAGCAGTGCCTAGAAATGACAGAGCTTTGGGGAAAGTGGGAGCAGGTTTGGATGGTCTTATGTAGGGTGTTTGGGGCAGGGACTGGGGCAGCTGTGCCTGCTGACTCAATCTGCCTATCCTGTAGACGGGCAATGTTTAGATGTCTTTGATGGACATAAGGCAAGCAGAGACAGGTGTGTTGGGCTCGGAGCACTTGTGTGGAACCCAACACCTCCGTAGGGAGATGCTCTCAACAAGTTGAGGACAGGGGGTATGTGAAAGGGAAAAGCGTTTAGATTGGAGGGAAATGTTTTGAGGGTCGTGAGACAGGCTATGCTAGCCTAGCATTCTTCTGTTGTAGCATTTGTGCTACATTTTTTCCAGATGCTTACTATTACTGTACCTATTCGAGACAAGGTCATCAGCTTTTCCAATACAAATCAGTGCTCTCTGGTCCTATATGTACAATCCTCCACTCTTTTCAGCTTGCAGGCTACGATGTACATCCATGTGTTGAAGATGATGTGCGCTGCTAATTGTTTTACTGCATGTTTTATACTGAGATGCTCAGACTTAAAAATTCCACTCAGTTTGCAAATGGAGCACTCCTCACTGAGTGCTCTTATTTATGTTTATATTATAAAACACAGCATTGATTGCTTTAGTTACAGACCTAGTTATGCACTAGCAAGAGGCAATGTACTGGCTAGCTGTTCTTACCGAAGCAGCCTGTCTGAAACTATTCAAACTGAAAATTTAAACAAATCTTGAATTTTAGATTTTCCAAAGCAATTGTGAGTGGTGCCTACCCATGCAAAACTTGCTGCCACGATGCTAGGGTTTTTCTTGGGGTGGTTGCCAGGGCATTGACATGAAGCTGTAAAGATGTCTTGAGTGGTTTAAGTGCTAGGGTGTTCTGGGTGGTTGCTAAGAGGTTGCCTCCTGGCCTGAGTCAAAAAGCCCACCTCCAAGTCTCTATGAAATCTGGTAATTTCTCAGGGTTGGGAGGGTTACTTTTGAAATGTATTCCACTACAGAATACAGAATACATGCTATAAAATGTAATTTGTAACATATTCCGTTAGATTACTCAAGGTCAGTAACGTATTCTAAATACTTTGGATTACTTCTTCAGCACTGGTAGATTTTTTTCACTTGTTTTGACTATAACAACTCTGCCAGTACAGTAAGACAAAATACACATGTTAAAAATACATTCTCTGAAAAACCTAAATATCTTATGCAGTGTTGTTTCTTAAACAAGATTAATCTAACTGATCTTGTTTCAAAGATTTTTAGATATTTTTACAGGAAAACAATGCAAAAATTATTATCAAGAATATGATTTTTGCCCTAATATCAAAGGTCTTAATAGAAAAAAAGAAATTATGATCCAACGTGAATTTTCTTGATAAAAAAAATATCATCGTGCCTGGTAACGTGCGTGTAAAATGGCTAGAAATAGCATTTTAGCTTAGCTTAAAGCTGACAATTTACACAAGGTTTATTTCTATTTCTTCTGCTCCAGACTTACTTCAAACTCTCTGTCTGCTCGTATGAATGCAACACATCATAAGAAAATGTTTCACCGCTGTTCAAATGCACTTTGGATAACGCCATTTATGTTTAAATGTTTTCCATCTGAAAGGACTAAATGTTAAATGAAACAAATGACAATAAAATGCAAAGTAATCTCTTCAGTAATCAAAATACTTTTTGAATGTAACTGTATTCTAAATACCAATGATTTAAATTGTAACTGTAGTGGAATACAGTTACTTATATTTTGTATTTTAAATACGTATTCCCGTTACATGTATTCCGTTACTCCCCAACACTGTCTTTTCTGTACACATAGCTAGGGTCCTTCCTTTAATGGATTTTTTTTTTTTTGCCTGTTTTATTGTTCACCAGGTGAAATTCATAAAGCCTAACATATTCTTCTCTTGAGCTTACTAAAGCAGGTGAAAAAAAGCTTGCATTTATACTACATGCGGCATCATTTTAAAATTCAAAATCAAAATAGTTTGTCGAGGAAAATAAATAAAATTACATCAAGTCTAAACCACACTGACGACTAGTTTTAATGAATCATCAATGCTCTCCGATTAGCCAAGTTCTCTTAGATCAAGAATTTCAGGGATGGCTCGAATCCAGGGTGTGCTGATTGACTCCAGTCAGGCTTCCTAAGCAACCAAGTGGCCTGGTTGCTAGGGTGGGTAGAGTCACGTTGGGTTAACCTCCTCGTGGTCGCTATAATGTGGTTCTCGCTCTCGGTGAGGCATGTGGTAAGTTGTGCATGGATGGCGCGGAGAATTCCGTGAAGCCTCCTATGTCTCCACGGTAACGCGCCCAACAAGCCATGTGATAAGATGCGTGGATTGACGGTCTTAGACGCGGAGGCAACTGAGATTCATCCTACAACACCCGGATTGAGGCGAGTCATTATGCCACCATGAGGACTTCGAGCACATTGGGAATTGGCCTTTCCAAATTGGGGAGAAATGGGGAGAGAAAAAAATAAAAATATTTTCAGGGATGTGGGCAAACAGAAGAAATTTTCCAAATGAACACCTTAGCAGAACAAAACCTTAAGTGCATTTTGTGAACTGTATAGGCAATCTAAACAAAGCCTGTTGCTCAGTAAGTATAAATTAGCCTTAAGTCTGATCTCGTAGAAAACCATCAGCACACCTCTCCTCAACAATTACACAAAACCACACATTTTGAGGTATCATTGTTCAAACCCCTAACCCTAAGTTTGAGCAAAAGAAATAGTCATAATTGCTTTAGCAACATTGTAAATAATGTACAATTTAAAGAGAAAATAATCCTTAAAATAGACGAATAAGAGTCATTTTGCTTGGCCTCTCCTCTCTTCATCTTTTTGTTACTGTTTCATTATTCATACTATTGGACAGACAGATGAAAGGAAAAGGGAGATGGAGGAGGGATCTTAATTTGGTCGTCTGTTCACAGCAGACCCCCTCACTCATTCTCAATAGACTTATGGTATTGTTGGGGGCAGTAGGTTATTCCCCCAATTCTCTGTAGCCTAATGTAGGTGGCCATCAGTCACTGTTAGAATCATTTGTGCTAGCCAGGAATTCACACCAGCTCTGGTTACCACATCAGCCTTTTGAGATTGCAAATACACTCTGGGATATGAGCCCATATACAACAAGCATGTGTGTGTTCTAGTGTCATAGAATTCCTGCCCTTATAGCTTAATACAAGCATGCTTTCAAAGTGAATTAATACATGGGGGAATTAAGGCAGACAGAGTGAGTTTGTGTGAAAAGCACACATTAAGAAACATGAGTATGTTACTAAATGTATATGTAGTGGGTGAGGCATTGTGTTTGGGCTAAGGCGCATTCTGTATAACAAGCTGTTATACAAGTGAGTGAAGGGTCTGATTGAAACCATAGTCTGTGCAACACTTGAAATCTTTTCAGCTGTAAATTCATTGGCTGTAAAGCAGGGTCGACCCTAGCAAGGAGCAAACACTAAAACATCTATGGATTTTTACACCTTCTCTCAGTTTCTTTGCAAGGCAAAGGCAGCTGGTCTATTTAAATGTCAACAGTCGTAAATCAGGGACTGTAACCTTCGAAAAATGATCAGCTCAAAATACCTTTTGATTTTTTTTTTTAACTCATTCAGCCATTGATGATGCAACACCAAAGTAAAGAGTGTGAAAGGGACAGTTCACCCAAAAATCAGAGATCATTTACTCACTTTGCAAAAAATTTTTTGTGAGCTACTGTGTATATTTAACTGCTCTTAGACTGGTATATTGTTGTATTTTCAATTTGTGGTAATTCTCAAGGAATAACATAAAATTCTCACTTGACTTAGGTAAATAACACAATGGCTGGTTGTGATCTTCAGGGCTTAGGTTTGAGAAAAGCAAAGAACTGAGTCACATTGGATCACAGTCTTTGTAACGTCCCATTTTAGCAGTGGAGTCCTGCTCTCTTTCCCTTGTCTCTTGAGATTAACCATCTCCAAATGTAGTTCCCTCTTCTCAAAACTGCATTGCATACCAGTGGATCTGGCCTTGGCTTCCTCTTGAGTCATTTCCTCATCCAAATGTGAATGAGTGTACAAGCCTATGGACCCTCTCTTTTTATTTAACCCTTTTGTAACTAGTAGTTGGACAGGAAAGTGGGAGAGAAACAGGGAATGGGATTACAACATGACCCAAGCCGGATTCGAACCTGGGTCCCTGTAACCAAATGCACAACACTGTGCTACAGTTCTGACAGCTCCAGGCTGTCAGTCCCTAACATTCTGCCTAACATCTCCTTTTGTGTTGCACAGACGTCAAATTAGTCATACAGGTTTGGAACGACATAAGGGTGAGTAAATGATGACATAATTTTCATTTTTGGGTGGACTATCCCTTTAACATTTTGTCAAATATGTCACAAATATCACTGAAATGGTGCACAGTACATATTACAAAATGTAAAAAAAATGAATATCAACATTCTTTTGAGCCAAAGTGGAGAAAATTTTCTGCAAACACAGGTCCCAGGAGCCTTTAAAACAGTGTTAGGCACCTGGCAGGCACATTTAGATTCCCCCTTCCCACCTCCTTACCTAATTTTTATTCTTCATCTTTCTTTTGGAGAGTTTAGTTTCTCAATGAGTAATGTTTCCCCCCTCTCCACTATTAATCGTTGGATAGTACATATGGAATAAAGAATCCCTTTCTCCCTCTTCCCAGTTTATTCCCCCCCCCCCCTTGCTTTCCCCCTTTTTTTTTTACAATTTTCCCTTGCTCTCTCTCTCTCACTCTCGCTTGCTGGCTGTTTTTTTTTTCTCTTGTTCTCTTTTTGTCCCTCTGTGTGTTCTTTGAGGGGTGCTCAGGAAGGTCTTGAGAGGGTGAGAGAGAATACAAGGCAAAAGATGAAGACAGGATCCCAGTCCAGGCATCTCTTCGGCTGTTTGCCCGGCATGGGCCCCGTAACCATGGCAACGTCACTATAGATGTGGGGGGTGGCTTAGGTCGAACTGAGGAAAAGGAGTGGATAAACCCAGCACATCTCAATAAGAGTGACATCACTATAGAGGAATTCACTCTTTCTTCCAGATCCTTTGTTATTCTTTGGAGACCCTTCTATCCTTCCTCTGCTGTTTTCAATGCTTGCTGCAGGACATTGGGAGGCAAAGTTGAGTTGATTGTTCACCTCTTCCAAAGTGGACATAAAGGGATAGTTCACCCAAATATGTCATCATTTACTAACCCTCATGTCTTTTCAAATCCATAGTACCATCTTTTCTTCCATGGCACAAATGTTTTTTTGCAATGCATGATACAATGCCTCTAAAGGTGCCATACTTTATTTTGAGAACTATGGTAAGAGGCAAGATTTTCTGTAAATAATTACATACATTTTTGCTTATTTGTCACACAAAGCTATTGTATGGCTTCAGAAGGAAAATAGCACCGGGGTCATATGGACTAGAGGTCGACCGGTAGTGCATTTTGCTGATACCGATAACTAAGGTGGTGGAAAAGGCTGATAACCAATTAACCGGCTGACAGTTTTGTAAAATACATTTATAGAAATGATTAAATTTTTTTTTTGTCTTTCCTTACTATGATGGGCACAGGCATAGAAGCTACAATAGTGCAGAATGAATAAAATCCTAGAAGCAGTTTATTGTGCAACCAAAATTCCAATAATAACCATAAAAATTAAGATTTGGTGCATGACAGGGAACCCAAAACGGATCAGGGACTTTTTTTGAAATGACAGAGACCTCACTCCTTTAACAATGCTCTATATGTAAGTATTAAACAAATTAAGCTTTTTATAGCCTATATATTCAAAAAAAGAGTTTAGTGTATGTATGTGTATATATATATATATATATATATATATATATATATATATATATATATATATATATATATATATATGAGAAATAAAATAAATGAGGGAAAAAAGAAAAACTATCATAAACTATCTGTATAGATTTTTGCAGATAACTAATAGTTCCAAAAATCAACTTTCGGCACAAAAACACAAAACAAAACAGATCTATCGTCCTTCCACTAATATGGACTACTTTTGTGGTTCTTTTATGGCACTTTTTTTCTTATGTTGGAGCTTGGCAGCCCCATTCACCTTCATTTAATGGAATTACAATTTTCATTTTCGGATTAACTTTCCCTTTAAAGAAAGGTTACCAGAGCATTTTTCCCCCCTTCTGCCATAGTGACTGCTTATGGGTTAGTTTAGGCCTTTGTAGCAACATCTGCATTTGGAGTGTCCATTTGGACCATCAGATGCACTAGACTATAAAATAGAGCTTCAAAAGTCATAAAGAGATTTGAATGGAAACTGTCTGTGATTTTCTATCCCCATCGCACATTGTCCTTTTTACTGTTCACGATTATATAAGAACATGCAACACCCCATCTTTGCCTCTGTTAAAAAAAAACAAGAAATAAAAAAAACCAAAACACATTACATCATTAGCAGCTGCCCCACAATATTTTCTGGGTCTGCCAGTTGCTGTGGTGATGTATCTGTTATATACTTTCATTGCCCTCTCCCAAACATTCATGTATACAGAAAGTTATTAAAGGGATTTTATCCAAAATTAAAAATTGTGTATTATTTACTCACCCTCATGTTGTTCTAAATTCACATGACTTTCTTTTTGTGAATGGTGACTGAGGCTATCAGTTCCTAACAGTTTCTGTTTCATGGAAGAAAGTCATACAGGTTTGGAAAAACATGAGGGTGAGTAAATGATGAAAGAATTTCTCTTTAACCTAATGGCGCACAGACACCAAAAGGACCCAGGTGGCCCCTGCCTTCATTTCGCTGTCCACACAGTCCACTCTTCATTTCGTAGTTGGTGTTTCAAATTGAAACAATGATCCACATGCTCCTGTGGGATTCATCTATGTGGAGACCGCAATCAACCGTCCTTTGAAGAGCGAGCAGGAAAATACGAGTCACTGAGGAAGGGAGATGCCTGGTTTTTTATTCCCCCACCACACCCCCAAACTCATTCTTCCTCTCTGTCTTTCTTCCTCTACATCTCTCCCCCTCTTTTTTTCCTTTCTCCCAACACCAAAGCCAGGAAACATCTGTAACCTTGTCTATGGGCAGGGTCGTATGTTCAAGAAGTCTTTCGGGCCACTGTTGGTCTCAGGAAACTGTCAAAAAATGCATTAGGATACAGTGTAGCAGCGTTGTTTCTTGGACAAACTTGTGTAGCTTGTCTTTTGAAAGATTCTCAATGTGTCCCAGCAGTTGGTCTCATTTGTTATGCAGCACGCAGCAGTTGAATTGGTTATTGAGCTTGCTGTGGTCATCTATGTGGGACCAGAGCCATGTCAATCCATCATGCTGCTTTGGTGGGACTTGTGATTAGCATTTGTGACCTATGTGACTGTGCACTTTTCTCCCAAATGACAAGCTGGGCATGTGGTTTAGAAACACAGGACACTACATGTTTGAGAAATATTTTCTACCGCCGTAAACCTGATTGTGATACATTTTGTCTTGAGAATCAGCAATGAATGTTATCACACAATTTATTGCATGTATTGGTAAGCATAGTTTCTTCAGTACATACTTATTTTGTTTGTAGATACTGTACTGTACATCAGTGTTCCCACGGTCATAGAAAATCTGGAAGTATCAGGGAATTTTAACATTTTGATTTCCCGGCCATAGATAAGTCATGGAAATTAATAAAATGTAAAAAATGCACGGACAAGTCATGGAAAGTTCTATAGTAAATATACAGTTTTCGGCAAACAGATTATGCTGTTTCGGAAGGAAATTGGTACTTTAATTCATCGAAGTGGCATTCAACTGATCACAAAGTATAGTCAGGACATTGCTGATGTTTCAGATCACTATTTAAAAAAGTCAGACAGGCCCCAGCAGCCATCACTCCAACACCTGGTACTAGAAAATCACTTGCCATTATATCAAACACAGCTGAAAGCTATTTGGCTCATTAAATGAAGCTTAACATTGTCTTTGTGTTTGTTTTTGAGTTGCCACAGTATGCAATAGACTGGCATGTCTTAAGGTCAATATTAGGTCAAAAATGGCAAAAAAGAAACAGCTTTCTCTAGAAACTCGTCAGTCAATCATTGTTTTGAGGAATGAAGGTTATACAATGCTTGAAATTGCCAAAAAGGTAAGGTGCATGAGAAGTGCCCGACAAGACAGCCACATCTATTCCAAGTGCTTCAGGAAGTGTGGGGTGAAATGTCACCTGAGTATCTGGACAAACTGACAGCTAGAATGCCAAGGATCTGCAAAGCTGTCATTGCTGCACGTGGATGATTTTTTGATGAGAACTCTTTGAAGTAGTTTTTTTCAAATTGCAATAGTCATTTTTCATGTTATTAATGTCCTGACTATACATTGTGATCAGTTGAATGCCACTTTGGTGAATAAAAGTACCAATTAAGAGCAAAATCCCAAATTATTCCAAACTTTTGGCTGCCAGTGTGTGTATATACACTACCGGTCAAAAGTTTTGAAACACTTGACTGAAATGTTTCTCATGATCTTAAAAATCTTTTGATCTGAAGGCGTATGCTTAAATGTTTGAAATCAGTTTTGTAGACAAAAATATAATTGTGCCACCATATTAATTTATTTCAATATAAAACTCAAATTTAATAAAAAAAAAAAAAAAAAAAAGTTTTTGAAATTGATGACTTGGACCAAATAATAAAGAAAAGCAGCCAATAAGTGCCCAACATAGATGGGAACTCCTTCAATACTGTTTAAAAAGCATCCCAGGGTGATACCTCAAGAAGTTGGTTGAGAAAATGTCAAGAATACATGTCTGCAAATTCTAGGCAAAGGGTGACCACTCTGAAGATGCTAAAATATAACACAGTTTTGATTTATTTTGGATTTGGTTTAGTCACAACATAATTCCCATAGTTCCATTTATGTTATTCCATAGTTTTGATGACTTTACTATTATTCTAAAAAAAAATTATAATAAACAATGTGTTTCAAAACTTTTGACTGGTAGTGTGTACGTATATATATATATATATCCAAAGAAATTATATCCAAGAGCGCATCTGGTACTCAAAAAATGCCACAGGTGCTCTGGAAAGGGGGCTAGTTACATAAAAGAAATGGTGGAAACATATATCCACATCCGGGCACTCACATGGAATTTCAATATTAAAAAGCCTTTATTATAGGGGATACATCTTAAAAAAGCACCATCGGCCGTGTATCGGCCAAAACAGGCCTTCATCAGGGTGTCACAAAATGGAGAAACAGGAAGTGACTTAATAGACTCACCATAGTGCTCTACTACAGGTGCTGGCCACTAGAGGTCTGAAGTTATTTAACACCAATAATCAAAAACAAATTAAACACTTAGACATACTAACATTGCAATATAAAGAAAACAGAAGAGAAAAATGTATGTATAATAATAATAATTTACACAGAATCAGGCACAGTTTTACATTACCATATAAATCAGACCTCGATATTAACAGGAACACAATATACAAGTTCAGTCCAAGATTATAAGAATGGAGAAAAATCAATGTCCTCAGTTAGGCACACAATAAAATCACTGGGAGATAAAAAAAATCATCCAATCTCGACCTTAAGTAATGTCTCATTGAATCAAGGCCTTCATCATGGACAGTATTACTGTAGAGGGATTCCACATCCATAGTAGCCATAAGGCAATCACCAATGTTTCCAATGGCAGATATTTTCTTTAAAACTTGTGTACTATCCTGAAAATAAGATGGCAATTCCATGACAAAAGGTTTTATAAAAAAATAAAAAAAAATCTATGTATTTAGATATCGGTTCTGTTATAGACTCGTTGTCACTGATGATTGGTTTGCCTGGTGGATCTTCTAGATTTTTGTGAATCTTAGGTAAATGTAAAACACTGGTAAACGTGGATTAGGAACCACAAGATATCACAAGTCATATTCCTGTTGTGAGATCAGATTTTCATTTCTTGCCTCAGTCATTAGATCAGTACATTGTCTTTTCATATTCTCCATTGGATTGCATGGTGGCATGGAGTAATAAGCTGTATTCTTCAATTGTCGCATGGCTTCTCTTATATATTTATCTTTGCTCCATACACAAACTGCACCACCCTTGTCAGCACTTTTTATTAGCACATCATCTCTGGATGATAACCATTCAAGTGCATCCGTTTGTTTCTTTGTCAAATTATATTAACGCATTGCTCTATTCTGAAATACTCTTTCCAGTTCATAAACATTTTAGTGAAGGTATTTAGTGTAGAATATATGTTGGTAGGGGTAAATTTAGACTTGGGCCGGAAAGTAAAATTAATTCTTGATTCAGACTCCTTTACACTGGGGTGTGCCACTACACATGACTTCTGGTGATACCAAACTTTTAAATGTAAACTGCAGTCAAATCTAAATAGATCTATCTTAGTTTGAAATTCATTTCCTGAATATTTTGCAGCATAAGAGAGGCCCTTATACAAAGCTGACAGTCATTTGAGAGGGAAAGGTCCAAAATATTAATCACCACCGTTCTCTCCTCTGGCACTGCGTTTTCAGCCCTTGGTAAGTGCATCGAGTCTCCCCACTTGCCCCTTCGAGTTCTCCTCTTCTGTTTAGACTCTGTGACCTGGAGTGATGATCTAAAAAATAATTTGAATTGTGAGAGGAAGCAGTCTGGGCTGGCCTGCGGACATCAAATTGTCTGTTATCACTCTCACCTTCATCGTCAGTGCTAGGCAAACTGAACAAAACAGATCTTCTACTTCTCTGTTTAGAATGACGTTTCCTTCCCCAATCATAGACACAATCAGCACTATAATCATCCTGATCTCTTTTGAATTTTACCAATTTAATTTGTTTCAATCTGGTTGTTAGTTTTGCTGTATCCTCCTTCAATTTGTCCTCAAAAGACAATTGCTTTCTTCTGGTTCAATTTGCTCAGGTTTTGTCTTTAATTCCTTTATCTCATCCTGTAAAGTTTCTTTTTGTTTTTTAGCTTCTTCTATCAACAACAGAATCAAATCCAATTAGCATTTGTTTAGGATGGCCTTCCATTTTTGTTTAAAATCAGGATTATCATAGCCCAAAAGAGGGAAATTGCCTTTTCCTTACGCCTCTTGGTATCCTTTCTGCTCTCCAATAGTCAGATAGGGTAATCAAGTAAAGATGTAGTTTTAAATATTTTTCTGTCAGTTTCTTTAGATGAGAATACAGCTTACTTGAATCTGTGTTGTCCTGAATAAGTACCTGATCCAGCAGTGTATCCTGAGCAGTAATGTCCAAGCCCTCATCCTTAGTGTAGGAAAATGGTTTACTTGCCATATTTAGCAGTCTGTGGGTAAAATACATTCCAGTAGTACATGCAATCTGAAATGGAGCAACTCCTAGATAGGACAATCCCCAAATGTCCTTCATAGAATGAAAAGAAATTATATCCAAGAGCGCATCTGGTATTCAAAAAATGCCACAGGTGCTCCGGAAAGGGGGCTAGTTACATAAAAAAAAATAAAAAAAATTAAAAATGGAAACATACATCCACATCCAGGCACTCATGTGAAATTTCAATATTAAAAAGCCTTTATTATAGGGGCTACATCTTAAAAAAGCACCAACGCATATCGGCCCAAACAGGCCTTCATCAGGGTGTCACAAAATGGAGAAACAGGAAGTGACTAATAGTCTCACCATAGTGCTTTACTACAGGTGCTGGCCACTAGAGGCCTGAAGTTATTTAACAAATTAAACACTTAGACATTCTAACATTGCAATATAAAGAAAACAGAATATAAAGAGAGAAATGTATGTATAAAGAAAAATAATAGTAATAATTTACACAGAATCAGGCACAGTTTTACATTACCATATACATCAAACCTCGATATTAACAAGAACACAATATACAAGTTCAGTTCATGAACATAGGAATGGAGAAAAATCAATGTCCTCAGTTAGGCACACAATAAAATCACTGGGAGATAAAAAATCTAAAAAGAGCTTTTAATGTGTGTATCCAGTAAGTCTCATGTTGCTTTAGTCTTTTCAACATATCTCCACCCCTGGTACCAAGTGACACCTGTTCTATACCCAGTACTTTCAAAGTGCTGTCATTTCCATGTTTGGCTTGGATGTAGTCTTTAGCCATTGGGTAGTTTGTGTTGCGAGTGCGTATTGCGTACCTGTGTTCTTCCACATTAACCTTTAATGCTGTAAATGTTAGTTCATGTTATCTAATGTAGTTAACTAATGTTAACAAATATAACCTTATTGTAGTGTTACACATTCTTCTAGTTAAGCTTAGCTCTGCAATATTATATAATCAAAAATAACAGCAAAAGTCATGAAAAATTATGGAAAATCATTGGTCAAAGGTGTGCCTGATACATGCACCACCAGCTTATATTCAAATCTTTCTACCCTCTTTCTAGTTTGCAGGATCCAGACATTACCTCACATTGCTGCACTATTTACCAGGCCTAACTAGCCACTATCTTTTTTGTAATAAGCCAACATTATGTTCCATACATCGTAATGTTTTAGATATGCTCATTTGGTTTTACTAAGGAGATTCTTAAATTATTGCTACAAGTTTTGAAGTCAAGATTGCAGTCACTCTATCACTCATGACCCTACAGTAAAGAAAACGTCCCTCCTCCCTCCTTTGTTTCAACATGCTATTGCATCGACCAGTCATGTTGGAAATTCCAGAACTTTTGGGAACAAGACTGGCATCCCTATAAAGAGAGATAGGATACCCCCTGCAATAATTATAATAATGTGTGTTAATATTCTCAGTAGCTAAATCACCAAAGTGGAGCTCTATCTAGCAACTGGAACAAGGAATGTATGACTCATGTATTTAACAACTGTATAAAAACAATTTAGCACAAGAGTGAACAAAGCCAAGGGGACATTCCCTAGACAACTATATAAAACACATCCGCACTGCCCATTGCCCAATACCTTTTCTTACTTTTAGCCACAGTTTAAGTTGTGGTTTGCTCTGAAAGCTGGTTTACACGCTAATAGCATAAAGGTTGCAAAATAATATAAAAAATACCATAAGTACTCTATATTATATTGCCCAATGATGCCTTGATGAGGAGGCTGTTAGGCAATGAGCTGGGGTTTCTCTCCCTAGCTTGATGTTGGTGGATGGTGTGTATGTGTTTGTATGGGTGGTGAAGCAAACTGACCATCACTTTCAATGAGCTCTGTGGGCAGACACTTAAATGTGTGTCAGAATGTGACCTTTCCCATTGCAGGAGGGAAGAAGGCCCTCTGCGACCTCTGTCTGCCCCCCTCTCTCCGTATCCCGCTGGCTATCTCACAACAGACTCATCACAGCCTCTCCAGCACCCCTTTACCAAGCAGTCAACATATCAATTAAGCAAGCATACATCTCATATGCTACAATGTTTCCTACATTTGAAAGTACCCTAATATTGTTCCAAACCCTTATACCTTTCACTTTCACTTTCATTGCATCATTTTCCATACAAAGAAAGTGAGTAGTGACTGAGGCTAACATTCTGCCTTAAATCTCCTTTTGTGTTACACAGAAGAAAGCAAGCCATATTTGGAATGGTATGAGGGAAAGAAAAGACAGAATTTTCATTTTTGTTAAACTATCCCTTTAAGGCATTAACATTTTTTTGATAATTTTGATATTTGTGTACCAGCCAGCAGTGCTGATAATAGTAGATACAGTAGGGATAAGTCAGAGTCCACATTGAAAATATGGGATACAATATCCAATTTAAACCTTGAAATAACTGGAAAATTTTTAAACAAAAGAACATTATTACCTAAAACATATAAGAAATGTTTAAGATTCTGAACTATTTGTAGGTCAATAATCAAATAAGCAAATTTGTGACATTGACCATGCTGTATGGAAGCAAAAGGGGGAGGAAAAGGAAACTTTATTAAATTAGAAATATTAAAACAAGCATTTTCACAATTGGACTTTTGAACCCCACTGATATACCCTTATTGTTGAAGCTAAAACTCGTAAGCCATCTTTGACAGTTGTTTGACTAGTGTTTCACCATACCCACTCCCATCTCGCTGCCAAAACAATGGTGATCTCTGCTCTAATAATCTACAGCTCCGATTGGTCTGTCACAGATTACTCTTGGGCTGCCAGCTGTTAGGAGCTCAGCAAAGCTTTTTTCTTTCTCTATTTTTGTAAAATACCATGCATGATCCTAAAATTCCTCAATTTCACCATATTAACAGAGCTTCATATAGCTGTCTGGGACTGAACCCAATTATTTTCATGCTAGTAAACAATAGACAGTTAAAGGAAACCGGAACACCATACTGTGCAGTGCAGATAAGGGCAGATTCGCTTTCCAGCCTCTTGGAAGCCAGGAGATCCTGGCTTCGGATCAGCGTAGTTGCATTTTTTTTTTTACTCTTGCCATCCTCTTCTGGCTTTTGCGGATTTGTTTTTATTTCTGAAACTTAAAAAGACCACGTGTTTGACTGCCTTGTGATTAAGATTTTTTTTTTTTCCTTCTGTAGGATAAATGTCTCAGAAGCACTTTTTCAGGCTAAATGTTATAGCAAAGTATAGGATTAGGAACCATTCAAAGCACTGCAGTCAGCTAATTCCTTCTGAGCCTGCACTGAAACCGTGGTAAAACAATTGCGATTGTGTGTGCGCATTTAACCTGCTTGTATTCTGCAGAAGGGACAGCGGAATTGGAGTTGAAATCCCAATATCATATCAGAATTAATTGAAAGTGGAGACTTCTGGGCATCTAATGGAAGGCTTTCTGTGAATAGACTGCCTAAAATAGTAGCATTGCCAGGGGACTATTATTGCAGCTGCTCCCATGATTTCAGACTGCATGTACATAGATCCATGGTATTTACATGAACAGATGCTTTAATGCTGGTTGTTTGTCTTCTATCACAATGTCTGTAGCCTCTAGTGTAATGTGATTGATATCCAAATGATTGATAGGTTCACTGTTTGTTAACATACATAAGATATTATAACTATTGTATGTGCTGTCAAACCAACAATGCACTATAATATCTCAGTTAAGTAAAAATATAAAAAAAGCCTTCTATTATCAATGATTTCTGATGTTGTCAGCTGATCATAGTTTACAGTGTGTGTATGTAAGGAAAAAGCATTCCATCACCATGTTTCAATTCCAAAAATCGGCAATCACAGGAACATGCTGTACAACCTCAATTGTACACTATAGCAGCAGTAACACAGCTTTGGGTTGCTGCAGAAATCTTTAGGAGTGAAATACATGTGAAATAATAGCCTATGCATACAAAGATTATTAGGAAGCTTTTTACATGGTGACAAATGTAATATACAGTAGAAGTAAAAAGTTGGATTGTACAATTCAAATAACTGTAATTTTATTTTCTTGGAAAATGTTTTTTTTCTGTATTATATAGGGATTGGACTATATATCAAATTTCTATATATGGCGGACGAAAAGAATTATGAACCATATCGCAAAACTCAATATTTTAAAATTTGCAACATTGTTTTCTGTCAATGTGATTATGAATGAAATGACCCGTCAATCATATTTCTTCCGTGTAATGTGTGTCCATCAGATTTCATTTAATAATGTGTCTTTTAACATCCTTTTTTATTTTTATTTTTTTATTTGGAATGCCCAATTCCCAATGCGCTCTAAGTCCTCGTGGTGGCATAGTGACTCGCCTCAATCCGGGTGGTGGAGGACGAATCTCCGTTGTCTTAGACCGTCAATCCGCGCATCTTATCACGTGGCTTGTTGAGCATGTTACCACGGAGACGTAGCGCCTGTGAAGGCCCATGCTATTCTCCACAGCATCCACGCACAACTCACCACACGCCCCACCGAGAGCGAGAACCACACATTATAGCGACCACGAGGAAGTTACCCCATGTGACTCTACCCTCCCTAGCAACCAGGCCAATTTGGTTGCTTTGGAGACTCTGAGCTACCCAGGCCCCCACCCCCAACATCCTTTATGTTCTTTACAGTCAGATGAAATAGTAAAAATATATATTAATTTTAATCACACATAACACAAATACGAAAAACAAACAGAGAAACTTCTCCATCTTTAATAAATCAGAACGCTGTGAGATGCAGGTTGAACTCTTAAGGTGACTGTACCATTTTAGCGCTTGTTATACAAATCAATATAAACTCAATGTTATCACTTGTAAATATCATTATTATATGTAAAATTTCATGGCATAATATTGTTTAATAGAATGAAGAATATTTATATTTTGAAAAAGTTATAATGTGATTATAATAATGATGAAAACGAATTATTACAACATAAAATATGCACTTTCATACACTTTTTTGTGACAGGTTCTGTTCAGTTATACTACTTGTTCTGCACCCAATCAACCTGAATGTAGCCGACTATTTTTGAAGGCTCATTTGTTTGTGATCTTTTCTTATAGAGAAAGGTATATGAGAAACTCTTTGTAACACAGTTCAATGGAAAGGATGAGGTGAGAACCAGCTTGACAGTATAACTGATAATTTAATGATAAACTTAACCAAAAAGACAAATACACACACAGCTGTCGGGCAGCTGCCCGTAACTCTCTCTCTCTCGCACTGCCGTCTCCGGTCGCCTTTATCCCTCTCGGGCTTGATCAGCCTGATTAGGGGCCGGGTGTGCAGAATCACGACCTGGCCCCGCCCTCCGCCCTGCCACACTCTTGTTATTTAAACTTTGTGCTTTTATATTGTGTATTAAAGGTGCACTCAGTAATTTTTTTCCTCATTAAAAAAGTTTTACTCCTAAAGACATGAATTGTAATTTTACAATATTTGTAGGAAATCATGACCACTCACATTAAAATAAAGGCTCCAGTCCTATCAGTAACCTTATAAAAGCTGTATTATTCTACATAGAGAGGGTCCGCACATGGGGGCTGCCATGTTAGAATCACATGACCAGCAGAATACTACTCGCTTAATCTCAGTATCCATCCTGTTATTTGACACTTTCACTCACTGATTAAAATAATCATGACTGACTGTGAATACTACATTTCTACGATGGCATCTGAAACTGAAATCTATTGATTTTAAATAATGCTGCATTCAAGCTGCTAGGTGTCAGTGTAAGTACAAGATGACACAAAGATAAAAGTTACTGAGTGCACCTTTGAATAACTTTATTTTGATGAGAAATTATAATGTGCATTTTGCTCAAACATTTAAAAAAAATAAAAATAAACACAATTTTTGTCACACTTTGTCATTTAAGTGTTATTGTATTGAATCAAGGTTATATCGAATCGTCAACCTCATATTGTATATCGAACCGAATCATGAGATAACCATATTGTCCCATCCCTAATAACATATAGGAAATGCACTCCCTTGGACAGTGTGCTTAGTAAGGATGTCAAAAGTACCGGTACTTCATTGCCAAGTCAATACTGATATTCAACAGTCAAATGCATTTCTTAGTCAAAATGCCCATCTTGGCAAGGTATTAGTTTGTCTTTTACGTGAATGTCAACAGGAGGGTATTTATGTCCAAATATTCGCTCTTTGCAATAGACCTTACAGTGTAAATGCAGACTAATAGACTTGTTGCTGCCTATTATGTCGTTAATATTAATCAAACACCAATATAAAAGAGAAAACCACTCACTGCTCTTAGCTGGATGACTGTAGTAGCTGTAAGTACTCTACAATGTTAATACAATGAAATTTATATGAATATTGACAATTCAATTTTATCTTACTAAATAAAGTACTGTTCAATATTGTAAAAAAAAAAAATTCTGTGGTTTGAAATTGGTATCAAGAATCGTTACATTTGACTGGTATTGCTGTAGAATACTGAAGTTTTGATATGTGGCAACCCTAATGCTTAGGAAGACATCTGTAATTTGTACTGGGGTTAAATTGGAACTGTCTTTTCTTCCTCTTTTAGGAACAACAGAGCGTGTCTGCTTGATCCAGGGCACTGTAGAGGCGCTGAATAGCGTCCATGACTTCATCGCAGAGAAGGTTCGGGAGATGCCGCAGAGTGCTCAGAAAACAGAGCCGGTCAGCATACTTCAGCCACAGACCACTGTCAATCCTGACCGTGTCAAGCAGGTGAGGCCTCCCTTCCTGTCCCCTGTCCCTGTTTCCTGTTTCCTTTCCATCTGTACAGTTTCAGATCACATACAAGAAAACTTTTTTATTTAATTTTTTAATCTGAAATTTTTCACTTTGGTATCATTACCACCTAATCTTCAGTTTGTTTGTTTTTAACAGCAAAAAATTATTTTCTTAATCAGTATTTTTGTCTTATTTTCCAATAAAAAATCTAAACATCCTTTAAACAAGGTACATTTACTTGAGAAACAAAATTGCTAGACAATAAGACTTGTTTTCAAGAAATATATATTGAATTAAGTTTATTTATTACCTCATTGGCAGTTTTTTCTTCTCTTTTTTTAAACATACATTTATGTTTTAAACAATGAGGTAAGGAAAATTACCTCTGAAAACAAGTCTTATTATTGTACATATTTTCTCGAGCTTCTTGAGTAACTTTATCTTTTTTTTATTTTTTTTTTATGGATGTTAAGATATTTTGACTGGAAAACAATACAGAAATACTAAATAAGGAACTGATTTTTGCAGTATTGTTACTTTTCTAAAAGTAACTCATCTTATATGTTATATAAAAAAACACCAGTAAATGGGCCCATGTAGCCACAGGATAAAATGAATTGAGAGGAGGGACATTTTGATTATATCATCCTTTGTAATAAACACTGTTAACTCAGTCCAACAGATCCCACTTGGTTTGGCCTTTTGCGCTACGAGCAAACAAACTCAGATTCGGAGTGTGTCTTAATTAGACAAGCCATTGATTGTGTACCGGCTATCTGTTTAAGAGATTATCGCCACTGGTCAGTCCATTTTTATGGCCCATTGATCTACCCTTAGGACAAAGAGAGAGTCAGCCATGTCCATGAATAATTTAAAACATGCTGCATTTTTCTCTGTTCTTAATTTTTAGTTAAGCCTGTCCATTAAGGAAGAGCCATGTTTGTGCTTATTGAGCAGTCTCTGTGAAGACAGGGCCATAACCTGAATTCCTGAAACATAAGTCCAAGATGCTCACCCTGCAGAGTTGCCGACCTAATTATTTATGCATGTAATTACAGGGCTTATCAGAGAAGCAACACACCTCACTTTAGTCCACGTTATTGTCTCTAATGGGACATCATGCAGTGTGTGCATTCTACTGCGTTGTGCAATAAATGACGATCTTTGTCCAGTGATGTGGAAATTGAGCCACAGCAAAATTTCCTTAAAAAATACTTATTCCTTTGATCAAACATTACTGATGGACTTTATTAAAATCACATTTACTGTATTCATAATACATTTCATTTATAATTATTTTAATACATTTTTTGACATTTGTTTTGTTGGATAATCTATTTGATTCTTTACTAGTTAGAATTCAGACTGGGATAGATTTAGCCAGTGCCAATTTTTGGTTGTAGTTTTGCCCTATGTCTCATTCAACTCCCTAGATAACTATGTCGTGAATCAGTATATCGTGAACACAAATTCAGGCACTGGCAAGGGTGTTCATCCACTGAATATTGGGACACTTGTGACTCAATCACCTGCAACACGATATCGTTCAGTTTCCTTGAAGATATTCAAACGTACAGTGTTATTATAACAAATAAATGGCATAAATAAAAATATATAGGAGTGTATTTTAAACCTTATTTTAACAACAGATTGTTTCACTTTCATGGTAACTATGAATGAAAGACGTTACAAACAACATCTCTTTTAAAGAGAAAATAATGCTTGGACTTCATAGTTTTACACTTGTGCTTGTCATCTAACGACTTGGGCAACAGTGCTCCCTGGTTTTTATGGTGCATTGTGGGATTTTTTAGGAGCGAACATTTCAGGGCCCTGGAACGATTTTGTGATTGAGACAGCCCTAAAAATAGCTGACTCTCTGATCAGTGCCCTGACTACTGAACTAGGGAGCTGACTGAGACGCACCCGAAGTCTACTTTGGTATTATTGCAGTCATGTGATTGTGTCTTGCCTTTATGTTCCTTTGCAATTATAACCACTAGTGCTGCTGTCATGGCATGTCAGCCATTGCAGTACACGTCAGGCAGCAGACTGATTAAAAGGTAGAAGGCAAGATTTGAAGTCATATTATTAAGCAACAGCTGCTGATCTTGGGTCAGGAACGACAACTGCTGAGCCTGCAAAAAATGGTCTGCAGTGAGGCATGGCTAACACCTTACTTAATTCAGAAGCTGCCCTTCCACGCCCACCCACCGTCATTCCATGTGCCTGTTCCACTTCATCCACAACACAGGAATGAAATTCGATCATCCACATTGCTCATTGTTATGGCCACATTATATTAGATAATGTTGAAATTCTGAAGTGCGACTCCTCAGTGGCTTCCTTCGGTCAGCACAAGTTTCCTATGTTCTTTTCCTCAGCACAGCACTGCCTGCTCCCTACTTCCTGTTGTTTTCCTATCCAAACAGGAAATGGCCCATTAATGCACAGGAAAGCGTCTAATTCTGTATACAAGTAGTCACAAATACACAGCCAATATTTTCAATGGGGCATTTATGCCATTGAAGAGTTAGCAGTTATATCTGAGCAAACAATACGCTTACCCAGACAAATCGATCCCAATGTAATTTATTCGGCTGATCGATCCCAATGTAATTTATTCAGCTGAAAATCTATAGTACTGCACATGGCCATTACAATAATTAGCAAATCATTCAAGAGAAAAAAAATGCATATTCTTAAGTTACCTCAGGGGCGTGGCCACATAAGGACTAGGGTGGCATTTTTATTATTACTACTGTGAATATTACATTTTACTATAAAGTTGTAACATATTTCTGATGCAATTTCTTCCATTTCAAGCATCTAGCTTTTATTTTGAATCAAGCTTTTATTTTGATGTGTGTTTTTGATGGAAGCTGTCCGGATAAACCCGTGGTATAAATAGTTTGCTACATGGCCCAATGTGATCATTAAAGAGCAAATACTGTGATTTACTTATATAAATATATAGTTTGCATGCACTGCACGCTGCACAGTGGATAAGTACTCTGCTCTATCATCTCGAATTACACACAGTGCAATACGTGGTCAGCTTCACACATTCACTTTAAAGCAAGCAGCTCATGCAGACTAAGATTGCAGTCTTTTGCATATTAGTAGTCACACTAGGACACTTCACGATTTTAATTTGACTAATTGTGCATTAATTTTTTCCCCAAATATGTCAAATTTGTGTGAGAGCATTTGGAAGCAGACATGTGTCAGTCAGGCAACATGCGGGTATCAGATTAAATTGGGGCTCCATATTAGCGGTACTGCAGAAACTCTGGTATTGTGACAGCTTTTTTATTTTAGTACCAACTTGGTACCGAAGTTCCGGAACTTTTGACATCACTAGACTTGTCCCTCCTTTTCTTTAAGCAAAAATCGAGGTTACAGTTAGGCATTTATTATAGAAGTGAATGAGGCAAATTTTTGGAGGGCTTAAAGGAAGAAATGTGAAGCTTATAATTTTAAAAAGCACTTACATTAATTTCTGTTAAAACTTGTGTATTATTTGACCTGTAAAGTTCAAATAATACACAATTATTTTTTGATGAGAACTCTGAAGTTCTGAAATCATAGTTTTTACAGGTTTTAGGGTTTAAGGCATTACGTCTTCATGGTAACGAAGTTGTAAAATAGGATATAACTACACAGAAAAGGTTAGTAAGTGATTTTATCACACTAAAATCATATTAACACGCATTGTGGCTATACTTTTGAAACAGTTATTATTTTAACGTTTACGGGTTGGCCCCTTTCATTCCATTCCCTTCCATTGTAAGTGCTTCACTGTAAGCCAGATTTGTTCTTTTTTAAAGGAGGGAAGAGTCTAAATAAATTTTTGTGGTTATTCAACATTATGCCACAAATGCTGTCAAATGAATGTATCTTGTATTGAATTTTCTTTTAAATAGCGGAATTCTTAGTGAAGAAATACACTTACTGTAAATTCTGAAGAGAAATATTCACCAATCGAACATTCACCTCTGCAGCGACCGCCCACTCCCATGACACGCTGTAAATGATGCAATAGAGTTGGTCTCCCTACACTCTCAATATACTTATATATTTGTATAAATCTGTATATTTTGCAATACATTTAAAACACCAAAATACTATTAATATACTAAATATTTCTCTACTTAAAATCAACAACTTTTTTTTTTAAATTCAATTTCCATTGTTAAATGCATCATTTGCAGTGCTTCATGGGAATGTAGTTCATTCCCTCAGTTAAAGCGTTAAGTACACAGTCTTGTACCTTAGTCTTTTTGTCCAATTTTCTAAAAAAATTTTGTTTCAAAATCAAGGCTTGTAATTTTGTGATTTACCTCGGAGCTGGTTGGTTTGGTTTATAGCTTAGAATGCTTTTATGAAGACTTTTATGAAATCGCTATGGGAAAAATTAATGGGAAAAACATTTCCGAAACCAGGACGAGCATTGTTGCAAGCCTGTTCACTTCTGAGAAACCCAACACTGAATATGGCTGTTTCGGTATTTCATGTTTATTAACATTTTGATTAATCTTTGAAAGACCATTAATGGCTCCCCCTGCTTTGCTTATGACTTTGAAAAGTGGAACAGTTTTCCCATTAACTCTATTCTTCAACATAAAAAATAATAATAATGCTTTTCTCCATGCATCAATGGCCTTTCCCATAATAACCCACAGCTTTACGTCTGTTACACTGATGAGTGGGATTGCCTTAATGGCTGTGCTGTTTCAAACCATCCCATCCCTCTACGACACCACCAAATCCAGCCTATTTAATTATCCTGCATCGTGAATCTAATAAAAGTTCTCATTGGAGCACAACTCACACACACACGCACACACACACACACACACACACACACACACACACACACACAAAGACAGCCAAGCGTAACACTGTCGTGTTGCCTGCTTGTCTCCTAAATTAAAAGCGACATCAGGAAAATTGCTATAACGTCTGAAATTGAAAAAAAATCCTCTCACCCAATAGCCCAACTGCACTTTCTCTACTCTCACCTCCTCTCACTGGTCTCTAGAAGGATGGTGACTGACTAAAATATTTTGTGAATTGTTTAACCTTCAAATCCATCAGCCGACCAGGAAAAAGGTCACTGTCTCTCTACAGGGTATCGATCAAATTTCCAGAAGAGCCAGTGGAGAAGGAGAGCCTTACACAACATTGTTTGTCGGACAAGGAACTACATCCTCTAATGCCAGGCTCGAATCTCTTTTGGGAGAAAGAAAGGACAGATGCAGTTTTGGTTGTTTGTCATTAGTATTTGGTTAATATAATGGTTGTTTACAGTGAAAGAGAGTGAATACCTGCATACAGTGAAAGAGAGTGAATAACTCCAGTAAGTCTTAAAGGGATAGTTCACCCAGAGATTCTGTCAACATTACTCACCCTTTTGTTGTTCCAAAGCCCTATGACTTTTAACCTTCTGTGGAACACAAAGGGTGATGTTAGGTAGAATGCTAGCCGCCCTCAGTCATCATTCACTTTCATTGCATCTTTTTTTCATACAATAGTATAATAGTAGTAGGCTAGAATTCCTAACAGCTAAGTTCTAGGTCTTTCCTATACTGTTTACATGAAGAATTAATATTGTTTTTACTCAATATGAAACATAAAGCCATCAGATGTCATGTGCAATAGATGATTCAGAGGGATATTAATAAGCCAGAATGTTGAGCATTATTATCAGGGATCATGTAGGGTATTTGAGAAGAGTTGACATGTCTATATCAAGTCTTACAGTCAGTGTAAGGGACAACCTTAAAAGCAAGTTGTCCTGTTGATGTTGGACTGTGTGATCTCATATTGTCTATGTGAGATGAGGTCTCTATCCAAAGCTCGCATATCCCTAATCCTAAGCCAGACACCTGGGGAAATGAGTTGTAACATTCTTTGATGGATGCAGGACTTGAGCTGTCTGAAATGGCATAAAAATCAATAATAAATCAGATCTTTATAAAATATACATTTGTAAGGCGCATACTTTTTTTTGCTGTTGGGTTATAGATTGATCTGTGATGCACTTCAAGGCTAGAATTGTTAAGATCATAGTCAGAGATGAATATTTTCTGATGGGAGATTATTTATTTGGTTATTTTGATAAAGATGGCTTTAGATCTTCAATCATATCACTGAGTAGCCTGTATGAGCTTGATTTATATGGACAGTTCACTCAAAAATCATTTTCTCACCATCATGTTGTTCCAAATCCATATGACTTTGTTTCTGCATGGAACACAAAAGGAGAGCCTCAGTCGTCATTCACTTTCATTGGATCTTTTTTGTTTTCTCCATACAAAGAATGTGAATGGTGTCTGAGACTGAACATACTGCCTAATATCTTCTTTTGTGTTCCAAGAAAGAAGGTCATATAGGTTTGAAAAAATATGAATCAAATTTTTAGGGGGAAAATTATTCCAGCTATTGAACTGTTTCACCAGATTCCATCACATAATGCCACATTGGGGAGATGAGTGCAAATTAAAATGGCTATGAGATTCATAAACTTGAACACGTATTGTCAGAAAGCAGTCACTATTGTAAGGTGGTGTGGTACTTGGGGAGATGGAGGGTCCTATTTTAAAAACACATTGAGCTCATTACAGGACAGACTATTTTTGGGTGCGTCACCACCACTTGTGATTATGCGTAGGGTTTTTAAATACAGTCTAGAGAGCTGATTTGTTGGGGAAATTCATCTTTAGTTAGGATCTGGTTTATTGATCTATATTGATGTTATAAATGCAAATGTTACCTTAGTAGATTAATCTAATGAAAAAAACATGTTCGGGTCATATTTCACTCCAAAATCAATAGGAAGAAATTATAAATAAATATACATTGGTGGCCAAAAGTTTAGAATAATGTACAGATTTTGCTGTTTTGGAAGGAAATTGGTACTTTAATTCACCAAAGTGGCATTCAACTGATCACAAAGTATAGTCAGGACATTACTGATGTAAAAAACAGCACCATCACTATTTGAAAAAAGTAATTTTTGATAAAATCTAGACAGGCCCCATTTCCAGCAGCCATCACTCCAACACCTTATCCTTGAGTAATCATGCTAAATTACTAATTTGTTACTAGAAAATCCCTTGCCATTATATCAAAAACATTTGAAAGCTATTTGTTAAATGAAGCTTAACATTGTCTTTTTGTTTGTTTTAGAGTTGCCACAGTATGCAATAGACTGGCATGTCTTAAGGTCAATTTTAGGTCAAAAATGACAAAAAAGAAACTGCTTTCTCTAGAAACTCGTCAGTCAATTATTGTTTTGAGGAATGAAGGCTATACAATGCTTGAAATTGCCAAAAAAACTGAAGATTTCATACAATGGTGTACACTACAGTCTTCAAAGACAAAGGACAACTGGCTCTAACAAGGACAGAAAGAGATGTGGAAGGCCAGATGTACAACTAAACAAGAGGATAAGTACATAAGAGACTCTAGTTTGAGAAATAGATGGATCGCATGTCCTCAGCTGACAGCTTCATTGAATTCTACCCGCTCAACTCCAGTTTCATGTACAACAGTAAAGAGAAGACTCAGGGGTGCAGGCCTTCTGGGAAGAATTGCAAAGAAAAAGCCACTTTTGAAACAGAAAAACAAAAAGAAAAGGTTAGTGTGAGCAAAGAAACACAGACATTAGACAACAGGTAATTGGAAAAGAGTGTTATGGATCTTAACCCCATTGAGCTTTTGTGGGATCAGCTAGACTGTAAGGTGCATGAGAAGTGCCCGACAAGAGAGCCACATCTATGGCAAGTGCTACAGGAAGCGTGGGGTGAAATGTCACCTGAGTAACTGATAGCTAGAATTCCAAGGATCTGCAAAGCTGTCATTGCTGCACGTCAAGGATTTTTTGATGAGAACTCTGAAGTTCTGAAATTATTTTTCAAATTGTAATAGTAATTTTTCACGTTATTAATGTCCTGACAATACATTGTGATCAGTTGAATCCCACTTTGGTGAATAAAAGTACCAATATCTTTCCATAAGAGCAAAATCTTTACATTTTTCCAAACTTTTGGTCACCAGTGTATATATTTTTGTAAAAAAAAAAAAAACAAAGCCTATTTTTAGAACTATTAAGATAAGGGTTGAAATGTGACCTGGACATGTTGTTGAAATATTCATCCTAGTTGTTAGATGGCCAAATGTTATATTTTTCAAATAGGGTTCCTTTTTTAAACTTGTTAGCTATGGCTCTAAATTTCTTATTTTCTGCATTATCATGTCTGTGGACGCAAACTGAGTTTGATGTGAGATTAAACAGAGGTTAAATGAGAGTGTGAGATTTACACTCTCATTGAGGAGTTCAGACGAGTAATCCCTCGACCAGCATGTCCCGCTCCTGAGCCCGAAATAAAAAATGACAATTCAAGTCAGCAGCAAGCCGTATTGTGAGTTTGCATCCTGTGACTGACAGAAAGAATTACAAAGTGAGAATTGAGAGTGCGACCACTCGTGCAAGACCCTCACTAGCAATCAACAGCCCCTCATGACTGTCATAAGACTGAGGTAAGGAGGATGAGGAGAGGATGCTATTTTTAACTCCTGTGGAGTCATTTTTTATTTGTCAATGCCAGCAAACAGCGCACACAGACAGAGGCAGATGCTGTGCAGAGATGGACGGCTAAGCCGAGGATCAGAAGACAGGCGATTAACCCAAAGGCAAGCGCTTAAGACTTCAAAGTGCAAACAGCTACAGCTCTAGAGTCAGGCACTGTTCTGGGGACAGAGGTGGGGAGGGGCCTAACAGTTGCTGGGTGGGATTGGCCAGGGGCCATTGTTTGAGACCTTCGGCATCCTTAGCGCCTTTTGACTGTTTTGGGTTTTTTGTTGTTTTTGATAAAACAAAGTCTCAGTTGTCAAACAATGTAAATTTTATCATGAAATTCAAACTATTAATATTGGGTTTTTTGCTCTTTAATGTGGTGTGTCAAATCACGCTGCTGTCAATTCAGACGGGAGCGCTGCATAAAGCATTTCTCCTCCGATTAGCCCTACACTTTAGTACAAAATTAGAGCACAAAAACACATGAATGAACATCAGACGGGATGTTGAAATACACAATGCCATTGGCTGAAATTATCATCTCTCATCTAATCAGCGTATCAGTGTTTTATCCGTGGGACATCAGTGATCAATGATATCAACAACCTTCACTTAACTCTATGTACATTTACCTCAGGAAAGTTATCCAATGTCCATAGTTTGTTAGCTTGGTTAAATCAACTATAGAGAAAAGCAAATTGCTAAAAAACAATTAAATACAGATGCGGAGTGGATACAACTCATTTCAGTGAATTGAACTGCTTCAGGGCCGGAGGTGTCACGATCAACCAGTGGATGCGCGAATTGAATCTTTAGAAACAAGATTTACGGGTCAACATTCAAAAGATTATATCTCGACAACGGTTGGGGATAGTATAAATCATATCATTAGAAAGCTGAGACTTTCCTTTTTACTTTAATGCAGAAAACTCAAAATGTGATTTTGGGTCATTGCAATGGAGCAGGTCACATATCGTATAGCCAGGAGGACCCTGCTGATTTCCACCCCTACGGTATAGATTCTTGGTATTGTCAAGGACTGGGTATCCTACATTTGGCCTCTTTCAGTGCATATACATCCGTAGAAAGAGTTCAGAGGAAGTCTGAACTGTATTCTCAGTGGCGGAATGCATCTTACATCAGAGTGCAGCCGGATCTGCTGCTACAAAGACTCAGGGGGCCTCATCTGCTGTTTCAGCAAAACCCACGCAGAGAGAGAGAGAGACTGTATCTTTTGATTAATTTGTTCTAGCCTCTGATGCTGGTCTCATTATTATTATAATTTTTTGTTGTTGTTGCAGTACTAGAACTAAGTAATACAGTCTACATAGGGAGTATGTACATATGTCCTTCATGGCTGACCAAGCTTTCATTCCCCATTACCCACAACCCCCTGCCGCATCCTCCTGACAACTTATCAAAGGCTTCTAGTCCCAGATGACTTGTGGCACAGCAGCAGGCATCTCTCTATCTCTTTTGCACTCTTACATTCTCTGTCTCAGCCTCCCTCTTTCTTTCACTCTTTTATAGATAGAGGGAGGGGGAATCCACCTCCTCTAGCTCAGCACTTGGATGCATTCACTGAAATTAACCTGGATATATATCGACATGGCTGGATTCTTACCCAAGTGTCTCGATTCTATCAGCACTTCTCCTGCCAAATGCGATCATCAAAAATGATAGCATCATAAAGAAAGGAAAGAGGCAGAGAAGAAAAAGGATCTGATCTGCTAAAAGTAGAATCAAATGCAGGCCAATTTGGTTGCTTAGGAGACCTGGCTGGAGTCACTCAGCATGCCCTGGATTCGAACTCGCGACTCCAGGGGTGGTAGTCAGCGTCTTTACTCGCTGAACAACCCAGGCCCCTGAAGCAAATGCCACTTAAAGATTATGCTAATAGATATTTTTTGTTTAGACATAACAGTTGTTCTTTTCCAAAAAGAATCACCGATGCCATTGTGTACTTATTTTGTGTAAATGTAAAACCAATGTAAAAAAATGTGTGATACAGTACATCGATATATCAGCCAAATTGAACTTTTTTTAGATTATGAGCAGGCTCAATTATTGTCACGGATTTAGTGAAATCGTGGACGGGCACTGTTGCGTTCTATTGCAAAAGTAATGACAGATTTCAATTTCCTGTCTGTCACTGGTTGATCAAACAGATTTCTACCCAAGCACACAGCATTTACACTTTTGCTGAATCAACCTACAAATGGCTTACTTATAGTTGTCTTTGCATACTAAGTTGGGAAATGAGGAAGTATTAAAGGAATAGTTCATCCAAAAATGAAAACTCTCTCATAATTTACTCACACTCATGCCATCCCAGATTTGTTTGACTTTCTTTCTTCAGCAGAACACAAATGTAGATTTTTAGAAGAATATTTCAGCTCTGTAGGTCTATAAAATGCAAGTGAATGGGTGCCAATGTTTTGAAGTTCCAAAAAGTACATATAACCATCATAAAAATAATCCATACGATTCCAGTGGTCTAATTAATGTCTTCTGAAGTAAATCCTAGGTGTTTGTAAGAAATAGATCAATATTTAAAACTTTTTTTAACTAAAAATGTTCACTTCTGGCCAGCTCGTTGAGGAGGCTGGAGTTCAAACTGGCTCTGGTGTGACCTAAGCGCGAAAGCCTCCTCTGCATAGAGACTCATACATAGATCCCTTATTAGCAGCTGTTTCTTTGGACTGAAATTCTGTTTCAACACAAAAGCATTTTATGCAGCATTTTGAGCAAGGAGCTCGGTCTGAGGCATCTCCTCCACTCACTTGCATTCAAACCGGTTCAAACAGCTCTCCTTGTTGACCGTTCCAAGATGATGCTGCAGTTGAAGTATCCAAACCAGCTGAATCAGGCATCTATGTATGATTACTATGCTCATCTGTTGTAAAGAACACTGCACTTCTGTTTTTTTTTTGTTTTTTTTTTCTTTTTCTATTTTTTTTATTTTTTTTTTGGTATTTCACATGTCAGTTTTCATGTTAAGTTGCCAATGTGCTGAATTTTTTAAATATTGATCTATTTCTTACACCTAGCGTTTAGTTTCAGAAGACATGAATTAACCCCCTGGAGCCTTATGGTTTACTTTTATGATGCTATAAGTGCTTTTTGAAGCTTCAAAAATTTTGCACCCATTTATTTGCATTTTATGGACCTACAGAGCTGAAACATTCTTTTAAAAATCTTAATTTGTGTTCTGAAGAAGAAAGAAAGTCATACACATCTGGGATGGCATGAGGGTGAGTAAATTATGAGTATTTTCATTTTTTGGGTGAACTAATCCTTTAACATAACAGAGAAAAAAATACACACATAACCTTTAAAGATACTAATAGTTTCCCTAAAATCTAATTAATTTATTCAATATTATTTTCCTTAATTGCTGTAATATATAATCACTTAGAGTTAAGATTGGAACTGGAACAGGACCGATTTGCTGCATTTGCATTAGTGCAGTAATGATTAATCACAGTAAATGTTCTCTGGTGCTGAATACAAAAACAATCTGATTTCTGTTGCATTAAAAGACAACTGTGAAGATTATTTTGCTCAAAACGTTCAGCAATACAAGTGTTCTTCTGTGTATTCTACCTAAGTAAAAAGCAAATGTTGGAGTCCATGAAATTTCCTGTCACCAATTTTTCATTTCTATGCTAATTCATTTAAGCTGAATGAGAGTTAGTGCTACAGTGGCAAGGCCAAACAGCCTCTGTAAAGATATGTCTATGGGCAGCAAGCTACAGCAGACCTTGGGGGAGCGAGTGAAAAGAATGGAACGACTCATAAAAGAAACAAACGTAAGACTAAGCCGAACACCACCCCCTCCTCACCCTCTCTTCTTCCTCTACTCTCTCCTTTGCTTTGTTCATATACACACACATACAAACACACGCCCCCACAGACACACACATCTATCTTCACTCACATCTACACAATTCTCTTGTCTCCCCTTTTACGATTTTCATCTCTCTATCTGTCATTTTGACAGTGCAAATATTCAGAATCCAGCATTGTCAATGGGGAGGGCTGGAGGTTTCCATTATACGGGGTAATTAACTGTCAAAATCAAACAGCACAATGCATATTTAGTTTTCTCACACTGCTACTAAGCGTAGATATATCCGGCATTGATCAAAAACATCAAGCACTAGTTTTTGTCAGATCAGTTAATGAATGAACATTTCAAGTAACGTGGTGGAAATTTATCTTATTGTTTATTTTTTTTATCTTTTCCCAATTCAATGGCAAAAGTGTCCTTCATTAGTGTATGGTGTTTAGGTGTGTTATAGAGTATTGTAGCACAGTACTGGATAGGTTTGTGCAGTATTATGGAATAACTAGGTGGTGGTTTTAAGTGAATGGTTGAGAGCGTATACAGTGGGGGGTGGTTGGTTGGTTGCTATGCATCATTCCGACTCCCTTTCAGTCCCCCTTGAATGCTGGAGTTGAGTTTCCATGGAAACACTGACCCTTGGGAGTCGATGCTTTTCAGGAGGAGCCTCTTTTTACCTGCTGATTCACAGCTCAGAAAGTACAAGAACAAACGTACTTGCATCTTTATATGTATCTTCTAATATCTAATATTTTTTGGGCTCATCAGTGCTGCAGTATGTGCCATATTGTAACAACATGTTATGGCCTTTTTATAATTATGATGGAAGTAATATTTATGTATTGTTGTCCAAATTCAGTCTTATAATTACTTTTATCTACTTTTTAGTTTTGTTCATTTTTGTTTCACTAATCTTAGGCATTTCTATTTTTTCATGTCTTGAGTAAATTTAATATTTTTGTTTGTTTAATGCTTTAAAATGTGTCAGATTTGTTGTATTTCAATGTGATGTTGCATTTGGCGGCACTTAAGCTATATGATCCACATATATTTTTGCAGTCAGTCTAATGTGTCAAATTCTAACAGTAAAAAAACATGTAAAAAAAAACATAGTTAGAAAATTCTAGATTTGTGTTTCCAGTTTTGTAATTTGTGAGAAGCTATGTGGAATATTTATACTTTTAAAAATGAATTGCAGGACTGCAGTACTATTTAAGTTAACTGGGAAAAGATTTTGATTAAAAAAAGATGATAACCTTAAATTAAATGTTGAGCAGCACCTAAAATATCGACTTTCTCTTATACATTAATGTAAATTTTAACCTAAAATCTTAATGTTGAAAAAAAGTTGGACATTTAATTTGCTAGCTACCTACAAACAAAATCAAATACAGTTCAGAAAATAAATCACTGGTGAAGTTTAATGAATACATTTAATATCTCTAACAGTGTCTTTAGCAGCATTTTAATAAGATCAGTATGTTCTGTGTTTTGTGTGAAGCTTTAGAACAATGTATCAGCGTGTGTCACTGCGCTTGATCAGAGAAGCAAGCCTTTCTAATTAAGGGAAAAATCCATGGTAACCACTGTTTACACTTTTTTCCTTCTATCAAAGAGGAAATTATTTTTCATAGACATTGTCTAAAAGTTACTCTCTGAGAACACCATGTTGCCATCACATTAAATTACTAGATTAAACTCTGTCAGATGAAATTTAAATTGGAGTTATGCTTTAGTTATACAGCAACACAAACAACTGATGAAACAGCAACATGAAATTAAGTAATTACCTTAAATTGTAAAAGCCAGGCTTTGGTTTTGAAAACATATGGGTTTAGTTGCCACAGAAATAGTTGTTTTTGTTCAAAGACAATAGTTGTGCTAACATTAACGAGATGAAATCACACATTCTACTTGCAAATCACAAGACTAACAACATGACTCAAGCTAAAGTAGCATGAGTAATGGCATACTTTTTAACAGTCTAGTTTGCAACATGCTGGTTTGTTTTTTTGGTTTTAGAAGGGTTTTGGGCTCTTTTCAGATGTTCAGCCTGGAAGACCAGCTGGCCAACCAGTTGATCTTGGCCAGGCTAGGGGACCAGCTTAAGTAGCTGAAGACCAGCTTAGCCAGGCTGGCAGATCAGTTAAACCATCTTAAAACAGATAAAACCAGCAAATAATTTTTTTTTTTTTAGCACAGAGAGTGACTCATTCACAGAACCATGACCTTTGGCTCTTTGCTTATGTCCTTTTCAGGCCAAGCTGATAGTGCCCAACAGCACAGCAGGGCTGATCATCGGCAAGGGAGGTGCCACAGTGAAGGCCGTCATGGAGCAGTCTGGAGCCTGGGTCCAGCTCTCACAGAAACCAGAAGGCATCAATCTGCAGGAACGCGTAGTCACCATCAGTGGAGAGCCTGAGCAGAACCGCAAAGCTGTGGAGATCATCGTGCAGAAGATCCAGGAGGATCCACAGAGCAGCAGCTGTCTCAACATCAGTTACTCCAACATCTCTGGCCCCGTGGCCAACTCCAACCCCACAGGTTCCCCGTACGCCAACTCGGCGGAGGTGATGCCAGCAGCTGCCGCTGCAGCGGCAGCCACAGCTTCCAGTCTCCTGGGGCAGGCCAGCCTGGCTGGAGTGGGTGCTTTCCCCACAACAATGTCCAGCTTCTCAGGGAATGACCTACTGGCTATTACGTCGGCGCTGAACACGTTAGCCAGCTACGGATACAATACCAACTCCTTGGGTCTAGGGCTCAACCCTGCCGCTGCCTCAGGAGTCCTCGCTGCTGTGGCTGCTAGTGCTAACCCTGCTGCAGCTGCAGCCGCCAATCTGCTAGCCTCCTACGCTAATGATGCATCCACCAGCGCCGGCCACCCAGCAACCAGTCTAGGAGGCTTCACGCTAGGCTCACTAGCTGCCGCCACCGGAGCCACCAATGGCTACTTGAGTGCTGCTTCCCCGCTGGTGGCAAGCTCTCTACTGGCCACTGAGAAGCTAACGGAGGGGGCCAAAGATGTGGTGGAGATTGCTGTGCCAGAGAACTTGGTTGGTGCCATTTTGGGGAAAGGAGGCAAGACGCTTGTGGAGTACCAAGAACTGACAGGAGCCCGCATTCAGATCTCCAAAAAGGGAGAGTTTGTTCCTGGCACCAGAAACCGTAAAGTTACCATTACCGGATCGCCAGCCGCTACACAGGCAGCCCAATATCTTATCAGCCAGCGAATCACATATGAGCAGGGTGTGAGGGCCACCAATCCGCAGAAGGTGGGCTAAAAACAGGGAGTATGTAAAAGGAGAGAAGGAGTGGGGGATGGGGAAGATACAGAGAAAGAGATGGAGGGCATGAATAATGAAGAAAATCAACCACATATTTTGTGGAAATCTCAGTATTAAAAAAAAAAGATGGAAAAATATCCTCTCAAAGTGGAAAATTTAAAATCGCGAAAATGTGTAAAATGTAAATATGGGTTTATTTCTTAAGTTTTAATCTTTTAACATTTTTATTGGTTGATTTTTGTTGTTTTTTTGTGCATTTTTCTGGACAGCAGTGAATGGCAATTCAACCTGGCATGCTGCTGCGCTGTGGTTCCCAGCAGGTGGGCAAGGTGGTGGGATGGGGGAGAATGGGGTGGAGCAATTGGACATCCAACCCCGCTGGAATCAGCCCTTTCCCCACCCCTATCCCCTCCTAGCTGAGATATTTTTGTTCTTTACTTTTTAGTCCTTAGTTTAATTCCCAACCTTTTGCCGATGCCCCCTCTATAGGGGGTCTGAGACTGAAAATAATCCCCCCAGTTTGTGACACCCCATAACCCAGCCCCCCAGGCCCTCACCATCCCAGCCAGCCCGACCCTGCCCTGCTCTGGGCAGGATAGGGCAGGGGATGTGAGGCTGCTCCAGGGTCTCTCAGTGCCACTAGACATTGATCTGGGGCCCCAGTTTGACCAGGTGTATGCCACGCCATGCTACTACAGATGTTATTAGCATAAGGGAAGCTTGTAGATCATATTGTGGACATAGGCCAGGACAAAAAATGCACCTGCTATGGTCAGAATATTTAGTACCAGAGACAATTTCTCTATGGAAATTGAAGTCTGGTGTTTATACAAATATTATTATCATTATTATTACTACTTCTATTATTATTATTATTATTATTATTATTATTATTATTATTATATTACGAATTATCATCACCATCAACGTTATTTATTAATATGATTTCACCCATAAGGACTGATGTATTTTTTGTTTTTCTTAATCTGTGAATTCAGGTTGACATGAATGTAAAGACAATATTTTGGATTTCGTTTTTATTTAAGTAGATTGAATCATGTGTCCTTGGAATATATGTCTTATTTAACGTCCAGTGATAACTGCACTGTTGGCACCAACAGAGTCTAGGGGCAAGTGTACTGTACAGTGATATTAATACAGTTTAAACAACAAAAAAACTCTAACACACTCAAACACACACCCTCAGCAAACTATTACCAGATCAAATGCTGAATTTGATCATGAGCAGACTTGAAATCACAATGGGACTAGACAATTTATTAGCAAATCTACTGAATGAGAATGTAGGTCTTTGCACAAGTCCAAGGGAGTGTACCCATGACAAGAATACATCTCTATATTAAAGTTCATCCCTTTCTATAATGTCCAAAAAGTCAGTCTGTAGTTTACGCTGCCCTACTGTCCAGATCTCTGCAGTGCTAAAGATATTGTGCACTTAGAGCCACTGCAGTCGAATGTCTGCACAAATCTTCTATTGACGTCACTGGGAGATTTGCATAGATATTCCTGATCAAATTTGAAAACGAACATACTACTGAACAATTATGGCCACGAACAAAGTTACGCTCTGATCGACACCGGCTGGTTAGTTACATGGTCTGCCATAAAAATTGTGTCGTTGTTGAAACAGATTGCTGGCCCTATTATGGCCAATAGTAGCCACATTTTTTATATAGTCCCCAAGCCACTACTGAGTCTAAGAATTGTTTTTGGTGCGTTATGATTACATATATCAGGATCACCTGTACTCTTCTAAAATGAATGGGCTCTTCATGTAAACAACTTCCTGTGCAGATTAGAACTACCTAAGTGTGACGTATGTGCTGCTGATAAGGTCCTAGTTTGTTTTTCCTTTTTTATTTTTTTTTATCTGAGTACACTGAATTTTGTCTTAATGCACTGTGAAGTGTGGAGGCCATGATGGAAGGCCAAGAAAAGTCAGGGTTCTTTATCGTTATCGTATTGATGCACCACAATGATGTAATGTACTCTCATGTTTATACCAACCTCCATGGAGTCAATGTATTGTTCACCGTTAGGAAGCAGAGGATCAATGTTGGAATTTTTAGGTTGAGGTCAGATGCTTAGAGATTATTGCATATCATGTTGCTGGATCTAACCTTAATTTTCCAGTTTTCCAAGACCCAATAATCGACTCCCAATCAAGAGGGTGTATATGTATTTTGAAGAGGCAGTGGATGGTGTATTTATTTTCGTCTAGATGAACTTTGTGTCCTCCAAAAGAGTGACACAACTAGAAAGGAAACAGGCATATTTAATACTGGATGAAATCTATTTAAAAGCTACTACCAATACATATCAGGAAGTTCTGCAATTTTCTAAAAGACCAGGCTTGCATACAGTACATTCAAATGGAGAGCATTCCCAAACAGATTGGACGGCTACAGAATTAGACAGCACTGTGCTCTCTCTCCCCTCACTAAAATTATGATTCTTTCCTCTCCTTTGCTATTGGAGCACCAGGGGAGAGTAAATCTGAACCAATTGGTAAGGAGGCTTCTTTATTCTCATCTAAAAACCATTACCTCCCCTCACCTCTTCTCAACCCCTTTTACCTTCGTGCACCCCCATTCTGACACATCAACCCAGAGACCCCCTTCTCTCACATCTCTCCATGGGTGGCGATGTCTGGTGTAACAGTGCATGTTTGCTTGTCCTTTCACAAAACAATGATGGAAGGGAACAAAAAGGGAAGATATGTCTACAGATTAGAACATAGTATCTTGCACTAGATCGCAATCGAGCACAACCTTTTTCTGTCATGTTAAAGCCACTTTTTAAAAAGGGATTTTGTTCTGAGCCATCGATATGTTTGTATGGTGAGTGTGGGTATGTGTGCAGCAAGCTTTCAGTCTCGAGTTTGTGATGATATCTGAACTTAAAACAGTTGTGCCCTAGGTTAGGAGGACTAACAAGCTGAATAGAGATGGAGAAGTTTGTCTTGTGAAACATCAATGACTCCAGGTTCTCAGTTAGCTAGTTGCCCATTTATGATGTGCAATGAGATATTTTTTTTTTTCCAAACATAGGGACATCATAGTTATTTTAGGATTTTTTTAAGGGAGAGCTACAGAGATCAAGCCGAGGAAGTGATGGCAATCGAGTGCCTCCGCATTTTAGAGTGCATCTGTGCATTCGGTTTTACCTATGATGATGCAGTACTTTTAGGAGACACTTGAACAGTGGAATCAGTCATGTTTTAGTCTCAATAGATCCCCGACATACAAAGACACACATAGATAAACACACACAGACACAATTTTGTTAAACAAGATCACATCATAGTTTAATTTGATTAATACAAAAAAAGCAAGATATTACTGTGACAATTCAATGTGAAATATAATTAAGGTGCCAATGTAGTGTCAAGGAGCAGCTTTCTGTTTTTTAGTTTTTGTATTCAGTACTAGAAGTACATATGGGGGGGGGTGTTGTGTCTCTGTTTTTTCTTTCGTTAGTAACTGGGAAAATAGATCAAATGTGATGAGTACTGAAAGCAATATACATAGTAGCATGTCGTCATGTCTTGTCCTTTTATTCTGTCTGTGTAGGAGCTTTGGATTTACCTAGATGTTGAGTAGATTTGCATATACTATTTTTTAAGTTGTGAAGATGCTGCTATTGAATAAGTGATGTACTAAAATTTAAGATAAAACATATCTGGTCAGTCATTTAACGGGATGTGGTAGTTCTAAGAGGTGTAACTAAATACTACATTGATATTGAAATAATAATTGCTATATCGATGGATTAAATAAACCTGTGCCAAAATAGATCTCTTCAGATTTAAATGTGATTTAAACTCCATTAGTTAAGAGCAGACATACTTTTGTAATTAAAAAAAAAAATGTGAAAAGTGCCAAAAAAAGCCACAGTTAAGATATAACTAACGGGGGATAAACGTGACTAGCAAAGCAAAAAATTAGACATTAGCACTACAGTATAAGGTTTAGCAACCCAGTCTCATGAAAATCGTACATATTTTACAAGTTGGCTATTTCATATGATTTTGTACAAGTTCGTTCGTATAAATTTGTACGATTTCATCATGAGCAAATGCCCGGATGTCTAATGCAGAAGTAAGCACGAGTTTCATGCACAAAGCGTTAAGGACGTGTTTATTAATATTATGCCCTTACCCAAACCTCCTTTTCTAAACCTAACCGATCAATAGAGTGTGAAAACATGATAGGCGAAGCAAGTAATTGTCGCTTATTAGATGGAAACGATGTCCAGCGATGTCATTGGCTGTAGTGAAAGTTGTACGAATTCATACGAGTGCAGTTAGACGATATCATACAAATTAGCTACATTTAGAAAAGTCATATGAATCCTAAAGATTTCGCTGTGAGAGTGTGTGGGGTTGAGAGTTTTCTGCCCCTCTTAATACCTAGTGCTTATGAAAAAGAATAAGGAGGGATTCATCTTGTTGGCCAAACAAAAAAGCAGGGTGCCATGTGGCCATCAACACATCCCTGGGGCTAGAAGACTGCCGAGTTAGCTTAGCATGGTTAAAGTTTTATAAGTTATCAGCATAATTAAGTCAGACTTTTATAATTCTTAAAATGTATTTTGTGAAGATAGATGTTATCTTTTTTTGCACGTTTATATTGCATGAAACCAAGTGAAGCGTGGATTAAAAAAATAAAAATAAAGACACAAAATACCATAAAAAAACAAAAAAACTATTAGGCAATCTGCACTTATTTTGAGGACAAATATTTGCATGGCAACAACAGTTAGAGCTATTAAATTAGCTTTTTTACATTTTTCACTCTTTTTTTTTTTTTTTTTTTTTAGTTTTGCTAAGATCAAGCTGGTTTTTGTTTCCAAGAAAGCTAGGCCACAGAAACCAAAATCATTCATAGTCATTGCCATATTCAGCATCATAATTACAGCACTCATTTTGTACAAAGTTATTGACATTTAAGTTGGGAAAAGAAGGTTAATTTATAGCAAAAATGACTTCTCCTTCTGAACATTAAAACATGGCTATGAATGTACTCACCTCTACATAAGTTTGCATATCACTCTTTCTATCATGATTCTAGGGCTTGTTTTCGCTGTAAACTGTGTCAGTACTAACATCATTAGGCTATGCTACACTCTTCTGTTCTGTAGCTTGTTCTGCAATTAATGCACATTAAGCTTGATCCATTCTTGCGGTAAGCACTTTATATTTCTCTTATATTTCTTGCCACCCCAGTAAAAACAGCCCTATTTTCAAATGAGAGCAAATACAGTGGCACTGCTTGAACCCTTTACCTCAAGTATCCATGAAAAAAGGAATAGCTTCAGAACTATTTAAATGAACAGAATTCCTGATCATAATACAGTGAATGAATAAGGCACTAAAGCCAAGGATTGGCCAGATTATTAAAGCTGACCAAAAATGACAGAATTTGGAAATGTTGTTTTGATAGTATTTTTTATTATTATTAATAGGTGCCAAAAAAGGGCATGTCTGGTATCATATTTTTTTTCATTTAGGTCCATGCTACAACTTAACATCAAAATTGCACTGTGCTTAGTCATGGTTGCTTTTGAAACTATATCAGGCATATTTATGAACGTAGAGACAATAGTTCAGTTGGAATAAGAGTAATATTTGTGTTTTTGTGCATGCATTTAGCAGTTTTGTATGTATGACATGCTGTGCAACTCATGTCAGTGTGCCCACACAAGCAGCGCTGATGTTTTTTTTTCCTCCCAGCTTACTGGGTTCAGCAGCTTTGTCAAATGCAGTTGAGTCAAGATGAATGCAAACTTATGGTTTAGCTGATGCTGAGAAGGTTATTGCTTGTATGTAGGCATTGGGCTCGAGCTTGTTGCTCTTCCAAAACCCCACATGCCCCCAGTACAACCCAACCCAAACCCCGCCCTTGGCCCCCCACCTTTAGAAGTGGGAAAAAAAAAGAAAGAAAAGAAAACTCAAAAACCTGGGGTCACTCTTGAGCTTGTACCCATAAAAGCACCAGCAATGTTAGAATACATTTGTCATATCACTGTTCTGTTCTCTCTTTTTTATTTTCCTGTTTTTATTTGTATGACACTCTCTAACCTAGACCAAGTATAACAAAAATGTCATTCACATGTATCCTGTTTACTCTCCCTTTTTCTCCCTTTTGCACTATTTCACTGCTCCCTTTTTTCCCAACCACTCCCCACTCTTCTGCCGACCTTCCCCTCACACCCTCCCTGACTTTCTCCTGAGTGCCAAACAAAAACAGTACCATTCCAAAATGTTTTGAGTTCTCTTGTATGTTGGACATCCATCGGACGCACCCATGAAGCCAGCATGTTTCTCCATAACATGATGTCAGTCATGACGCCTCAACATTACCCAAAAATCAAGCCGTAAAAAGCGAGACCTGGATTAACATGGTAAAAAAAAAGGCTGGCTACCTCTCATAAACTGCTTTTCCTAATTCTCTGTCATCTCTTCAACCTCCAGGACATTACTGATTGTGTGCCATAATGTTGGGGGCACTGTCACTCTCCTCACCCCTGAGTCTCTCCATTTGATTTTTCGATGGAAAACATTAACCACAAACAAAGAAAAATCCATTTTAATGGCAGGTTTTGTTTTTTCTTTAACATAAAAACACGCTGAGGAGTGTAACGTCAGCTGTGCAGCCATCTTCTGTCTTCTGAACTTTGAAACTTCTCACCCCTCATGAACTTTATTGACCTTCTTCCTCCCCTTCTATGTTCATCAACTGTTTGGACTTAAAAACTCCATTCCATCTCCAAACCTTTTTGAGACTGTGCAATTCTAGTTGAGATGATTGGATTTATTTCTCTTTTTTAAGTCATCATTGGGGACGATTCTCAGAGATAAGAAATAAAAAAAACGGGGAAAACATATCAGTAAGATCCAAGTTGTTTCTCCACAATTTCATTATTTTCTCTCATTGTAAATATTTGTCAGGTTTTGTTGAACTGTAACCAGAACCGTGTTCAACATAATGGGGCTGGCAGCATAAAATCGGTTTTGTGGAGTGCTTTTAGGAACCAGCGTTAGAAAGCTGAACTATAGTGTCATTTTGGTTGTGCTACATCTATTAGCCAGACTAGCAGCTCCTAGAGTGTCCAGTCAAGAAAAGTCTCCAAAAAGTTTAGATGTTCGAAATTGGTGTAAATGCAGCATGATCATAAAGAGAGGAGGATGATTTAGAAACAAATTATTTGCTCCTGTTTATGTAACGTGCTTGATAATTGATCATGATTAGAGATACATCAAGTTGCCAGGATGCCAAATTTTGTTCATATCAAACCATTTCTGGCCCTTCCAATACATAATCACTTCTAACCATTAAGGTAGACAATTAGAATAGGTTTCATACTTGAACCGATGGTAGTTGCTAATCTCATTTTACATATCAGATGTCTCAAGTGTAAATTGTGATATGTGTTGATTATAGGTGTCTCTGATCATTGCAGCATTTGTTCATAGGGATCATAGAAGAAAATGTTTCTTTGGGATAAAGAAAGATCAACCATTTGCATTCGTCTGAACCATGCTTTGAGCTCCACATCTAATGTTTCTATGCTGCCAGCTTTATTTTCTGATAACCCTTCATGAGCTTATTTATTTTAAAACTACTTTTCACTATTAATAAATGGCATCAAGAACTAGACAAAAGGGAATGACTGGAAAGATGAATTACTGTTTTGTTTTTAGTATTTTAGTGGTTTCTTTTAACATCATCCATTAACTGACTTATAAAGTATTAAATATTTAATGTAACTGTAGCATTGTGTTTGTAAAAAAATAGTGAGTTGTGTTTCTTGACTTGTGGATTACCAGTGAAGTCAGCAATTTAGTGCTTATATCTATTAAGTCGTTTATTTTTATTTTTTATTTTATTTAAGGGTTATTATTTTCCGACAGCAACAGCAGTCATTATAAATGTTCATTTTACCATCACCTGTCTTCTGTTGTCTTATTCTTCACCTCCCACTACACTCAGTTTCATCAAATAACACATTGCAAGTTTGTGCCTGAAATCATGTGCTCGGTCTTGGGGAGGGGCCATGCTGTGTGAGAGAAAGTGCGGTCACACTAAACTTCGTGCTCCATTTGCTTCCGTTCATACGCTCATGTGAAGAAGTTTTGTCTTGCGCTGCATACCAAAGTTCAAATTCGGCGAATTCAAATTGAGAAACCACATTTAACCAACAGAGGATCTAAACGTCATGGATTGACCTCTTGGCTCTTGCTGGAAAAGTGTAGTATATTATAATTTTTCATGTTTTGAATATTATTATTTGTTATTTGTGATTTACGAAAAACATTGAAAGAGCAAAATAATTTCACATGCGCAAAACCTAATGTGATCGTACCATGATGCGTGTGAGTGTGTGTGAATGAATGTGAAAGACTTGGGTGGGTGGGTGTTCTGTCCTCTGTCTACCAAAGCTAAAACCTGTTGGGTTTCCATTTACCAATGGAACCTGCTTATGTTATAGCTCAAACCCATCATGTGAGACTAGTTAATTTTGATCGTCCATAACCACCCCCCGTTTCCCAACCACTTTCCACCACTACCTTTCCCTCCCCTTTACGAGCCATTCCCTCGCCACGCACCCTCACACCATGTGATGTTCTCCATTGATAACATACTACTCGACCAGAACCCACATTAACTGTTCTCATGCCTGCGGAGGTGGCAGTTGCCCGTCAACTCAGCCTCCGCTCATGATTCGCCCACCATCCCTTATCGGCTGACGGGGCCACGCCCAAACTGACAATTCTAAATATTAATGATAATAATAATAATAATAAAAGTAAAACAAATAAATAATAATAATAAAAAAAGAGTAAAATACAGACAAGTGATTCTCAGGGTGTTTACGTAATCTACCTTTCTCTGTGAGTTCACAGAGCCACAACCCAGCTCTCCCTCATGATTTTTAAGGAGCCCAAAGACAATTTACCATGTATGATTGCTTATCAAAGTCTTCGAGAGAGAAAAAACCTGAATGATATGCACCCAATTAAAGAAGCAAGCAAAATGCTGTAATGTTTACAACCTTAATGAGACCAACGCTGTTTAAAGAATGTGTAGGAGTTTCAAGACAATTTTTTAATAAGACGTCATTTCAAACTGAGTTTCTTTTAAATGATAATTACTATGTGACATGTTATGTGTTAATGAGGCATTTTTGAAAACATTGCATGTTACTATTTTTTGCAATGACTTACATTTTTTTAAATGTCAGAATGGCTGGTACAGTGTAAAATTAGAGCTACATTTAGTTACTAATAATAAAATACATTGATGTCAGTGTTCATCTCACGTATCTTGGAGAAAGGTACTGGACTACAGTCCAAAACAAATGTGAATGCGCTACTGTATAGAATTTGTTCATATTTGTATATGGTGACAGTGAAAATAAAGGATGTACTGGAAGTATCAGGGAGACATGAGTAGAGTTTGAAGGGCCAGACGGCCATTTACAACACCAACTCTAAAAGCTGACAGGAATTCATAAGGACAGTCAGTCAAACACAGACAGAGCTCATCCTGTGACTTTAACCGCACATGAGGTAAGTTACATGAAGGAAAATATATATTATTTAAATTTCTTTTTTAATATTTACAGATTTAAATTCCTTTAAATGTATGATTTTATATTTTATTTAATAGATGAATATGGTCTCTTAGTGGTTTGAGAAATGGTGAAGAAATTATATAGATGTAGACATGAGACACAATAATAGTTTGATTTTGAAGGAATTGTTCACAACAATGCAACGTTACAATGTCTTCCTGCAAATACAGGGAAAAATGGCAGAAAGAGACAAAATTCAACATTTTAATTTAAACAGTGGATCAATAAAATAAGACTGAATGAAAAGACTGAAAATCATATGGGTTTTGTGTCCCATATAAGGGTGATTGATATGCAAATGCAGTGTGTATGATGTAACAAAATGTAATGTGCCATTATAAGCTTGGTTCTAGACCAGAGCAAGACAACCCACATGGAGTGATTATGCATCCGATCAACTAAATTCAAGAATATCTTAACATTATAAAGTCTCTTGCCCATTGTCATCCACCCACTTTTTCTGTGCACTAATTCATCCAACCTACAAAAAACACCTTCACTTCCAAAATGTCTCCAAGTCAACACCAGCTAAAGCACCGTGGAGAATTCCATTATGTCCATTGGTCATTGGGCTTGACCAGTCTTCATGTTGGCTTACAGCACATTGATCTGTGGTGGAGACCCCAGGGAAATTAACATTCACCGCATGTTTTAAAACCTGTCTCACCAAACCAACCATCAAACTAAAGAAGTATCTCCAGAGTTCAGACTTCTTCTAATGGTGTAAAACCCCTAAATTGTTGTTTTCTTGTGATGCTGAATATAAAGTGTTGATGGGGCTTGTTTAATTTGAGATTCAGTATGCAAGTCAAAGAGGATGTACTGCAATAATTGGCACAGGTTGAGTTTAAAACTGTTTGCAGGCAGCCTCTCGATGTCTTGAACAAATAAACCGAGTCGTTTTGGTAACAATTAAATGCTCTAATTTTCTTGATACCAGCCGTCATGTATAAGTAGGGATTTCACAATGCAGCTGCAATCCTTTGATATCTATATCTGCATCCAGTAACCCGTCCCAAAGCTCCAAGCTCCCTTTTAAACATGGAAACTGTCATGATGAATAATTAGGCCTTTCAAGCGGAATCATCGCTCCCTCTATCTGTCTCCATTGGGATTGGTGAGCTGGTATAACCGGGGCAAGTCGGAGCTCCATCATTTCAAATGTATCCAGTCTCGCTAATTGTGCTCCTTTACCAGCCTTAGGCCACAACTGATTTTCCCTCTCCTGCTCAGTTCCTTTCCCTTATCCAAGACCCAACAGACTCTTTCTTTTTTCAGCCTAACTGTTTCTGCCCCCCCCTCTCCTCACGAGGGTTTTAAATGAGCGAGAGAGAGAGAGAGAGAGAGAGAGAGAGAGAGAGAAAGAGCAAGAAGCAGACAAGAATATGCTCTCAGCCCTCAGAAATCCCTAGAGCTGGAAAGCAGGCCTATGGAACATGTGCAAAGATCTCCAGTCCTTAGTCCAACACTTTTAATGGGAGACAACACAGTACTCTGTTCTGAGACAACTTCGGCCTTTCTCAGATGTTTTTATTAAGGCAGTCTGTTTTTTATCTTTATTATCTGCATTTTCTAAGAGCTGTAAAAATTATGCGGTGCAGTGTGTAATTTCTGGCAACTAGCATCACCAAACTGAATTGCAAAAATAGTGACTGTTTCATAACAAGTTTCCCAGACCACCACTCCTATTGTCCTACTTATAGTACCACCCCAGACTCATGCCATTGGTTGAGTCAATGTTGCTACACTGCACAAAAAAAAAAAAAAAAAAAAAAAAAAAAAACCTCCATAAATTTTGTTGGATGTATCTTAACATCCTTAAAAGAAGATAGGGAAGCAAAATTGTGTAAGATAATATATTTTATGTTGCAAAAAATTTCTTTCCCCATTGGCAAATTTTGTAAATGGAAATGGGGTAAGAACAATACATTTATTTCAAGATATTTTCTCTGAAAGCAGTCTTGAAATCTTAAAATCTCATGCAATTTTGCTTATCAAGTATATTTTTCTTGTTTTAAGCATGCTTAGATTCTTATACTGGAAAACAAGACAAAAATGCTGATCGCTGACAGTTGACAGACTAAATAAAAAAGCAGACAGAATACGTCACCACAAATTTGTAAGAGTAATTCGTTTTGGCTGCAGTTACACACAAACAGCACTGTCCCTCTTGTTTCCTTTGCTTCACAACAGGTTACTGATTGTGCAGCAATGCTGGAATGAACAGCATGTATTCAGCATGAACGCTGTACATATACTTGGGTTGACTCCTTAAAAAAATACCTACGATACAAAACCACTCAGTGTGGTGCAGTCTAATCGATTTAAAGCCAGTGCATCTCACAGCTACGTGAAGGGTCGTGCTGATGCAGAGATTGACTATCACATCAAAGCGAGGTAGAATCTGGCCCACAGGAAGAGAATAAAATAAAAGTCCGCAATCTGATCCTGAGTTGCAGGAGAAAATTACTTTGTCCTTTTCCCGTATTTTCCCATCACATAAGTGAACTTACTAACTGAATTAGTCTTATTTTTTTAGTAAACATATGTATGCATCCTCAAACCAAGATACACTTACAAGCGAAGCAAATTGTGCAAGATATTAAGACGTGTTGTCTTGTTAAATGTTAACAAAATTTTGTGAGGATTATGCTTAAAAGAAGAAAAAGTGTTTGCCAATGGGGTAAGAAAAATAAACTTAATTCAAGATACATTCTCTGAAAACAAGTGTTAATATCTTAAAAAATTTTGCTCATGTAAATGTATCTTGTGTAAAGGAAGTTTGGATATTTTTACTAGAAAACAAGATACATTTTCAGTAGATTAAGAAAAAAAACTTTTTACAGTTTCAAGTCTTCAATGTACAAATCTGACCTTAAAACTGTTTCTGAGACTAAACCAAATCAGTTGGTGGTAAACTAACTGTGGTTCATAGAAATATGTCCTTTTATTAGCAATAATGTTCAGAATTTATAAGCTACCTTTTTATGGCTTTCATATTTTGATTGAATTTTCAAATATGTAGCAAAACTGTATTCTGACAAAATAGTACAAAAGTGACAAAAACGATTGGGGTAATCACTCTCACCTATAAAGTAATGTACATTTTTATCCATTATATGAACGTTTGTGTCTAATAAGTGCAATTTAAAAAGCAGACTGCAATCTGCTGTAGCAAGATAATGATATCTCCTTCAACTGTGAAAAAAAATAAATCAATCAATCCCAGGCTTCCAAAAAGATATTTTTCTTAGTATTAAATTATAAAAAGCTGGATTTAAACTTATTATTATAATTTTGCGTCCTTTATTATTTATTTGGAGAGCATAACATTTCCTTAAGTGGGAATGCCTAGATTTGTTTCTGACTGACCAAAATATCCATTCAGTTCCATTTGTTCACTGCAGTTTCATCGCTCACTATGGAAACACTGAAAATGATTGTAAGAATTTTGTATGTTTTTTTGCTGTTGTAATATTTCTAACAAATGAAGCTGATAAATTATACTAGATTTAATTCGTATAAATAATAACTTTTAACATGAGTGTTTTTTGAGTATATGTAAATATGATAAATAAAATTAAGAAAGTTGCAATGCAAAGCTGTGATTTTAAAGCACTGTAACGTGTACAGTGATTTGTTTTATCAATTTTATGGTACATATGATATGTTCTGCATTTCTGCAGTTGTTGTTTTTTCTTTTTGTTCATTGGCAAATGCTTTAATAAATACGTTTTTTTTTTTTTTTTTTTTTTTTTAACAGTATATCACTGAGGCCATTCTTGAAAGAATACATTCTTACACTGACAAATTAGAATGAACTTACAATTGCTACCTCCATATAGGTCATGCTTTCCTTATCTTTTCACTGTTTTTTTTTCTAATTATCCTCAGTCGAAATAAAGCCAACAAGTTCTGCTTCTGTCTATAATTAGCTATGGTGCTGTACATGGAAATCTAGTTGAAATGTCTTTCATAGGTGATGTACGTTAGTGCTGATAAACCCTTCTGGGTTAATGAGGGATGTAAATGCACATGTTGGAGTCTGTCTGCACAACTGCAACCTTGCACTATACTGTTAGTCTACAGAGAGTATAATTGGGTCACTAGATGCAGAGATATGACTAGAGCACATTGAAGACAACAATGTATGCTCCCAAGACGTGAGATAAAAAAAGAAACTTTGTACTACTTGTATAAATCTTTCCACACTTTCTGTGTAGGTTGACAGTGTCAGACACACTGCATGCAATGATAAATGCCTACACGTCTGGGGGAAGGTCTTCATGATAAAAGATTTGGGTGAACATGCTGTTGATTAGGGCTGCACAATTAATCGAAAAAAATAATTGAGATTACAATTATGGCTGCTGCAATTAACTAATTGTGAAAAGTGTCAATTACTACATTCCATTTAAATCTACTCCAGTTAAATAAAAATTTAGTATTTAAAATGTTTTCAGTGGTTGAACATTGTAACCAATTGCAGACATGTCCATTGAGTACATAAGCCTATCAGTAATGGTGCAACAAAACTAGAATGCTCCCATTAAAATAAAACAATATAACAGCCATAATGAAGGAACACAATTCTAAGCTTGTTTTGGAGGCATAGCTTACATAAAAAATATGGATTGCAATTTGCCACACAAAAAAGGAATTGAATGTAAATTCTATGAATTGAAATTAATAATCGTGATTACAATATCAAGGGAAATAATTGACAATTAAGATTTTGTCATAATCGTGCAGCCCTACTGTTGTTTTATATATATATATATATATATATATATATATATATATATATATATGTATATATAAATATTTTACTGTAATAGTAAAAAAAATTATAAAATACATTTCCATATAATTTTACATTGAAAATTTATATTTATCAATATATTCTTTTATAGTAAAATATTGTTAAAATTAGGCTGTTTAACAAGCAAAAAGTACAATATACTGTATTTAATATTCTATGGTAAAATGTATACATTGTTAAAATGATGTTTTTTAAAAGTAAAAATATGATAAATATACAGCCACCAAAAATGCCATCCTGTAATGCCTGAAACATTGTTACCACATTTACGCTAAATTTCTAGAAACCACAGCTGCCTTTTTTTTTTTTTTTTTTTACTGTAAATGTGCATTTTTTACAGTGTAAAAAGTATCAATATAATACACATTTCAAATAAAATGATAGACATGCTTTTCAGAGCACAGAAAAAAAAAAAGGATTTTAATCATCACAAACAAAGCAAGTGATTTTTTAATCACCACAGAAACTGGTCAAACTCTAATTGAGCACAATATTTGCTCTGATGATCAACTCTCATTGTGGACACTCAAGTCTGAGGTAAGAGGTCTGTGTTTAGCCAAGACTCACTGATGAAGCTCAGACATCAAATCTCTGTCCAGCATCTGTCAAATGGAGTGCTTATCCCAAAATCTCACTTAAATAAACTCCCTTAAATAAGCACATAATTGCAATAGTTGCCTTAAACAAATGCAGATCTTTGACCATAGAAGCATTTCTTCTGGACAGTCTGACATTGAAGTGAAATGCTGCTGTGCAACCCCCCGCCCCGACTCCCATCCTCCAGATGATGTTCAGCTGCTGAGGTGACACCCACTGAAGACAGGATGAAGACGAAGGGGAGTCATTTATCTCTTTTACTCAGCCACAAGGGGAAGAAAAAATACATCTTGTGACCTTTCTAAGCAACACACCACAGCACTGAAGGACTATAGAAGAAACATTTTATGGTGAGTTGAAAGGGGGAAAGACTCGCCATGTCCCTTTGCTGCTTAGACAAGCAGCCGAGTGACCTTGAATATGTAACTGCAGAATACACACACACACATCTAACCCCTGAGCTACCGTCTATTTAATCTACTGATAAATTACTTATTAATGCCAATCACAAAGCCAGCATTTGAAATGCACCCAACTTCTGCAGTTTGATTAATAATATCTTAGGCATTACAGACATTTACTCCAGTGCATAGGCCTACTAAAAAAAAAATTACATTTTAGGTTTCCACTATTTTTGACAAATTAAACAAAGCTAAATTGTTATCTCCAATGATGGGCTAACTACTTAAAATACATAGCTAGCTAAGCTGACCAAATACACTATAGAAAAATTAGATAATGTGAAAGCAAATATATCTGATATTACTGTATGTATTCAAGCTTAACTTGAATTATTCTGATAAGAGTCTCATGATCAACAGAAATTATCTTAAACACTACTTGCTTCAAAAGCAACTTGCTGTATTTAAAGGAATATTCCAGGTTCAATACAAGTTAAGCTCAATCGACAGCATTTGTGGTATAATATTGATTACAACAAAAATGTATTTTGACTCGTTCCTCCTTTTCTTTAAAAAAGGCAAAAATATGTTCTCATTAAAATACTCACTGTTTCAAAAGTATAGCCACAAGACTTTAACAATATGTGTGTTAACATGGTTTTAGTGTGATAAAATCACTAGCTAACCTTTTATGTGTAAAGTTACAGCCAATTTTACTACTTTGTTGCCATGACGATGTAATATCGACAAACCCTAAAACGACTGTAAAAAATTATGATTCAAACAGATTTATAGCTCAAATAATACATTTTGACAGAAGAATTAATGTAAGGGATTTTATAAAATTATAAGCTTCACATTTCTGCTTTTAAACCATCCAACAATTAGCCCCATTCACTTCAATTGTAAGTGCCTCACTGTAACCTCTATTTTTGCTTTTAAAATTTTTTTGTGGTAAACAACATTATGCCACAAATGCTGTCGATTGAGCTTAACTTGTATTGAACCCGGAATGTTCCTTTAATCTACTTCATATTTTTTTTATTAAATATTAAAATTAGAAATACATTTTAAAAATAAAACTCATTACAAGTGTGTTTTATTCTCATGACAAGCAATGTTTCTCAAAAATCCCTTTCAAAAAAGTAGCCAGCTGTAGTATTTCCATGGTACAGTGACTGCATTAACATGACTGAATTATTCCCATATTAATAAAGGCAATGATATTTACATTGTACTCCAAGTTACTTAAAAGAATAACATAATATGAACAGGTATATGTAATGTCAAGCCATAGTCATGGTACTTTTAGTGTTTTTGTGTGATGTTTTTATTCTCTTTTGGTTAATAGTATGGAACATGTCTTTACCTGAGTAATTCTCAAGCTACCACCCAGGTGTTGAACTTAATAAATACCTTCTTGATCACTGGCAAACGATATGATGCAGGTTTGGTTTTTGAACTTCATTGTTGGTATCAATCAATTATCTTCATCCAGGGCACTTTTTTTCTTCATGTTTGTATACATTACTGTTCAAGGAGCAGGGTTGGGAGGGTTATAGTAAATTTATTTCACTATAGATTACAGAATCCATGCTGTTCAATTTAATTTGTAATGTATTGTTATGTGACTGACCTGATTACTCAAGGTCAGTAACTTAATCTAAATACTATGAATTACTTCTTCAGCACAGATTTTCTTTCACTTGTTTTGACTATAAACAAGTTAATAACAAGTAAAAGAAATCTTCTAGTTAAGTAAGACAAAATAAACCGTTACACTTACACCGATCAGCCACAACATTAAAACCACCTGCCTAATTATCCTAATATTGTGTAGGTCCACCTCGTACAGCCAAAACAGCGCCAACCCGCATCTCAGAATAGCATTTTACTAATAGAATTTACTCTGAATGGTGCCAAAAACAAAAATCATCCAGTGAATGGCAGTTCTGCAGATGGAAACACCTTGTTGATGAGAGAGGTCAACAGAGAATGGCGAGACTGGTTTGAAATGACAAAGTCTACGGTAACTCAGATAATCGCTCTGTACAGTTGTGGTGAGAAGAATAGGTTGGCGATGTTTTGGTGGCACGAGGGGGACCTGAACAATATTAAGCAGGTGGTTTTAATGTTGTGACTGATCGGTGTATATTAAAAATATATTCTCTGAAAAAATCCTAAATTTCTTATACAGTTTTGCTTCTTGAATAAGATTAAGTACATTTATCTTGATTTAAGGATATGTTTTTTTTTTTTTAAGGAAAAACAATACAAAAATTCTAATCAAGAATAATTTTTTTGCAGCCTTTGCCCTATTATCAAAAGTCTCACAAAAATAAATTAATAAATACATATCTGATGTGGATTTTCTTGATAGAATTTACTGATTCTTTAGACAAGGGAAAAAACATGTCCTACATACAGTTTCAAAATCCTCTTTATGTTAAAAATCAAGAAATTCATAATAATACAAATATTGAAAAAGTTAAATCTAAAGCAAATTGTGTTTACTCGGGAAATGTATTACTTATATTTTTAAATAATTTCATTAGAATTTTTTTAAATGCATGCTCTGCTTGGAAGCACATGTAACTTATCCTGTCCTCAGCAAGAGGTCACAATGTTAAACTGCCAAACAAAGTGTTTAAAAATGCAACAAATTCATAAATATATAAAAAAGGTAGGGATCTGTAAGTTATCAAACAATACATAAAGTAAACTTTTAATTAAAGTTGTGTCCTCACTTCGCGTCAACTCATCAGATATTTTTATAATCCTAAATAAATCAGACAATGTCATGTTCCGCTATAACCCTTTCCTGTTCATGGTGGATACAACAGTAGGACACATAGTCTGGTAAAGTCCCGGTTCTCCCAATGGCCAGCCCGCCACTGACTGCAGATAGATATATCGCCATCAAAAGCAATAGAACCCATTATAATCAATGCTCTCTACAATGGTAAGCGTCCGTTGCAGCACATCACGGCAACAGTAAGGTGTCCCGTTACATTCTGCACTGGCGCTACTACTGACAACAACGCAAATAAACGGTTTAGAAAGTTTGAGTCGACGCGCCTGGTGTAAACGGCCTCAAGCAGTGTCAGCACCATAAACTGTCAAACAGTCATGACATTTGAAATCTTAACGAATGGAACTGTTTACTTAAGTTTTTGATCACGCCCAATGTTTTTAACTGCTCCATCCTTCAATGACAATTCTTTTGCAAAGCTTGAATCGTTTTATGACTGGTTCTCAAGCAATCACGCTGATATAAGTTGACAACACCATAAGTTGACAATGCAGTCCACGCTGAAATACGCATCCACATGACACACATACATAGCAGGGCTCCAGACAAAAAACAAAACAAACAAACAAACAACAACAACAAAACAAACAAAAAAATACTTGCATTGACTCCTAAACTAAAACATTAAGGAGCCAAATGGCTGTTTTTAATCACCAAATCACAGAATTGCTCGATTTAGATTGCTGTTCAGAAACAAGATAGGAAGCAGGAAGACAGCTGATAACTCATTAATCTGAGGTTTAATAAACAGTATATATACAGTAGTTGAGAAGATAAGTTTGCATCCCCTTTTGTCTCATAAATGTAAAAAACCCCTTTCATAATTTAAACAAGTATAAGAAATAAAATATTTTTTTATTAAGTACTGCCCTTCAGAATCTACATTACAGATATTTACAAGAAGTATAGTACGCATATAGTAGTGTGTTGTCTTATTGAGCAACAATGAATGTTTGCAACTTGTGTAATAGTTGTGTACAAGTCCCTCAAGTGTCAAAAGCTTGATCTCATATATATATATATATATATATATATATATATATATATATATATATATATATATATATATATATAATTTAAATTGTTTTACAGTATTGCCTTAGTCTTTCTTTACTGTTACTGGTTGGCCCAGAAAAAGAGACTACAAGAGTGCAAATTGAATGAAATCCCAGATGCAGTTTATTGTGCTACTCCAATCCCAATCAATAATAATAATAAAAAAAAAAAACTGGTACACAAAACATGACTTTTAATTCTGAAGAAGCCCTAAATACACATGGGACTCTTATTTTGAAATGTCTGCCCTCCCAGTTGTGAGCACTCTGATGGCTGATTCGGAGAAAGAGAATCTGATTCAAACTGCTAACCTGAGCTCCTGAGTTCAAACCCTCAGTTCTTTTTGGGTGATTCATGAAAAAGACCCAGTTCAAAAGAATCATTTGTTCATGACTCTCTTGCGCTGGGGTTGTTGTTGCGTGCGGTTCAACAAGCTCTTCAGAAACAGAACGAGTGAAAAGCAGCGTAAAACACAGTGGTTATGTGCATTCTAAAGATGTATTCAATAACTCACAAGATGATATCTGACGAAACAGCACATGAATGCACACAACCCGACTGTCACCAGTGGCGACTAGATTTTAAACTATTGTTGCAATCAATTATTTTTGGTCACATTTGCGACCATTTTAGCCGCAGTCTGGAGCCCTGCATAGTCCAAAGCACAATGAAGACGCACAAATCCAGTTTTCAGAATCATCCAGCACTGAGGTGCACATAGGCGGAAACGCATTAAAACGGTCAAAGACGTCCATCTAGTGCATGTTTACATACACCAACAATTAAAAATAGCGCAGATGGGCAAAAGAACAGTTTGTTGAGCAGTTTATACACAAAACAACAAGAGGCAGCAGCTGATGAAACCGCATCTTCTCTTCAGAGTTTAAACTTGACACCGCATCTTTTAAAAGCAATACGAGATACATGACAACAGTCAAAGATGTCTGTGTAGTGCAGGCTTATATACAAAAATAAGGAATAGTGGTCAGGAGTAGTTAGGCCACAGTAGGCCTATGCCCTGCTCTCTCACTCTCTCTTTGCGAACTAAGCCCCCAGTGGGTGGTGCGATGATTTTAAGTAGGCGTATCAATGTTGCTGTAGAGGCGGTCATGAATTTATGAGTACCCCCTAGTGACATAGGGAAGTCGCAAGTCATATTCCTCATGACATGACCCCTTTAAAGAAAAGGAGGGATGGGTTGAAATTAATTTCTGGGGTAATCAACATTATTCCACAAATGCAGTCAATTGAGCTTAACTTGTACTGAACCCTGAATATTCCTTTAAGGAGTGATAAACCGCTCCAAAAGATTCAGTGTGTGAGTGAGCTTTTCTAATCATTCCGACTGAATCATGAATCAATTCAGACCTTTCTGCAAACCCATTTGACCAACTTATTGGAAAGCTCACTCAGTAATGCTGGGTTCTTGGAGAGGAAGAGGAAGAGAGGAGATGCAGGAGTAAATACTTTTCAATGTTTTAATAATAAACGCTAGAGTAGAACAAACGCTGGAGTGGAACAAAACAATTATGATAAACATCACAACAAACCATTAAATGTAACACTTCTTAAACATAACATAACACTTCATAAACACAATGTAACACTTCATGACTGACAGTGGATGAACAAAACTAGAGGGTATTTATACACAAGGAACTAAATGAGGGAATGGAATACAAGTGAGGATTATGAGGAGCAGATGGAAGTGATGAGGGAAGTGAACTATTGGAGATGTGGTCCAGGGGAAATCTTCAAAATAAGAGTCCTTGAAGAACATGAGGGAGACATGATACGGGGGCCTGGGGGGCGGCCTTAGGGCTGGGAATGGATCTGGAGGCCTGGGGGGCGGCTTCAGGTCTGGGAATGGATCCGGAGGCCTGAAAGGTAGCCACAGGGCAAGGACTGGGTCAGGAGGCCTGGGAGGTGGCCACAGGGCAAGGACTGGGTCAGGAGGCCTGGGAGGTGGCCACAGGGCAAGGACTGGGTCAGGAGGTGGAACAGCAGGAGGAGGAGACTCTGGGGAAGTGGGCAGAGCCATGGAAGACTCTGAGGGCAGAGCCGTGGAAGAGTCTGAGGGCGGAGCTAGGAGATCTTAGTGCCTGGAGTGTAGCCGAAGCCTCGAAGAACCATGGTGGAGCCGGGGGCTCGGAGGACCGAGGCAGTGCCAAAGGCTTAGAGGTCCGAGGCGGAGCTGGGAGATCGGAGGACTGAGGCAGAGCTGGTGGGACTGAGGACCAATGGGGAGCTGGAGGGGAGGAGGTCCCTGATGGATCCAAAGGCAGAGCCAGGTGACCGATGGACCAAGGCAGAGCTGGAGGGACGAGGGACCCCGGTGACGTCGATAGGCTGATGGCCCATGGTGGAGACGAGGGGACTGTGGCAGCGGGGGCGTGGTCAAGCGTCTCTCCGGAGAGAGAGAAAGCGGTAAGAGCACTTGCACCTGAGCTAGATTATGTCTAACACCTGTCTCTAATTACAGTGAGCTCGAGGAGAGCGGCATAAAAGAGCCACACCGCCAGCAGACGAGAGAGAGAGCCTGGGTCCCCAGAGTTATTATTGTGAAGTTGAGAGTTTATTATAGTGAAGTTGAAGAGATTATTATTGTGACACGGAAGAATTTATTATTGCTGAGATCAGTGTGGTCATTAAAAAGCCTTACCTGTGAGTAGAGCAACCTGCCTCCCGCCTCGTCCTTTCCATGGAATTCTTACAGGGACGTAGAGCCGAGGTGTTGATGAGGGATCGGAGGGCCAAGGTGGAGTCCAGGCCTCAGAGGGCCAAGGCGGAGTCAGAGGGTCAACAGATCCCCTTGCCTGTGAAAACTCAGGGGTCAATGGTCGAGCCAGTGACATGGGGGGAACCGGCTGGTCAGGAGGAGGAGGAAGAGGAGGTGTCTTGAGTGGAGTCAGTGGAGGAGGAAGGGCCAAGGTACTGGACGGAACCAGAGTGTCCATTAAGCTGGCTGGAACCAGCGGAGGATGAAGGGTAGTCAAGGTGGGAACCAGGGCGGGGAGCAAGTCAAGGTCTATTAACTTGGTGAGAGCTGGCTCAGGGGCAGTCAAGGCAACAGGAATTGGCATTGGGATGGTCGATGCTACAGGCGCTGGCTCTGGGACGGTTGGGGCTACAGGCGCTGGCTCTGGGATAGTCGAGGCTACAGGCGCTGGTTCTGCGACGGTCTGGTCTTCTGTCATGTGAGATAAGAAGTGTTATGTTTAATGGTTTGTTGTGATGTTTATTGTGATTGTTTTGTTCCACTCCAGCGTTTGTTCTACTCCAGCGTTTATTATTAAAACATTGAAAAGTATTTACTCCTGCATATCCTCTCTTCCTCTTCCTCTCCAAGAACCCAGCATTACAGAAGGACTGACCCGACAAAGAATACAGACTCACTTACCTGGTCCTCCAAGCATCCTCCTCGCAAGACTCCTAACGATTCCTCTCCACTCCAGCGATCCCGATATCATCCTCTCCTACATAAGCACCCAGTTGTACGTAAGAATGTCCCTCTCCAGAATTATCCCAGTCCTTCATCACTGCTCGTCACTACACATCAGAACCATATTGCTTGATAACTATTCACCTGTTGATTTCTGTTTGTTTTTGTTTGTGTTGCAATACACTCCTGCCGTTGGGTTCAACATCATCTCCGAGTCTGGGTATTCCTGACACACTCTACGATTCATTCACTAAATATGGTTAAAGCAAGCAAAACAGCTGAACTCACATAAAGCACCCTTATACAGCATAAATTCAGCTAAATTGGACCACTTTTCTGACACTTTTTGACAAAGAGTGACCCTATTTACATGAATTTGCCAAGCATTCATCAGTATTTAAAAATGAGAAAGGAAATAAATACTTCCCATTTTATTTAAAATATTTATCATTTTGAAATCACAACATCATACACCTGCACAGATTTTTCCCAAATGCACATAGAAGTCAGAAAAAGATCCTCCAAATATTCAGTACATTCTACAGTGTTAAAATGTTTGCTCTTGTATGTTAAAATATCACCTTGAGACTCAGCAAAAAACAAAACATAAAAAAAGATGCGTTATGTCAAAATTGTCTCTGGGACATATGAAACTTTTTTTTTGTTCGTTTTTTAAATAAATAAATAAATGCAAAACTGCTTGTAAGAAAACATGTATATAAAAGATGTTTATATGTTTTTTTTTTTTTTTTTAATGCACTTTAATGCATGTATGCATGTGAATTAGCAGTGCCTGCGTTTAATCTGTGTTCAATTATAATGAGTGTTTATCAGCGCTCTGGAACAGTAATCTCATTTCATATGAATATCTCATATTTTATAGCAATATGGTTATTTTATTGTTTTACTATTCACCTGCTTTCATCCAATAGGTGAAAACAAATGTATTGAGTCCCGACTTCCTCTACAGAGGACATCGCAGAAATCAATGCCTTTCTTGTGAAAATCATATCCTGCTTTGTGAACTCACTCATTTTTTTCTTGAGATGTATATTTACCTGAAATAAATAAATAAATAAATAAAAATCGAACATTAATTATAAATACAAAATAATTACCAACACAAAACACTCCATCGCTCAATGATAAACACAAAAGTAATTCTCCTTTTTAACATAGACAGCGTCGTCTCGGAACACTGGTTCCTCTCTCTCTCACCCACAGCGGCTCTGGCTGCTCCTTTATCTCCCTCCAGCTCTCACACAAAACAGGTGTCAGAGATAAATTTCCCCAGTTGTCAGTCCTTAACACTTTCATCTCTCGAACTCGCTCTCCATTCACAAACCGGCGCTCGACCATGCCACCAACTGAATTGCTGAATTGTGATGTCAGACATTTTTAAAGTCCAAGATGAAGAATTTGTCATGGCCAAACATTTGGAATCTCTGAAAAGCCAAGGATGTCCACAGTGCACAGAGTGTTAGCTGCATGCATTAACAAAAATGTTATTTAAACTCACTGAAAGCATCTACTTTATTACAAAGTCTGCAAACACAGCCCAGCTATCATAGAAATACATTAACCACACAAACTGTGTCCTACGTGCGAAACCATATGCTACAAATTCTCAGTGGTAGATTTCAAAACGGAGATGGCAAGAAATATGTAATGTAGGAATAAACAGTAAAGCAGTAGTTATTTCTGTCCATATTCTGTCCAAAAGCTGGGGAAGTTGTTGAAATATTTATTTGTAGGGCGAACAAATACTGGCATCTGCTGAGTTTGGCCAATCTCCACAGGTGTTAACAGCACAGCCAAAAGCTTTTTGAAATGTGTGGTTTTTTTTTTTATTTTTTATTTTATAATATGCCCCTAAACAATATTTCAGGTGACTACAACAACAAGTTTTGGCCAATGACAGGAAGACCAAGCCCCTGAGTGCTTTCATCCACACACATTCGTAGAGGTGAGGAAGTTAACAATGAGGAAAAATGGCATTGCGGTTGTCATGGCGACCAGCTGAAAGACCTGCTGCTTTTATAACATATGTCTGACTTGACTTGTGCATGCACATAGCAACAGTGGAATCAGACCTATTTTTTATGCAATGCAGAAGCCAAATCATCCAATTGCATTTTTGCAGATATGATACAAAATGAATCAACAAATAAATCAAAATAACAATCCTTAATTTCTGACGCCCTCATGCTGAAACGTCAATGGAAGACTGATGTGGTGACACGCAGTTTAAGTTAAAGGGACAGTTCACCACAAAATGGAAATTCTGTCATCTTTTTCTCACCCTAATGTTGTTCCAAACCCAGATGACTTCCTTTTTTCCGTGGAACATAAAAGGAGATTTAAGACAGAAAGTCAGCCTCAGTCACCTTTTTAAATCTATTCAATTCAAGTGGATGGTGACTGAGACTGTCAGTTCTAAACAAACAACCTAACATCACCTTTTGCATTTGATAAAAGACATACAGGTTTGAAAAGACATAAGGGTGAGTAAATGACAAAATGTTCATTTTTGCACGAACTATACCTTTAATGCCGCCCTGTTCACTGAAGAGCTCGCAGAATTCTTTTGTGCTGCAGAGGAGGTTCAAAGACGGATTTTGGAATAGACTGCTTTGTGTGCGTCATGTCAGTGCATTAGTATGCAATCAAGTTTTTGGTGCAGTAATTCATCCCAACAAACACTTCAGTGCCACAGTCATCAACGAAACATATTGACCACTATAGCTTGAGAAAAGAGAATGAGAGAAAGATAAGAATGTGTGTCTTTTGCTCATCATTGAAGGAATGATGGTACATGTCGATGTGTGCTGAACCACATTCCGAACGGCATGCAGCTCCATAGTCCTTGGCAAGTCTGCGTTGCTATGGTAACCCCCCCCCCCCCAAAGTCCTGCAGTCCACTAGGAGCACGCTAAAGATGGAGCAAATGAGTGAGAGAGATCACCACAGTCGGGAAAGGCAAGAACTGTTGCAGTGAAAGAGGGGGGTGGGCACAGATGAAATTGGCTCAAAAAATTCATTACTCCCCCCTCCAAACCTTATCGTTTGCATCAGTTTAGGGTGCATAGGGCCCATGCCTGCTTTACAGTCTGGGCACGTTGCTTCCAAACTTCAGACTGCATTCAATTATTTATCTGCCTCACCAGACATCCAACACTGTTCAAACATCTCACAGCGCCTATGGCATAACACGCAAAAATAAATTAAAAAAATCAAATAAATGCTGATGAGTTGGGCAATTAAAAAAAATATACTCAAGGCAAACAGGTTGTACAAGTCTTCGTCTACCTGTTCCACTATGATTACCATTCCCGCCTCTGTGATAAAGTCACAGGTGGTGACAAATCACTTTCTGTGGCTCAAACAGAAATTAAAATGGCAAAAAGTGTGGGCGCTGTTAAACAGGTGCACATTTGTGGATAACATAAACATAAATAACATGTAGTTATTTACAAAAGCAGTCTAATATTAATACAGTACGCCCAAAAATGAACATTCAGTCATCATTTACTCACCCTAATATTGTTCCAAACCCATATGATTTAGTTTCTCCTATGGAAGGCAAAATTACCTCAGTCACCATTCACTTTCACTGGATTTAAAAAAAAAAAATGCAAAAAAAGAAAATTGTGACTGGGGCTGGGAGTCCCCAACATTCTTCTTAACATCTAATTTGTGTTCCTCTGAGAAATACGGTTTTGGAACAACAAAGGTGAGGAGCAGTGTGTAAGATAGTCTGTGTTCCGTGACTGCTACCGGGGCCTTGAATACCGTATAGTGTGCGAGTAAGGGCAGCCAGTGGAGTTTCTGGTGCCCCGCTAGGGAGTTGGTGCCCTATGCAGACTGTGTAATATGTGTATAGGGAGTGGTGGTACTGGCCAAGGAGACTGCTGATGTCAAGATTTATAGTGAAATAGGAGTTACATTTTGGTCTGTTTTCACCCAAAACTGACTGTATTGCTTCAGAAGATATGGATGAAACCACTGGAGTCGTATGGATTACTTTTATGCTGCCATTTGGAGCTTCATAATTTTAGTCAAAATTCATTTGCATTGTATGGACAAAGATAGAGGTGTGCGATATACCGTGTAGACACAATAAACCGGTAGAAATTTGAAATCCGGTATACAGTTGAAGTCAGAAGTTTACATACACCTTAGCCAAATACATTTAAACTCAGTTTTTTACAATTCCTGAGATTTAATCGTAGAAAAAATTCCCTACCTTAGGTTAGTTAGGATCACTACTTTATTTTAAAGAGCACCTATTATGGTTTTTCAAATATTACCTTTCATGTGGTGTGTTATATAGCTGTTTGTGAATGTAAAAAATTCTGCAAAGTTTCAAAAATCAAAGTGCACGACAAATGGACTCCCAAAAGAAAGAACCGATTCTGAACACCTGAAACGAGTCGTTAGTATTTCCAGACTTACTTCCTGTATTAACCTATGTAATTTGGTAACAAAAAACCCGCCTCTGGTCTTCACTGACTGCTCGCAAACAGCTTTGACCTGCCCTCAAACACTACACTAAGCCGAAGACCATTCACAACAGACTGGGACATATGACCAATCAGAGCAGAGTAGGCTCTCTGATAGGAGGAGTTTATAATGAATCCTTTAGAACGGATCACGGAACAAGTCATTTTTGACACTGGAAAAAAAAGCTAATGCTGCAATTTAAATTATGAGCAAATTAAAGTGTTTTTTGATCTTGGATGCATGTAAATCTATTGTATGAGAATTAGGCACATTTAAAAACCATAATAGGTGCTCTTTAAGAATATGAAATGTCAGAATAATAGTAGAGAGAATGATTTATTTCAGCTTTTATTTCTTTCATCACATTCCCAGAGGGTCAGAAGTTTACATACACTTTGTTAGTATTTGGTAGCATTGCCTTTAAATTGTTTAACTTGGGTCAAAGTTTTGGGTAGCCTTCCACAAGCTTCTCAATAAGTTGCTGGAATGTTGGCCCATCCCTCCAGACAGAACTGGTGTAACTGAGTCAGGTTTGTAGGCCTCCTTACTCACACATGCTTTTTCAGTTCTGCCCACATATTTTCTATCGGATTGAGGTCAGGGCTTTGTGATGGCCACTCCAGTACCTTGACTTTGTTGTCCTTAAGCCATTTTGCCACAACTTTGGAGGTATGCTTGGGGTCATTGTCCATTTGGAAGACCCATTTGCGACCGAGCTTTAACTTCCTGGCTGATTTTTTGAGATGTTGCTTCAATACATCCACATAATTTTCCTTCCTCATGATGCCATCTATTTTGTGAAGTACACCAGTCCCTCCTGCAGCACAACACCCCCACAACATGATGCTACCACCCCCATGCTTCATTTGTATAGCGCCTTTCAAAACACACATCCTTTCAAAGCAGCTATACAGAAAATCATGCATTAACAGAAAATGAAACTGTAATATCTATAATGTCTTAGAGTCATCATTGTGTAGTTTGATAAAATATGATTGTGAATTGTGTTTAAAAATAAGAAATTAAATAATAAATGTATTTAGAACCCCAGTGAGCAAGCCAAAGGCGACTGTGGCAAGGAACACAAAACTCCATAAGATGTTGGTTAATGGAGAAAAATAACCTTGGGAGAAACCAGGCTCACTGTGGAGCCAGTTCCCCTCTGGCTAACGTCATGAATATAATGCCAATATTACTTATGTATAGTGTAAGTCATGGTTTAAAATTATTAAACTAAGTAAGTGTTAAGGGTCAGTGTTTAAACAAAGAATTTGTAATAACTGTAAGATTAATGACTAATGTCTTTGAAGTTCATCCTGGATTAACTGCAGAAGTTCACATAGTTGCATTGTCCTTTGTTAGTTGGCTGATGAAGGGTTTTGTTGGCAATTAATTGATAGTCTACAGTGCATCCGGAAAGTATTCACAGCGCTTCACTTTTTCCACATTTTGTTATGTTACAGCCTTATTCCAAAATTGATTAAATTCATTATTTTCCTCAAAATTCTACAAACAATACCCCATAATGTCAACGTGAAAGAATTTGTTTGAAATCTTTGCAAATTTATTAAAAATAAAAAACGAAAAAAAAAAAAAATCACATGTACATAAGTATTCACAGCTTTTGCTCAGTACTTTGTTGAAGCACCTTTGGCACCAATTACAGCCTCAAGTCTTTTTGAGTATGATGCTACAAGCTTGGCACACCTATTTTTGGGCAGTTTCTCCCATTCTTCTTTGCAGGAACTCTCAAGCTCCATCAGGTTGGATGGGGAGCATCAGTTCACAGCCATTTTCAGATCTCTCCAGAGATGTTCAATCGGGTTCAAGTCTGGGCTCTGGCTGGGCCACTCAAGGACATTCACAGAGTTGTCCCGTAGCCACTCCTTTGTTATCTTGGCTGTGTGCTTAGGGTCGTTGTCCTATTGGAAGATGAACCTTCGCCCCAGTCTGAGGTCCAGAGCGCTCTGGAGCAGGTTTTCATCAAGGATGTCTCTGTACATTGCTGCGTTCATCTTTCCCTCGATCCTGACTAGTCTCCCAGTTCCTGCCGCTGAAAAACATCCCCACAGCATGATGCTGCCACCACCATGCTTCACTGTAGGGATGGTATTGGCCAGGTGATGAGCGGTGCCTGGTTTCCTCCAGGCATGACGCTTGCCATTCAGGCCAAAGAGTTCAATCTTTGTTTCTCATGGTCTGAGAGTCCTTCAGGTGCCTTTTGGCAAACCCCAGGTGGGCTGTCATGTGCCTTTTACTGAGGAGTGGCTTCCTTCTGGCCACGCTACCATACAGGCCTGATTGGTGGAGTGCTGCAGAGATGGTTGTTCTTCTGGAAGGTTCTCCTCTCTCCATAGAGAAACGCTGGAGCTCTGTCAGAGTAACCATCTTGGTCACCTCCTTGACTAAGGCCCTTCTCCCCCGATCGCTCAGTTTGGCCGGGCGGCCAGCTCTAGGAAGAGTCCTGGTGGTTCCAAACTTCTTCCATTTACGGATGATGGAGGCCACTGCGCTCATTGGGACCTTCAATGCTGCAGAAATTTTTCTGTAACCTTCCCCAGATCTGTGCCTCGATACAATCCTGTCTCAGAGGTCTACAGACAATTCCTTGGACTTCATGGCTTGGTTTGTGCTCTGACATGCACTGTTAACTGTGGGACTTTACATAGACAGGTGTGTGCCTTTCCAAATCATGTCCAATCAACTGAATTTACCACAGGTGGACTCCAATCAAGTTGTAGAAACATCTCAAGGATGATCAGTGGAAACAGGATGCACCTGAGCTCAATTTTGAGTGTCATGGCAAAGGCTATGAATACTTATGTACATGTGATTTTTTTCGTTTTTTATTTTTAATAAATCTGCAAAGATTTCAAACAAACTTCTTTCACGTTGTCATTATGGGGTATTGTTTGTAGAATTTTGAGGAAAATAATGAATTTAATCCATTTTGGAATAAGGCTGTTACATAACAAAATGTGGAAAATGTGAAGCGCTGTGAATACTTTCCGGATGCACTGTATGTATTCCATTATAAGGGTGTAGTCCATCATTAGACCGAGGTGATGCAGGCAGAGATCAGTGAGATGCATTGCAGTTCAACCGGATGGTAATTTCAGTGAGGTCTATCCTGAGTCCAAGGTTCAGGCAATGGCATATGATGTATCCCATGTCTTATGGTTGGAGATGGCATCAGTTCATCCTCTGAAGTACATCATAATAGACTGAAGTGATGTTTGGCTGGCACCGGCTGCATTTAGTCATCCACTGCTACGACACGTAGCAGTGGAGTCCAACATGAAGCAGGAATGGAGCTGGATCCAGCTGGTTCTGGTGACCTCAGGATAGGAGTCCTGAGGATGAGACAGGGATACAAATAGAATAATATTAGCATAGATGCCATTCAATTTATTGCAGAGTTATAGATCATGATCAATGTTTCTGGTTCTGGCAGACCTAACTAAAGCAGCCTAATTGTGAATTGAAGGATAAATTAAGTGTATGCCTGGCTAAATAGACGAGTCTTTAGTCTAGACTTTGAGTGAGTGTGTCTGCATCTCGAGCAGTGTTAGGGAGACTATTCCATAGTTTAGGAGCCAAATATTAAAAGGATTTACCTCCTTTTGTGGATTCTGATATTCTAGGAACTATTAACAGGCCTGAATTTTGCAATTGTAATGAACGTGATGGAATTTAGCGTGGTAGAAGGTCACTTAAGTACTGCGGAGCTAGATCATTCAAATCTTTGTATGTAGTTAACAGAATTTTAAAATTAATATGAAATTTAACAGGTAGCCAATGTATGACGATAAAATGGGGCTAATATGCACCAATTGAAGTTTATTTATTGATCTTACTGGACATCCTCCCAGTAATACATTACAATAATGTAGTCTTGAGGTCATGAACATCCATTTGTCGGCATCAGCAACAGAGAGCATGTGCTGTAATTTAGCAATATTTCTTAGGTGGAAGAATGCTGTTCTACAAATATTGGTAATTTGATTTTCAAAGGACAAATTGGTATAAAACATAACACCTAAGTTCTTCGCTGTTGAAGACGATGTAACAGTACATCCATTGAGAGTCAAATTATATTTTAGCGGCTTGTTTTTAGAGGTTTTTGGTCCAATAATTAGAACCTCTGTTTTGTAAGAATTGAGTAGAAGGAAATTTCTGGCCATCCAATCTTTGATTTCATTGATACACTCTGCTAATTTGGAGAATTGTGAAATTTCGTCAGGTTTTGAAGAAATATAAAGTTGGGTATCGTCGGCATAACATTGGAAACTTATTCCATGATTCCTGATAATATCTCCCAGGGGAAGCTAATACAAGGAGAAAAGCAGAGGCCCTAAAACTGATCCCTGTGGCACTCCATACTTAACTTTTGTTTGGTTTGACAATTCCTCATTTACACAGACAAAGTGGTAGTGGTCTGCTAAATAGGACCTAAACCATGCTAATGCGAGTCAACAAATGCCAACATAATTCTCTAGCCTATTCAAGAGAATGTCATGATCTATCGTGTCGAAGGCAGCACTATGATTTAAAAGCACTAGAAGTGAAATGCAACCATGATCAGATGATAAGAGCAAGTTATTTGTAACTGATAAGTGCAGTCTCTGTACTGTGATGGGGCCTAAATCCTGACTGAAATTCTCTGTAGAAATGAACATAGTTGGGAGGACACTACCTTTTCTAATATTTTCGACATAAATGGGAGATTTGAAATCGGTCTATAATTAGCCAGTTCTCCAGGATCAAGTTGATAACTGCCATTTTAAAGTTTCTTGGGACATGTCCTAAGGATAGCGAGGAGCTAATAATATTAAGAAGAGGTTCTGAGATTACAGGGAATACCTCTTTTAAGAGCTTAGTTGGTATTGGATCTAACATACTGTATATGTTGTGGCTTTAGATGTTTCGATACGTTTTTTTAGCTCTTCATGACCCATGACAGCGAATGATTGAAGTTGCACGTGAGGAAAATGAGACACTGTTTTCTGAGGTACTGTGACAGATGACTGCATAATTCCAATTTTATTTCTGATTATTTAAATTATATCAGTAAAGAAATTAATGAAGTCATTACTATTGTGCTGCAACAGAATATCTGGTTCAGTTGAGGCTTTATTCCTAACCAGTTTAGCCACAGTATTGAATAAACACCTAGGATTGTTGTAGTTATTTTCTATGAATTTGCTCAAATATGCTGACCTGGCAGCTTTTAGTGCCTGTCTGTAGCTACAGACACTATCCTTCAATGCACCGCGAAACACCTCTAATTTTGTATTCTTCCACTTGTGCTCCATTTCCTGAGCTGCTCTCTTGAGAGCATGAGTGTGATCATTGTACCATGGTGCTGGGTTTTTTTTCTTTAATTTTCTTTAATCGAAGGGGGGCAACAATATCAAGAATGCTAGAGAAGACTGTATTTATATTTTCTATTATTTCATCAAGTTCTTCTAGACTTTGAGGCTTATTGAGTGTATGAGATACTGTAGATCTGGAAGATTATTAGTGAAGCTATCTTTAGCGGTCGAAAGAATAGTTCTACCTGAACAACAGAACTTGTAAGTCTCATCCTTTTTCCTTCAAACATAACGATGGTCATTATGGCCAAACAGTTCGATTTTGTTTCATCAGACCAGAGGACATTCTCCAAAAAGTAAGATCTTTGTCCCCATGTGCACTTGCAAACTGTAATCTGGATTTTTTATGGCAGTTTTGGAGCAGTGTCTTCTTCCTTGCTGAGCAGCCTTTCAGGTTATGTCGATATAGGACTTGCTTTATTGTGGATATAGATACTTGTCTACCTGTTTCCTCCAGCATCTTCACAAGGTCCTTTGCTGTTGTTCTGGGATTGATTTGCACTTTTCGCACCAAACTATGTTCATGTCTACAAGACAGGACGCATCTCCTACCTGAGCGGTGAGATGGCTGCATGGTCCCATGGTGTTTATACTTGCAAACTATTGTTTGTACAGATGAACGTGGTACCTTCAGGCATTTGGAAATTGCTCCCAAGGATGAACCAGACTTGTGGAGGTCCACAATTTTGTTTCTGAGGTCTTGGCTGATTTCTTTTGATTTTCTGATGATGTCAAGCAAAGAGGCACTGAGTTTGAAGGTAGGCCTTAAAATACATCCACAGGTACACCTCCAATTCAGTACACCTCCTATCAGAAGCTAATTGGCTAAAGAATTGACGCCATTTTCTGGAATTTTCCAAGCTGTATGTAAACTTCTGACTTCAACTATACATTTTGGATTATCGTCTCTATTGCGTGGTAAGAAATGCGAACCTCATTCTATTCACGTTACATGTACGTGGTACATATTCTGTCGGAGAAATGGAGGAAGGCGGAGCGGCTTCACGTGAGAATTGTAGCACGCACACCATGCCATCTCTGGAGTATACATGACAAGTGCGCGAGTCCTGCAGGCTTCCAGGAGAGCGCAGAGCGCAGAGCGAGATGACTCGCACTACTCAATCCAGTTTCTCCTGCTATTGCGACACAAACCACAAAACTTACATGACCCATTTGAATTCTACTGAATTTTGTTGTTGTGTAACCTTAAAGTGCTATGGAGGAAGTCAAACATCTCAAACGACTAGACAGCCCATTTAAACCACCACTGAATGAGGGAAACAGCTATAACAATTCGTCATGCGCCAACAATTATGTGATATGCAGGTTTTTTAAACTACACATCAACACCCTTAACAAAATTCAGTTCAAATGATGTTAGATATTAGGAAACAAACAGGCCATGTTTGTCTTTAGATATTCAGATATTCTCTACAGAGATGACTTGAATCATTATGAGCCTAATGAAGTGTTTACTTTTGTTGGATATACAGGTATATATCCAACAGATACACACACATATATACACACACACACATATATATACAGAAGTGGGCAAAAATATTGGCACCCTTGGTAAATATGAGCAAAGACTGTGAAAAAAAAATCTGCATTGTTTATCCTTTTGATCTTTCATAAAAAATAAAATAAAATAAAAATTACAAAAATCTAAACTTTAATTGAAGTAAAACAATTGAAAGAGGGGACATTTCTCATTACTAAATACATTGTCTCCAAAAAATGTTGGCCACAATTACTGGCACCCCTAGAAATTCTTATGAGTAAAATATATCTGAAGTATATTCCCATTCATATTCTACATTTTTTAGTGCACCTGGGTGACCAGGAACATGACATTGTTCAGCCATGACTTCTGTTTCACAGGGGTATAAATATGAGGTTACACACAGGCCAAATTCCCTTAATCATCAATCACAGTGGGTTAGACTAAATAATATAGTTCTGATGTGCGGCAAAAGGTTGTTGAGCTTCACAAAATGGGAAGTTGCTATAATAAAATAGCCAAAGTATTGAAAATACCCATTTCCACCACCAGGGCAATAATTAAGAAGTTCCAATCAGCTGGAGATGTTAAGAATTGGCCTGGAAAAGGACGTGTGTCTATATTGTCTCAACACATGGTGAGGAGGATAATTCAAGTGGCCAAAGAATCTCCAAGGATCACAGCTGGAGAATTGTAGAAATTAGTTGGGTCTTGGGGTCAGAAAGTCTAAAAAAATAAATAAATCAGACATCACCTACATCACCACAAGTTGTTTGGGAGGGTTTCAAGAAAAAAAGCCTCTGCTCTCATCCAGCAACAAACTCAAGTATCTTCAGTTTGCCAGACACTACTGGAACTTTAAGTGCAACCAGGTTCTAAGATCAGATGAAACAACAACAACAAAAAAAAGCTTTTTGGCAGCAAACACCAGAAGTGGGTTTACCTAATGCCCACGGTTAAATGTGATGCTGCATCTTGAATGTTGTGAGGCTAATTTTCTGCCAGAGGTCCTGGGCATCTTGTTCGGATACATGGCATTATGGACTCTATCAAATACCAACAGATAAAAAAAAAATCAAAACCTGACTGCCTCTGCCAGAAAACTTACAATGGGCCCTGGTTGGATCTTCCAGCAGGACATTGATCCAAAACAAACATCAAAATCAACACAAAAATGGTTCACTGACCACAAAATCAGGGTTCTGCCATGGCCATCCCAGTCTCCTGACTTAAACCCCATAGAAAATTTGTGGGGTGAACTGAAGAGGAGAGTCCACCAACAAAGACCTCTGAATTTGAAGGATCTGAAGAGATTCTGTATGGACGAATGGTCTCGGATCCCTTGCAAGGTGTTCTCAAACCTCATTAGGCATTATAAGAGCAGAACGGTTATCTTGGCAAAGGGAGGTTGCAAATAATACTGAATAAAAAGGTGCCAATAAATATGGCCAATGCGTTTTGGAGAAAAATATTTAATAATGAGATATTTATATATATATATATACACACACACAGTACTGTGCAAAAGTATTAAGCACTTGTGAAAAATGTTGCATAGTGAGGATGTCTTCAAAAATAATGACATAAATAGTTTTCATTAATCACTTAATGTCATACAAAGTCCAGTAAACATACAAAAAATCAATATCCGTTGTGACCACCTTTGCCTTTAAAACAGCACCAATTCTCCTAGGTACACCTGGACACAGTTTTACTTGGTTGTTGGCAGATAGGATGTTCCAAGCTTCTTGAAGAATTCGCCACAGTTCTGTCTATTTAGGCTGTCTCAATTTCTTCTATCTCTTTATGTAAAAGTGTCAGACTGACATGATGTTCAGTGTGTGTGGGGGGGGGGGGGGGGGGTCATGATATCTGTTGCAGGGCTCCCTGTTCTTCTATTCTGATCTTTTCTATTTGCAAAAGTAATGTTTGGGAGTCTTAACATTTATATTTCCTATTGACACACTAAAGCTGAAGATATAAATAACCATCTTAAGACAAATGCTTTTGTGAAACATCTTATGTGCTTAATAATTTTGCACAGTACTATATAAGTGTATTGTTTCTTTTGTATCATTGCTTGGAGAAGATGTAAAGTTTATTGAAGAAAGTGTATAATAAACATAATATTAGTAAACAACATCAGAATGAAACGTGGCATAATGTGAAATTTAGCATTATGGTAAGGTTGATTTAAAACCAAATTTCTTTGACTGTTTGCCAAGTTCCAAATAAAGAGAAAATTATATGAGGAGTAGTTTTCATTTATATTAATTAACTGACTGGATTATTAAAAAAATAGGCATTACGATATGATTATTTAATTTTTCAACCATTTTTTTTTATTTTTTTTACTGTTTTTAGTTATTTATTTTTTAACTACATTGTGATACAAGGGGCATAAGGATGAGTAAATGATGAAAGAATATTTCTTTTTTGGGCCAACTATTCCTTTAAATATAGAATTGTGTGGCTTTATTGTACCTAAATACAATTATGCCACTTATAATATTTATGCAAAATAAACTGTGCAAAATAAGATCACTTTGTAAGAAGTTCCCATTGAGAGAATCAGCAGGTGCAACCATTATGAACCCCCCCCCCCCAATACCTGCCTATGCGCAGTGGGAGAGATAGAGAAACCGAATTTACAGACGGCAGACGAGCCGGGTGCTCATTAGAAAACATGACCATACCTCAGTGCAGAACAAGCGGCAGACCATCAGCGCTCCTAGCATCCAAGAGAGATCTATCGCCACCTAACCGTGAACTGTAAATACTGCAGAATTGAATGCCTGTATTAGAATACCATTCTCCAAGCTGGGCAGTGCATTTTCTATACAGACGCCAGTAGTAGAAAAATGACAATCAAAAATTTGATTTACAGCAAGAGATTCTTTAAGAATCAACACTTATGAGATAATATAAAATGTTGTACAGAAATTAAGAATTATTTCATGATATAAAAAGACATATCGATTAATTTTCCTTTGATAGTTAAAGGCATAGGTCAGCCCAAAATTAAATTGTCATTATTTACTTACCCCAGTAAGTAAAACACAGGAACACAGTGGAACACAGGAGATGTTAGGCAGAATGTTAGCCAGTCACCATTCACTTTCATTGTATGGGAAACAGATGCAATCTCCTTTTGTGTTCCATGGAGAAATGAAAAAGGTTTGGAACCACATAAGGATGAGAAAATGATGGAATTTTCATTTTTGGGTGAGCTATACCTTTAAATATCACAATAAGCATTTACGAACATGACAAACAATTTCATAAAACATTTCTAGTTCTGTAACATTCTACTCATTACGTGCTTTCTCTTTTTCTTTTTTTTTTTTTTTCTCTGGGGTGTCAATGTCACCATAAGATGTATCCGGTGACTAGTGATAAGAAACTTGCATCAACTGTCTCTTCACTCAGTCTTTCCTTCTCTTTCTTCATCTTTTTCTTCTTTCTCCTCTCCTCTCTTGGTTGATCCTCCATAGGTTCAGGGAACTGTATCTGACCCCACCCAAACTGTTCCTGTTCTTGTTTAATAGAAATTTCTTCACTATGCCCTTCCCTGTCCCTCTTTTCTTTCTTCTTTTTCTTCTTCTTTCGTTCCTCACTCTCATCCAGATCCAGCCTTGTTCGTTTAGGTGCTGTAGGAGCAACTATGGTGACCTGATCTTCCATGCGAATGGCAATGGAACTACCAAAGGGCTGGAAACGTTGCTTGAGGCTGGGTGGGATGCAAGGAGCCGGAGCAGCCGGGATGGGAACAGGGACTTCGATCACACTGCAGTTTCCATAGCTTTGAGAGATGTTAAGGACACCAGCGAAGCCTGAAGTTGAGAGGGAAGGGGCTTGATTGCTCCCACTGGAAATGAGCAAATGAAGGTCTGAAGGTGCCATTTTACCACTTAGAACACTGTAGATCTGAGATGTCCTGCCACAAGACTTGACCATCTCGAGGCCTGATAAGGGCACTCTGAGTTTTACAAAGCTGTGGAGGACACAAAGCAATGATTGCTCAACTGATCAACCAAGTGTAAAAAGTATATATTTTCTGCTTCATGGGAAACCCTTGAGGATACACAGATCATTCAAAGACATGACACAACTCAGAGTTCCCACACTTTCAGAACCAATGAACTTCAATGACGTGTCTAGTTAAGAGAAAGATTTATAAATCAGTTTGTAGAGATATCTGGGGTTGATTTCCAGTGCTTAGTTTTAACTGATTTTAAAACTTGGTGACCACTTTGTGTTCCATAGGAAACATCTGGCACCTTATGAATCTGTTGAAGTGATAGTTCACCCAAAAGTGAAAATTCTCTCATCACTTACACACCCTCATGCCATCTAAAATGTGTATGACTTTCCTCTGCCGAACACACATTTCTTTTTTTTTTTTTGTAAGAATTTCTCAGCTCTGTAGGGCCATTTAATGCAAGTGAAGCTCTACAAATCACATAAAGGCAGCATAAATAAATCCACACATCTCCAAAGGTTAAATCCAAATCTTCTGAAGCAATATGACAGGTGTGGGTGATCAATACTTAAGTCCTTTTTTACTATAAATCTCCACTTTCACTTCTTTAGTTTTTTGGCAGTTCACATTTTTTTGCATATCACCACCTAATGGTTGTGGCTGGTCAAAGGTGGAGAATTATAGTTTAAAAAAGTACTTAAATATCATATCACTTCAGAACACATGGATTTAAAGGTACAGTTCACCCAAAAATGAAAATTCTCTCATCATTTACTCACCCTCATGACATCCCAGTATGACTTTCTTCTGCAGAACACAAATTAAGGTTTTTAGAAGAATTTCTCAGCTCTTTTGGTCCATACAATGCAAGTGAATGGGTGCCAAAATTTTGAAGCTCCAAAAATCACATAAGTCGGCATAAAAAATAATCCTTAAGACACTAGTGGTTAAAGCAATGTCTTCAGAAGTGATATGATTGAAAACATTACAGCTTGTAATTATATAATTATATAAGACTCTTGAGATCGACCATGTTATTACACAGTTTTAGGTAAAACAGCTGAATAGTAAACCCTTACAAAACAATAACGTTACATAGCAAGTTTGCCGAGCACTACCGTGGATTGCAGATGTAAAATTACTGTTTGTAAAAATAAATCCATCTCAACACTTGATCACTATTCATGATAGTAAGAACAACAAACAATCTGCATAATTCTACACAATTGTAGATAAAAGTGGGCCCGCAGATGATTAGCAAAACTATTTCAACACAATAATATTAGCTAGCTGGTTAGCAGAGGCCTACAGCTATGCACTGGGTGTACACTGTAGCTACAACACAAAACTCTGCATTTGAACTCTTGGTAGCAGATAAATCCACAAATAATCAAGCATACTTACAAGGTTGTGATCCTGAAGTGCCAGATTGTCCCAACAAAGTGGGAACTGCACCATCTTTCAGGAGTTACCGTCTTGAAAATCCGGCATTGGTTGTGGTTGTACTGCTAAATAATTGAAATAAATTTGAACCACAAATTTGATTCTTCAGTTCGTCTGCCTTTGGAAGTCCAAACAATGAGATTTTGCTTTCACAGTGAAGAAAACAGTCCTCTCTGCATGGCGACAACACTAACCCAACTCATCCTGGCCTCGGCTATTACTACCTTTATTTGAGGGCGGGCCAAAGCAGCCCTTAGGTGGGCATTATGCAAATGTGTTACATAGCGATGTAGATACTTTACGGAAGAGATGGCTGGACTACAATCTAACTGTTTCTTGTAGTTCTTGAGCAGTGTTGTCTGTGGGAGAGAATAACTCCCTTTTGCATGGACATTGTGCTTTGTAACTTTACAGACCTTTTACATGCACAAAGAGCTATTTTACACACTAAAGGAAAGGTAAGACCCCAAAAAGCATAACAGGGCCTCTTTAAATATTGAGCTGTTTCTCACTCACACCCAGGGGCAGACTGGCCATAGGGAGAACCGGGACTTTTCCCGGTGGGCTGGCCATGAAACGGGGCTGAATGGGCGGCGATAATCTGAAACGGGCTGCCTAGTTATGCTGAACAGGCTGCGATTGGCTGAAGAGGGCCGCAAAACTTGCTTTCAAACTTCAGACTGCATTCAATTATTTATCTTCCTCACCCTCACCAGACATCCAACACTGTTCAAGCATCTCATAGCGCCTATGGCATTACACGCAAAAATAAATAAATAAATAAAAAATATTATTGATGAGTTGGGGAATGAAAAAATATACTCAAGGCAAAAGGGTTGTACAAGTCTTTGTCTACCCGTTCCACTATGATTACCATTCCCGCCTCTGTGATAAAGTCACAGGTGGTGACAAATCACTTTCTGTGGCTCAAACATAAATTAAATGGCAAAAGATGCAAAGTGTGTGTGCTGTTAAATAGGTGCACGTGTGGATGATGCATTAAGTTATTTACAAAAGCGGTCTAATATTAATTAATATAGTACGCCCAAAAATTTAAATTCAGTCATCATTTACTCACCCTAATATTGTCTGTCTCCCCCCCCCCCCCCCCCCAGGGTGAAAAATAAGGTGAGAAAATAAAATTTTTCATCAACATACTACGCATTATATATTTCGGTGTAGTATGAGCAGTATTAGCTAGTTAGCATCAACCTCTTTTCTGTACCATTTAAGTCTATTCTTCACTGGGCGTCACGTCAAGCGACAGAATCTGGACGCCGTTTTCTCAACATTGCCAAATACAATACATTCATACACTAGTGTCATCAGTATGTTGCTCCGAGTACAACTGTACATGTAAACATGTGAAGCACGTTTACAGCACGTGTGGAAGCAAGGGAGTTAACATCGACCCGGAAGCATTGTAGCATCGCTGCAAAAAGAGAGCTGTGTCTGTAATACATTGGTGCGACACCAGAGGGGGCACTTATAAAGCTTTTCTATTGGCCAGTGTGACTGGAGTGATGATGTGAGTAGAGTAGACCAAAACTCGCTTGATGGCACAAAATAATCATTGACGAATCGTAATCAGAGACAAAATTAAAAAAATTTATATCATAAAATATATTAATAAAAATGCTAGATGCATTGTTAGAGGAAACTGGAGCAAGTTGTCACAAGCCGTTATAGGGCTATATCACAGTATTTATACGTTTTTTAGTTTTTGAATTACACAAATGTGTTTTCTCTAGTAGTGGTTTTGTATGTTGTTTTCCAATGCCGAATTCAAAATCATCTTAAATAGAATTATTTTGTGTGTGTGTGTGTGCGGGTGTGCGCGAACAAATATACCAGTATTATCATATTTTTGTAATAGCTCTTGGGTAAACAAGTGTACATTATTAAACCATACTGACATAATAATAATAACACTATGTAACGCAATTTTTGTTCCTGTGTAGTAAGTGTTATTTCCTAATTGCTTATGCTTCAAAAGTATAGAAAATGGCTATTATTCCTCCAAACTTTGCTTTTGTGACCAGGACAGTGATATTTTGAAATGTACCTATTTCCAATTAGAAAACGGGCGAATTTGTGTCTTTTTGTGCACATAAAGTCAGAAAACAACAACATATGAATCCAAATTAACATGTATTTATACTAAAGTAATACAAAAATGACTACAAAAGATTTAGAAGTGAGCAGTTTTTCGAGATTTACGATTATACTGTAAATCACTTTCACGAATCAGCCCCCAAATGTACTCATCATACTTCAAGGCGTCTAGCAAGGTCTTGATGCTGTTGTAATCCTCTTTGAAGTGCACCGAGTGAGCCAGGGGAAGAGACGGGTACTAGTTACCTTTATGGAGCAGCACGGCTTTGAGGCTCCTGGATGAGCTGTCAATGAAAAGGCACCACTCATTCTGGTTACAGGCGAATCCGATTGCCTCGAACAGACTGGTCACATTGTGGCAGAAGCAGAGCCCATCTTGACAGGTGAAGAAGCTGGAAAAATGTTGTTGACGCTTCCTCTGATCTGCGACTTGCACACTTTCATCCAACAAGTTCCACTACTTGAGCCTAGACATCAAAAGCTCGGCATTGGACATGGTGAGACCAAGATCTCTAATCAAATCGTTGAAGTCTTTTTGGTTGGGTTAGTATGGGTTTCTCTCCTCAGCTCCACCTCTGAAATTGTCATCTGGATCTACAACGTCTTCCTCGATCTCTGACTTGCTGCTCTCTTCTAAAGTCAGCTGCTTTCTCTCCAGAGTGGGTACGGGGAGCTCATGGCAGTGTGGAACCGGGGCGATGGATGAAGGAAGGTCCGGATACGTGATAGCAGGTGCATTCTTGCCAGTCCAACGTTTGGAAGGGTCCACCATGCAGAAGTAGCAGTTGCTTGAGAGGTCAGTGGGTTCCAACAACAATTGTCCATCTTACCTTCCAGAGTTTCTTTGCAGTGCTCGCAGGTGAAATGAGGTGCCCAGGGTTTGTCTTGGTCCCCGACAGGCATGCTGAATTATGCCTTGTAGGCCTCACACATCTTAGCAGATGCTTCCACGGAGTACTTTTTCGCTCTTGTCTTGATAAATTGGCCGCAGACATAGCAAAATGCGTCTGCTGGATGCTTGTAGCCTCTTGATGCCATCTCAGAAAAATGCAGATATGTATCCACTTAGGCAGCTGGAACTAAACTGAACTGGTGGGCTTAAGGCCCATGTATTTATACTACTATTTATATTACTGGAAAATTCTAGAAAGTTCTAGAAGTTACTCCAAGTTTACTCAGCACTGAATCTATCTGGAATGTTCTGGAAAATAGGTGAATTTCAAAATATTACTGTCCTGGTCACAAAAGCAAAGTTTGTGGGAAATAATAGCCATTTTCTATACTTTTGAGGCATAAACAATTAGGAAATACCACTTACTACCCAGGAACCAAAAAAATTAAACAATTTGTTAATTTGTTAATAAATAAATAAATTGAAAGTCTGCACTGTGTTATCTGTGTTCTATCAGGTTTTCATATACAGTATATAAAATGTTGGCTAAAACTATGGTTTGATATGTTAAATGATGCTATTTGCTGCTGTTTTATGAACTGATTTTTATTTATTTATTTTTTGTTGTTTAACTCTTTCAGTTTTGGTGAAAAGCTTAGGATAGACTTTTTAATGGTATGTTAATATTGTGACAACATACCTCACTTCCGCTTCAAGTGTGAGAACACTGTGCACGTTTGGCTGCCGCTTCACATTCGGACTATATGTTTTTGCATATTTGTTTCCATTTGTTTTTCTTTTCATTTATTAGTCTGTGCATAAAGTTAAATCCTGTTGGCTTCTGGATCTATGACATGTTTGGAATTGGATCCTATGCCTTACTTTCTTTCTGCTCACCAGAGAAAAACAACATTTACCTGCCGTTGGAGACTGGACAGCTCACGCTCCATTTCACGGGTATGTCGTGAGCCCTCTCTTTGTCTGTCATTCACCTCTCTCGGCATGGGTATTGAGTGAGTCTCCACTCTCTTTATTACCTGTGTCGACAGTTCTTTGACCGGTTGGGTTGCCTTCCTCTCGATCAGCTGTTAGGTGTAGACTAGGCAGGGTCTGGCTTACGCGATATTGTTGATTGTGGCTGTTGTAGCTGGCATCTCATGACTGTTTTTGCTCTATATCTCGCATATGAACATGTCTTGTATATCATATATTAAAGCGTTTTTTATCTTCCTCGCTCTTGCCCTTGGCATTCATGTCATGGAAATCCAACTACTGACATCACGACTTAGAGTCTTAAACTGCCATCCGCGTTTAGACTCCGAGACATATGAACTCTGTCGTGAACTCGGAATCCTCCGGCGGCCATGGTATATCCATCGCTCACCATGGAAAATCCAGTCTGTCTATCGCTCATCTCCCACAGCAATTTCATCTATCTGGACAAAAAGACGGTGCTGTAAAACTGATGTTGCACCGGCAAGGTGCTCAAACTCACTTTCACTGAGGTTAAAGATGATCACTACTCCACATCAAAACACTTCGGATTTGTTCGTCAGGATTTGGCACTATTGAACTGTCGCTCTCTAATGGACAAAGAGTCAATTCTCAACGAATTCATCACTGATAACAAACTGAAACCTGGCAAACACCTAATTACTTTCTACAACAAAATTTGCTTACTCCCCATGTATACAAATATTTGTCTAAACCCCAACCTCACGGAAAGGGGGACGGACTAGCTGTTGTTTGTCGAGATGGCATGAGAGCGGTTTTGACTGAATTTCATAATGTCACGTCTTTTGAATATCTGGCTCTCAAGATTGTTGGTGAAACTCCTCTCATTGTGTTATTGATTTATCGACCTCCAAAGTATCAGCCTCACTTTTTCTCTGAACTTAGTGAAATACTCACTCTTGCCTGTGCTATGTCTCCCCATGTTATACTGCTTGGTGATTTCAATATCCATGTTGATATTGACTGTTCAAATACAACTGAACTCATTAATGTTCTTGAATGCTTCAATTTAACACAGCATGTGAATTTTTCTACCCATACCCATGGTCATATACTTGACTTAGTTTGTACATCAGGTCTAAATAATGTTTCTACAACTGGTACACAAATTGGCATCTCAGATCACAAACTTATAGAATTTTCATATAATTTTCCTCGCTGTAAGTCATACAAGAAAACTGTGGTATCTTATTGAAACCTAAAAGCAGTCGACCCCTCATCATTCTCCACCTTTGTCTGTGCACCCTTAATTTCTGACTCTTCGAAACTGTCCTTCAAACATCCTCTCAAATTATAATACAGCTATCGCAGCTGCTCTCGAAGAGCATGCTCCCATCAAGACAAAGCTGGTGCCCTCTTCTCACTCATCACCTTGGTATACTCCTGAACTGCGGGCATTGAAGAGAGCGGGTCGTCGTCTTGAACGACTCTGCAGAAAAACAGGCCTCACTGTTCATTCCTTAGCTCTTACAGAACATCAGCTGAAGTACAAAGCAGCACTCAACACTGCAAGTTCAATGTACTTCTCCTCTACAACTTGCTTTTTGGATGATAGACCTAGAATCCTCTTTGCCACAGTGAACAAGCTAATTCACCTGCCGGCTCAGGACTCGCACAGCTCTGATGAACTTTGTGACTCATTTCTGCACTTCTTTCAAGATAAAATTGTTTCCATTTACCAAACATTCACGTCAACCATTTCTGAAGATCCTCTGCACGAATGTCTGTCTGAACACCCTATCTAACCTTTCTCTTCCTTCACTCCCACTAGCCCATCATCAGTCAGTGATCTAATTTTACATTCCAATATTACACCGCTGCCACTGTTTATCTCTTGTCTCGGCAGGTGTAAATGCTTCTTGTTTTACAACCTGCCAATAATTTACTGGCAGTATTAAAATAGTCAGCATTTGACTGATACTAAACAGTACTGATGTTTATTTAGCTATTTATTTTATTTGAATTTATTCTTTATTTTAATGGTCAGCAACTGACTGATACTAAACATACCGTACTGATGTTTATTTAGCTATTTATTTTATTTGAATTTATTCTTTATTTTAATGGTCATCAACTGACTGATACTAAACATACTGTACTACTGATGTTTATTTAGCTATTTATTTTATTTGAATTTATTCTTTATTTTGATGGTCAGCAACTGACTGATACTGAACATACAGTACTGATGTTTTTAAGCTATTTATTGTATTTTTATTTATTCTTTATTTTCTCAGTGTTCATTTCTAGAATTTGTTGATAATGTATAATAATAATGTCAAATATTCTTTGATAAAAATATTTGTTTAGAAAGCAGCCTTCTGAGTACTTTTGCATAGTCATATCGGTGCAAAATCGGTGAACAATCCACATATAAAGGTCTGTTTTCATTCCAGCTCAAAAATTAAATATATTGGCCACCATATCGGTAATCGGTGAATTTTCCCCCTCTAAAATCAGTATCGGTCTCAAAAATCCCATATCGGTTGGACTCTAATCTTGTTTAGTCTTCACTGGCTGCCTGTCTCATGCCGTATTAAGTTTAAAATTCTTCTCCTGACATACAAAGCTCTCAAAGATCTGGCACCTCATTATATATGTGATCTGCTGCATCCATACACACCAACATGCACTCTTCGTTCTTCTGATTCCAAATTGTTGTCTATCCCCAGATTTCGTCTATCCACTTTTGGCGGGAGATCCTTCAGTGTAATTCCACCTAAACTGTGGAACTCTCTACCTCAGAGCCTCCGTGACATCTCCTCTATTTCTACCTCCCTCACCCTCCGATCCAACAGGTCCCAGAAGTGCTCAATGGGATTGAGATTCGGGCTCTTCTCTTCTCTCCCTGTCTTGCAGGAAATCATGCAACAAACGAGCAGTATGGCTGGTGGCATTGTCATGCTGGAGGGTCATGTCAGGAAGAGCCTGCAGGAAGGGTACCACATGAGGGAGGAGGATGTCTTCCCTGTAACGTACAGCGTTGAGATTGCCTGCAATGACAATAAGCTCAGTCCGATGATGCTGTGACACACCGCCCCAGACCATGATGGACCCTCCACCTCCAAATCGATCCCACTCCAGAGTACAGGCCTCGGTGTAACTCTCATTCCTTCGACGATAAAAGCAAGTCTGACCATCACCCCTGGTGAGACAAAACCACGACTCGTCAGTGAAGAGCACTTTTTGCCAGTCCTGTCTGGTCCAGCGAAGGTGGGTTTGTGCCCATAGGCGACGTTGTTGCCGGTGATGTCTGGTAAGGACCTGCCTTACAGCAGGCCTACAAGCCCTCAGTCCAGCCTCTCTCAGCCTATTACGGACAGTCTGAGCACTGATGGAGGGATTGTGTGTTCCTGGTGTAACTCGGGCAATTGTTGTTGCCATCATGTACCTGTCCCGCAGGTGTGATATTCGGATATTCCGATCCTGTGCAGGTGTTGTTACACGTGGTCTGCCACTGCAAGGACGAACAGCTGTCCTTCCTGTCTCCCTGTAGCACTGTCTTAGGCGTCTCACAGTACAGACATTGCAATTTATTGCCCTGGCCACATCTGCAGTCCTCATGCCTCCATGCAGAATGCCTAAGGCACGTTTATGCAGATGAGCAGGGACCTTTGCCATCTTTCTTTTGGTGTTTTTCAGAGTCAGTAGAAAGATCTCTTTAGTGTCCTAAGTTTTTATAACTGTGACCTTAATTACCTACCGTCTGTAAGCTGTTAGTCTTAACGACAGTTCCACAAGTGCATGTTCATTAATTGTTTATGGTTCATTGAACAAGCATGGAAAACATTGTTTAAACTTTTACGTTACAGATCTATAAAGTTATTTGGATTTTTACAAAATTATCTTTAAAATACAGTGTCCTGAAAAAGGGACATTTCTTTTTTTTGCTGAGTTATATGAAGTGTAAAGTGTCCTTGAGCTTGTGGAAAGGTGCTATATAAATAAAAATAAATAAAATTTATTATGTTGTGACAACATACCCCAGTATTGCATGTGTTCAATGGTTAAATTTTTCCCTTGGGTAAAAAAAGTGTTATTTTTTTTTTATTTTTTTTTTGCCAAGACTTTTAAGGCAAATGCCTATTCAGAAAATAAACCTAACTTGTGAAATCTTATTGGAGTAAAAGTCTGACAATCAGCCCAGTCTCCCTTATGAAAAAAGATGAAACATTATATATATATATAATCAGGCTGATCAGTGTGTGTGTGTATATATATATATATATATATATATATATATATACACACACACTGATCAGCCACAATATTAAAACCACCTGCCTAATATCGTATAGGTCCCCCTCGTGCCTCCAAAACAGCTCTGACCTCTAGACTCCAGAAGACCTCTGAAGGTGTCCTGTGGTATCTGGCACCAAGACATTAGCAGCAGATCCTTTAAGTCCTGTAAGTTGCGAGGTGGGGTCACCATGGATCGGATTTGTTGGTCCAGCACATTACATAGATGCTCAATTGGATTGAGATCTGGGGAATTTGGAGGCCAAGTCAACACCTTGAACACTTTGTCGTGTTCCTCAAACCATTCCTGAACAATTTTTGCAGTGTGGCAGGGTGCATTATCCTGCTGAAAGAGGCCACTGCTATCAGGGAATACCGTTGTCATGAAAGGGTGTGCATGGTCTGTAACAATCTTTAAGTAATCCACATGAATGCCAGGACCCAAGGTTTCCTAACAGAACATTGTCCAGAGCATCACGCTGCCATCTTCCCATAGTGCATCCTGCTGCCATCTCTTCCTCAGGTAAACAAGCACATGCACCCGGCCATCCACATTATCTTAAAGAAAATGTGATTCATTAGACCAGGCCACCTTCTTCCATTGCTCCATTTTCCAATTCTAAAGCTCACGTGCCCATTGTAGGTGCTTTCGGCGGTGCACGGGGTCAATATGGGCACTTTGACCGGTCTGCGGCTACGCAACCCCATACGCAGCAAACTGTGATGCACTGTGTTTTCTGACATCTTTCTATCATGGCCAGCATTAAGTTTTTCAGCAATTTGTGCTACATTAGCTCTTCTGTGGGATCAGACCAGAAGGGGCTAGCCTTCGCTCCCCACATACATCAATGAGCCTTGGACACCCATGACCCTGTTGCCGGTTCACTGGTTGTCTATCCTTGGATAACTTTTGGTAGGTACTAACCACTGCATACCAGTAACACCCCATAAGACCTGCCGTTTTGGAGATGCTCTGACCCAGTCATCTAGCCATCACAATTTGGCCCTTTCGCTCAGATCCTTACGCTTGCCCATTTTTCCTGCTTCCAACACATGAAATTCAATAACTGACTGTTCACTTGGTGCCTAATAAATCCCACCCCATATCAGGTGCCATTGTAACAAGATAATAAATGTTATTCCCTTCACCTATCAGTGGTTTTAATTTTGTGGCTGATCAGTGTATATATATATATATATATATATATATATATATATATATATATACCGATAAGTCACAACATTAAAACCCCTCCTGCCGCCAAAACTAAATTCTAGGGATTGTTGTGCGTGAAAATCCCAGGAGATCAGCAGTTGCAGAAATACTCAAACCAGCCCATCTGGCATCAACAATCATGCCACGGTCCAAATCACTGAGATCATATTTTTCCCCATTCTGATGATTGATGTGAACATTAACTGAAGCTCCTGACCCATATCTGTGTGATTTTATGCACTTCGAATAGATAAATCGCATGGATGATTGTTGGTGCCAGATGGGCTGGTTTGAGTGTTTCTGTAACTGCTGATCTCCTGGGATTTTCATGCACAACAGTCTCTAGAATTTACTCAGAATCGTGCTAAAAACAAAAAAATCCAGTGGGGGGAAGTTCTGTTGATGGAAATGCCTTGTTGATGAGAGAGGTCAACAGAGAATGGCCAGACTGACAAAGTCTATGGTATGGTAAGTCTATGGTAACTCAGATAACCACTCTGTACAACTGTGGTGTGGTGTGGTGTGTAGCACAGAGGGTGTGAATTGGTTAGTGACATGACAGTCTGTTTTGTTGGAATGCATGGGCCTGGTATTCTCTTATACCATGCTGTGTTTATTTATCCAGGTTTATCTGTGGTTCAGTACAGTGGGAAAGCTCCCCAGTGCAGTACAGTGCAGTTGAAGCATTCAGTAATCGGAGATGCTCCTGCAGGACAACTCAATGCCTCCTCCAGTGAGATCCATTGTACAAGAGCCTTACAACAATATACATTTTGCAGGTCACTGAGCATGTCACAGAAGCCATGAAAAATAGTCTGAGGGTACTGAGGTAGATATTGCAAGTTGAATTTGATGTGTGTGTGTGGGCAGGTTTGGGTGGTTTATGAGGAAATATTTGTAGGTTACAAACTGGTAATTACAAGGGTATTATGCTATAAATGTGGTTTATGAGGACATTTCTAGTGTCCCCATAATTCAAATCGCTTAAAAAACATACTAAACAATGTTTTTTGAAAATGTAAAAATGCAGAAAATTTTGGTTAGGTTTAAGGGTAACGTTCGGGGATAGAATCTATAGTTCGTACAGTATAAAAATCATTATGTCTATGGAGAGTCCTCATAAGGCTAGCCGCACCAACATGTGTGTGTGTGTGTGTGTGTGTGTGTGTGTTTGTGCTCTGGTTGGAAAAAGCAGATTATATTTTCCTAGTTTTATTGTAGAGCACACATGAAAAGTAAATAAAGAAATATTGTTTAAAAAATGCCTGCAAACAAAATGTAATTATTCCTCTCATTTTTGGCTGCACATTGGAGAAGGCACTATTTTGGAAATTTGTTTGTGTGGATTTGTGTTGTATTTAGTTTTTTACTCATTTCATGAATGTATGGATGGATGGATGGATAGATCTTTTGTTGTTCCCCGATCTTTGCTGTTGCTAGTACACAGGGTAATTTACTAAGGGGAATTGGAACATGGGAAATTCAACCACATCTCGCCTCGCTTCCCCCATTCCTGTGGACCCTCAGTAGCCCAGTCAGCTGGGAGCATGTCATTGCGCTGACCCTCTGTCTTGTACTGGACCCCCAGCAAACACCATGACATCAGCAGGAAAGCAGACAAAACTGCGGCGGTCATTTTGCACATTCCCGCACTGTCCTCAAACTACCCCTCACACTCGGGGGCACTATGAGGTGTGTGTGATACTAATCACTTGAAGTTATCTTGGTTACAAGGGCAGAAATTCATGTTTGCTTCTTCCGTGTGATTGTCTTTTATTATCATTTTGGTGAAATCCGAGTATCTGCCTGATAAAGCTTGCAACACTCCCACATATTTCTTGATTATCAAGTTGCAGTTAGTTTTACCAATACAAACAATGTTACCATTATGTCTGTTTCTGTTTTTCTTCAACACACTCTAAACTACACTGTAAAAAATAAAAAATAAAAATTAAATAACCCAAAAATGTGCTTAATGTGATAACATCTAAATTAACTGGTTTTAGTCAAAATTATTATTCAACATGACTAAATCATTCTATCAAAATAAACCCCTGATGGGGTAATCAGACCCCTGATAAACCATTTTTTATCATGTGAGAATAAAAAGACTGTGGACCAATATGAAAGACATAGAAAATCGGTCACCTGGGCCAATGATCGAATATACACTGATGAGCCAAAACATGACCTGCATAATATGCTGTTGGTCCTCCGTGTACTGCTAAAACAATGCCGACCCACCGAGGCATGGACTCTACAAGACCTCTGAATGTGTCCTGTGGTATCTAGCACCAAGACATTGGCAGCAGATCCTTCAAGCCCTGTAAGTTGCGTGGTGGAGGCGCAGTGGATCGGAATTGTTGGTCCAGCACATCACACAGATGCTTAATTGGATTGACATCTGGGGAATTTGGAGGCCAGGGCAACACCTTGAACTCTTCATCATGTTCCTCAAACCATTCCCGAACAGTGTGGCAGGGCACATTATCCTGCTGAAAGAGACCACTGCCATCAGGGAATACCATTGCCATGAAGGGGTGTAGCTGGTCTGCAATGATGTTTAGGTAGGTGGCACATGTCAAATTGACGTCCACATGAATGGCCGGACCCAGCGTTTCCAACCAGAACATTGCCCAGAGCATCACACTCTCTCCACCGGCTTGTTGTCTTCCCACAGTGCATCCTGGTGCCATCACTTCCCCAGGTAAACGGCACACACGTACATGGCCATCCACGTAATGTAAAAGAAAACGGGACTCGTTGGACCAGGCAACCTTCTTCCACTGTTTCAAGGTCCAGTGACAACGCTTGTGTACCCATTGTAGGCGATTTTCGACAGTCATTCAACAGCATAAGCATTTCGAGTCATCATGGGCACTCTGACCGATCTGCGGCTATGCAGCCCCATACGCAGCAGGGTGCGATGCACTGTGTACTGTGACACATTCCTCCCATAACCATCATTCAAATTTTCTGTGACTTGTGCCACAGTACACTTTCTGTCGGTTCAGACCAGACGGGATATTCTTCATTGCCCTCATGCATCAAAGAGTCTTGGGCACCCAACACCCTGTCACTAGTTTATGGTTTGTCCCTCCTCGGACCACTGTCGGTAGGTACTCACCAATGCTGACCTGGAGCACCCCACACGCCTTGCCGTTTCAGAGATGCTCTGACCCAGTCATCTGGCCATAACAATTTGGTCCTTGTCAAAGTCGCTCAGGTCTTTACTCCTGCATATTTCTCCTACATTGAACACATTGACTACAAGAACTGATTATTCGCTTACCATCTTATCTACCCAGACCTTGACATGTGCCCTTGTTAGGAGATGATCAATGTTATTCGCTTCACCAGTGAGTGGTCATAATGTTTTGGCTCATCAGTGTAGTTTATTTGTTTTGCACCGGATTGTACACAGTCACCACTATCAGGTACAACTAAAAGACATATGACAATACACAACATACTGGACATGGCATATATTTACCAATCAGAATGAAGTTTTCCAGAGAGCTGTCTAATGAAGGATAAATGTTTTTCCTCATGAAACAAAATCTTAGTTAATTATATAATATTAGTTAATTGTATATCATAATTTCAAATAAAGGCTCATTAGTTCTAAAATATTGCAGGGATTATGCAATTTAACCTAGTACAATATGTACATTAGGTCACAATGAGTGCAGTCTAAAGACCAGACCAAATAAAAAAGTTGCCATGGGTCAAGAGTTCACATGGGTCAGCTGTGACACAAGGTCCAAAATATTGCTTTAACCATTGTACAAAGTGCAGTGAAACAAATTGTAATTATAGTTCACAGCCTGTCAAGCATAACAATGAAAAGAAGAAAAAACACCTCTTTTACACAGTGACACCTTTTTCTCGGAAAACACAATTTTACTGCTTTTCCTACCATCATAAGCAATACCTTATGCTTTCAAAATGACACAATTAGTTTATTCTAACTAGGTGAGACCATCCTCTCCGGTGTTTCTCCCATTACCGTTTCTTTTGCCATTTGGACGAATGTGTCTGCTATTGACTGTGGTGTTAAATCAGCCCTCTATGCTGTAGTATTTCTCTGGAGGATGGTAATGAGTGGGAGAGAATCTCTCATCTGAAATAAGGGCTTTGCCTCCTAATTTGCTCTGCTGATTACTGACAGCAGGCAATAAATTACACTGTGACTTGTAATGCTCAGATTACACAAGTGCATACATACAAATCTAAGTGGGCTCTAGAAATATCAAAGTCATTTTGTTGTGTAAATAAATACACATCGGCCAGTAAATAAATTAATTAACAAATTAAATAGAAAAAAATGTATTTCTGTGGGGACCAGGAGAACAGTTTTCACAAGCTATCTGTGAGTGTGCAATTCAAATATAGCCAGCTTTTGTCAGTGGCAACAGTGTTTTCTGATAATAATATGGTAAATTCAATGTCCAGTGTCACTGTAATAAAACACAGATGGGATCACACACAACACATAATATTATAGAGTCTCAATGAGAACTTGACTTATTCCTAGATAAACAAGAGATACAGTTCAAGTTGCCCACAGTATTCCCCCTTTGCACAGTGAGCATGGCATATAGTTGGGAAAAGTCATCAGCAGCATCCTCTAAGGAAGATATTGCCTTATTACTTATTCATAAGGAAGTTCCATTACATGAAATCTGTTTTTGCAGACATCATTACACTTGCAGTACTGACAACATACAACAAAACAATACCAGTCAAAAGATTGGACACACCAACTAATTAATTATGATTACTATTTTCGGTCTTTACTATTTACTACTTTATTAGTTTTTCTATTTATACTTTATAAACAGTATGTCCATCCGATTCGACTCATCCATTGAAAAATAATAATAATCAACATTTTAATTTTGTAAAGAAATTAATATATAGGCACAATTTATATTTGTCTACAAATTTCAAGCATAAGCATTTAGATCAAAAGCTTTTAAGGACCATGAGAAAAATAAATAAAGTTTTTCCAAACCTTTGGTTGTGTACCTGCATCATTCTTGGTACCATTTTTATTTTACCATAAATAAAATTTAATTTATATCTTCTTCTGATCCACAGGCAGGTTGAACATTTGGTCAGCAGGCTGATACAGTCTGACACTTTCAGATAAGAACCCATTGACATTTCTCCTTTCCAGGTCACTGACTGGCCACACTGCACCAACGCAGAGCCAAAGTGCCAAGGCATTGTGTTTCCATAAGAAGAAACGTGACCCTGTGAACACTGACCTTGGACAGATGGGTGGTGTGCTGAAGTACATTGTTGAATAAGAAGGAGCATAAAGTCATGACTTCAGTCAAGCAGATGTTGAAAGGTAAACATTGGCAAGTAAGGCAGTGCTATTGAACATTTCTATAAATAAACACACGGTGATGAAGCTTAAAGGGGATTTTGCATATTTTTCACTTCCACACTTTGGAAAGAAGTGAGTATAAAACATGACACAAATTTAGTATCTTTTTTCTTTTAACCTTCCTATTCTGTTCGGTAATTTTTTACCTGAAATACATTTTTCCAATGTAATAAAAATGGTTTCCTTTATCTGAGCGGTTCAAGACTTGGTGACTTTTCCTCCACTTCCCATCTGAACACACAAAAAACAATTGGACAATTGATTCAATAAGTCTAATTGGTCATAAAAAAAGCAACACCTTTACTGTTCACTGTCAAAATTGACCAACCATTGGAGTCTAAATGAATAGGAAAGGCTAAAAAACAGAGCATTTTTTATTATTTGTCAAATACAATCTATAAATCATCCACAATGCAGAACAAACACACACAGAAATGAAGGGGTAAGACTATACAACATGCAGAATGCAAAAAACACACACACACTCAAATTAGCTGGTGGCACTATAACACAACAATTTTGTCAAAATCTATAGATCAGCCACAATGCATAACACACACACACACACACACACACACACACACACACACACACAGAAAACAAGGGGGTGAGACCATAACATACCCACAATGCAGAACAAGCGCATACATATACACACACATACACACACAGATTAAATGGGTGAGTTTAACACAGCTAGAAGGCGCAGAACGCAACACACACACTCACATACGCACACACATGTGTGTGTGAAAATGCACACACACATACACACACATATGTTGGTGTGGCTATCCTTATGAGGACTCTCCATAGACATAATGATTTTTATACTGTATGGACTATAGATTCTATCCCCTAACTCTACCCCTAAACCTAACCCTCACAAAAAACTTTCTGCATTTTTACATTTTCAGTTTCGTATGTTTTATAAGTGATTTGAATTATGGGGACACTAGAAATGTCCTCATAAACCACATTTATAACATAATAACCTTGTAATTACCAGTTTATAACCTAAAAAAATGTCCTCGTAAACAACCCAAACCCGCCCACACACACATACACACACACACACAAAGAACAAAGTCTGAGTGTGGGTGTGTATGTTTTGCACTCCGTGTTTTATAGTCTTCATTTCTGTGTGTTTGTTTTGCATTGTGGCTGATCTCCCTGTTTATTACTGTTGATTTTCTTGACATTATTATTAATTTACTTTGAGTTATTACATTTTAATGTTTGAAATAAATGATTGGTAACAAAACAATTGTTCTGTCTTCTCTTTGAAACACCATGGTCAGGTTTGACTGTAAGCATAATGTGACATCATTGCAAAAACTGATAATTAAAACAATTAAAAAACAAATGCTAAACTTTGACAAATAATAGTTTCATAAATATAACCAAATATTGTCTAAATATATAACCAAATGTAAAACTTGTAATAAAATTTAAAATTACTGGCTATTATTGTCATATAATGATTTTCAAGTCATGTTATTTTTCTTTTTTCACTAGATAATTGCAATCTGCCCCCAGTACATGAGACATTCTCATATTTCTTCATGTTTTAACTAGGTTTTTACTGTAGTCAAGTTACATAAATTTGCCTCTTTGCATATGTAATTGAATGGTGAAATTGAGAAATTAATATGTAAATAAGAACTAAAAAAACATAAAATCCCAAAAGAAGTGTTTAATTTTATTGTTTTTACTTCAGGGAAGAAGAAATGTTCACCTGCTTCTGGACAAAAATGACGGTGAAAAGTAAAGTGAGCTGCCCTTCTTGAGCAGAAAGTTTAAGTATGAATTACATTCATGCATTTGGTAGATGCTTTTTCCCAAATTCCCTGGGAATTAAACCCATGACCTTGGTGTTGCTCATGCCATGCTCTATCAGTTGAGCAACAGGAACACCAAAATACAGTCAAATATCATCATATGCTTTACATTTTATGCTTGCACATTTAGCAGATGCTTTTTTTTTTATCCAAAGCAACTTAAACTACATTTAGTTTGTGTGTTCACTGGAAACCGAACACATGACTTTGGCATTGCACACTAATAATTGTGCATAAAGTCATTGTAGTTTTTAATGCAATAGGTCTCCTAGGAATGCCTAATGCACGCAATACTACACTGACTTACTGTGCCAATATTAGTGGTGAATTACTTGACAAAAATTTAAAAATGGGTTCCTTTATCTGAGCGTTACAAGACTTGGTGACTTTTCCTCCACTTCCCATCTGAACACACAAAAAACAATTGGACAATTGATTCGATAATTCTAATTGGTCATAAAAAAGCAACACCTTTACTGTTCACTGTCAAAATTGACCGACCATTGGAGTCTAAATGAATGGAAAAGGCTAAAAACAGAGCATTTTTTATTATTTGTCAAATACAATCTATAAATCATCCACAATGCAGAACAAACACACACAGAAATGAAGGGATAAGACTATACAGCATGCAGAGTGCAAAACACACACACACACACACACACACACACACAAATTAACTGGTGGTGCTATAACACAACAATTTTGTCAAAATCTATAAATCAGCCACAATGCATAACACACACACACACACACACACACACACACACACACACACACACACACACACACACACAGAAAACAAGGGGGTGAGACCATAACATACCCACAATGCAGAACAAGTGCACACATATACACACACAGATTAAATGGGTGAGTTTAACACAGCTAGAAGGCGCAGAACACAACACACATACGAATTACTTGACAAAAATGTCCTTGACAAAAAATAAATAAAAAATTTAACACTAAAGTGATGGGAAAACAGATCCTTGGGACAGAAAGTTTTAACATTGCTCTGTACAGAATGACACACTGGAATCAGTGGATTTAAATAGCATACATAAATATTTTGGTGACAACATCTTGTGTTTATAGAATATGTGAGAATACCCCCACCTGAGCATTTTTACTATCAACTATGTGTTCTGCTCTATTAATCAGCTGAGACTCTTTACAAGCAGCCTGCATCTTCTTTACAGCATGGTGGGAGTCACACTGACTCAAGTACACCATCTCGACTTGAAAGGGCACAAGTTGCCTTAATGTTTGGTAGTTTATCCAAAGAGTAAACTTAATGACCTCATGTCGAAATTCTTAAAACATTTTCATGTAATAAAGCCTGGTGTTTTTAACCTTGACTGTGGGTAAGAAAAATCACAAAAGAGATGAACTGGAGAGTAAACTGAGACTTTTGTTAAAGTTTTATTTCTTTCTGCTGAGAAGGGAGCCCATTAAGTTTCAGAAATGATTTCAACAACTGTGCTCAGATTGGCCAAGATATTAGTCTGCATTAAAGAGTCAGAGATTTCAATGTGAACTCAAACATTTCTCATCAAGACCAAATTATCTGAACTATAGGCAATCCTTATTAATTTTGAGGAATCGTAGGGAAAAACATCTGAGACAGAGTCAATACTTCAATGAAATATGAATGAATTCCATTAAATGGATAGTTCACTCAAAAAGAAAATTCTGTCATAATTTACTCACACTCATGTTGTTCCAAACCTGTATGACTTTCTTCCATTGAACACAAATGGAGTCTCAGTCACCATACACTTTCCCTGCATCATTTTTCCAAACAGTGAAAGTGAATGGTGACTGATGTTGTGATTCTCCCTAACCTCCTGTTGTGCAAGAAAAAAAGTTGCAAGAGTTTAGAACAACATGAGGGTGAGTAAATGATGACATATTTTTTAATTTTGGGGTGAACTATCCCTTTACTTTCATTTTTCATTTAAATATAATTTTTGCTTCCCTTTTCTGCATCTGTTGTGCAAGAAAAAATTAACTACAGCAATAATAAAAAAAAGAGATGTGCATTACAACAAAAAAGAACTGGCATCATTTATTTTAGTTTGGCATAACAGCAAATCCATTACATTGCACTTTTTCATTGCTGACATTCCAGACTTACAGTTTAGTAGGCTGCAATAGGGCACCTGGATAACAACTGAACAAAAAATGTAAACAACTGCAAAGCTCATTGTTTGACAACAGTTTCCATTTTGGGTGTCTCTGGGTCACTGAAAAGAAAGTATGAAATCAAAAGAGACAGCTGAGAGAAACATGTTTCTCTGGACATGGTCCTGTTAAGCCACTCAAGGCTTTGTTTATAGAGTATATTAGGATGAGGTCTGTAATATTGACATATCATAAGGCACCATTCAATGTGATTTGAGTTGGAAAATAAATAACCTTGAAGTTGCTTAAAATGAGCAACAATGCTTTTGTAAGTCAAAACAGGGATAGCAGAATATATTTCCTGCACAATCTGAAAGAATAGACACAAATGACAGGCATTAGAACACATACTGTACATATAAAACATTCAAAAGGAGAAGGGAACATCAACAATTTGCTCTCATTGGTTATACTCATCTCCAAATAAAAGACATCAGATTTCATCATAGACAGTGTTTCTGGGAAAATTTGAGGTACACGGCTGTTGTTATAGTTATCTTCAGAAGTGTGTCTTCATACGTATGCATACACATCCCAAAACTTATTTACACTTCAGCTAGGGATGCACAATATATCGGCGGCCATATCGGTCTCGGCTGATAAATGTGAATTTTAAAGTTATGCGTCATCGAATATGAAAATTGAGCTGATATATTAATGCCAATAAATTATGTCTTTTTCAGGCACATGCTACTCATCATATGGGTTTTGACTGGTGCCTTCTGGCTTTGCTTTAGAGGATCATACTGGATCTGAGTAAACACTCCATTATACAGTATTTATTTGTCACATGCATTTTGTTTCTTTTTGTATGTTAAAGCATATTGTAGTGTTTGCAGTGAGTTTGAGACTTGTTTGCATTCCTTAGTTTTGTCTTTCCACAGGTTTGAATCAAGTGCAATGCACAGTATTTCTAAAAGTATCTCACTCATTAAATTAATTTTAAATTGCAGATTTAAATAAAAGGAAGTTGGCTATAGGAATGTAACATTTCTTTATTTAACTAGTTCAAATTAGGCTACATTTAGTAAATAATTTAAAAAGTTTTAGATGTTTCTTGCAGGTTTCTTGTTTTCTGCAACTGAAACAATAATCCACTTTACATTATTTATTTCATTAGAAGTGCTCCAGATGTGGCTTTATAAGGTGAGCCTTTTGTTTTTGTAATCAGACAAAAGATTTATATCCAGATTTAGATTTATTGGCAATTTTGGTAAATATATCGTTATCGTATTGGCTAAAATTTTCATATCAGTGCATCCCTAACTTCAGCCACAATTTAAAAATGTATGAATGTAATTGCATTATATAACAAAATATTGAACCAAGTGCCATTAATCAAATCATAATTATTAGATATAGTGCTCTAAATTGAGACAAAAAAGTAGTTGTCTTAATTAATTTGTTCTAAGGAAAGGTCTTGCATTAATTTATTTATTCGCAGATACCATTTGGTTAGATATTTTAATATCTAATTAAATTAATTTCACACAGTTTAAAGTGTGGGTTAAGTGTTGAAATACTTCTTGGGGCCACTTAAAGGGATAGTTCACCCTAAAAAAACTGTAGGAATACAAAAGGCAATGTATTGTAGTCCTAGTCACCATTCAGTTTCATTGCATCTTTTTTCCAAATAATGAAAGTGAATGGTGATTGGGGCTGTCATTCTGCCTAACGTCTCCTTTTATGTTCCATGGAAGAAATTCACATGGGTTTGAAACAACATGCAAGAGAGTAAATGACAGAATTTTCCTTTGGGGTGAACTATGCCTAAGTCCACATATAATTTCACTTCTTAACACTGAGAATGGTCATTTGAAGGCACTCCTCTTTGAGCACTTTAATTTCAGACTTATAGGCATTACTCTTGACCTCACCATAGAAATCGGGTTTCTTCATTGCCAGGGGTGTCTCTACGGTGATGGACGCCCCCATCAGTGCATCTTTTTGACCCCGATGGAAGAGACCCAAAAGGGTGGCAAGGGCCCGACCCACATCATGACGGGCCCCTTCGTTGACAAAACAGTATAGTATAGGGTCTGCCACGCAATTGAGGCTGGTGAGCGCTAGAGTCACATGATATGCACCAAACAAGTCCTCCTCTGCACCACAGTCACAGGGGTTGCTGAGGAAGACCACACTTCGCCACAAAAGTAGGACGTGGTAGGGAGCAAAGCAGAGGAGGACAATGAGGATCAAACTGAGGGCCAGCCTCTTAATTTTGGCCTTCTCTTGTCGCTCGGTGGAGACGTTACCTCGCACAGCTCTCAGAATACCTCTATATGCGGCCAGCATCACACTCCAGGGTGCCAAGAAGCCCAGGAAAGTGCGGTACAGGTTCATACCAGCCACCCAGTCCTGCATGGGGTACTTCTCAAAGCAGAAGGTGTGGTTGAAGCGATCCTTGAAGAGTTCATCATGGAAGAGAGGTGCAGAGTTAGCCACTACTTCCGTGACCCAGACAACCGCGCTGACTAGCAAAGCTGTTTTGACCCTACGAACTTTGGCGAATTTAAGGGGATGAGCTACTGCCAAATACCGATCCATTGATATGCAGCAAAGGAAGGCAATGCTGACGTAAATGTTAGTGTAGAAGATGAATCCAAAGAGCTTGCATGACACCTGGCCGTGGATCCAGTTGTCATGGTGAAGAAAATAGTCTATCCACAGTGGCAACGTGGCTATGTACAAGAGGTCAGCCACACAGAGGTTCATCAAGTAGACGCCCAGCTCATTCTTCTGTTTGACCTGCATGTAAGCAGCCCACAGGGCCATACAGTTGGTGGGGAAGCCAAGAATGATGATAATAATATACAGCGCTGGCTGGAAGAACTGGTCAATGTTCGAGTCAACATTGCACGAGGTTGAAATGTTACACATGGTCTCTTTGGTTCATCAAAGACTAATATAATCATTAAGATTGGCTGAGCTTCCTAAGGACCCAACTCAAGCCATACTTAAGGATAAGACTAAGGGGGCCAGAGGTTTCTTTTTAGCTTTCATGTGTTATGTTGTGATCATAACACTGTAGCCCACCCTGTTCTAGCATGGTAGGACTGACGTGTCACAAATCTCTACCTCGTTTCATGGCTAGTCCTGTAGCCTCTCTGAGAGCTGTACATGCAAGTCAAGGACATAAAGTCATAGCTACAAGAGCAAATGCAAGCTGGATGGATAACGTGCCATTAATCCTTGGAAATGATCACCAATGTGTTTTCAGATGGAGGTCAGGGCTTTTTTAGCAGTATGAAACAGTCATGCTCAATGACTAATGTTCTTTGGTCTGTCCAGGAACATCCATCTGTAAAAAGAGGACAAAGAGCAATTATGTGAGGTTTTAGTACCTCCTAGTGAGTTTCGGAGTGGCCTTTAGTATTTTTCTTTATTTACAATTTTAAGAGTCACTGCGATATTTGTTATCTTGGTTATGATAGAGAAATTCTAAAGTTTCCAGGGCAGCATTTTGGATTTGTTTTGTGATACAGTGTGGATCAGAGTGTATGTTTTCCTATCCCCACACTGTAAACCATTACTGTAAAAATCAAGTTGTCTTAATTAAGTATTACTTGAAATGTCAGGTTTTGGACTCATAACTCAAATATTTAAGTTCACTGAACTTATTTTTCTTAAAAATCCATAGCCTTAAGGTTTGAAGTGTTAATAACTCAAACTATTGAGAACAAAATTGAGGCTACGGGGAATACCCACGATCCCTTGCTGCTTGAATTATGTTTCCTAGGTCAGAGGGAGCAGATTGGGGAATTTAATTAATTGTAATTAAGAATTCATAGATGTTTTAGCTCTTTTGTTGTATTATTTATGCTTTGTTGCAAATAGATGTTTGGTGTAATGTCACCATTAGGGTGATCTGTGTCTCTTTGGTCAAGTTGGACCCTGGTCACACTATCTCAGTTCTCTCTGTGCATGTGCAGCTGAAGTGCATATATGCATTTCTGTAAAGAATGATTTAATAACTGACCTAGAATCAGTTATCTTCTTTTTTTGAGCTGTGCTGTTGTTTGATCTAAAATCGAATCAATTCAATTAAAATGTACAACAGTAGAAACAACAATATTTAAATTCAAATCTGAGTTAAGTCTATTTGCATGTAGTTAACTCAACTTAAATAGTTAAGTTCACTCTACTTGAAAACCAAGTTAATTGTACTTAAATACTAAGGTTTTGGGAGACCCCATTACTCAGTGGAATTGAGGGAATGAGTTTACTCAATCAAATGAGTGTAAAGAACTTATTAGGGTTTTCAGTGCACCCCTAACCTTGGTAATTCCCTCACTGGCATGTTTGTAGTTCAACTGATTGATTATTTCTTACAAAGCTCCATTTTGTTCTCCAAGGTTTGTATATACTGAAACAAAATATCTAGCTGAATTTCTTACTGCACTGGCCAAAATATACTCTACACAAGTATGTGAGCGCAGACGCTTCTAGCTATGCAAGCTAGATTTTGTGCATTATTGCGTTCCAAAATATGTCAGACCGCAATTCACAACGCAAGCATGCATTGCATTCTTCTCAACGTTGCTGCAAGGGATGCTATAGCGGACATAAGTCATGAACTGTCGGCTTCTATGGTGAGTTTTCTCTTTCAAGCCAACTATTATCATGGTGGAGCAACACTTTGAACTGAGCAAGTTAAAGTCAATATATTTATAGCAACTCACCTGAATGATGACACATCCAGCTTAATAACAGACTTCTGAAGATAACTCTATCACCCCCTTGAGTATTGATATTTGCCACAGTAACTCAGGAAAGCATATTAATGTGTTCAACCTTACCACATGTTGGCAACACACTGGTCATACGCTTGCATCGGCGTAAGCGACTATGCGTAGCTGCATAAAGTATTTTTCTCGCCTCAAAAGTGGTAACCTGCAATTGTTACCGTTCTTTTATTATTTCTTGTTTTTGTTCATTTTTCCATTAATTGTAACCTTTTAATGGTTATTTCTACCTGATTAAATCCTTAAAGTTAGTTTTGTTGTAATAAAAGCAGTTACTACCACATTTTTTAGGTTAACATTTTTTCAATGTGAAAAAAAACTTTGTATGTCTGAAGCATTTTTTCCTGCTTAGACAGATCAAACTGATTATATGTATCTGTTAACAGGAGGAAATTCAATAAATAAGAAACAGTATACATTATGTTGAGACAGTGGAAGGGTTACCCGGGTGACCACCAGGGGTCGCTAAGTATGTTAACTGTTCATTTAGTCTTTCGTTTGTTTATGGGTTTTGTAGTTCTTTTTCATGGTCTTTGTTCATTGGTCCTTGTGTTCATTAGTGTCAGGTGTCCCTAGTTTCATCATCTCTGTGTTTTCCTCGGTTCATTGTCTGTTTTTGTTCTGTTAATTCAGACTGTAATGTGCTTTGTGTTCTAGTTTTGCATTGACTCTAGTGTTTTGTGTTTTTTCTGAGTTTTTATTAAAAACTGCAATTGGATCCTGCCTTCTCCAGTCTGCCATCATTACAGACAGGTGACCTACATGCTCCTAGCAAATGCAAGCCTTTTTTACAAAATGTTTCAACTTCATAATCCTGAAAACAGAAACTATATATGGAACAAATTATTTGTCCCAGTAGGTTTATTTTGCAATAACAACTGGCTTACTGGTCATTATCCCTTACATAGTGATGTGTGGCAAAGCTACTGTGCCTGGTGGAAAACCAAGTCTGCTGTTTGATTGGGATTGTTTATAAATTCTCAGAGAAATGGACAGAGGCTTTACAGAAGAGATAAAATGAGAGAGATTCAAACTAACTAAATAGAAATAAACAGGCATGCAAGACCTGCCCATCCATGTGACAACATCACTACTAACAACATGAAGGAATTCCTCCAGACACTCATTTCCACAGGACAATACTATTTCACACACATTTAATAAAAAAGCTGAGAATTTTAGAGTTACACAAAATGTAGTTTATTTTGTTATGTGGGCTTTTACTGTAACTGTAACTAATTTCACAATTTCAAAGCATGTTGAAATCATTTTAAATTTAGGAATAGCTGAACAATTTGGAGAAATGACTCAACATGATTCAGATTACTAAAAGCAATCCAAAACTCTTAACCAGACCAGTTTCCCATGAACCAAATAATTCTGCTCTGAATCACCTTATAATACTGGAATTAAACAGAAATTGATATACAGTACACTTTAGAGTAACTGAGACTTCCACATTTTCCATGGAAAATTATTTTTTTTAGCACTCAGTAGGCCATGATACCAGCATCAGCATTTAAAAGGGTAAAAAGATAAGAAAAAGATTCCTCAGGACAAAGCCAGTCCACTGGCGGCCATTTTTGGAAAGCTCCTGGGAGGCTATTTCCAGTCATGACAGTGCAGCAAGTAAATCGGTGAACTATTCCTTTAAGGCTTGCACTGTGGAAAAAACTCACTCACCATGTCATCAGATCAGTCAAAAACAGAAACAAATAGGTCAGGTACCATGTGCCCCAGTGACACAGCACTTCCCTATTCTTGAGATATTGTTTATAAGCCTGATGCTTTCAAGCAGTAGGAAATATGAGATAACAGCAGTGGTCCGCTGCCCTGCCTGGGGCCAATAACGGAGACTGATACATAAACAGGGGCCTGAAAACCAGTTCTCTAATCCGATCTGTCATTCTGCTCCAATATCAGTATCTCATAGTGGCAGATAACAATGTATCCTTTAATCAGGGTTGGGAGGGTTACTTTTTTAATGTAACTGTTACAGATTATTGATTACTTAACAATAAATGTAATCAGTAACGTAACCCAATTACAGAAATACGAAATTAATGTAATCAGATTACTTTTAATTACTTTTGGATTACCACAAGGGCACATATGTAAATAAAGTCAAGATAAATCAATACGATCTCTAAAACATAAAATTATGCTTTGAATGCAAACAGGACATGTCTGAGTAATATTATGAGTACTGTTGTAGTTGTTAATATCTAAAGAAAACAAACATGTACACTGCACCCAACCAAGAAAACATAAAAATGAGCTGTTAATGTGGAACAATTCTTTTTTTTTTTTTTATTTTCTCTCCAATTTGGAATGCCCAATTCCCAATGCACTCTAAATCCTCATGGTGGCATAGTGACTCGCCTCAATCCAGGTGGCGGAGGACGAATCTCAGTTGCCTCTGCATCTGAGACAGTCAATCTTATCACATTGCTTGTTGAGCGCATTACCGCGGAGACGTAGCGTGTGTGGAGGCTTCACGCTATTTTCTGCTGCATCCACGCATAACTCCGAAAGCGAGAACCACACATTATGGCGACCACGAGGAGGTTACCCCATGTGACTCTACCCTCCCTAGCAACCGGCCAATTTGGTTTCTTAGGAGACCTGGCTGGAGTCACTCAGCACACCCTGGATTTGAACTCGTGACTCTAGGGGTGGTAGTCAGCGTCAATTCTCGCTGAGCTACCCAGGCCCCCACAACTCAGGCGAGTTCTCTGTCTGCCAAAGAAAAATACAATATCCCATAAAGCAAATATAATCAGAACAGATGCACTGAATTATGTATTGGTTAACATTAAACTAAATCTGACAGAACATACCTCAGATTCAAAAACACTACAAAGTGTAATTCTACCATGTATTGCAGTTAGTGTGTATAGGTAATTGTAATTTGCACTATTCATTGACTTCCGACTGTATTCGTTAGTACTGTCATAATTAAATGCTGGAGAGTGTCTTTCCTCTGCTTGCTCATGAACCAAAGTCAAACATCAACAGCTAACAGTTTATGGCTGATTTTATGGCTGATGTTTATGTTTAAGGAGGATTTTAAAGGGGAAAAAATGTTTTGATTCCAAAAAGAAAACCAAGGGATTTCTATGTCAGTATTGGCAGCTATTCCTGCTGCCGCCAAATGATGAGGGCCACGGATTTCTTTGAGCACTAAGGCTAACTCATTTTAACACATTTTAATATTAACAAATTTTAGCTAACCTAGCTAATGTGATTTCTGTGTGGCTCTTATTACCTTAAATTTCTCAGGTCTTTGGATAATGAGAGCATCTTCACAGCTGGAAGGCATAAATTCCACTTAACTTTAATGTTGTTTCGCTTTTCTCTTTTAAAGTGCGAAAAATGTTGAAATTTCCAAGAACATAATGCATGTTCTTCCGTGGCCATTGCGATGAAGCAACTGTTTGCCTTGAAAGCAGAGTGCTGATGTGAGACAGGTGTTATTTGCGCATGCGACAGTAGGAGTCAAGTGAGTCATGAGAGAGAACCCGAAGAGAACACTCCTCTAAACCATCTCTCACTCTAAACCAAGGGTCGGCAACCTTTTTGACATGAGTGCCATTTTTTATTTTCCTGGTTAATGGCTGTGCCATTTTTGGGCAATTTGTGCAAAACCCGACGATGATGAAATAATCATGATCCTGCATGTGAATTTTCACAGAGCATCTTGTAAAAGTGATTTCATGAAAGAAAACCCGTCTTTTTGTACAAAATGAGTTAACACAGTTAATGTCACAAATTTGCTTACTTTGATTTACTTAATTTAATTACTGATCACGAAATTGTAATCTTAAATATTTCTTAAATTACGTCATACTTTTTTCAAAATCACACAGAGGGGTAATCACTAGCACGCAAGCAATAGCGAGAGAGGAGCAGGCTATTTTACTTATATGAAGTTTTTCACACCTGCATTCCAATCTACATTTTGATGTAATCCTTCCTCATGATAACGCAGTGTGTTTTCATCAGCTGAATGGGAGGCTAAACAGTATTAAAGTGCGACGAGACTCGCGCTGCGCATGCAAGCCATTTGCACATCACAAGTCAATCAACTTTTTAGCCCTTTTCGGTGAATGGTTTAAGACCATGGTTTAAGGAGGGTTGGAAATCTCAATTATTAATAATGGTGTTTTCCTTATTACATCACGTGTTGTTCTGAAAACAGAAAGAAACAAACGAAACACGGAATGTAGGCTGTCATCCGCGCAGCCTGATCGAAGGAAACCGAGCGTGTTTTAACTTGTGCAATTAACTGAAAGTGAAGTGCGAATGGCTTGCACGCACTGCGCGAGTCAGTTGGGTACTGCAGTCTTGTCACATTTTAACCTATTCAGCTGATGAAAACACGAATGGAATGCAGGTGCGGAATTTCAAATAAATTAAATAGTCTACTCCTCTCTCGCCGTTGCTGGCGTGCCAGTGATTACCCCTCCGTGTGCCAATGCTGGCACACGTGCCATAGTTTGCCGACCCCTGCTCTAAACAAACAGCTGTCTGTATCACTTTATGTCAGGAAAATATGTCATTTCTTTTGTCAGAAATTAAAATTTGTAATCCAGACAGTAATCCCAATTTAAATGATTTTTAATTGTAATCTAATTATGATGTTTTTTATGTAACTGTAACAGATTATAGTTATCTAATTTTTTTGTATCCTAATTACCTAACGGCGTTACAAGTAATCTGTTACTCTCCAAGCCTGCCTTTAATACAGATAAATTGAAAGCAACACAGGCTAAAGAGACTTAAAGATGATGGAATATAAACCTCTGGAAAGTTATCAACCTGCCTTCATTTTCATTTGGGTTAGGAGATAAAAAAAAAAAGTGTAAGGGGAAACAGAGCAGGCTGACAAACAAAAAAATTCTGAACAAAAAACAGAGTTTGTGTGCATTTTCCACTCCGATAATATCACAGTTTGCATTACTCAAAAGCGGCAGATCTGTTGACACTGTTTAAACAAACATATCTGGTCTTTATCCACGATCACTGCGGTGACATCAAGCATAGAATAAAGACCTGTCACTCCCATTTCCCCTCTATAGGCAGGTGATCATAAAGAACAAAGCACTCCGATGTTGGATCTTATCTCCAATAACCCTGGAAATGAGGCCATGAATAGTCAGGGACACCTGTGCAGAGCGACTGGTCAATGATATCACCATGCTCATCACAATACTGACAATCTAAAGCACAAAGAAATTAGTTTCTAAGGTACTTAATGAGACCTGAAACAAGGGCGATATAAGGATTTCAGCCATACAGGGGCTTAGCCCCTTGCCTAATTTGATCTGTAGAGGTAATGAGATCCAATTTTTCTCGAATTTGTTTAATAAACCAATTTAAATTGCATATGTTTGTCAGTTGATGTATACAACATAATCACATGGGAAATCAATGTTAGTTCGACCCCAAATCGGACATAATGTTTCGAATACCAGAAAAGCATCACCATTTGATTGTTCACAGACTGAAAATTGCCTGCGCTGTGCCTTTGATGTCAGATCCCTTTTGATTTTGTTGTTGTTGTACGGATGTGACAATACATTTTTTTTTTAGAAAAAGTAAGAGTTCCGATACTACTGATACTTGCCCATACCGATACCTCCATATCAACAGTTTATTTCAATTTTATCATAAAAATGGTGTTTAAATAAATGAATTAATTAAAATTTCAGTCAAATGGAAATAGAACAATTAATTTTCAAAATAATATTGTATTATTTTTGTCAAATAAAGTGCTGCATAACAGTGCATCACTGATGTGAGATATTGCTTAAATATAATACAATTACTATTTATTATTATTATTATTATTATTAGTAGTAGTAGTAGTAGAATTCCAGTGAATAATACATAACTAATGTATACAGTAGTGATATATTTCTGATATAATTTTTTCATTTAAAATGAGTTTTTATTTTGGTGGAAGCTTTTATTTTGGAATAAAGCCCTTTTCTGTGTGTTTTTGATGGTAGCTTCTCACTTTCGGAAATGCAGGCCGCTACGTGACCCAGTGTGATTAAACTGCAGGATGCTGCTATTTAATAAAATAAATATGTAGACTGTATGTGCCTCATGCTACAAAGTGCATTAGCGCTCTGCTCGCTGTCATGTACTACAAACAGACAAACAAGTTTTCCGTGTATGAGCCAAGGAGCTCTAAAAGCAGCCGGTGACGGCACAACACTGGCTCCACACATTCACAACTGCTCACATTTGAAGTGCGCAGCACATGTACAGTAAACTATTTGTTTATCTTATTCAATCGCAGCCTTTGTGGTTTAATAATCCCACTAGAACAACATGATTTTAATTTGTGCACTGAATGTTTACGGAATTACTTTTGTACATCAAATGGTATCGGTTTTTGGTATCGAAGCACTTTTATGAGCACGATTACAAGTACTGTACATCAGCGCGGTATTGGACACGATTCCGTTACCAGTATCGGTATCAGAATATTCCTAAATTTCAATTAGTGAGATTACAGAATAAATTTGCACAAAAGTAAAAGAATGCTGTTTTGATCTCAGTACTGTTAGGGTTAGGTTTAGGGTTTGGGTTGGATTCAGACATTGGGAAAGCATAGTCTAGTTGTAGCAGACAAAACAATTGACCTTCTGTTGCAGATTTTCCCGTGAGATCAGTCTCATGTATATCAGTAATAGTGGCATATTTGGCGTGGCGCATGTGCAGGCACGTGCACACATAGATATCAAAGGGGGCTTGAGCACCTGCCCTTTTTCTTTCTCGAGAGAAAGTGCGCTTTTTTCTAGGGTGTTTTTAAATTTTTTTTATATAAATGAATATATATATATATTCCTGTTTGCGCACAGCTTCCCTGTCAAACAAATATATTTATTGAATAAAAAATCAAAATATCAGGTCGGGAGTTGAGACTTTGTTGAGTTCCGATGCCCTCCCTCCCTCCCTCTCTCTATCCCTCTCTCTCTCTATCCCTCTCTCTCTCCCTCCACGTCTCTGCGAGGCAGTGCAGCACACATCGGCACATCAGACACACAGGCAGGCAGCAGCCCCTCCCAGCTCCTATCCCAGTTGTGTTTTTCTTGGCTTGTGTGGAGGTGAGTGGTGATGAACAAAAGACTAAGCTACCAGTGCCTCGACTTTACAGCTAATTAACCAAAAGCCAAAAGCCAAATATAGTTAACTTGTGTCTTGCTAACATGCATGACTCATGAGCTACTAGCTAATGTAATAAGTTAGCTAAAGTTGAGCTAAGGCAATATATCATGGCCATACAAGCTAATGTACTGTACTTAATGGAGACACTACAGGTGATTACAGTAAAATTTGTGTCTAATAACGTCATCACAATCGCCACATTGATATACAAATTAGGCATTAACTAATTAAAAAGCGCTAATTTGCATACATTTGACAAGGCACTGCAGGTGAATAGGATAAACAAAATAACTATAGCATATAACCACAGAACTTCCCCAGTTAATGACTTACATCAAGAGTCTTTCCCCCTGAAATGTTATGTTTAAATATGCAGATTAGCTTGTTTTGGTTCATTTAGAAGAAATCTACAGATGCAAACAGATGGAGGGTAGTAGGCTTTAAACAAACACCATCTAAATGTGTATTTTGGAAGTTTTCTTTCCATTAGAGTAAAAGAAGACATGGAAGCAAAATAGACCAAAATCTCAAAATTGACCACTACATGAAAAAAGTGTCCTGCCTTAAACAGTAACTTCATAATTTTGATCGTAGGCTTCTCATCTAAAACGATTTATTGCCTTGTGCAAAATAAACAAATTATTAGTGAAACTATGTCCCTCTCCTTGGTGCAGTCATTTATTCTAAATATATACTTGAAACTAGTAGCATAGAAAACATGCACATTGTTGGCATAGTTTCCTTTGCTGTTGCCTGCTCTTGTGATAAACCTAGTGAATACTAAAGAAGACCATGGTCTCTGTGTGAACTGATTATTTTGTAGAAATCTGTTGAGTATGAAACAATTGCGTGAGTATGAGGGAATTAAAATAAATTGGTATGGAAGTCAGAGTTGTGTTAATACTTTAATGTTTTGTATAAAACATTTTTTTTTTTATAAATAATTATGAGAAGTGCCCTTTTTTTCCACTTGAGCCCCTGTCCCCCAAAATGTCTGTGCACGTCCCTGCGCATGTGTCAATTTATTTATTTATCTGGCAAGTAATCTTCTAATAAGTGGGATAATGAGAAGTCAGACTGTCATTTTTGCAAAAATGAAAAAAACGAAAAAAAACAACATAACTCAGATGCATACTGGATGTTGAGCTGTTCAGCTGTTTCTAGAGACTCTGCTATTTATTTCTTCTCATGTAATAAAATGATTTCTACACAATTAAACATACATCAGTATTTCTTGTTCATTAATTTAAAGTGAATTGTCCTTAAATGTGAAGTCCTATCTCAAATTTTTATGCAGGAAATGGTCAATTACTTAGTCATGCCAGCATGGTTTCTTCTCCAGCTGTTTGACAATTTTCTTCCCAATGGCCAGCAGAGAAAGTCTGCTCATTTGATTTTGGCCCAGTATTGCGGGTGTGAGACTTCACTCTTTTTAAGCATGAGAAACTTCTCTGCACCTGCTGATTGACAGCGATTGTGTTTTAATTTGAAATGCTGTCACTCACTGGATCACTGTTTCAATGATTGGCCATTTGAGAGCTCGACCAATCATCATATAGAGAAGCCAGGCTTCCAGACGGGATAAAAATACATTGATTGAAAGTCCACTGTCCAATCAACAATCAGATCATTTCCCCATATGCAAATAGCGCTCACGAAGCTCCCGTAGACTCCCAGAGAGGCACGCCGTCTGGGCGTGACCCAAAATGGCACGTTTAGAGCCCCTTGTCCAATAAACATCAATCTTTTGCTCCACTGAACTCAATGGGACGCGTTCTATGGGACGTGTGTCTGCTAACTGTGACAGACGTAATCATGCAGATAACATCAATGGAACAAACATCCGTTACTGAAGTGTAGTATGCTATTGCACACTTTTGCTACTTAAAATATTGAACTGGGACAATAATTATCTGAATTACAGAGAGATTATATGCAATTTGAGAAACTATTTTAAGGGAATTTTAATGAAATTTTAAGGGAAGCAGTGCTTCCTGTGTAATCTTAAAGCAATCGCCACTGATGCATTCATACAACTGTATTTAATGAAAAATACTGTGGTACCGTCAGTATTATGAAACTTGAGTCTGTGGTAGTACCATGGAGCTGGTACAGGCTAATGTGCAAAACTAAATTAACATAGAACCATCTATTGAAGTGTTTCTTTTCTTGTTTTACTTAATTCCTTAAGACTTGAGAATGTGAACTGACACATTGTTCACATTCAGATATAACAATAGCTATAACATGGTTTTGTTTGGTTTAAATTGATTCGTTGTGGCCTTTTGTGGACCTAGGAGTCAAAATCGATTTAAAACTCAGATGTCTTGTAGCTTTTTTCCCTTACCTGAAATACTGTAATGTCTTTAAAATTCAAATATAATTCGAATTTTGGTCATATTTAATTTAAAAAAATGTTTATTTAGTCACTCAGCCCTGTTGATAGCCCTATTGGGGTTTATTTTGCAATGACGACTGACTGACTGTACATTATCCCTTACATATCTTACTTCAGCCACTGTTTTCAGCAAGCTTGAAGAGAGATTATATAATCACAGATTTGAAGGGGACTGACGGATTAATTGTAGATGTTTAGGGGGGCTGAAATGAAAGACAGGGGGTCTAGTAACGCCTATACCTTGAAATAGTGTTATGTTATGAAATAATTGGAAAAACATCAAACAAAAGAACTGTTGAATGGAACCTACCAAGTCAGGAAAAACATGCATACATGTAAAACTTTAGGGTAACATTATGGAAGATTATGGAACAACATGAGGGTGAGTACATTTATGACTTTGCATTTAAGCGAACATGAGAGACAACATACTTTAAATGATTTGTGATTGCCTATCCAGCCTCAAAGCCAAAGAGATGGACAAGCATGGAAATTTGGATCTCTGATTAAGAACTGGTTTATCTGTCACACTGTGGTTTGACACACCAGCTGAGTGAATAAGCTTCCCTCGTGGCCATGCTAACAATGGCCAGGCCGATTCACACAGCTGTGGAACACACACAATATATGTGACATTACAGGTTCTCTGTTTTCACAGATCTTCTTCCAAAAATTTCTTTCACAGAGGTTATCGGCTCTCCTTGTGTTACTCATTAGTTAAATGTGTTTACGGCTGTGAGGGTGGGTCTTCCATTGTGTGAAAATCCAGCAAAGGTTAGTTTAATTCACAAATGCTCTATTCTGTTTGACAGACTTGTAATCCAGCAGGTATAGGAAACTGTAATGGAAATTGTATAGGCTCCAATATAACGCATATTGTGTACATAACATTACAAAAGCATCAGTGTGACTACACACTTGTATCATATTTAATAAGAGTAAAAAGAATAAAAGACAATTCTGTCATCATTATTCAAAATCACGTCGCTCTATAGTACTCATATGACTTTCTTCCATGGAACACATATGGAAAAACATATTAAAACCAGGGGCTGTTAAGCTCCAAAAAAAGCATCATAAAAGTGCCATAAAATATAGTCCACACAAATTGTGCACTATATACCAAGTATTCTATAGTTATATGATAGTTTTATGTAAGGAACTAATTTAAGTCAGTCATTGATAATCTTGCCTTTTACCGTAGCTTTTAAATCTGCACGATTCTGCATATTACAATTTAGCATCAATTCAATTCTTCAAAACATCTCCTTTTGTTTTCCAAGAGGGAAAGAAAAACATACAGGTTTGGAACTATTACTTTACTATGAGTTATACTCAAGAAATCTGGGAATTTTGCTATTTAGCAAAGCAGACTTTGAGTGAATCAGAAAGATACTTCAGTGATTTTAACAGGAACATGTTGTTGTTGTTTTTTTTGTCATCTACAAGTCTTTCATACTCTAGTCACTTTTGACTGAATTTCTGAACTTTTCCCTGATTTCAAGACCAGAATATTGGCAAAAACTCAAAGGCTCAAAGATTATGCAATAATGTCAAAGATATTGTAGAACACACATATTATTAATAACTAATGTTTCTGATATATTAGGTTATACTGCCCAACGGTACAGCATGTTGTGTAAGCAACTTTTAGAGGTGGGCAGTCAGCAACTAACTGCTATTTCAAACAAATTAATTATAGACACTGAGCAAAATTGTGCTTTTACTGTGTACATATGCATATGGATAAGCAACACGAAATGTTATCACGTTCAGAGGATGGCTGTTTAATTATAGGTTCAATGTCAAGGGTGTCTGAATACAGTACTCAATCAAATCAGGCTTTTTCCTAATGGTTTAAATTGTCAGCTTTCTTAACCGCCACTGTGGTTGTGTGATTTGTTGTGTGAAACACACTTTCTTGTGTATGAATACATGGTCAGACATGAGACGTGCAGGTAAAACTAATGGGAACGGGAAAGCATTGGACACTTGACTCCAGGGTGACCAGGGGCCGGTTGCATAAAAATGCTTTAGACTAGTCTTACTAGTTAGTCGTCTAAAATGTTAGTCTTCATTTTTTCAGTCAGTTGCATAAAAACTTAGATCAGTCTAATTTAAGAACAAAATGCAAGACAGCAGACACCTAGGCTAACGTTTGTTTACATTTCATGTCGCCATGGAAAATAACTGTCAGCTGAGCTTGTGGGGGCTTCAGTTGAGGGCTGAAAGGGGCTTGATTTGAGACTTTGTAGAAGACTTTGACTTCAACGATGGTAACAAAATGTCATGTGTTTTTTATTATTTGGGGCAGACTGGCCATCGGGAGAACCGGGACTTTTCCCGGTGGGCCGGCCGCGAAACGGGCTGCCGCGTTATGCAGAACGGGCCACAAAACAGCGCCGCGATATGCCGAAGGGGACAGCGATATGCAGAAAAGGATAGCAACACAATGCAATGCAAATTAGACTGTCTTACTAAAGACAGCTGTGATCTTGTTTTATGCAACAGGCTTTCTATGTCATCTTTAGCTAGTCAAACTAATTGTTAGACGCAGTCTTAAGTTAATGGCTATGTTTATGCAACCGGCCCCTGGTCTCCCAAGGCAATGGCCCTGTCTTAAATTTAAAATTTTGTTATTGTTAGGGTTTAAAATCGATAGTTTCTGCAAAGTAAAAACATGTAATAGAACATTCCTTGCATCAATGCAAATCGGAAACACCTTCTAACACAAACACAACTAGTGGCTATATGGGCTTTTTAATGACTGATTCAGAATTTTCGATACCAATTTCGATACCACAGTAAAATAGGTAATATGCTATTGAACACACTCCTTGCCTTTTAAAATTAAAAATTTGTATGTAAATAATAAATGAAAACAATAGCATGTTTTCTTTTAGTGTTTTTAAATTCAGCAAACATTGCTTCAAGTTTTTTAAGTTAGACCTTATGAAATCAGTTTTATTTTTTTTCTAAATTCTATTTCAATTTTTCCCAAATCCCACGTTTTCCAATTTTATTTTTTGCATTTCATATTTTAAAGTTTAATTCAATTTTATCATCAAAATTGTGTCTAATCAAATGAATCCAAACTTTAATCAAATGAAAAAAGAACAATTACTTTTTAACAAACATTTTGTTCTTTTTTTAATCAAATGAAGTGCTTGAGTAAAGATCCTCACAACATAATCAAAAACACAACATTGGTCTTATTTTTTCAATTAAAGTGCTGTACAACAGAGCATCACAATATAAATGAAAACATTGATAAAAACCTCTGTTCTGTACAACAGCACTCTTGCTTGTGAGATATACAGTAGGTTCAGCATAATAATAATAATTAATAATAATAATAAAATACATTTTACTAAACATTAGTAGGATACAATATTTCTGTCACAATTTCTTACATTTCATGCGTCAAGCTTTCATTTTGAATCAAACTTTCATTTTGACATGAAGGCTTTTCTGGTTCTGAGTTTTTTGGCACTTTTCCACTGCACGTTACGGTTCGACTCGACACCTGCAGTTTAGTGCCGCCTCAACGTGGGTGGGATTATTGGCTGATCGTCATAGTTGCACCACCTCTACTGCCGTGACATCATCTTAAACGCGACACAAACATTACTGACCATAAACAATAACACGACCGCTAGCTGTTAGCAACTAGCTCATTGTGCTGCAAAAAGCAGTTGTTGCATGGTGATTTTACACAAGTGTAACAGTTAAATTGGCCTGGATGTTTTAGAAGCAAGCTTTTCAGTAGCTGGTCAACTAAATAAAGTGAAGCTTTCAAGCTGAATATAGAGTTAATATAACAAAATGTACCATCTTCCATCGTGGACTCCAACAACGCTGAGTCCCGGGCACTCTCCCTCCCATTGCTCGCCGGTTTATTGCCATAGATAGCATCCATTTGGTCGAACCACTTCCACTTTCTTCTGTTTGAACCACTCCGGCTGTTGTGGTCCTTGATGGTTCTGTAGTCACTTTTAAGTTTTTTTAACTTTTCCCTACACTGTTGGTAGGTCCGGTGGTAGTCGTGTGCGGCCAACAGCTGAGACACTTCCTAAAAGACTTTTTCGTTTTGTGTCATTTCATTCATCGCTAACGAGAGGAAAGTCTGCACCTCGTTTATTGACGACGGCGTGGTTTTGCGCACAGCCATTTCTTTTTACAATTCGAAAGTCGCGTGAACAAATGATGTTGTTGTTGCTAACTAGCGGGTTGATGTCCCGTGTCGCAAATCCAGTGACACTGGTAGTGACAATTCTCTCTGACCAATCAGTGATCTGCAGGGTTTTGATGTCACATTTAGTATCGGCTCGGCTCGCTTGGAACCTCGACCGAGGTGGTACTAAAAAAATGATCAGGTACCAGGTATTATCCACAGTGGAAAACCCCCAAAAAGTGAACAGAGTCGAGTCGAGTCGAGCTGTACCGTGCAATGGAAAAGCCCCATTTGATGGTAATTTCACAGCTCTGGATAAGACTTTGGTTATATGACCCAGTGTGATTATTGAAGTGCAAAATGCTCCGATTTAATTATATAAATAATTCACGAGTTCACTTACCCATATAATCTTTGAATGATGAAGGGTAAACATATATGGCTTGCTGTCCACGAAGAAGGGGCCAGAGGATGAGGCTTGACTCGGGCTCTAATTTAACCCCCCTAAGGGACTACTTACTATATGGAGGAAGTTATAGGGCAGGAACACTTAGAAGATTGAGGATGGCGATGGGGAGGTGGCGGGATGCCGGAAAAGACTGACGCTAGAGTGAGGTAAGCGGCGGCTTATATACTCTGCAGCCTGCAGGTTGATTGGCAGATTAGATGAGAAAGCTCCTCCCGAACTTTAGTTTAAGAACTATATATACTGTAGTCTACAGGTGGTGCGCGCATAACATTAAATCACCTACTATAATAAGCACAGCTTTCAATGCTTATAAAATATGGTGTTTTCAACATATGAGTGGCTTCACACATTCACTTTTACAGTTTAACAATCACACTAGGACATATCACAATTTTAATTTGATTAACTGTCCATTTCAGTGTAAAAAAAGTGTCAGAGAACACATGCTTATAAGCGTGTGAGCATTTGAAGCAGCCATCTGTCAGTCAGACAGTAGGTGGGCACCAAATTGAGTCGGTGCTCGGTACCACTGGTACTGCAGAAATACTGTTATCGTTACATCTTTTTAATTTTAGTATCAACTTGGTACCGAAATACCGGTACGTTTGACATCACTTTGAATGCAAAATTGCTAATTTAAATGTGAAGTGTGTCATAGTGACACCAAATGATTATATTCAAACAGGATTCCTGAACACCATCTACCCACCTTCATCTACCATTAGTCAAACAGGTAGTCCCACCCCAAACTCACACCATTGGATGAGCAATGTTGCTATGTTGGGCTGGTCAAGATACTCAAAAAAACAGAGCAATGTTTTGTTTGCCAGAACGTTTTCACTTTTTAGGGAAATCAGTCTAAGAATGGCTTACTTATAGTTTAGGTATAGTAGGTATTTAATTATTTTATTTTTAAGAAAAATATTATACACTTCTTTTATACATCTTAACTTACATTTTTACAGAATTTAATCAAAATTCACTAAAATTCTATAGATTTCGGAAATGACACTGTATATTGATCACTTCTGTTAATCTGCCAATTGGGCTCTGTTATCAGGCACCCGATTATTTCAACATGGCTATATATTGTCACAAAAGTAAGTGAAGTAAGTATAGCCTGTCTGATTCTCTGATTTGATATCCTGTCTGATTATCGCTAACTATTACATAACAAATTATGAAATGACTTGCATTCTTTAGTGCAACAGCATAACTTTGGTTAGCTAAGAATAACGACATAGGTTCAGATCCCGCTAGATGGATTGTATCTGGGCTATTAACAGCTTTATGTTTTGTGACAGTTGTCTCTGTGGTTCGCCCTTTTGGGTCACGCTAGATAATGAATGTAAACACAACACTTCCCGATGCGGCCTTAACAAACTCTCTCTGCTTTTAGCCCCCTTCCTGATCTGATGGGATCCCGTCTTACCACTACAACTTCGCAATAACAAATACAGTTAGTATTTGAAGAGAGGAGCCAGCTGCTTTCCTATCAGGAGGTGCTGAGAGATGTGGCTTTCCTCTAGTCCTTAATGAAAGAGCTGGAGAGAGATGCAAAGAGAGGGCAAGAGAGGAACAGAAAGACATACAGAGAGAGAGAGAGGAATCCAGAAAAAAAGGCTGAATCTAAAATTAAGCTGACTGATTATTAATTTCTTCACTCATTAGAGGGAGTTCGGATCAAGGAGAGCACAGCCAGGCCTGGCAAAACTCCATGGCAGGCACCGGACACTGGGGTCAAAAAAGGTTTATTAACATGAGGGCAAATGTTCATGGGAAGGACAAAAGGACAGATATAAATGTACTAGATATGAAGCCCATATTTAAACTGAGAACAGATGGATCACAGTTTATGGAAGCACAATGAGACAAACAGTTGAAAATGTATAATTTAAATTAATTAAACTACAGCCAAGCTACTCTTTTATAAAAGTAATATTTATATAGCCAGTGGGTTGAAAAGAAACAACACATGATCCAAAAATATATTTTTGGGGTTTTATTCTGATGGCGGTTAAAAAAAAAAAAAAAAAAAAAAAAAAACGTCGATGGGGCCGTAAAAAACAAAAACAAAAAAATGGAAATGAAATACAAAAATGAAATATGGCTCAACGAAATACAGTAGAGGCTAATGTCAAAAGAAATTCACAGTATTTTATGCATTTAACACATGCTTAAATCAACAGAATTCTCATTACACATATTCATTTAATTGGAAAACACTCTGGGCTATAAACCATTAAAGTGAGATATGATTAATACTAAATTTACATACCCAGTCCTTGCATGTGCACCAAAAAGTGGTCAAACTCCACACATGCAATCCATATGTATCCTTCAAAAATGATCCATAGCAAACACTCAATTTTAACATATGACTCTTGTGAACACATATTTAATGCAATTTATCAGCATTTTGTGAAAAATGTGATATTTACCCATAGACTTATCAACTGATGTACAAAACCGGGAGCTCTCTTGCCCAACGTATGTTTTCACATCTCTAACACGAGAGAGTGCTGGAAAGCAGGTATCGCAAAATTCCAGTGTTGCAAAACTCAGGTTTGATTTTTTTTATTGTACCAGAAAGTCCCATTGAGATCAAAACTCTCTTTTACAAGAAAGACCTAGCCAAGGTAGCAGCCATACAAACTCACAACATATTAAAATGTAACATATAAACACGAACAGCTATTTAAACACAGTGGTCACTCATGAAAAACAATCATATGCCTCCTTCACCATATTCTTTATGTTGCTCTTAAATTCATCAATGGATATACAGTAAATAAGTTTAATTTGAGATATTTCTGTAGATTATTCCATGTCCAAAGAGCATAGTAGGAAAATGCCGTTTTCCCCAGATCTGTCACAACCCGTGGTACATTAAAAAGCAACCACTTGGAAGAGCGCAGTTGGTAACTACCAAATCTGAGACAGAGAAGGGTACAGAGGTAGGCTGGAAGTTTACCTAATATATCTTTATAGATAAAAATATACCAATGCAGTTGTCTGCGAGTGGTCAATGATGTCCGACCCACTAAATCATAAAGAATACAATGGTGAGTAAGAAACTTTGCATTTGTAATGAAACGTAGAGATGCATGGTACACTGAATCAAGGCTCCGTAAAATCGAGGAGGCTGCATGCATATACAATATATCACTGTAATCAATCACAGGCAGAAACGTAGCTTCCACAAGTTTTTTCTTGGCATTAAAAGTAAAGCAAGATTTATTTATAAAATAAAAGTCAATCTTTACTATGAGTTTCCTAACTAGATTAGCAATATGTACATTAAATAAAAGCTTGTCGTCTATCCATATACCCAAATATTTGTACGAGCACATCCTTTCAATGGATTTACCATTGGACGTGAGAGTGCTAACATCATCAAGCAGCTGTAAATGAGCTTTTGAGAAGACCATAAACTTTGTTTTCTAACCATTCAAAACCAATTCTAAACTCAGCAGAGCATTTTGTAATGATTGAAATGCAGTCTGAAGCTCTTGCACTCTCTGTACTATGGAGGGAGCATATGTAAAAATGACAGTGTCATCTGTATACACGTGTAATTTTGCTTGAATGTCGTTACCCAATTCATTTATAAAAATGGAAAACAAAATAGGTCCCAAAATGGAACACAGAAGGACACCTTTAGTTATCTCAAGAAAAACAGATTTATGGCCCTCTGCATAGACACACTGAGTTCGATCTACAAAATAATTTCTGAACCATTTAATATACTTAGGACCAAGACCAGCATTCCTAAGTTTGTTCATTACAATTCCTGGTCCACTGAATCAAACACCTTAGATAGATCCACAAATAAGGCAGTGCAATGCTGTTTTCTGTCAAAGGCACCAATGAGATCATTTGTCACAACCATTGCAGCAGTAATGGTACTGTGACCAGTTCTAGAGCCAGATTGAAAATCACTTAAAATATTATTATCATGTAAAAACTGTTTTAATTGCAAATTTATCTGTGATTCAAAGATCTTAGCCAGGACTGAAAGTTTGGAAATCGGACAGTAGTTGTTCAACTCTGAGTGGTCTCCACCTTTAAGGAAGGGGCTTTCCACATTTTAGGTATCGAATTTGTCAAAAGACTCAAATTAAAAATATAAATAATAGGCTCAGCAATAATATCTGCCACCACCTTTAAAAGATAAGGATCCAGATTGTCTGTACCTACAGACTTTTTGTGGTCAATGTCTTTCAGAGCTTTATAAACTTGAGCAACTGAAATGGGTTAAAATCAAACAAATCCCGATTTCCATCAATTTCCGTGGTGATAGAACAAGGGACTGAGGTATTTGCATTTGTGCTATCAAATACAGACCCAGCATGGATGAAGTTTTTGTTAAACTGACTGACCATAGGGGCCTTGTCCTTTATTTCCTCTGAACCAACCAGAACACATTCAGGCAGGCTTGAAGCAACATGTGTACCTGACAAAGTTTTAATTCATTTCCAGAATTTTGAGTGGTTATTTAGGTTCTCTGTAACTGACTTAAGATAAAACTCTGATTTGGAATTTCTGATCATTATGGTACACATGTTCCTTACGGTTCTAAACGTAGTCCAATCAGCAGAGGAATTTGTAAATCTAGCTTGGGCCCATGATTTATTTCTTAAACAAATTAGCTCTGAAAGACTGTCAGACCACCAGGGATTGTCCCTACCACTGATTCTAAACTTCTTAATGAGAACACGTTTTTTAGAGATAGACAAAAAGATTGAATGAAAATATTCCCATGCCATTTTAACATCCGGAATCAGAGTAACTATACTAAGATTACTGTAGCACAAATTGTGCAGAAAAGCCTGCTCTTCAAAACTTTTAAAATATCTTTTAAATATGAAACGGGGTTTTACCTTGGGAAATGTTGTATTCCTAACACAAGCAACTGCACAATGATCGCTAACGTCATTGCAAAATATGCCAATTGAAGTGTATTTATAAGATGTATTCATTATAATTAAATCAAGCAAGGTAGATTTATTTTGTACTTCGGGATTTGGCCTTAATGATGCATTAAAGAGGCCCTATTATGCTTTTTGGGATTTTACCTTTCCTTTAGTGTGTAACATAGCTCTTGTGCATGTAAACGTTATGCAAAGTTACAAAGCACAATGTCCATGCAAAAGGGAGTTATTCTCTCCCACAGACAACACTGCTCAAGAACTATAAGAAACGGCTGGATTGTAGTCCAGCCATTTCTTCCGTAAAGTATCTACATCACTATATAACTCATTTGCATAATGCCCACCAAAGGGCTATATTGGCCCGCCCTCAAACAAACGTAGTTTTAGCCGAGGCCAGGATGAGTTGGGTTAGTGTTGTCGCCATGTCGAGAAGACGCTGTTTTCTTCACTGCGAAAGCAAAACCTCTTTATTTGGACTTCTAAAGGCAGACGAACTGAAGTATCAGTGGTTAAAATAAATTTTACCACTATTCCTCAGCAGTACAACCACAACCAATGCCGGATTTTCAAGTCGGTTAACCCTGAAAGATGGTGCAGTTCCCACTTTGTTGGGACAATCTGGATTGTGAATAAAAATAATAAACGTGAATCAAAAAATAATAAGCACAAATAAAAAAATAATAAGTGCAAAAATAAATAAAAAGCATAGATCAAAATAATGAGCACAGATCAAAATAATTCACACTGATAAAAAATAACAAGCATGAATCAAAAATATATAAACACATTTAAAATATGCTGCTGCTGCTGCTGCAAAAAAAAAAAAAAAAAAAAAAAAACAACAATGGAAAAATTTAAGCAAAGTCATCAGAATTGCAAACAAAATCATGTTTTCCTTGGTTATATTACTGTTTTTTGTGCTCTCTGACAATTTTGCTCATACTTTCATTTTTTTGTACGCTTGTGCCATGTTTTTCTTTGCTTTTGTTTCCAAGTTCTGCGCTTGGCTTTCCAAAACTTGCGAGAAGAGTTTCATGTAAATCAGGGGCCGTTTTGCATCCCTATTGGTCCACTAGTTCTTGATCGACAGCTCCTCCTCTAGCCAATCATTCGAAGAGGGGAAGTGATGTCACTCCAATGCAACTCCGACAGCTGCTGCTCAATATTGTATTATTTGTGGTTGATAGATACGCTGCTTGAGTCTGTTTTGAGTATTTTCTGCCAGCTCTAGGAAACAATGTGTTGTCCGAGTAGGCCATTATCATAGTCCGTTAAGCACATGTATCGAGTTAGCTGAATTTAGTTAGCAGAGTTTTAGTTTAGGCATTATTTAAGACTTCCTTTTTTGTAGGTTATTGGCTGCATATCTAAAAAAAAAAAACAAGGCTGGGTTGGTATGGATGTTTGATGCATGTTTTTACTAGCTGTACCAATGTAGTCGCGGGTTTAGAACCCAATTTTATCCTCTTTTCCATGTTGCAGAATGTGCCGTTATGTACTGATCCTACGTTGGCACCATTGGCACGGCTACATGTAGTTTCTTTTTCCACGATAGTGCAGCGAAATCAGAAACAAGTGACCAAGTGTCCCCACGTCAATAAATAATGCAGTAAAGTTGGCTTGACGTTGGACGTTCTTTATTCACAAATTTAGGGGCCGTCTCTAAAGATATAGGCAACATTGGAGCATACATATCCAAAACATTTCCATAACATAGAGTATACAACTTCAGTAACATTTAAAGCCTTTTAGATTTTTGATATAATAATAAAAGAATTATATGTAAGCATTTCTATATTCATCAGTATTGTAATAGGCCTTGGTGTTGGGATCTGGATTTTATTTAATGGAAAAGCAGATCAAGTTGGGTTCTGAACTCGCGACTACATTGGTACATCTAGTAAAAACATGCATCAAACATCCATACCAACCCAACCCAGCCTTGTTTTTTTTTTAAAAAATTTTTATATGCAGCCAATTACCAACAAACAAGGAAGTCTTAAATAATGCCTAAACTAAAACTCTGCTAACTAAATTCAGCTAACTCGATACATGTGCTTACGGACTATGATAATGACCTACTCGGACAACACATTGTTTCCTAGAGCTGGCAGAAAATACTCAAAACAGACAAAAGCAGCATATCTATCAACCACAAATAATGTAATATTGAGCAGTAGTCGTCGGAGTTGTACTGGAGTGACGTCACCTCCCCTCTTTGAATGATTGGCTAGAGGAGGAGCTGTCGATCAAGAACTAGTGGGCCAATAAGGACGTAAAACGACCCCTGATTTACATGAAAATCTACTCACAAGTTTTGGAAAACCAAGCGCAGAACTTGGAAACAAAAGCAAAGAAAAATGCAGCATAAGCATACAAAAAAATGAAAATATGAGCAAAATTGTCAGAGAGCACAAAAAAACAGTAATATAACCAAGGAAAACATGATTTTATTTGCAATTCTGATGACTTTAATTTTTAATTTTAATTTTTTCATCAAATTTTAAATGTGTTTATTTTTTATTCATGCTTGTTATTTTTTGATAACTTGGTCACTTACTGGAAGTAAGCCTCTGTTCTCCATTCATATCTCAGGGGGAAAAAGTTTGGCTATACCCATTCCAGCAAAAGATGACTAATTCAGATACACTATGTGTCTTTTACTTGAAGATTTGTTAGGTTCACAATAATCAACAGTGTAGTTGTAAGAAAGCTACAAAATTAAAACTTACCACTGTGAAACATCCTGCTCAAGTCGTGCTTGCGTTCATTATTTCAATCATTATCGGGCTCGAACTAGTACGGCAAAAACTGACACCACTGTTACCATAGTTACAGTGTTTACAGCTGCTCAGGAAGACTCGGGAGCTGAAACTCGGTTATGGTAAGGGGCGTTACATTTCCGACACACGCTCTACTGACCTATCACAACAGACTAGGCCAGCTGACCAATCAGAGCAGACTGGACTATTCAGAAAGGGGGGCTTTAAAGAGACAGGAGGTAAATCAGAGCGTTTCGGCCAGAGTATGAAGAGTGGGGAAAAGAAATGTACAGTATGAGAAAAAGAATGTGTTTTTGAACATTAAAGCATGTAAACCTATTCTAGTAGATCCCCAGAATAAAATTATGAACCTGCAAATTAGCATAATATGGGCTCTTTAATAAGTTGCACAAGGTTTAAGGAGTCACACAGTTTTTTAATACAATCTGAGGTCCCTGAAAGACAATCCCAATTTAAATCACACATAAGGATGAATTCAGAGTCATTTAATTTATGTATAATATCTGAAATAGATTTAAGAGCATCCTCTGAAGCAGATGGGGGTCTATAACAGCCAACCACAGTGATATGATAATCTTTTGATACACCAACTTTGAGCGCTAATAATCTTGGATTTGACATACATGGCAACCCTTCCTCTTTTAACAACCCGATAAGTTCTATAGACTTTGTAACCATTAATAAAAACGAATTCATCAGTTACCGATTTCTTAAGCCATGTTTCGGATAAAACCATTATGTCAGCGTTTGTCGTATTTGCCCAAATCTTAATCATATCCATTTTAGGAACAAGACTTCTAACATTTAAATGTATAAAACCAAGTCCTGTTCGACTTTTAAAATCTGAGGGAGTAGGTAAACATTGCACAGAGGTAGGAGGCCCATGATTGGGCTGAACATTTCCAGACAGCATCAATAAAAGCGTAACCAATAAAATCGCAATTTTGATTCGACAGAAAATGGTTTATCAGTAATGCAGTCACCTACAAACTGTGAGATGAAGTCCTCTGAGATGATAAAATAGTACTTTAACAGCATTAGAGTCTAAAGATACAGGATCTCGTTGACATGCACTTGAAAATGGTAAATTTTCAATTGATGTCGTAGACTGATTGACTGGTGATATGACTCAATAACTTTCATTGAAGAAATTAAGAATTGTCCGTAATGTAACATGGTGAATTCACTCTCGCTGTTATGCTCATTTAGTTAATTTAATCCAGGGTTGCATTGAATAAGCATCAAAAATATAAAAAAGTACATGATGTCAGCTTAAATTACTTAAATTACACGAGCAGTCAGAACAAACCAGTTCACTAAAATGAATCAGAACACTATGATCCACTATGATAGACGACCATTTAGGGAAGCACGTTTGATTATTAAATCAGCTCACTTGTCTATAAAGCTGTGTGCGCAAACAATATGACATAAAAGTATCGCTTTGTCATGCAACACTACAACTTGTTGGAAAAAATGACTTGTTATTGGAAGGGGGTAAGGGTCTATAGCTTGGCTGAAAAGTTATTCATGTTTTGAAAACAGAAAAACTGTCATGCTACTGAAAATCGTAGACGTTTTTGTTGCTACAAAAATACATCCCACAAATCTCACAATTTCCAAGAATTCTTGGTTGTCAAGGTGTGTGTAATTCTTGCACAAAGAAACTGCAATTTGCTGAAAATTACCTTTCCTCTTTAAATTAAGGTGAAAGAATCTGCAATAGGCTGAGGGTTTCAAAAGTGTTCCTGGAACCTTTCAGATAATGACGCTCAGCAGGTTTGGGAGGGTTAATTTTTAAATGTATTCCACTACAGATTACAGAATACATGCTATAAAATGTCATTCATAACGTGTTCCATTAGATTACTCAAGATCAGTAACATATTCTAAATACTTTGGATTACTTCTTCAGCACTGGTAGATTTTTTTCACTTGTTTTGACTATAAAATCTCTGCCAGTACTGTAAGACAAAATACACATGTTAAAAATGCATTCTCTGAAAACCTAAATATCTTATGCAGTGTTGTTTCTAAAACAAGATAAATCGAATTGATCTTGTTTTAAGTATTTCTTTTATATTTTTACTGGAAAACAATACAAAAATGATCAAGAACACGATTTTTGCCCTAATATCGAACGTCTTACTAGAAAAAAAGAAATTATGATCTAACGTGAATTTTCTTGATAAAAAAAAATGATCGTACCTGGTAATATATGCATGTAAAATGGCTAGAAATAGCATTTTAGCTTAGCGTAAAGCTGACAATTTACACAAGGTTTATTTCTATTTCTTCTGCTCCAGACTTACTTCAATCTTACTTCTCTGTCTGCTCGTATGAATGTAACACATAATAAGAAAGTGTTTCACTGCTGTTCAAATGCACTTTGGATCACATCATTTATATGTATAAATGTTTTCCATCTGAAAGGACTAAATATTAAATGAAACAAATGGCAATAAAATGCAAAGTAATCTCTTCAGTAATCAAAATACTTTTTGAATGTAATTGTATTCTAATTAACAATGATTTAAATTGTAACTGTAGTGGAATACAGTTACTTATATTTTGTATTTTAAATACGTAATCCCGTTACATGTATTCCGTTACTCCCCAACCCTGATGCTCAGCAGCAAGTGCTCAGTCAAGAACAGCTCTTAGAACCCAACCCATCTTTTCATGAAAAATCTTAAAAGTACTCACACAAAGTTTACATACACATGCCTAGCAGGTTGTTTTACCCCAGCAATTATATACCACTTTATGAGGGAAAGACAAAGACACAAACAACAGTAGCTGTCAATAAAGATAGATAACGTAGATGTGAGCTGCCGTGAGAAAGAGAAATGATGCATCCGCAGGCTTAATGTGTTTAAAATTTAGAGAAAGGAGACCACCTGACCTATCCAGGTCAGGACCACACTGTACCAAGGCTCATATCATGTTAATCCCTTTGAATATCCCTGGAGGGTATTATAAGAGGGAAGGTCAAGTCCTGTGGTTAACTGCTGTTTTTAGACTGATGCATGGTGAGATTTGACACTTTTTACCTGTTGGTTTCCAATCAATTTTGCCTCCATTTCTTTTAACAATGATAACAATACTAAATAAATCACTACCTAATTGGTCAGTAACAGCCACAAAACACATTGTAACATATTAAAATCAATATATTGAGTCTCATACACATTTAAAGAAACAGATCACCCAAAATTGACAATTCTGCCACCATTTACTCACTCTGATGTAATTTGTATAATTACTGTGTATGTGTATACATCTGTATATGATTTATCATAATTTACAGTCTAAAATAACAAATCTATATACCTTTGTGACAAACTTTTTGGATAAGTTGTTAAGATGATTTTAATAGGAATAATTATTAATAATGACTGATCACATATACATAATTACAGTTGTCCCTGTATTGAAAGGGGCTAGGGTTACTTGTAATCAAGGCATGTATTTTAGTTTGTTAAAATAAGGCAGAATTGATTTGGTTGAGTCACAAACAATAAAGCCTAAATGTCTTCTCTTTTTGTTTTTAAGTTTGTAAATTATGATTAATCATACAAAGAAGCACAGAGAGCATTCTATTCTGAAATTATGAAACACCATGCAGATCTGGTTTTGCACCTGCAATGTATTTTCTGAGATGCTTACCATTAAACTACAAACAAAGGACTTTAACAGTTGTATGTTACGGAACAAATAACAAAAGTGAGCAGGAATTGGTCTAAATGATAAAACAAAACTATCAGGTCAACATGTCAGAATTATATTTAGTGACAGTTCATTGGAAATTTTGGAAAATACGATTACAATCCTGATGTTAGCCAGACATATTCTCCCTCAACCAGTCTTCCCTGTCCTACAGTGACAGTTTAGTGAAAAAAAACAAACAAGCAAAAAAAACATTCATTTCATGACGACAAATGTAATTACAGACTTACAGCATTCTGGTCTTGCTTGGTCTTCATTAGCCAAAATTACAAAAGAGTTGATAAAGGTGTCATCACGAGAGATTATTATTTTGAATATTTCCTTTAAACCTGGCTGCTTTAGTAGTGGTGCTGTGGTTGGGTAGCCTCACTAAACTTTGTTTCTGCCAAGATGCACCTGGCTGTCCAAACAGCAGAGGCTTTTAACATGAGAACATTGGGCAACTGAGAGGGAACTAATTCAATTGGTCTTCAACCTTTTCTGTGTGATGAATAAGCAGGTAGCTAGGCAGGATACAAACTCATGGTGTCCATTTAAGGGCATAACAGATCATACACCATTCCTCAACATTCTGTCCACTGATTTTGCCTTCTGACTGTCCAATGAGTTCTCATTAGTATTCATACTCAAGGTGTAGTTCTAGCACACATACATACATTTTGAACAGACACTCATACTGATACGTACAGTACAATATATACTGTACTTAGAAAGCTTTCTACATACAGTATGTACATTTTTAGATATACACAAATGTTTACAAATGCTCTGTTTAGTTTCAAAGAATATTGAATTCATGGACTTCATAGATAAATCAAATTTGAGACATCGACAGTGTTTCAATTATATTTCATAGCAAAGGTTCCAGAAATACTAGTTCAGACCAGTTTTTAGAAAGAGGATAGAGGATTTGTAAAGATTTGTAAGTATCTGAGGTTGTATATATTTAAACTGTTTGCATTTTTTAAACTTTTACTTCACATCTATCCAAGCATAAAAAAATGTACATGGGCATTTTATGCATGAATACTTCAGAATACTAATGAAGTCACAAAGGACTGTCTTGTTCTGCATCAGACATTTTCAAACTCAAAGTGAAGATATCGGTTGTCCTAGATTCAAAGCTAGATTGAAAACTCATCAATTCCTTTCTGATTAAATATTCTGTATTTAAAGCTGTCTAATTTCTGCACCATTACCATGTTGGACTAGTTGGGATGCTCATACAGACAAAGCCAGCTTGATCTCATGAAAATTACGTGACTATAACGTCATTTTTCAAAATAAAATTACGTGGTTTATTACATGTATCACGACAGTTCTAGGGTGAAATTTAAAAGCCTAATCCTCCTTCTTCTTATCGTCGCAGTGCTAGGCCGGACCAAAAAGAGCCTGTCTCGTTTTGACTGGGGCTTCCGCAATGCGCCTTTTCTCGCTGTCGGGCAGACCAGAGAGATTTAGCCTCATTACGCGTTCATCCGTGACGGATAACGCCATTTAGCGACAGGAGACTTGGGTGGCCTGACATGCATTATGCAGGACAAGGTCATTGACGGTCACAATTTCCTTCCACAGCATGGGCGAAGGAGTGCCTTTCTCCAAGTGTTTTCCCATGTCCTCCATGGTAGGCTGAAAGAAGGGAGGAAACGTTCAGAGCTCGGATGGCGAGAGCGGAAGCTCTGTGCGAGCCCTGAAAAATGGAGGGAGAAAAGTGGTCCATCTTGTTAGGGAGAGTGGGGTTTTGGGGAGCGAGCAAGCCTCCCTGTGAGGGGTTGAGATATCTGGTAATCGAAGGTTAGATAGCAGGAAGGTCACCCATACCATGCACAGCCATATCTTTAACCTCAAGGCTTTAACCATGCTTCAGGTCGAGCGGGTCTTCCCGGTTGAACTTCATGTGCTTTGCACACGCAGGGAGGATGGGCAAGAGCCATTTCCACGGGCCGGGCGGCGGCCCCAACAGTTTCCTGTCATAGACACCCCTCTCCTGATCAGTGGCGTTTTGGAGTTCCAGCCATTCAATGCTGAGTCGAGCGGCCGCTCGCTCACACACTTCGAGGAGAATCACGTGCGGTAACTGCCGAACTGCTGACTGGTGGATCCTGGGCAGACAGGCTGGCCTCCTTCTCATCCAAGCCCTCAAGTACGGCATCTTCATCTTCCCCAGAGCTGGGCAGATCATATTAGAATGAGGAAACACCGGGAAGAGTAGTAGCTGTGAGTTAAATTTACATACAGGTTCTTTTATGCCCTCAGGTAAGGGCGGGTCCTTACAGCGGCATTGGACACGTGCGTCTGTCTGTCAAGCCAGACTTTGTGCAATTGGATGCTTCTGCAGAGGTCAGCCTAATTCAGGCTGCACAAATACATATATATGATTGGACAAACAGATAGTCCCGCCAGAGCAATACTTTGATATCACCACAGTGTCACAGTGTTTATACTTTTTTAGAGGGAATCATCCTACAAATTGCTTAAAGTTGTCTCTGCATTTTAAGCTGGAATAGATTAAAGTATTTTTAACATTGAACAAATTACACACTTCACCTTTAATTGTGTTAAAATTCTGAGTTGTGTCAAATCGAATCCCTGCTCATTAAATTGAGCCATGCTTAACCCAATGTGACTCTGTAACCACTGAGCATTGGTCCTTTTATTTGTTCTGACCGATCACAAATAGGTAAAAGTTCTGAGAGGGGCAATGTGCTTTACAAGGAATGGCCCATTATATCAGTACACTGTGTCTTAGCAGGCTGACCATGGCAGATGAGTTGAATAAAAACTGCCTGTCTCCCATGGTATTGATTCAGGACATGTATTTAATCCTTTCCTAACAGGGTTTTATGCTTCGGTGGAGAGGTGGCCATGTGTCTCTAGAGAGACCAGGGCAGGCATCCTGGTAAGCGAATTAATGACTTCAATAAAAGAGCCACATTTTCCACTCAAATCCCCAGTCAAGAGTTTTATTGGTGAGGTTTAATTTGGCTTAAACTGGCCTGCTCCTTTGGGCAAGGTCACAATTGCTAATCACCTTTGCTCCAAACCGCAATTAGAATAGGTATCAGGACAATATGTTTTCTGAAAACAGAAATAGTGGGTAGAAGTGTGGTTGTCTTGTAGAAGGGAGGGATACTAACATTATTTTGTCTCTAGTTCACTCTGCAGGCTTCATGCTCTTTTATATAAAGCACAGAGGAAACCCTTCCACGTCTCATTTGGTGCATCTGGTCCACTTCTGCTATTGTTCTGTTTCATCAACAATATTGTTTACAGGCTGTAACTTGGCAGCAATTTTACGTTCAAGAGGAAATTACGGGCACCTGTTTAGCAAAAACCAGTGATTTTTAAAAGGAAACTCTAGATGCAGAGTCATGCTGAGAAAATGCTTAAGAAAATACAAAGTAGACAGGGTAAAGAGTTGAAAACCACAATGAAAGAGAGACGAATGTCAAGAGTTATTAATATAGATGAGAAAATATTCTTTAATTCTTATATGCTGTTACCATTGAAGTACAGCTGTTACTGGGTCAAATGTATCACACTGTACATGACAAATCACAGCTCAATAGTTAAAATTTTCTGTTTGTGATTGAGTGTTTGTGTGAAAAACATGGTGACAGTGAAATTATTTTACATAGTCATTTTCAGATAACATCTGTGGAGTATGTCATGAAGTTCCAGGCTGTAAAATTGACATTAAATGAAGTTCCAAATGTACTGTAAGTTCGGGAGGAGCTTGTTTATCTTGGCCTGCCAATCACATCCCAAGGATATATAAGTGGCTGCTTTCACCTCCCCATCTCCACCTTTATATTTTATAATTCCTATACCAATTATTTCAAAATTGTCTTTCTATTTCTTGCTTTAGTCAGAGCCCAGTCTAATGCTCAAGCACCTCCATTATGGACAGCAAATAAGTTTACCTTAATGTGCTCCTGGACTGTATGACCCAGTGAACTCATGAAGTTATGGTAAATCTGTGTTAAAGTCTAAAATGGGTCAAAATGACCCAAAACAGCATGGAAGGGTTTTAAAGGATGCAACATTCCTTATAAAAGTTTACTCTAATGAATCCCATAATAACTGCAATTACTGTCATTATGACCTCAAGCACAGAGGTTCATTTTTGTGTACTTCAGAGGTTAAGGGGTTGCATTTTATCTGTGAATGATTGTGTTTGCTTTTATGTGTGTGTGCTGCATAGTGAAATAGAGTGTTTGTCTGCTTAAGAAACAGAGAAATCAGGAAATCGGTTGGGGGTCATTTTGCTCCCTTGTGCAACATATAATGTACACACTGAGTTCAAAATATTTACAGAGTTTCAAATATGTTGAAGTGTTTTGTACACAATTAATTAATTATACAGACCACCCATTTACAAGTACAGTAAGCCATTCGTAGGTTGATTTCCTCAAAAAATGCAAACTCTGTGGCACCATAAAAATACTGCTCTGTATGTTTTAGCATCTTAACCAGCCCGACAAAGCAACATTGGCTCAACTAATGGCTTGAGTTTGGGCAGGACTATCTGTTTGTCAACAAATGGAGGACGGGGGAACTGATTAGGAAACCTGTTTGAAAACTCATGATTTTTGAAATTTTATTTGGTGGCACTAGTGGTGCAGAACATTCCAAATTCACTGTGTAACAGGTACAGAAATGCTTCTTACTTTTATTTCTTTGAATGCCCTTCAGTTGGGAAAAATAATAAAAATGACTCGGTAGCATTGCTGAATAACTTGTAATAAAAGTCCAACAAGCCTCAAGGGACTAACAAAGGTCCTTCACAAGTCATTGTTGATAACAATGATAATAATGAACATTAACCTGAAAAAATTTAACAGGAACTGCACCTAAAACAAAAAAGCTCTAAACGACTTTTGAGGCAACCCTGCACCAAAGAGTACATACAGTATGGACAACAGCGTCCTTGTTTCCAAATTTTAAACAATACCTACAGTATTTAAAGATTTTTGTCTCCTAAGGGTTATCTCCTATCTCCTATCGTGCTATGGATGAAAGCCTAATATAAAACTATTGTATACTATTTGTCATACATAAATGACAAAAGGGAGGCTTTAAAATGTTTTGTTCTGAGTGAGCTAAACTGCTGACAATGACCTAATCCATCTCCTTATTTCATTCTTGTATGACAATACTGTCACAATTGATGCTTCACTAAAAGCTTCTGCTTTTGTCCATGAAACCACAAGAGGCTACAGCTTATTGACAACACAGGACGTGTTCAGTTACACCACTGAGTGTGGAGACAGGCAAACAACAACACACTTTGTCAGAGACCTGCTGGATTGTTGGTATTTTCACTTTTTACATAACCCATTTGATATGGTGGGAATGTTTATACAGGGTTCTACTGATCCAGCCATTCCAAACTTCAGCTGTGTTAATCATGATCCACAGGGAGGCTTGCATTCTGAGAAGTGAGATGGGTATGCAAGATAAGCATATGTCTGATGGTGTAATTAGATATAGCTTGATATATGGCATATTAATTGAGTGCAAATGTTAGCTCAGTCAGGCTACGAGAGACAAGCTCAGCATTAGCTGACACCCAGCTGACCTACTTCCTCCAATCACAGTAGTCTATCTATCAAGGACGGCCTATATATATATTCAACACAGCATTCTTGCCAGCCTAGCCAAGCACCTGACAAAAAACCAAGCTAGCAACACAGCTCGACACGGCATGCTCCCATTACATTTAACATATTTAGCTTGTCTTACCTTACTCTTTCAAGATGGAAAGCCCATGGAGCCTTCGATCTTCAAGGATTTCCTCGAGAACACACAATTCTTAATTCAGAGAAGTGGAATATATCCCCCACCCAGGTGCAGCTCTGTTGGCAGCTAGACACGCACCGTACAGCCTCGACATCCAGGCCGCTTGCAAACCCAACCATGATCAGCCATTCCTGTTTTTATGGAACTCAGGACTGCGATCGTCATTCATCCACCACCGATTCTTCACTTCCATGGGCCGCAGTGGATGGTAGCCGCAGCCAAAGGTAGCACATCCCCAGCAAACACTCATTCTCCATCTCAGGAAAGACCTAGCTGCAATTTTCCATGTAACCTCAGCTTCATGAGGATATTGCTAGCGATCTAACTGTTATATCATACTTGCAGTATTGCGAGATGAATCACCAAGTTTGCATGCCCCTCACACGCATGTTTCATGGGAAGTTCACCAGTCAACGTCAAAGACCTCTCTAAGCTGTATTCTAGCACACAATCGCTATATTGCATCTTTTGGTCATGAGTTTCGTCATTGTTGATGAATTAAGGTCTAGCAAGAGTCGATAAGGATACATTTCCCGGAGCCCCTTTTTCCTTAAATGCAACCGTCGATAACTCATCTTATCAGCAGCAGAGGTGCGTGGTGAGGCAACAATGGTATATACTGTTGCATCTATATTATGCTATCCACCTTATTTTCAGCTAACCAGGGTGCTGCCATTATCAACTTTGAATGTGGACCTCTCTGAGATTAGCATTCCAGCTTTAGCAATAAAATACATTCATCACACTGCTTTATAGTACAAGCTGGCAATAAATATCAACGTATTATTTCCGACTGCATAAACTCTGAGCACATATAGTTACCGTTATAGCTTTTGCCTTCGTTCTTCAAAGTTGCTGGCAGGATGCATGAAATAAGGTGCAGATCCCAGTCCGGGGCACCGTCTGACACCCCCAACTTACTCAAATAACAAAAAATAAAAGCAGCCAGTAAATCCTCTTCAATTTTCTTACACCAACTGCATTTTTGTTCACCTAGGACAGAGAAAAGAAACTTTTCTCTCCGTCTTGTCAGAGAGCATTCTCTCTCCTAGCAATGCATAGTAACAGTTACGCAGATATCACATTCAACATGGCTTATGATTATCACTTGGAAATAATTATAAGGCATCATCGGAATTATGCAGGTACACATGAACAAGTCACTGGAGACAGAAAGACTGCATTGTCACGATATCTGTAAAGAAGCAGATTTATTTCAGTCCATACAATACATAGCATCAATGAACGATTCACTAATACTTTACTTTTATGCTGACCTTAGGAAATATTCTGGCATCGGCACATAATTCTGCTGTGAATTCTGGGTTTGTGTGATAGTTATAAGCCATATCACTATATTCTGGTATTATAACTGCTAAGTATTACACTGCAGTCAATGCTAGAGGAACTCGTCATATTCGCCGGATGCAGCCACTGCTTATTCCACGTCGCAAATAAGGTGTATAAAGCCACAGTATATATAGTAAGTTAGTCCACTGTCAGATATCTTTGGAATGCTCGGGAGGTTATTTCCAGTCATGCAGTACAGCTCCTCTCTACTTGAATAGAGAAAGCCCAAATATCAAATACAGTTTCTAAAAACTACGATTAAAGAATATAATTCAAATCAGCTATTAAATCTGTCAATAACGGTATCATAAATTGTGATTCTTTATCTATATTACGCAAGCAATTTTCCCGGCAGGTATCCAACTTTTTCCTACGTCCTGTGATGCTTAGCGAGAAACATGGGCATTACTTCCGTTGTCAAGTAAACAGCTGTTGTTGTGGTGTACGTCCATTCATTCTTTTGTTGCAGTGTTGGAATTTTGAGGAGAGCGTGTGTGATTTCATGAGGACATACATTGTGTCAGTTCAAATCAGACAGGCACACTGAGGAGGAGTTGTGAAGTTCTCATCCTGGGTATGTAATCACTTTTTCAAGTTTTATGATTGGTCAGTTATTTGCTTTAAATCCACACGTAGTTTAAACTCTGTTTGGCGGGTGATTGACTGATGAGAGGTGGAGCTTTGCTGCCATCCAGGACGAATCAGGACAGTGTTTTAAACCTCAAATGCGAAGTGGTTTTAACTACCTCTGTATGTGTTTTTTGTGACCCAATAACAAAACATTTTTGCACCCCGTTTACATATATATTTGGTGCTGACCATTTGCGATAGGATCATCAGAAATGCATCTTATTATCAGCTGTAAACAGGGTCAAATGACTGCAGCCAGAGCTAGGGAATGCCATAGAATGACTTCTGGCGGAAGTTCCAACCACTTTGTTTCTCCAGTAAGACCCCCAGGAAAAGGTGGATAGCTTATGCGTGTTCTAAAGATTGACAGGTGATGTCCATATCTAAAGGTGATTGGCTCTTTAATTGTAAGGCGGGACTTCCCTTCTACATCCGTTGACCATTGGGCACTCAGAGCTGCTCGGTTGAGCATTCCAATTAATCCCATTCATTTTAATAGAGTGACATATCTGCTAAATAATCTCTACGAAGCTAAATTATTTGGCGTGCATGACTCATGACAAGATATTACCATATCTTAAGGTAATTGGCTAACATGTAAGGAGGTACTCCTTTCACATACGTGGACCACCGGGTGCTAGAGCTCCTTTGTTGGGCTTTCCAATCCTCACTTTATTTTTGAAAGAAGTGGCCCATCTTAGCTAAATTGTCTCTGGCAAGCCTACCTTCGGATGCAGCAGCCATGTATATTCAATGTACAATCTAAGTGGCTGGATTTTCTAAAACAACTGCAATTGACCTTGTATTACCTACGACTTTGTCATTGTTGATTACAGTGAGCTTCCTTTAGAGGAGCCAAGCTTTAGCCTAAATAGCATAAGTGATGCTTCATTTACTGTCGCACATGCCAGCTGAGGAATTGTTACCCAAATCACTAGATGGATAATTTTCAAAATGTCTCTCAGAGATCAGGCATGATGTGCTTTATATTGTCGTTAGGCAATTTGGAGCTGCTCGACTTGATTTACAGTGTTTTTTGGGGGGGGGATATCTGCCCCCAATATTGGAACCATACTGCCAAAGTAAAATTATTGTATCTAACATACAATAAACTGTTTATTGCCAAAGTGGTCCTGGCTGAAATCAGCTGACCTACTTCCTCCAATCATAGTCCTGGCTGAAATCAGCTGACCTACTTCCTCCAATCATAGTAGTCTATCTATCAAGGATGGCCTATATATATATATATATTTAATTAATTAATAACCTTATTTATTTATCACACATTTGCACATATACAGTGAAATAAATTATTTTTTTTTTTTTTTCACATATCCCAGCTAAGCTGGGGTCAGAGTGCAGGGTCAGCCATGATACAGCACCCCTGGAACAGATAGGGTCAAGGGCCAACAGTGGCATCTTGGTGGTGCTGGGGCTTGAACCCCCAACCTTCTGATCAGTAACCCAGAGCCTTAACTGCTGAGCCACCACTGCCCCAGTATGTATACATATACATACACACACACACACACACACACACACACACACACACACACACACACACACACACACACACACACACACACACACACACACACACACACACACACACACACACACACACACACACACACACACACACACACACACACACACACACACACACACACACACACACACACACACACACACACACACACACACACACACACACACACACACACACACACACACACACACACACACACACACACACACACACACACACACACACACACACACATATATATATAACACAGCATTCTTGCCAGCCTAGCCAAGCACCTGACAACAAAACAAATCCTCCCCAGCTACCATGCATATGCATTAGTCTCCATTGTTAATGGTTTATAGCTTTAGCAAGCCTAGTTCTGTGCACTTTTCTGTTTGTTGCTTTATGTTCCAGGTGACAGCCGTCATGATCAGATCTTCTAAGCAGCCCAGATGCATCACCTTCCAAGATACCCCTCTTTAGATCAGGAGTCCTTTCCATGGATATTTTGCCAAATGTTATGCTTTCTTTGCTGATGGTTCCAGTATGGGGGGTTCTTGTAGAGCTTTCCCTCTACTTCCTTTAACTGCAGAAGAAGAAGCCCTACACATACAATAAATAGTTTATTGCCAAAGTGATCCTGGCTGAACTGCAGATGTCGGTATCAATTTGCTTGCCGAATCAAACCGCTCAGTACCGATACACTTAGCATGCTGTGCACATTATGCCACTTTCCACAAATAGGGTACAATATTAGGCAAGAAACCTATACAAAGTCTTTTTTTAAACCAATGGTTAGTGAAAGGAGGTGCTTAAACTTCAGAAAATGTTGATCATACTTAATATTATAAGAACAGTTTTATTGCCCATTCATTTTATATTATGTTTGAAATTTCTGAAACCCTATTACCACAGTTTGGGACATGTCTAAATTAAGTTTGAAACCCTGAAAGCCCTCACTCAGAAGGGGATAGCTAGTTTGATTTCTAGCCATTTACAGGTGCATCTCAATAAATTAGAATGTCGTGGAAAAGTTCATTTATTTCAGTAATTCAACTCAAATTGTGAAACTCGTGTATTAAATAAATTCAATGTACACAGACTGAAGTAGTTTAAGTCTTTGGTTCTTTTAATTGTGATGACTTTGGCTCACATTTAACAAAAACCCACCAATTCACTATCTCAAAAAATTAGAATATGGTGACATACCAATCAGCTAATCAACTCAAAACACCCCTGCAATGTTTCCTGAGCCTTCAAAATGGTCTCTCAGTTTGGTTCACTAGGCTACACAATCATGGGGAAGACTGCTGATCTGACAGTTGTCCAGAAGACAATCATTGACACTCTTCACAAGGAGGGTAAGCCACAAACATTCATTGCCAAAGAAGCTGGCTGTTCACAGAGTGCTGTATCCAAGCATGTTAACAGAAAGTTGAGTGGAAGGAAAAAGTGTGGAAGAAAAAGATGCACAACCAACGAGAGAACCGCAGCCTTATGATTGTCCAGCAAAATCGATTCAAGAATTTGGGTGAACTTCACAAGGAATGGACTGAGGCTGGGGTCAAGGCATCAAGAGCCACCACACACAGACATGTCAAGGAATTTGGCTACAGTTGTCGTATTCCTCTTGTTAAGCCACTCCTGAACCACAGACAACGTCAGAGGCGTCTTACCTGGGCTAAGGAGAAGAAGAACTGGACTGTTGCCCAGTGGTCCAAAGTCCTCTTTTCAGATGAGAGCAAGTTTTGTATTTCATTTGGAAACCAAGGTCCTAGAGTCTGGAGGAAGGGTGGAGAAGCTCATAGCCCAAGTTGCTTGAAGTCCAGTGTTAAGTTTCCACAGTCTGTGATGATTTGGGTTGCAATGTCATCTGCTGGTGTTGGTCCATTGTGTTGTTTGAAAACCAAAATCACTGCACCCGTTTACCAAGAAATTTTGGAGCACTTCATGCTTCCTTCTGCTGACCAGCTTTTTAAAGATGCTGATTTCATTTTCCAGCAGGATTTGGCACCTGCCCACACTGCCAAAAGCACCAAAAGTTGGTTAAATGACCATGGTGTTGGTGTGCTTGACTGGCCAGCACACTCACCAGACCTGAACCCCATAGAGAATCTATGGGGTATTGTCAAGAGGAAAATGAGAAACAAGAGACAAAAAATGCAGATGAGCTGAAGGCCACTGTCAAAGAAACCTGGGCTTCCATACCACCTCAGCAGTGCCACAAACTGATCACCTCCATGCCACGCCGAATTGAGGCAGTAATTAAAGCAAAAGGAGCCCCTACCAAGTATTGAGTACATATACAGTAAATGAACATACTTTCCAGAAGGCCAACAATTCACTAAAAATGTTTTTTTTATTGGTCTTATGATGTATTCTAATTTTTTGAGATAGTGAATTGGTGGGTTTTTGTTAAATGTGAGCCAAAATCATCACAATTAAAAGAACCAAAGACTTAAACTACCTCAGTCTGTGTGCATTGAATTTATTTAATACACGAGTTTCACAATTTGAGTTGAATTACTGAAATAAATGAACTTTTCCATGACATTCTAATTTATTGAGATGCACCTGTACATAAACGTACATTTCCAATAAATAAAGTAAAACATTTGTTTTACTCGTACAACTTTCTTCTGTGGATTACAAACAAATATATTTTGAAGGATATATGATGTCCATTGTCCATACAATGCAAGTCAGTGGGGTCCATAATCTGGCCAATCCTAGGGTACCGGAACTCTCGGAAACAACATGTCGACGTGTTATCACGTTGGAATTTGTGCCTTTAATGCTTTAAAAACAGTAATGGGATAGCAATTCCCTAATTTCCAAAACCCTACTTGTGGAAAGTGCCTTATATTGATGACAAAGGCAGCCCACGTTTTTCAATGAAACTACATTGCATTTATGGTGGGGACTAAAAGGCTGACCACAAAGAGCCTCGTGCAAATAATTAGAACATTCATTAACATCTACCTTTCCTGTGAACCATTTGCTGTAATAAAACCATGTGTGGATGTTTCAAACTACGGATTACTCCACATATTTAATTATACGCTCAAATGGTATGAGTTCATAAACAAGTCTGAAAACAGCCACTTGTTGGGCCACCATGCCACTGGGTTTAGCTTCCCTCACACAATCTGCTGCCCAAACCAGACATTACCCTCACAAAACACCCTTATTAGCTCAGACAGGTGGCACTGGAGAAGACACCTCATAGGTTCACAGAGCGATTACTCTCCACTTCTCGTCACGCTTTTAATGTTAGTTCTTATCCCGTATCCCCAAGAGGGCAATTACTGTTTGCTCAAAAAGGATTAAATGTTCCACTTGTTTCCTAACAAAACCAAGCGGAAGATGCGTATATCAGGCGAAAACACAAGGGAACATTCCAAAGAACCATTTCACGTGCCACATTGCCATATGCCATCACCCTTCTGCATCAGCTACAAATAACAGTGAGAAAGAGTGGAGAATACATACAAGTCCTGGACTTACATGCACAGCCACTGTATTGAATTCATATTGTATTACGTATAGCTAACAGCTATTGAGCTGAAATCTAACTGCTAAGGTATTGGTTTTCATGGATATATTTTTTATTATTTGCTGCCAAAAATGGATACACAGTCAGTGTGTTTAACTGATGCAATTATTCATGACAGATTTGAGAGAAAATATATTTTACACAATACAACTGACATGATGTAAACACTGCCAAAGACCATTTATAGCTTGTTAAATTGCTTGTTAAATCGTGGGAAATGTACTGTTGTGTGCATTTTCCACAACTCTATAACTCTTATGTGTTCAACAGAGGAATTTCAGTGGAAAGAACACTCAGCCATCAAACTAAATGCATTAATATATAATCTATTACTACTACAGGATAACTGTTGTCCTTTACAATTATGCCTCATTACAAAGGTTAAAATAATGGCTCCTTTAAAAGGTTTGCTTTTTCCTAAGTGAGCAAACACTTTAAGTAGCCACTAAAACTGATAATTTTTATTTTGTTTATGCATCAGCAGCCAAATGTCCAGTTTCACATTACAATGGTTTGCCTTATATGCTATAATAGACTTGGAATGCATCTTAAGTGATGTACAGTAATCCTGAGACTAAAGTTTGATTATGTTGCAAAAGTGTTCAATTTTAATGAAACAGAGTACAGTAAGTTTATAGATGTGATTTAAAATGAATTAAACCATTGTGAGAAAACGAGTTTATAGGCATGTTTTTACCATTGTGAAACATAAATATGACTAAAGGAGTAAGCTTGTTTATTTTGACTTAAATGGTCCAAGAAAAATGAAACACACACACACACACACACACACACACACACACACACACACACACACACACGATACTTACATTATTGTGTCCATAATTCATTCAGTAGCTGTTACCCTCATACTCTCCGTCTCTGAAGGTACCTTTCTGCGTGCCATTGGCAGAGGTGATCTCCGTATCTCCAAACACAACTGATGTTTCCCTCATTTGAATGAGGATCCAGACATCGAAAGCCTGCATTATTCACAATAGGACGCAACGTCTTGCATGTGTAGTTCACATCACACCAGCGGACAGGCAGAAATACTTGCGAAGTGTCATAGCGCGAATTGCAAGTGAGCAGCTAGTGAAGAGTCACGGAGAAATGTTACGTATGTTACCAAACACTGACCGTCCCATTGAAATACTGACTGGGAAATCGAGACGGGATCCCTCGAAATCCAGAGCGAACTGGATACGAGGGCTGGTCTCAAAACGCATCTTTGGTTTCTTGTTGTTTTTCGTTTGTTTTATCCATATAAGTTAATTTGCAGTTTGTGGCAAAAGACATATTTGGTCATTTTATTTATTTATTTTTATACATAACACTAAACAACAACAACAACAATAATAATAATAATAATAATGTATTATTATAGAACCAACTCCTAACGTTCTAGGAACGTTCATTTTAGGTTTTATCTTTTTATAACCAACGTTGCAGTGAAATTTGGTGTGACAACCTAATATAAACGTAAAGAATCATTATCTAATGATTATTATTCATTTTTGCATTATATATACATTTACATGCAATATTGTATCCTACTTGCACATTGTAACATCAACACATTATAATGTAAAGTGTGACACATCTATTTGAATTTTTTTTTCTAAGCAACCTTGATTCATAAAATTCACACAATCTTTATTATTAGACTCAACTCTATATACTGTACCAGTGCTGGAAACATTATATTGGGCTCCCTAATAAAATAATACAACTCTGTTGCTGTACAGTAATAATGCAGTGATGACAAGGATCTTTAGCTACTTACATAATGCAGAAATCACTTAAAACCAAACTCACCTGGGAATAGGATTGAAACACCTCCATGTACTGTACATCACAATGCTGTTCCCCAGGGGCTAACGAGCCCATTAGCATCCATTTAACTTATGCCTAGACCTCTTCTAACTGCACTCTCTTTCGGAAAACATGATTATATGTAGCGTCAAGTTTATATATATAAAAAAATGAGCACCATATGCCTGAGTAGAAATGCAGTTTGATTGTTTGATGTACAAACAAAGAATGCATCACTTTCAGGGCTTCTGTTCTAGGTCAGTCCTTGAAATTCACTGTCCATTCGCTTTGCTTTGAGAAAACACACTTTGCTGAATTCACAGTCACTTTAAGCAATAGTTCACCCAAAAATTAAAATTCTGTCTTCATTTATTCACCCTCATATTGTTGCAAACCCATATGATGAGGAACAAACAAAAATTTAAGCCGTAATCACTGATAATCTTCCCGTCCAGTGAGCTGTTCCCTGCTGTGACTGAAATCATTGTCAGATTTAGTGAACCAGATAAATGATTTGAAAAATTAGTTCAGAAACATCTTTCATAAACTCCTGAATGTGCCCAGTGGCACTAGGGTGGACATCAAGCTTTTTGGTGAACAACGACTTCAATTTCAGTCTGTATCTCACAAAAAACATTCATAATTTTTGAGTGAACTATTCCTTTATTGGATAAATCCAAACACAGTAGCGGTTCTAGCTTGTATGCGCCCTGGGCGAAACCCGGTTCAACACGCCCCCAAAGTTGTTGACCGGGGGGGTCTGTGTGGTGCCTCGTGCCGCACCACCGCAAGATGCCATCCCCCACCCCCACAAGGTGCCACCCTGGGCCCATGTCGCCCATGCCTAAATCCGCCACTGTCCAAATGTGATATTAATGTGAATTTGAATAGGAGTTACCAGCCATGCTTTTTTCCCATCACATTGGCAAACACTTTTGGGTTACACTGATTAAACAATCATAACATAAATGATCTGAGGAGGAATAATCTCTTTTGTATGCTCATAAGCAGGGCTTTTAGCATTGGACACTCTGAAGAACGTTGCATCTTGGCAGCCACTACATCTTTGCTCCATAATTCACATTAACACTAGGTCACAGGCAATCTGCAGCTGTGAAAAATGGTATGTGTCAAATGCATTGCACAAACAAGCCCAATGAACAAAGCCAGTTAAATCTCCATGGAGATAAGAGAGCATTTGGCAGCTTGAAAAGAAAGATGGATTTACTACGCTGTCCTGATTTTAACTCATAAACATTTGCACATTCAGTGGACCTTCTTGCTCAATGGTTGTATTGTTAAAGGGATAGTTCACCCAAAAATGAAAAATCTGTCATCATTTACTTTTACAGTATGTTGTTCCAAACAAATGTGACTTACTTTCTCCTGTGGAAAATAACAAGAAATAATCTAATTAATGTTTGCTGAAATCAATACAAAGGCAATACATAGTGATTCATGTTAACACTTAGAACCAGTGAGGTTGTGACATGATGTCGTGACATTTGTAATGTGACGCACGAGTCACATGGACAACTTTATGACGCTTTTGGGTGCTTTATTTAGAGTTAAATTGTGTCACTACGTGCTGACATTGTATTGAATTCAGCAAGTGGAATGTTAATTTAATTATTTCCTTTTATGTTTTACAGAAGAAAGAATGTTATATGGGTTTGAAACAACATGAGGGTGAATAAGTGACAACAGAATTTTCAGAATAGAACAGAATATATATATATATATTTATACACACACACACTGACGGCAAAAAGTTTGGAATAATGTTCAGATTTCGCTGTTTCGGAAGGAAATTGGTACTTTAATTCACCAAAGTGGCATTCAACTGATCACAAAGTATAGTCAGGACATTACTGATGTAAAAAAACAGCACCATCACTGTTTGAAAAAAGTCATTTTTGATAAAATCTAGGCAGGCCCCATTTCCAGCAGCCATCACTCCAACACCTTATCCTTGAGTAATCATGCTAAATTGCTAATTTGGTACTAGAAAATCTCTTGCCATTATATCAAACACAGTTGAAAGCTATTTGGTTCGCTAAATGAAGCTTAACATTGTCTTTGTGTTTGTTTTTGAGTTGTCACAGTATGCAATAGACTGTAATGTCTTAAGGTCAATATTAGGTCAAAAATGGCAAAAAAGAAACAGCTTTTTCTAGAAACTCATCAGTCAATCATTGTTTTGAGGATTGAAGGCTATACAATGCTTGAAATTGCCAAAAAACTGAAGATTTCATACAAAGGTGTACACTACAGACTTCAAAGACAAAGGACAACTGGCTCTAACAAGGACAGAAAGAGATGTGGCAGGCCAGATGTACAACTAAACAAGAGGATAAGTACATCAGAGTCTCTAGTTTGAGAAATAGACGCCTCACATGTCCTCAGCTGACAGCTTCATTGAATTTTACCTGCTCAACACCAGTTTCATGTACAACAGTAAAGAGAAGACTCAGGGGTGCAGGCCTTATGGGAATAATTACACAGAAAAAGCCACTTTTGAAATAGAAAAACAAAAAGAAAAGGTTAGAGTGGGAAAATAATTGGAAAAGAGTGTTATGGATTTTAACCCCATTGAGCTTTTGTGGGATCAGCTAGACTGTAAGGTGCGTGAGAAGTGCCCGACAAGTCAGTCACATCTATGGCAAGTGCTACAGGAAGCGTGGGGTGAAATGTCACCTGAGTATCTGGACAACAAAGGACCTGCAAAGCTGTCATTGCTGCACGTGGAGGATTTTTTGACGAGAACTCTTTGAAGTAGTTTAAGAAGTTCTGATTTTTTTTTTTTTTTTTTTTCACGTGTTAATGTCCTGACTATACATTGTGATCAGTTGAATGCCACTTTGGTGAATAAAGGTACCAATTTCTTTCCATAAGAGCAAAATCTGTACATTATTTCAAACTTTTGCCCGCCAGTGTGTGTGTGTGTGTGTGTGTGTGTGTGTGTGTGTGTGTATATATATATATATATATATATATATATATATATATATATATATATATATATATATATATATATATACACAGTGTTGGGGAGTAATGGAATACATGTAACGGGATTACGTATTTAAAATACAAAATATAAGTAACTGTATTCCACTACAGTTACAATTTAAATCATTGGTATTTAGAATACAGTTACATTCTAAAAGTATTTTGATTACTGAAGAGATTACTTTGAATTTTATTGTCATTTGTTTCATTTAATATTTAGTCCTTTCAGATATAAAACATTTATACATATAAATGATGTGATCAAAGTGCATTTGAACATCGGTGAAACACTTTCTTATGATGTGTTACATTCATACGAGCAGACAGAGAAGTAAGATTGAAGTAAGTTTGGAGCAGAAGAAATAGAAATAAACCTTGTGTAAATTGTCAGCTTACCGCTAAGCTAAAATGCTATTTGTAGCCATTTTACATGCACGTTACCAGGCACGATCATATTTTTTTATCAAGAAAATTCACGTTGGATCATAATTTCTTTTTTTCTAGTAAGACCTTTGATATTAGGGCAAAAATCGTATTCTTGATAATAATTTTTTTATTGTTTTCCTGTAAAAATATCTAAAAATCCTTAAAAATCCCCTACACGAGAATGCGGAACTAGAGCTATTTAGATAACCCAAGGTTGATGAAAGAATTTTATCACTCTCTATATTTAAATGAACACTTTGCCTCAGGAAATCACTTTACATTACACAAGAAAATGTTAAGAAAACTGGAGTCGGGGGGAGTTACGTGACACCATGCAAGGAGCAGACGTGTGAGCAACGAGCTCTGCGCATTTTGCTGAATTTTCAATTGTTTTCATATTATAATCTGGTGAAATTTGATACACCCAGTTACACATTTGCCCTTTGTTACAAAACAAGGCAAAGAAGTCAAAATCCTCGGACTATGGAGACATTAAAAGACACTTACATGTTCAGGATGAAAGCCCCGACAGGCCTACAAACCGGGGACTCGATTTGGATGGCGCGGTGGGAGAGGAGATCCAGCATCAGTTGTCCAACATGTCGGTGATGTTGACGAAGATTCTTGCTGACTTGGAGGATCTCGCTGTAATACATCGATCGATCACGCTGATGGAAATAAAATTCTCCGAGTTAGGTACAAGAGTGACTTATGTTGAAAAACGAATCGATTTTCTGGAATCTTCAGAGAGGGAATTAACCGCTAATCCACCCGCGACCAAAGTTGATTTGGAACATCTCCTTGAAAAGCTTGAAGATCTTGAAAATAGAAGCCACAGGAATAAAGTTCGAATTGTTAGAATTCCTGAGCATGAGGAGGGCAGAGATATGGTGAAATTCCTAGACGAGTTTTTCCCGAGTCTGCTCGATATAACAGGCCACAAGCTGGAAATCGAGCGAGCTCACAGAGTGCCGGCTCGGAGATCTGCTGAGGGAGATAGGCCCCGATCGATTCTGGACAGATTTCTGAGATCATCCGATAAAGATCTTGTGTTGCGCCAAGCGAGGAGCAAAGGGAAGCTTTCTTGGAAGAACCATAATATTTTCTTGTTCCCGGACTTTGCGAGTTCGACAAGAGAGAAACGCGATCGGTTCAAGGAATGTAAGAAACTCTTACATCAGAAAAAGATCTCGTTTGCTTTAATGTTTCCTGCCAAACTGAGAATAGAAACGAAGGTTGGTCGCAAAGTATTTACATGTCCAAATCTGGCAATGTCTTTTATAGAATCAATGACTGAGTAAACCATTGGATGTTTCTAATGTGAGTGGGCCTGACTCGCTATACCTAACTCTTGAGGAAGCTGGGCGACATTTTGGATTTTTTGCGTTGGCTCTGCCGAGCGGCTGGAGCTTGTTTTGTGAATAACACTTTTCCTTAAAGAAACTTTTGCATTGATGAAAGATTACTTTTGCATTGAAGTTCCCGGACAGATTGAGAGTAGACACTACGGATGACCGCAAAATATCTACATGCTGCTCACACAAAGGATGTCTTTTATGAAGTCGACGGATTATGTAAATCATGGTATATACTTTTATGCAGCCTCCGAGTGAATTGACTCGATCATCCGGGGAACTGGGATGCCGGTTTTGTTTCTTTTTGTATTGGTTCCGCCTAGCGGCAGGAGCTTGTTCTGTTGAATAACATTCCTTTGGAACAGCTGTGGATTAATCTGTTCGTTCTTCGTGCTTATTCCTCCTGCTGGCTGTAGTTTGTTTTGTTGAGTTTTTTTTTTTACGAGACTTTGGAATGATTACGTCATCCGCTGACCTCAACAGCTGGCTCACTGAACATTCGTTTGTCTGACTGAGGAATCTGAATGGTTTTATATCAGCTGGAATATGTTTTGTGGAAGATTACACCTTTGAGACAGTTCTGTGAATGAATCTACACATTCTTTGTGTTCATTCTTCCTATTGACTGGGTTTATTTTACAAAGTATTTTCTGTTATGTAATTTTGCCTCACAAATTTTTGAGGCAAAATTGAGCAATCCGATGGCAAAGTTGTCATGGGGGCTCGTGTGCGTTCATGGACCTTTTGAGTTTTAAGGGACTGACGCCGGTTGGCGCTGTCGTGAGTGGGGTTAATGCGCACGTTTTTCTTTTTTCTGTTTGTTTTGTTCGGGGGGAAGTTCGGGGGTTGATTGTTTCACTAATGGGGAATGTGGTCTGTATAATTTTGTTTTTGACACACAATTTATTTTTTCTACTATATCAAAACGTCAAACGTTAATACGAGTGTACTATCTCTCTCCACATGGAATGTGAATGGGTTGGGGCACCCCATAAAAAGAAGGAAGGTTATTTCTTTTTTAAACGTAAGAAATATGATATAGTGTTTCTTCAAGAAACATATCTCTCCCCGCAGGAAGCTGAAAAATTTGGGAAGATATGGGGTGAACATGTTTTCTTTAGTACTGGCTCAAGTAAGAGCAAGGGAGTCATTATATTGGTAAATAAACATCTACAATTCAAATGTCTCAAACAGATTAAAGATAAATTAGGAAGAGTCATTATTGTGTTAGTTGAAATTCAAGGGCAAAGGTTGATTTTGGCTAATATTTACGCACCTAACGCTGATGATCAGGGCTTTTTTATAGATCTTGAAGGGATGTTGCAAGCCGCTGGCACCCCTCATGATATAACATTGGGAGGAGACTTTAATCTATTGATGGATTCAGTCCTTGATCATAGTGAAGCAAAAGTGTGCAAGCCCCCTAGAGCAACATTGATGCTTCACAGGATGTGTACAAATCTTGGTCTTACAGATATTTGGAGACTTTTGAACCCATCTGGTAGGGACTATACATTTTTTTTCATCAGTCCATAAGATTTATTCTAGAATAGATTTTTTTTTAATATCTAAATCCTTCATTTCATCTGTTGTTGATTGCTCAATTGGAAATATCTTAGTCTCAGTTCATGCTCTGGTTTGTTTAGAGGTGTTGCCACATATAGAGAAAAATAAATCATATAGTTGGCGCCTTAATGTATCCCTTCTGCAAAATCCTGATTTCCAACAAATGTTAAAGACTGAAATCAGTGTTTATATGGAGACCAACTGGTCCTCAGTATCCTCTGTTTGCGTGGCTTGGGAGGCACTTAAAGTGGTTCTTAGGGGTCGTATCATACAGTATGCCTCATTCATTAAAAAAATCCAAAGCACAAGAATTTGTGGAGTTGGAAGGAAATATTAAAAGTGCTGTGGCGGAGCTGAAGTGCCGTATGTCATCTGATGGCCTCAGAGAATTGACCTGATTGAAATATAGAGTCACGGAAAGTGGAGTTTTGGTTATTCAGGGAAAGACATTTATACTTTGAGTCGGGTGATAAAGCAGGAAAACTTTTGGCTAGATATATAAAGCAGAGAGAGTCTTTTTCTATCATTCCCTCAGTGAAATCTGCTTGTGGTGAAATATTTACCTTGGCTATTGATATTAATAATGCTTTTAAAGAGTTCTATCTTGATCTCTATGGTTCCATGTCTTCATCCACTGATGAAGATATTAGGTCCCCTTTCTGTTGGTCAGATTGGATTGTGAGGGGGGTTAATACACTTGGTGACCTGTATGAGGGTGGAGTATTGAGATCTTTTGAAAATTTGATTCAACATTTTGGGATTCCCAGATCTCAATTTTATAAGTATTTACAGCTGTGCCACCTGCTCTGCTCTGTTTTTGGGAGTAGCATACACCCCCCTAGAGCCTCAGATACTCTGGAAGTGGTGATTGCTGCTTTTGGGGAGGGTCATGAGGCATCAGTGTATTACTCCTTGTTAATTCAGAGTCTGGGGGACAGAGCTTTAAATTCTCTTAAAAGATTATGGGAGAAAGATTTAAACTTGGTATTGGAGGAGGGAGTGTGGGCAAGGATTCTAAAAACATAAAGTCTGCATCTAGAGATGCAAGGGTTCGCCTTATGCGAGTTTAAGATTTTACATAGATTTTATTGGACCCCGTCTAGATTGTATAGGCTTGGTCTAAAGGACACACCCATTTGCTGGCAATGCCATACTGAAGATGGAGACACCATCCATGTATTTTGGGGGTGCCTTAAGATCCAAGAATTTTGGCTGAAGGTGCAAAGTTTTGTGTGTGATGTGTTGGGCACTCAGGTCTTGTTCTGCCCCAGACTCTGTATTTTGGGAGATAGGGAGGTCAAGGTTTTGGTAGATAAGTATATGAAGGAATGGGTTTTGACCAGTGTGATGATTGGTAGGCAGGTTAGTTTGAGGGGGGGGGACGACGACTTACAATAAGAAATGGGGCAATTATTTAGCATTTTTGAGGGAATCTCGAGGTGGGGCGTTGGAGGGAGTAATTTAGAGTTTAGTTGTTTTTTTTGTTGTTTTGTTTATTATTATACTTGATTATTGTATGTTATTTTATGTTGTTGTTTTAGTTTTCTGTGTGTGTGTCTATATTCTATTGACCACAGGGGTGTTCGTGGGGTGGGGGTCAGGGTGGGTTGAGAGTTTGGTAGGGGGAGGGGATATAGTGGGGGTTTAATGTTCAAAGTGTTTGGTTCATTATATAGATGTTGTTGTATTTTTTGTGTTAATTTATGAATCAATAAAAATTTTAATAAAAAAAAAAAAAAGAAAATAGAAAACTGGAGTCAGAAATGGTCTGTTTTTATGGTTGATTCTTGGTTTGTTTAGCCAAGGCCATATAATTTTAAACCAGATGCCAAATGAGATCAAAAGAAGTAATTTTATAGCTATCAAAAAAGGAACGAAAAATTAAATATAACTAAATAAATCCAGTTTTCCCTGGTTTTACTGGTTAACATTTGGCATCTTGGGAAAAATATACATAATTTCTTTCTATATAAAATTATCTAAAGTCATTGTATAAAACAATACATTTATTTGGAAAGATGCCTCCTCTTTTTTATGATATAAAAGCAAGTCCATTTGTATCTTATATTGGCTTTAATCTTAAGCAAAAAACACTTGTTGCGGGTGCTCAACACTACTGTAGAGAAAGGCTCTTTCCGGTTAATTCTTCTAAAGAAGTGTTTGTCTAAAAAGAGGGGAAAGAGCTTTTCATTTTGCTAAGAAGCAGATATTATTTCCCCCCTCCATTCTGTATACAGAGCTGTAGATTAGTGCTCCCACACAGCCAGTATCTACTGTGCCGTTGCTGTGCAACCAGTTACCCAAGATTTGCACTTCCTCTTTGAAGGAAGTGATTTTTTATTTTATATATATATATATTTTGCTATTAATGTCATGTATATTTTCTCTCCAGGAAACTTTAATGTGTGCTGTATGTCAAGATGAAGGTATTTCAGCTTTTTGTGCAAAAGACATCAGTGAATCAGATTGCTGCAATGCCCAATTAATTATTAAACATCAGGTAAATTTAGAAATTAAAGGACAGAGGTGTTTTCTCTGTGTAAGCTGATACCAGAGCTCTGCCATAGTGCTGTGCTCAGCTGTAACAACATTGAAAAGGGTGGATGGGTGTAAAGAATATTGATGGCTCTTCTCCCGTTCTATTCCATGGAAACTTATGATTGTAGAGAAAGAAGGAAGGAATGGAAGGGCAGATGTTCTGCAATTTCATCTTTTGCCGCTGAAGAAAGCAATTCATGTCTCACAAGCAATAACAAGACAGCATGTACCTGTACCTACATATTGAATAAAATTATGAAAGGGCATTGAGAAAAAGTACTATGAATGAATGCTTTAATTCCAAAGAACTATTCTGAAATATCGGTTACTAATTAACAGCCAGAACCAGGACTGATACTGTATGCACAATGCAGAGGTAATGCTCAGAATGTCAACATCTTGAAGTTGTAGATGGCGTAGGTGGTTGTTTATGTTGTAAGGTTTTACCTTATGACCTTTCTGTCTGTCTCCATACAAAAGTTGGCTGTAAATACTCCTAAATAAGCTTCTACTAGGAGTTACATGTGCAAGGCTATGGCTAAAGAAACAAGCAACAGAGCTGTACTCCAGTAATTTAGTTAATAGGTCATCGCAAACATAATATAATGGTTATGGCATTAAGCAACTGTGTGTGTCTATCTATCTATCTATCCACACACACACACACACACACACACACACACACACACACACACACAGAGCTCTGGAAAAAAATTAAGAGACCACTGCAAAATGATCAGCTTCTCTGGATTTACTATTGATAGGTATGTGTTTGAGTAAAATGAAAAAAAAAATTTTTTTATTCTATAAAGTACTGACAACATTTCTCTAAATTTCAAATAAAAATATTGTCATTTAGAACATTTATTTGTATAAATAAAAAAGATGCAGTGTTTTCAGACCTCGAATTATGCAAAGAAAACAAGTTCATATTCATTTTTAAACAACACAATACTTATGTTTTAATTTAGGAAGAGTTCAGAAATCAATATTTGGTGGAATAACCCTGATTTTCAATCACAGCTTTCATGCGTCTTGGCATGCTCTCTACCAGTCTTTCACATTGCTGTTGGGTGACTTTATGCCACTCCTGGTGCAAAAATTCAAGCAGCGCGGCTTTGTTTGATGGCTTGTGTCCAACCATCTTCCTCTTGATCACATTCCAGATTTTTTTTTTTTAATGGGTTTCAGGTCTGGAGATTGGGCTGGCCATGACAGGGTCTTGATCCGGTGGTCCTCCATCCACACCTTGATTGACCTGGTTGTGTGGCATGGAGCATTGTCCTGCTGGAAAAAAGAATCCTCAGAGTTGGGGAACATTGTCAGAGCAGAAGGAAGCAAGTTCTCTTCCAGGATAACCTTGTATGTGGCTAGAATCATGCATCCTTCACAAAGATGTATCTGCCAGATTCCAGCCTTGCTGAAGCTCGGGCAGATTTGTCTGTTTGTTAAAAATTAATATAAACTTGTTTTCATATATTTCGGTATTGGCCATTGGGAATTCCATATAGGCTGACCATGAATATACTCGTCCTTTATTATTTGCATTTTATCCAGTGCTTTCAACAGTAAAAAGTGTCAATTTCAGTGTACTGTGTCCTAGTATGTCATGCAAAGTTGTTAAACTTTATGGTCAGTTGTAAATCAGCTTCTCGAAATGTGTTACTAGATTTCAATGACATATTTTTGGGAACAAACACATAGCTATATGAGAAATTTTAATAACAAATAAAAGGCAAAGCACAGCTTAAGTTCACCCTAGATATGCGTCAAAACTAAGTGCCACAACATTACATTCTTCCAATATTAAAATACAACTTCCACTAAGTGGCAGCGTCAATTATTTCTATAGGATCTGGCAACACAAATAGCAGCTAAAACTCTTTAACTAGTCTTAAATAGTGTCAACAGCTAAGAACATGCTTATTTTCCTGCACCAGGTTTCCTTCTAGTGGTGCTTCAGTGAAATGCACATTTCACTTTAGATAAGAGGTTGCCCATTAGCACTCATTGAAGCTCAGCTTCCACCCCTCAAACCATGGTAATTACAGCTTGACAAGAGACAAAACTGGCCCTATGCCAGCAGTTCATGAAAAAAAAAAACACCATAGTATACAGTACAGGCAAACAGGAAAGTAATATAGGGAATTAGGCACAGCAGTGCTGCCCTCTAGTGGGCAGGAGTCTACAATGTAGTTGCACCTGGATAGCTCAGATATGACTAAGCGAGCACCCATTGAAGAACACTGGTGTCCTTCCCACCAGTAGAGATTAGATGACTGTCATCATGGAGAAAGGCAACGTTGGTCACATGGCTGCTATGCCCACCATAGGAATGACTGGGGGCCTGAGGATAAAAAGAGTACTGATAAATTAAAATGTTGTATGATCTAATAGGGAAAAACATGGCCAATATGACAAGAGCTAGCCTAGGATACAAATGTATTTAAGAATCTCACCCTTGGCTGGGAACAGGGGTTAGAGAACAAGTGCACTTTGCCAAAATCATCAGCTGAGGCAAGGAGGTTGTTGTCATGTGACCTGCAAACAGCATTAATGTCTGTACCATCAGCACCATCTGGCCAGATGCCTAGAACAACAAAACAAAACAAAAATGAAAATCATGAATGCAAAGCAAAAACGTGAAACAAAAATAAAGCAAAACAAACACATGAAACAAAAGCAAAACAAAAACATGAAAAAAAAAAAGCAAAACAATAGGACAACACAAAAGCAAAGCAATAAAACAAAACAGTTACAAGTAAAGAAAGAAATAAGAAGCATGCTTTGATAACATACAGACGACATCACTTCAACATTTCACAGCAGTTTCCAGAATAAATAATTAGATGGATGCTTATGAAATGGTTTGAAGGGTTGAGTTTGATATTTTATGTGCAAGGCGTGACTCACCAAAAACACTGAAACCCAGCACACAGGTGGAGGTGGCCCACTCTAGGTTACGCACCGACTCTGCATTTGTTATATGCTTCCCATTGGACGCTTCCCCTTTTTACAGGAGGCAAGACACAGGCTGGTAAGACAATGAAATATGAGCTCCATTCACTGCCACAAGTGTAAGATAAGAAAACAACTTACAGAATAAGATCTCATAGTCGCCTGAGTTGGTTACAATAAACTGGCTGTCGGTGGACCAGTCGAGGTGAGTGACAAAACTGGAGTGTCCCTACAAATGCAAGGAAAATAAAATTAACTGAATGCTACAAAAAGAGTACCATGCAACTGACCTCTATAGCTGTGAATCTGCTTTGGAATTGAAGCAACATTTTTGAAGGGATGATGAATTTGTTTGCTTCCTTATAGCACTCACAGTGCATTTGCCAATGCGGCTGTATTTCCTGCCGTTCTCAGTAACAGAATAGATGTAAACAAAGTTGTCATGGGAACCAACAGCCAGGTACGCCCCATCTATGAGAGACAGAGAGAGAGAACGAAAGCGAGAGCGAGAGAGGATGTGAGCAGTGATTCCTGGACACAAGTTTCATATACATTTCACCTGGGTGAAATAGGTTTAAAAACAAAAGACAAGGAACAGTCAGACAGTGAATGAAGAATAAGCCATGACTAAAGGCTAAAAGCACAAAAAAAGACATAACACACCTGGAGAATATTTAACAACTGAGATGATTTCATTGCCATCTGTATGCATAGAGACTAGATCATGCGTGTCAGTGTCCAGCACCAACCACCTAAAATAAATAACAGTTTTGGTACATTTTAAGCAGTCATGAAATAAATAAAAACTACATATATTTATATTTTAAATCAACAGTTGAGAAGAGAACATTCTAATTTTAAAACATTGCTTTTTAAAAAAATGTGTTGATTTAAAAAGGTGTACTCAGTATTTGATTTCCTTGTTAAAAAAGCTTTATAATAAAGAAACAAGTAATTTTTATATATGATAAAAATGACAAAGGCTCACATAAAAAGATGACTTCAGTCATATTAGAAGCCTAATAAAAACGGTTTTATTAGCTGATCATATGACCAGTCGAATACTACTCTCACAATATCTCACTAGCCCCTCTTTTATTGGATGCCCTTGCTCCCAGAATAAAATTATTTATTATTCTTTTAATCTTAATTTATAGCAAAATAATTATTTAAATCTTTTCATTTTAATCAATGGATTTTTTAATGGCAAGATCAAAGTAGTTTAAGATAAGACAAACAATAAACAAAAACATTTCTTACAGCATTACAACAAAAACTATACAAGATCTTTCAATATGACATTTTAAATAAATAAATTATAATAATTAAAAAAACAATCCTGGTGAAACCTTTTTAAACACATCCAATAAAGAATTTTCAGAATAGAAATGTTGTCTAGTGTTTTTAAAACAAGGACAGTATAGTAAAATATGCTTCCTCGCATGAATTAATGATTACTGACCACAAACAAGGCATAATGGCATTATAACCAAAACCTTTTGTTTTTGCTGCAACCATGCCACCAAGTTTCAGCATACATCGAATAAGACTATATGGGTCAGCAAATCCAAGTCAATCTTTAGGTTTAAATTGTTTTTGGTTAAAATCAGCTGTCAGTTCTTGATGTGACAGGTACAACCTTATTGTGAAGTTCCCAAGAGCAACCTTACCTTCCTGTCATGGTGCCCACAGCAAGCACAGTGCCACTGGGATGAAAGCCGACAGAACGACCAGGGTCCTGGAGCCACCCCGGCAAAACAAAAATGATCAAATTAACATTTAAATGTAAAGACACAACACAAATTCCAGGCTAAAATATCATTTGCTCCCTAAAGTCAATGTAAACACAGTAGACACTTTTCCGTTCCCAAGTACGGTATATAATATAGCACAAAAAATAAAATCTGCACAACAGGTAATATTTGTAAAAAGATTCCAAATGGAAAGAGAGAGCTGCCGTTCATAATAACCTCAATGTTCTTGCTCCACAGAGGCAGATGGGAGCCGGTGTCCCAAAGATAGACCTGCTTGTCTTGACCACATGTCACAAACTGCTCAGTACTGGGATGCACGTCTAGACCCCACAACTCATCTGTGTGACCCTTTCATAGGGAGAATACATAGAGACCAGGGTTAGAATGGCAACTCTCCATCAAAGACATCATGGAGTCATATCATCTTTCCATCTATACCTGAACAATAGGAGTGAGGGAACCAGAGAAAGAGCCCCGTAGAATAGCGTTCCGGGTTGTTCCCACAAACAGCTCATCTTGTTTTCCCTCTGCTAAAGTGCGGACGGGGCCAAAAGCCTCAGAAACCTGATTACGCAGAGAAAACTTTAAGGAACATGTAACCTCTGCATCTAATCCGTGCATCTCAGCTGCAGCAAGATTTGTCCACATTGTTCTAAATTGAGTGAACTCATTGAGAACGTTGCTGATGCTGCTATATCTAATAGATAAGACAAATGCAATGCCTGAAATGGATTTTAGTACTATGATAAATTGTCCACAATATTCTTTCAAAACAATAAAAATGATTGCTTTCATGTCATCTTTGAGATGAGTATCTAATTCCACTCTGCTCTCTGGATTTAATTACGAGAGTCAGGCATTCTTTAATTTCATAGAATTGTTTGTAAGAATAAGAAAACAATAATTCTACCTCAATCTCACTCTTTTTACGGTAATCGTGATCCCAGAGCAACACTTTGCGGTCTTTCCCTCCGCCGGATACCAGCGTTCCGTCCTTCAGCAAACATAGAGAGAAGATCCCACCCTCATGGGCTCCCGAAACCACCTGGCTGATCCTGTTTCCACCTTTAAATCAAAGTTCATCATCAAATCAGATTCACCATCAAGTCACAGGAACACTGAGGGAGTATCTCCACCAACAGCAGTCAAATATATGAATGTACTGTTGAATGTGCATATAGAAGTATTACTTAGAAATTTCAGACTTTCAAAACTAGCATCTGGATAAGTCAATCACAGTATAGAAACTTGTATAAAGGCATAATTATTTCCAGACCTTTAGCCCAGATATAAATGTTTCCACTTGAATCCCCAGTGATTGCATCTCCGTTCTCAGCGAAAGCAACACATAGTACATACTTGGGTTTTTCATGTTTCTGAAACCACAAAAAAAAAATGAGTAAAAAAAAGTGTGGGCAATCACATGTAACAAACACAGAATGATTCACATGCAGAAAGTGGTCTTTATTCTTTAAAATTGTAAATTGGTTGTAAAACAATTCAGAAACTTGATAATTTATGGAAGATTGGATTTTTCAACACTTTATACAGAAATTCATTGTGCTTGTGATAAAGCCCAAGAAGTGCAAATACTGTATATCACTTAATACTAACATTGTATTGCAGGGAGAATATTATAAGTAAATTATCTTAACCTCAAAAAGTCCCTGGCGCTTTGTCAGAATGTTCCCTTCCACCATCCAAAAGTTGAGGTGAGATTTCCCACAGGTGACAATCAGGTTGGCCTCCATGGGGTGGAAGACAACACCAAGCACAGAATCATTGGAACACTGCAAAGTAAATTTGACACAAAATGAGAAACGTAAAAGGAAATCTTACATTATCCGCCTATTTCTAAAACAAAGTGGCAATGTGTGAAAGAGCACATCATTTGGAAAACATTGCGCTCTATTAAAAATTGCGTGATTTTTGCATAAACAGATTACGTGCCATTTATGTTCAAATATCTGTTAAACATCTTAAAAGGAGCAAGGAAAACATCTGATCAATATTGTTCTAACCCCTGACAATGAATGTTTTAGTGTTTTATAATGTGTTACAGAAAAGCTAATGCTTTAAAGTCAACATGAAACAGCATTTGCTACACATTTCACTGGGTGAAACAGGGAAAATATGTAGGGCGAGGCTTGATTTTATCATTCCAGAATTGATTGGATGGTAAGAAGTGGCCTTTGCATACTAGAATGCAGCCAGGTGGTTGAGAAATAAGAGAATTTTGTGACATCAGCCGAAAAGGAAGGTCTATCAGAGAGCAAGTATATTTTAATGGAAGATTATGAAGCAAACTTTTTTTGGGGGGGGGGACATGCACCCATTTTAAACTGTCAATTTCTAAATTGTCTATAAATTCATCTGTTTTGTTTGCATCATCTGATATATTTTATTCTAGGTCTGTTTAAATATATTATCATACAAAATATTAGTTGATGGTGATTTAATTTTATTTTTATTGAAAATGTATTTTATTGAACAGATTAAAAATATTAACATGAAATGACACAGCGTTTTTTATGGTTAGAAAAAAATATGCCCATATAGAGGTAAAAAATGCCCATGAAAACCAACTCTAGGGGGCAAATATTGCCCCTTCATAAAAGTTCTGACGCTGGTTAAAATTACATCTTCCAGATCGAACAGACTGTCAGGGTTTTGAACCACTTTGTCTGTGAAAGGTCAAATACTCAGGTTCCTGTTGTAAGAAACATTAACAGGGTTCCCACTATTTTCAAGGCACAATTCTCCAGGACATTTCCAGGACATTTTATGTGCCCAACAAGTGTAATATTTAAGCAAAAACACATGCGTCCATTTAAATCAATTTATTTTGGCGTTTCTGTTTGTTTTTGACAGTAGTTTCACACCTCCAGATAAACAGTTTGCTCCAAAGCTGTGATTCAATTTAATAAATACATAGTCTGTATGTGCTGTGCACTTCAGAGTGCTCTCTGTCATCTCTCACACACACACACATGCACGTGATGATCATGATGAGGTGTTTTCAGTGTATGAGCGGCCGGCTCTACACATTCATTTTGAAGCGTGCATCACTTGCAGATTATTTATTTATTCAATTAAATCAGAGCCTTTTTTAGTTTAATTATCACACTAGGACATATCACAATTTTAATTTGATTAATTGTACTTTCAAACATTAATTTTCATCCAAATGTGTCATATTCCATGACATTCTGCATTTTATTGCTAATGCTATTTTTATGACTAGATTCTGTGTTTTCAGCATACTACATGTGGTAACCATGGTATAAGCTAACTCCAATCATAGAATTATTGAAAATGAATTTACATCCTGAGGTAATAAGGCCGAATCACCACGCTACCAACCCAGTGTGAAATCATAAAAAAGAAAATCAGTGGTCAGACTGTGAAAGTGTATAACTCACAGGGATGCAAACTCATGAGGGGTGAGGCAATTACTGGTCCACGAACATGTTTTCTGTTTTTATTTTTATTTTTTTATTTTTTTAAAGAATAAGCTAAAAGCACCAACTTAAGCCATTTCAATGATTCAAATATAGAAAATTATCTGCACAATAGTGCATAATTAGCTGCAAAAATAAAGGGTACTTTTTTTGTGGCTTGCTTCTGTTTTCACAAATTTGTTCAGTTTAATTAATTGACTAGTTAAGTGACTCCTTCTGGAGATGCCACTAGATGGTGACAAATGAGCATCTTATGTGCTATGAGTGAGTCACTGAATGATTTTGAGATGTTCATGACCAAAATCTGCCAAGATACTTTATATAGTATTTAAGCATTATAAGAACAAAGCAGATCTATAGTTTTCCTTCAGTTTGTGAACTGCCAAGCATGACTTTTCATCCAAAAAGACAATCAATAATAGTCTAATAATATTAATGAGTATCAATTATGCCTTTACCTTCTCCTTTATTAAAATCTGCATGACAAATCTACTGACTTCAGTAGAATATTTAAGCATTATAAGAACAAAGCAGATCTACTGTATCATTTTCCTACAGCATTTAAACTGCTGAGCATGACTTTTATCAGAAAAGACAACAATAATAGCCTAATAATAATAATAATATTGATTTTCAATAATGTCCTTTCGTCATTGTAAAGCTGAGTTGAGGTATCAACGCTCCGTTCAACGGCAACGTTAAGCGACGCTTTGTCCTCCACATGACAAGCGCTGCAGAAAGCGCCACGGAGGGGTGAATTTACAAGCTTGCCATGCAAGAAAGCGGGAAGTGTGCATAATAAACATTGAAAACATGTATTTGGAAGAGAAAAAAAATGGCAATTGCTTTGATTACAGAAAATAAAAAGAGGACTTGTTTATGTTTAGGTCTTAGCATTTTTATTTATTTTTTTGATAATTGTAATTACTGTAGTTCAATAATTGGGGTCTCTGGATACCCGGAAACAATAAGGTAATAATTAAAATAAATTATGAGACATTCAATATCTCTTCATAAATTTGGACAGTTTAAAAATATTTCTTGTAGCTTTGTACTCTCAAAGCCATTATCTGTGAGGCAAAAACGTGTGTGAAAAACACTGGTGTGAAGTTGGAGCCGAGGTTGCGCTGATGCATCACTTCATAGACTACAATATATTCGGCAGCGCTGACGTGAGTCATGTGGAGGCCCATCAACGTGTATAAACATCAGTCATTTTTACGCATTAATAGCTTTTCCACCCTTTTCTCTCAGTGATGAATAAGGTAGACTCACATGACGATGGTGAAGTGAACAAAAAACATGCTCTTCTCTTTCAGTCTGTCGGTACATGTTCCAGGTCATTCAGTTTGTTTTTAAATGAGAAGTTTCACGAGTGCCACTCACTGTGCACGCGCCAAGCACGCGATTGGCTGTAGCTGTAACCAATCAAAAGATCTGCCTCGGTTGGACCGCGATTGCCAAGCACACGATTGGATGCTGCTGTAATCAATCATGAGGGTGTAAGCGCCCTTAACCGTTGACGTTGTTTCACAATGTGCAGCTGCCGGCAGAGACAAAACTATACGAGTTTGTTTATTTGATTCCTATTCCAAGTCCCGATCGCTACCATGTTTTTGTACATGTAATGAAAACCTTGCTAGCAACAGTCAACCCGTTTTATTATACTAAAATATTTTCCAAGACAAATTATTATTTTCCAGAACATTTAGTTATTTTTCTAATTTTACATGACTGGAAAACTGCATTGCAAAATTCCAGATTTTCCAGGATGCATGAGAACCTTTATTAAGTGTATAAAAAGACATCTAGCACAAGCCACACTATACTGGGAAATTGTACAGTTTAGGCCAGCAATACTGCTTTGTTTAAAGTAGTAAGCATGTCAGGCGCCCAGTCTCACCTTAACCTCCGCCAGTTGTTTTTCTTTCTGCCAGTCCCAAACAGACAAAATGTGGTCATTTGCATCGTCAACTGCACACAAATGAGCACCACCATTCTGAGAAGGGAGAGATATTAAAGCTATCTAAAACACCATTGTTCATTCAGTCATTCAAAAGTATTCAAATACTCATTGTGTACATCCATTTGTGCATTTTCTCATATTTTAGAGCAAATACTAGCACCAATAAACTGCACAGACAATTTATCCAGAATTTAAAATGGTAAGACGCTTACAGACTTGGAGAAGGCAACACAGGTGACAGCGCGGTCGAATACACCCGTCCCGATCAAATGGAGGGTGTTCAAACTGACAGAGTCCCAGACACGGATGTGAGGCTGCAAAGGCTAATGGGAAAACAAAGATGAAGCTATGTAAACACAATTGGACTTTAAGATCTTCTCTGATACAAATTAAGGTATCTAACGCACTTCAAATGGCAAATTGATAATCTAACATATGTCGACTGAGATATAATGGGAAATGCACAGGGGATTTGTCTCTGAGTGTTTATTAAAGCCACAAGGTCAACACATTGATATACTCCTGCAGAATGTATATTTTTAACCTTACTTTGCCATCTTTGGATGTTCCAGCAACTTGTCCTGTTGCTATGGTGACCATGTCTGGATGGATGGCCAAACTGCAAAGAGAACTTTGTCAGGATCAGTGCTTGTCAGAAAAGATTTCCAATCTCTCTGATCCCAGGAAAAGCAGAACACTGTGACTGTTTTGCAAACCAGCAAAGGGATTTCAGAAGTCGCATAGAGAACGTTCCATACATACTTTTACATATTCAACAGTGCTATTTTAATTTGCAGCAAATTTGAATTAGCTAGTTTTACAACAAATTGCTCATTTGCTGTGTAGATGACTTGTTATAGCATCCGAATTGTTATAGGAAGTTCAAAATAACCTTTTTTTCGTGCAACACAAAATAAGTTACTTTTAGCAGAATGTTCAAGCTGCTCTTTTCCATGCAATAAAAGTGAATGGTGACCACAGATGTCAAGCAAGACTTTTAGTGAATAACTACTTAATTTCTGTCTGTTCCTAGCACAAATTTATTGTTTGTCTTCTGAAGACTTGGAATATAGCTCACAGATTGTTTGAACATGTTTTATGATGCTTTTATGGTGTTTTTGTCCTTTTGGCACTTGACAGCCCCTGGTCCCCCATCCATGTTCACTGTAAGAAAAGGGCAGCATGGACATACTGCTAAACTTCTCCTTTCAGGTTCCACAAATAGAAAGTCAGGTTTGGAATGACATGTGGGTGATTAAATGATGACAGAATTATCTATTTTTGTGAACTGCCCCTTTAATAACACAAGAATTGCCTAGCAGCCAAACAACAAAGAGAAAACGGAAGGCAAAAGAGATTTGGTTTGATTGCAGGTTCATTTTAATATACTGCAAGATTTGCTTATCTTGAAGATAAGAGTCTGTTAACCGAAGGCAGATCTGGCCCTAAAAATGCAAATTTGCAGAGAAACTAACAACACTTCCGGAGTACTTTGGCTCTTTTTGTTGCTTGACGGACAGATGTACAATTTGTTTTCTCACTTCGATGATAAGCACATTGATAACACTTATGGACCTATGAACAATGACCTCATTTGAGAATAATCTGCATAAAAGACTGTGTTCCCTGTATGTCATAACAGTTTGAAAAATGTATTTCTATCACTTCTCTCCCTGCAAAACAATAGATATTCTGTTTAAAATTAAGACAAAAAATTATTTGGACACTTGATAATGGCTTCATCAAAGATCACCATTCAAGTGTTTCTGTATTTGGTTTACTCACCCTCATGTCATCCCAGATGTGTATGACTTTCTTTCTTCTGCTGAACACAAAAAGATTTTTAGAAGAATATTTCAGCTCTGTTGGTCCTTTTAATGCAAGAGAATGGTGGACAGAACTTTTAAGCTACAAAAAGCACATAAAGGCAGCATAAAAATAAACCATACGACTCCAGTGGTTAAATCCATGTCTTTAGAAGTTATAATAGGTGTAACTCAGCATAATAGTTCGTTTGTGTTCTGCAGAAGAAAGAAATCCATACTCATCTGGGATGGCACGAGTGTGAGTAAATGATGAGAGAATTTAAATTGAGTGAACTATTACTTTTAGTATCCAAATAATTTTGGGAGCCACTGTATATATTATATACCCTATTTACAGTACATAACAGATGCAGACAGCACAGCCTAAGCACATATATTTTATAGATTTACCACTTGACATCATCATTATGGCCCATATAATGTCGTTGTTGCTGCTCCTCTACGTTGTAGAGCACCACCACAGAAGCATTGAAGTACACAATCTCTCCCGTCGGCAGCAGGTAGAGGTTGGAACGGCAGTCTCTGCCCCTATAGCCATACCTAATGAAGTGTGTTAAGAAATGTAAAGCTTGCCAAGGACTGCAGTACATGACCTAAGATAGCCTACTGTATGTGCTCTTCAATCAGTTTCCTTTTCCCACTCTTCCCAGGTGTTAATTCTGTTTCAGTTCAATCTATTTAGAAAATTAGCTTAAAGTTAATTGATAGTCAGTGATGCATTATATTATTAATTTAATTTACTTAAAATATGACCTATAAAACATTTTCTGTATTGGTTGAATTATAGTAAAATGGACTCCCATCTATGAGCCTGTCTAACATATCCAGCAAAAACAATGCTTTTGAAGATGAGATCAAATATTTATGTATTTGGATCTGTCTGGTAACAAAGAACAGAATTAATTTTTTCCACAGTTACATTCAGAAAAAGTTTCAGGGAAATTACAAGGATACACCCATTGAAGCTTCAGCTTACGTTCTGGCAGCGCCACCTTGTGTTCAAGGCTGTAGCTGTCCCTCAGCTGGTATGGAATATGCATGGTAATTGGACGTCCTCGTAAGAACATCCTCACATAACCATCATCTGTTCAAGAGTGACAAACATGAGTGGCTTTCCCAGGGGCCCATTTTGAAGTGGTACATATTATGGTATCAGTGGTGACAGATGGTTAAATCTGTGATGAACACCATTGCAAAGTGTGATCACCAAGAGAGAAAGGCATTCACCTCATCTGTGATCAACTAAAACTACACTGTTGCTAATTTCTTCAATAAAAAAAAAAAAAAAAAAAAAAAAAAAAAAATTATATTATTATTATTATTTTTATTTATTTATTTTTATTTTTTTTGTGAAACAGGTGACCGGTTATAAAAGGGATGCTTGATTTAAAAAAAAAAAAAAGAAACATGAGTGGCAAAAACAGATGCAAGCAATAGACATTTGGTTTGTTAAAGGATGATTTGTCAAGTCATTGTGGCCCTACAAAGAGATACATTTTCACTTGCCATTGAAACCAACTTGCCATTAAAAAATTAGCCTCTCTAAGCTTCTGTTTGATGCATTATGTCAAACTAAAATGGTTTTCATCTGTAATGTAGACAATAATTGGATGCGGTCAGACTAATTTATGAGTCTTTTCACATTCCACACAGGGTACCACGTGGTTCAGTGTCTCTCTGCACTAACCACAGTTAAACAACATGCATACAGATAAAACAAGAATTTCCTCCTCTCAAAATAGAAACACAGTAATGGGCGAATTAAAAACTAGACTTTTAAGTTTCTGAAGAAAATGTAAGTGGTGCTAGCTTGCCTATGCAAAACTCGTGCCACTATGCAAAGTATATGTTTTTTTTGTTCACCGATTTTATCGGTCCCCAAGCAAAATCGTAAGTACAGTTGCACAGAATAGTAATAGCACACCACAAATGGTGCAAGATGAATCAGGAGCTGAAGTTGTTACGTAAAGGGGTGTTTGAAGGAAGGACCCAAGCGCAGATGGCATCAATGAGCTTTTATTTGAAATAAAAAACAAACATAGCATAAACTCTCTCGAGGGAGTAAAGAACACCAACAAAACCAACTGAAATAAATACACGATGAACTGAACAGACAGGGAAGAAAACCAACCAACGAATGAAGACAATGCAGCACAGGACAGCACACACGAGGAGCTAATAAAGAAAGAGAAATCAAACAGGTAAACAAGGGACAGGTGAAACCAATAAACTAATAATGAGCAGACAAGGAGGCGGGGTGTGACGCAAGACTGAGAGACACGTGGCAATACAGAAACTAAACAAAGCCACGCGCTCTCACAGACATAACACCCGAATGACACAAGCACATATCGCCAGAGACAAAGGCAACACGCGCTCATGCCAAACGACAGACAAGACGTGACATTTGTGCGAGGGCTTGGCCACAGATAAACAGGCTCCAAGAAAGAAGCGGCCGAACTCCAGCACAACATTACAAAGAATCACGACCCGGATGCGCAGTGCAGAGCGAGCGCAACGTGAAACGTGCCTAAGGTCGCAAGAGACAAACATGAAACAACTGATACGACTGCATGCAGCAAGGATGACATAAGAGCAATGCACTCGTGCCAATAACCAACAAGACAAGAGAATGCATGACAACACCAAGAGGGCGAGCCATGCATTCTCACATAGACTAGACAAAACGCTAAACAGGGGTGTCAGAGCTCAGCCACAAAGACAACAAAAATTCAACCAACATAAGTGGCCGAACTCTGACAGGAGTTTAATATTTAGGGATTTATTCAAATCATTAATATGAGCAATAGTAACAGTGATGTTGTCTTAGTAAGGACCACTAATAATTTGCCTTGGCCTCTTATTAATGTACCTATGAACAATAAAACACTTATTTTTTAATTTGCATCATATTACTTCAGAAAAGAATACACTGTATGAAAACTTACCAGCATTAATGGTACACTCTTTGGTTTTGCTGAAAGAAAAAGAGAGACAAGTCTTTTATTCATTCATTACTTCACAGATCAAATAGCCTTTTAAGCCAAAAACGGCCCCATAACTTAAAAAATAAAATAATAATAAACACTGTAAAGTTTTGCATGTTTTCTTTGCTTTTTTTGTACTTTGTCATTATTTCCGCCCCTGCTTTCATGTGGCCTCACTCATTGAGCTGTATACTGCTGTGCAATGGAGAGAACACTGAGTTAAAGTGACAGGAGAAGAGGGTCACCCAAAACTGCTTTCAACTTCAGTACGGCCAGTTTCAGTGCCGTGTGCTGGACAAAAACAACAGATTTGGGGGAACGCCAGCATTGGGGATAATTATTTTCCAAAAACAACCATGCACTTGCACCACCATGCTAAAAATGTAATGTAAATGAAATTAATGAAATAAAGACAAACTGAAGAAAAATAAAAAGTGTTTGTGCGTGCATTTTGTATCACCTTTTCCTAACCACACACCTTTCCACTACATGCTGATGTAAGATTGGTTTGATTGACAGCTTGTTTAAGACCGCGAAATGTACACCACTGATCAATTAGACCTGTCAATCCAGTATTGATGTAAGGAATCTGCTGGTAAATGTGTGTGAAACTCATGTACACTAATGGAGAGTGGGAGAGTTGGATAGCAAATATTGTCTTTGGTATGAAGAGCTAACCTTCCCTACAATGCAGAGCAAAGCAAAGGCTGTTACAGTATGTAAAGAAGAGACAGAATGATTGTGGGTGGCACTGAACAGAAAAAGCCCCACAATGCTCTTTCCCGACGATACTGCTGAAACCATCCAAATCCTTCATTAAAGCAATGCTTAAACCAAAGCAGGCCACACCAAACCAAGCCTCATCCTTTACTGAGTAGTGTGGGTTGAAAATAACTTGACATTCACTTAGCAACATATTATGCCTAACTGTATAAAGAAAACTATTTCTATTTGTAAATGGGTCTACACATCTTATTTTAGGTTTATAGATGGCACATACAATGTTAGATGACCAGGCAACAAAGCCATTTTCCTATTAGCACTTACTGGAAAAATCCACCAAGCACTCTAGGTTGTGTAGCAACCACACTCAATATAATGTTGTTCGTATGTGTACCACTAATGTGCATGACCACAAAGGAAGTGAGAGCCATACAAATACTTGCTACTAATGCGCTGACTATGCATTCACCCATCCATACCATAGACTGTGCTAGCGAGGTACTCCAATTTCACAATTCATACATTTTATCCAGAAAAACAACACACAAGACCTGCACAAAGTATAATGGATTAATTAAAATCTCTAAAATAAGAAAATCCCTGACAGAGTTCATTAAAAACATTTGCCTGCATTTAATGGACATGATGTCCCGCAAACCATTCCCTTTCCTGCAGCAGAGCACTCTAATTTGCCTTCAGAAAGATGTATGTGTGTGTGGCCATGGGTGGGTTCCATGTTTAATACATACGGCTGAGCAGCAGTGACAAATCAATAGTTCACTCTGCACAGAATGCCAAATAAGCAATGTGCTGAGCCAATTAGTAAAACTTTTGTTTTATATGTGGCGTGCTTCAACTTCAATAGAAGTCGGGGAATCAATAACTAGGTTTTGTTTTGACAACGCTGACGAGCAATCAAAGCCAGATGGAAACATGCAAGTTTTTGCAAGATGATTCATGCACAAACCCTTCAGTGCAATAAGAATAAACAAATAATAAAACCAGATAAAATTAAACAGCAGAGTGAACTCCGGATCTAAAAGGTTTAACATTTACCAATAATATTGTTTTCACATTTGAAATCTATCCTTTTGAAGTACAAAGAAAAAAGAAAGGTGTTTGTTGCTTATCAACAAAATCTGTGGTTGCGTTTTCATAGGGATGCTGTTGAAAACATTTGTGTTTGTCTACTTCTGTTTGTTTTGTTGCAGGAAGATGAAACCAACCACTCCATGACCAAACTTACCTACAAAGCTATCAAAACTTTGTCTTTTGATGACAAGAAAGAGCTAAACAAAAATGCTGTTTACCTTGTTGACCTCTTCATGGTGTTTTTCTGTTATGTAGTTCAAGTGCTAGCTGGAATTTGCAGAACCGTCTGGCAAAAGACTCAGTTCCTTGTTTGAGTTAACTTCAGCTCTGCAGAAATATGGACCTAACTAGCCAATGACAGAACACTTTCTGACTAGACATGACAGCCCCTTTTTGAGTGACCACACCCCCCAGTCCTTTATGCAGTAACATGATGCATTCTGTGGTCAAGACTTTTTCAGTGGTGAGCGTGCCAACCAATTGCCTGTACAGAACTGCCACGCACATGGCAATGTTCAGTCTCAACCAATCAGCACGCCATATACAGTATGAAACACTGTTATCGTGAAGGATTATCTATTGTACAAATACCCTGCACGTGCTCAGTGGGGAACTTGTTTGATCTGACAGTTAACCCTTTATTGACATTAAGTTTTCATTTTGTTGTGGTTTGGAGTACCAACAAAGGCTTAACAAATGGCGACAAGCTTGAACTTTTCTCTACTCAGTATTTGGGTACATGAAATACTTCTGGGAAATTGACATTGTCCTGGCCTGTGACAAACTAAACTTCATTTAAAATGATTTTAACAACATTTTTCAAATTATTTCATTATTATTATGCATGCAGATATTATAACCTCAGCAATTAAGAGACTACGTAGAATATTTGTATTTTAAATTAATTTTCCACACTGCAGTACCATTTAAAATAAACTTTAACTATTAAAAATGTTAAAGAAATGGTGACAAATAACAGGACCTAAGATACAATTTCCCTTATACATTCTTAGCAATTTGAAGCTAAAATCTTTATGTTGATTAAAAAAAGTCAATGGTCAACAATTTGCTGACCCTGTGCAATTCACTTTACTTGCCTTGTCTGAAACAAGATCTACCCTGAACATCTGGTTTACCTTCTTTCCTGGAACTCCATGTAAACACATCCTAAATTATTTATACTATTTGACTATTTGATCATATTCTCCCTAAGCTGCCTAAATGCACAACAATGCACCTCTAGTGGTGAATATATCACATGCATAAAATAAATGTAATGTCTTTTTTTAATGAGAAACAAAACAATAGACATATCTGTCATCAACATGCAAGTGAGACAGCACTCTCTGTGCTCTTCTGCTTTGAGCCCAAGCACATAATGGAAACCTAATAATTGCTGGGTGTCTCCCCGAACAAAGGTCTGTGGCTATCATCTAATTAGACACCGAAGCTTAAACACAGTGACTATTTTTGTCTGTCTTGGCCCAAGATCTTGTTCTAGAGTCATGGTTTTGAGGAAAAGCATGAGAAGAACAGAATTTGCATTCCTGTTTTCAATACACCATATCAGTTTCTGGAAAAATCATTTAGTTTCGTGCACTTCAGTTAGATGAGAAAGAGTGAGAGGACTATACTGAGCTTTTGTCAAAAGGGTCCATAAAGTAAGGCAGACTGTATTTTATTCTACTTATTACAAGGCTACTTGACAAATAAGTAAATAAATGGACATGAAATTTTCTTTCGAGTAGAAATTATTTCTTGTAATTAGAAAGTGGCCACGTAGAATTGAAGGAGGTAGCATAGGAGTTGGGTTGCCAGGGTCAATCGTCAATCAAATCTTCAATTAAATCGTCAGTTTAGTAGTCATTCTAAAAAATATCTGACAGCAGGATGCTGTGATTGACCAATCAGAATCAAGTACTACAGAGAGCCGATAAAAGGCACAACTGTTTAAATCTGACTAGTACACTATAGTAGACACTATACTCCTCGAAAAATGACAGTACAAGAGAAATGTGATGCATTCTCCTTGATGAATGAGTTTATGTTGTCTGTGTGATCACCTGTCTCTCTTTCCGCAGGTTGAGCTGCTAGATGAGGTGGTTCTGCTGCGGGAGTCGGCCATATCCTTCTTCACCGTGGACAGACGCTCTGTGGACATGCTCTTCCTAACACACAGAGACAAGAGCATGAGATTGAACAGAACTGGTGAAGAAATAGGAGAAGAAGAGACAGAACAATGCAGACCTTGGACATGGCTGACAACATAATACAATCACGGTTTAGGCATTGAATATTGAACAACACTTATAAGACTTCATCTGCTATAAGGTATTGGTCTTTTAAGACGTTCAGAGGTGTGCAATCATACAATCATACTAATAATGCTAAATATATAAAAAAAAATCATACAATCATACTAATAATGCTAAATATAAAAAAAAAAATTCTGCATGCATTTTTATCTGAATACTCTGCACATTTCATTGAATACTGTGTACAGAACTGTATACTATTTAAAAAGAAGACATGCAGTACAGAGTATATACTGATGTAGTAGTCCGTTTGTAGCATGCTAGTACAAAAACAAAGGCTTCGAAATGTTCAGAAAAGCACACTACCATTTTACTGTAATACTTCCTGCAGTATGCAATATGCATAAATGTTTAGTAGCCTATGCACTGAATGGGATGACCAACATTTGCTAAAATGTGCAGTATGCAACAGAGCAAACTGACTGTGTGGAATACTGTATTCCACAGTGCAGTGTGTTCAAATTGACCTTCTATTTTCAGTGTGATGAATGAACCGGTGGGAAGCTATAATCTCCTTCTTAACTCCTTATTTGATCAGACTGTCAAGAGTTAAGGCATTTTTGCACAAAATTAGAATGAAAAAATTCAAATAACCATTTTTATAACTGAGTAACTGAATGCCACTTGTTGAAACATGCAACATATTGAGGTCATGTGACTATGTAGCATACTACTGTTTGAAATGTTTATCAACACTGCATAATAGGTTTCACACACCAAATCTTTTTTAAACTATACATTGACCTCCGGCCCTCTATGAATGAGTGTGATGTGGTCGTCTCTGGCAGGTCTGATAATGATAACGATGCCGTGACTCTCATGGCAACTGAAATGGCCCAACCAACCATGGTTTATGGAAATGATGGAGATATTAGGTGGCCCTCATTGGGAAACACCACTGAGGAGGGATCTGCTCTCTCAAGCGCAGGGCATGATTTGGCATCCCCAGTCGGAGCTGTGGAACCTACACGTATGGCCCCTGAATGGAGCACAATGAACGAGACAGAATTGGCTCAGTCTGTAATAAACACCATTTTGCAGGCTAGAGTGCCATCTACGAGACACCTCTATGTACTAAAATGGTGTGTGTTTACAGATTGGTGCTCTTTACATAGCAAAGACCCATTGAATTGCCCCATAACGGAGATCCTTACATTCCTTCAAGAGCGGTTGGATGCAGGATTTACTCTGTCAACTCTGAAGGTTTATGTAGTGACCATCTCTGCATTTCACTCTCCAGAGGCTGACTCCTCTATTGGCAGACACGATCTCATCGCTGTTCAATCCTTTGGAATCTGCTGAGTTACGTGTGCTCTCTTTAAAGACGGCACTGCTGTTGGCTCTGGCCTCAGTCAAACGAGTTAGCAATATACAGGCGCTGTGGGTTGACAGTTCATGTCTGGAATTCGGTCCTGGGCTTTCAAAAGCCACCATCAAACCCAAAAAAGACTATGTGCCTAAGGTGCTTTCCACACCCTTTAGGGCTCAGATAGTGCACCTGCAAGCTTTCTCTTCTCCACCGTCTAAATCGGATGAGGAGCAGGTAGTGCATTTATTATGCCCCGTAAGGGCATTGCACACGTATGTGGAGCGCACTCGCCAGTTTAGACTGTCAGATCAGCTCTTTGTTTGTTATGGAGGATGCACAAAAGCAGTTGACCTCGCTTATGAATCACAGGGTGTGAGATGCCCAATTGGCATGAAAGTGCATTCAACTAGAGGCATGGCCTCTTCATGGGCATGGACAAATGGTATATCCCTACAGAATGTATACTTTGCAGCAGGATGGTCTTCACAAAACACGTTTGCAAGATTTTATAACCTAGACCATCACTTCACGAGTCCTCTCTGTCTAGAGAACTTACTATTCCAACACCTGGCAGGTGAGCCCGAGCCCGAGCCCTTATCACGGGCGGGCTACCTGTTATATTTTAATACAGTCGCCTGTGTAGGCCTCTACCCAATTTACTCCCACTAGAAGTCACAAGCACTTCCAATAAAAATAATAAAACCTCTGGTACAAAGTGGTTAAATTATACTGTGTGTATTATATGACTCATATACATCCTCAGACTAAGATTAACTCCCTGTCTGGTTTTCACCATATGGGGATATTTATTTTCATACACACTTAAGAGATATTATACTAATCCACTGCACGATGGGCCTGTGACCTTATATACACTATATACCTTATATACATATTCTTCTAAGTGTTTTATACTCTGGTGCATCTAAGGGTATTACGTTACGTAGCACGCCGTGATGGGACTCCATTCCCCAAAGCTTTCAACAATGTCTCTTGAACTGAATCAATAGGGAACGTCTCCGGTTACTCTTGTAACCTCGGTTCCCTGAGATGAAGGGAACGAGACATTGCAAACTTGGCCGCACTACCACTTCAGAATTTCGAGGTATGATTGATGCGTTCTCATCCTCAGTCAGAAAATTCTGAAGAAATGGTGTGTGAGTGCCCGTTTATATAGGGTAAATGCACGCCTAAAAGGGCAAGGCTCAAACACCATTGCCAATCATAAGATTGCCGTTATGATACAAAGGCTTCAACTAGGTGGTGGAAATGAAATTTCCCCAAAGCATTTAGCAATGTCTCGTTCCCTTCATCTCAGGGAACAGAGGTTACGAGAGTAACCGGAGACGTTTTTTTTTTTCAACATTCTAATGCTATTATGACATCTGATACCAGCATGCCTTCCAATAAAACAACACTTGCAAAATGTGTAAACAATGTTTATATATCTTGCATATACTGTAACTCTCACCTTTTGATAGACATCAGCACCTCCTTCTTAGGAGAGGAGGGAGAGGAAGGATAGCCACTCAAGCGTTTTGTCTGTACATAGCCATTGGTAAGAGGCTTGGATGGCAGAGCTTGCAATATCTGCCGAACTAAACAGAAAGGAAGAAACAGAAGAACTGAGATGACATATGCAAATGAAATTCACCTCCCACATGCAATCTATTTAACATTACCCTCTGACCACTACCCTCTAAATTGGTTGCTTTGGCTCAACATTAACATTTACATTGTCTCTAAGCAGAGCACAAAAACTGGTTGTCCCCTTACAAAACTTTGGCTCTAATTACTAGTTGTGCACGTTGCCATACTTTCAATGCGATCATAATTTTTAAACCAAACACATTTCATTATAGATGTTGTGCCAGTAACTTTTTTTTTTTTTTTTTTTTTAAGGGCTGAAATAAATTTTTCCCCCCTGTTTTTCACTGTCTGCGGCCATTCGTCAGAGCTCAGGATAGTCGTTAGTAAGGGCTTGGGACTGAGTGTTTTCTTGTGGTGCTCTCTCCTGGTATTACAGACCATATTGGTATTAAACATAAGGGCGTGATGGAGTTCTGACCTTTAGTGGGTCCCCCTTTCTTGCTGCTGGCCTGGGTGTTCTCCTCACAGCAGCCCAATCGTCTTAGAGCATCCGCCAGTGCCGCCTTCAGCAGCTGAATCTCATCCTCTTGCAGCTGCACCCTCTGCTCCAGGTGAGACAGACGGTCATCCATCTCCATCCCACTCCCGGCTGATAAGTTATCATCTGAGCAAAAGAGAGAAAAGGAGGGAGACAGTCAGATGAAATATAGTGTTAAAATTGAATGGAATTTCGTTATTGGCATTTAGCATTATTTTCAAAGAAGCTGTGTTGCTGTAGCTTAACTGGTAAAGCATGGCATGAACGCACTCTAAGTTGCTTTGGTTGAAAGATTCAAATGTAAACAATGGATTTTGTCTAAAAAGCCACTACACCAACTTAAAGTGAAAAGCCCATTTTAATTTGTGATATTAAATCAAAACATCTGTGGTTAAAAAGACAGACTACATGATTGGTAAGAAAACATAATTTGTACATACTGATATAAATAATAAATCAAACAATTTATATCAGTGGTTTTCAACTGGTGAATAGCGACTCAAAAAAGGGTCGCAAGTCTGTTCTGATATGGTCGTGAACAGCAGGGGGAAACTTAGCTAAATGCATATAATAAACTACAGTAATTATACATAGTAGGGGTAGCAAATTAAACATTCTTATGTACTTTAAAAAGGGTTCCCTTTATCTTTTGTTGTTGAAGTTACAGGCAGTGCATCCAATCAAAGTCAAAGTTATTTTGGTAAACTCATCTGTCATTTGGTCAAAGCTAGCCAACATAGGCGGATGACAACATCTGGCTGTCCATTCCTTGATATAAGCAGTAAAACACAATTTTTGACATTAAATTGCCAAATTTTGTTTGTTCCATGTTACTGTAGGTTGGTAATCAATATTTAATTACTTTAGTACGATAAATAACTTGTGTTAGGTCTCCACAAAACCGGTTGAAATCCACTGATCTACAGTACAAACCAGATAAAAATTTTTTTTTAAAAAATGAAGCCTAAGAAATTGAATGCATCTTCAAACAAAATGAAATGTTAACAAATGTCTAAAACTTCTATATATTACATATGCATATATTACAGAAAACAGAATCAGAATCTATTCTGTCATTTTTCCAAATTTAGCTGCACAATATCATATTTCCCAAGGGCAATGCAACGGGCTGCACGCCAAGTGTGCATATCTAATAAACCTCTTTTAACGCCTGCACCTGCTAAACACACAGAGATCACAGTCGTAAGGCACCATCAGCAGGTGGCAAGCACGTCAACCGCAATAATAAAAGTGAAACAAGATGGGAGGAAAAAGTAGAAGGTAAGAGAGGGGAGGGGAGAGGATGGGAGATTGAAGAAAAAGGTATAACGATGTTTAAAGACAAAAGAAGTCTGGAGGAAACCGGATGCTCAGTGACCGATCCTGCTGAAATATTCATTGATCCCGCTCTGCTTGTATTTCCCTCCTACCTGCCATTCCAGTCAGTACTATGTCCGCCTGTCAATCAACCAGTCAGACAGCCTGATCCACTGTACTTCTCTAGGGGTTTCCTAAAGGTACTAAATGCCTTCCCGGCCAAGGCTTCACTCTCCCACCTTCCCCTTGCTTGCTGGATGACTGATCCCATGTCTGGACCTCCCTTCCTCTCCCTCCCCCCACCCTTTACCACTCTGTGCTGTGAGTAAAGAGAAGAGTGATGTTTGTAATAGGACGCTGTTCTTCACTGCCGTCTCCTATGCGGTATAAAACTGCTGGTGGTGCTGTTGGCAGAGAAAAGGGGTTGGCTGGACTCCAGACCTGTCTGATGCATTGGCCAAGCACTACCAGGAAGTGCACTGACCAGCCTCTCCAATAGCACACAAAAAGTGTGTCTGTCTGTTTGACAATTTGCAACCTCTTGCACCATCAAATCCTTGGAGTGCATGCTTGTTTTCTTATAATCTGAATCAATACTGTTCACATTAGGGATTATGGTTCTATCATAGCCAGACCTCAAATCTCAGATTCTGAGATCCAACATATTAAATCAGTCTAACCAGGGTTTATCAACCTTTACAGACCTAGGAACACTCTCATCCAGACCCGGGAACCCAAATACAGGGAAGTTTAATTAAAAACAACAAAAATCTTTTTTACATCATATAATGTTCATCAGATCATTAGTCGATGTTCATTCAAACAGATAAACAATGTCATGACAATTTTTAAAGAAAATTGCATATATTTTATAGACCTTTTCCACTAACCTCCTGCAGTACCTTCACGTCACAGTCCTTCAAGGGTTGAAAACCCTGGATCTAAACAGTAGACAGACACAGACACATGAGAGAGCATGAACCATGTATTGTTTGATGTGCACTAATCGAGCTGTACAACATGGACTGACACTCTCTCTGACCCACCAGCCTATTCTCATCATATAGGGTCTACCCATCCATCTGTCGTTCAGCCAACCATCTGTCGCAGAAATTGACCAACTTGAAAACCCAAACAATGAGCCAGTTTACATGCACACCAATAACAACTCCCAAAAATCTGTTTATTAAAAAAAATCCAACAAAGCAAGAAAACCACATTAACATAAATAAAAATAAAAAATCTAGTTATTCTCTGCTGAAAAGGCATGTGCACTTTTCAGTGAAAAGGTATGCGCTCAACAATTACATGAACACCGGTAAAGGTGTTTACATGCTACACGAAATCGGGATAATGGGCAAAAATCTACCAGTCGATTTATTCTTAAGCCATTTATGACCTTGCATCGATAAAGTAAAACCATTTAATGACTTACATGACTATTCACGTTGCCGGCTTATAATCAGTGTGAGGACGTGCATGTAAACAATTGTTTTTTAATAAATTCAATCATTTATAAATTATTAATTGCTTTGAAATAATTGCTTATAATATACAGCCCTTTAGCTCAAACTTCAGTTGTTTTTAAATGTGTTTTATGCCTATAAATAAACAAGACTTGACTATTGCTTGCTAATGCTTACATCATCCTGACACTGTATCTGTGATAGAGTTCTTTGTTAAACTCACTGTCCATTAGAAATTGGTATACCAGGGATACAACACTGTAACCAAGACATATCCATCTAAGGGGGTTATATTATACACTAGATTAATGTATCACAATACATAAGTAACTCTGTGCATTCTTTTCACTAAAAGCTTTCTTATTGCTTAATTCAATCATCAAAGTCCCAGTGATTTAACAAGCTGAATATGTGTGCGGTCTTAGAAAATGGGAACAGGTTGGAATCATATCAACAGCTGATGAGGGCACCTGCTTGACACAGACTAGAAAATGTAAACACATAATCTTGAAGTCAGATCATAGATTTTCTGTCAACAGAAATATTTCACATCATTCAAGAGCCTGTGTGAATCTGAATAATTTCCTTTTTTGTACCCTCACAAAGACGAAACCATCTGACAATGTAACCAAACCGCGGATATGCGATAATAAGAAAATGTGTTTTAAGGGAGGAGTGAAATTTGCATGTATTCAAAAATGATTAGCAATTTAAACAAATATAGTCGCCGGTAATAGCACTGAGACCGTTTATTCTGTTGTACCCGCGCAGGCAGTGACGCACTCTGACACGTCAATTCCATTACATTAGTGGAATGTTAATGTACAATTCTGAATGACCTCATAATGACTAAAAAGTGCAACATTTGAAACAATACATATTCGAATCGATCACACCTGCGCGTGTGACGACAACAAATACTAGCGTCTCTTGCGGTCTCGCGCGCATTATGTGTGTTCAGTCAAGTCGCTGCCAAACTTACCGTTGCAATATCGAAGCAGAAGGGTGTTTGCATCATACAGGTTCCCACATGAGGCTACTCGCTCCGACATGTCCGTCTCTTTTTATCAAATCCTATATTATTATTATTATTATTATTATTATTATTATTATTATTATTATTATTATTATTTTAATCGCCGGTCTCCAGACCCACCAGCCTATTACTTCCCTGACATATGAGTGCACCTTCAATACCTTTCCACCATACAGCCAACGACAACCTGTGCTGCCTGCGTTTCTATAGCAACAGCTTCACTGCTGATCCGCTCCCCACAGGAAACAAAACAGCATGTTTACTCTTGGAGTCCTATAATTTGCAGTTACTACTTCCACATGAGCATGATGCGTGTATGATATTCAGATATGTGATACAGATTAGTCAAATTATGACGCCCCGTGGACAAAGTCCCATCATGATATTTGACTGTTTTGCGCAGCATATGCATATAAGAGATTAACAGATCATAACTTCCTAGTTTAACCGCTCGAAAGATATGTATCAGCGGAAAGGTACTTGCAAATGATGTTGGTGTCATAAAGAGCCTTGTCCTTGACAGTCTAACAATTGCTATTTCTAGTATCTAACAGTAGAGGGCAGTGCAGGTCTTAGTAAAAGGATGAGTAGGCCTCGCAAAGGATGTGAGACACTACATAAAAACTACATTGTGTCTGAATACAAGAGATGACTTTTATGTACAGTATACGGTACCATTTCTGTAAAGTGGCATCCTACTGTGTTAATGATGTATATACCTTAATAAACGTGTAGAAAATCATGGGTTGCACAGTTTGTCAGGCTGAAAATAACAAGGTGGGCATACTGCAACCTTGAAAAACTTGTAAAAAATAAAATAAAAGTAAGTAGCACATTTTGTGAGGCAGGACATACATCTCTAACACAGACTCTAATCTTACCCCTATAACAACTGGTAGACTAAAAAAATATATTTTAGCCTATTTTTTAAGGTTTACACATTTCAACTTCATAACAATATTCCATTAAATTGAACTGAGTAATCTTTGATGAAATTAAATGAAACAAAATAATAAAATTAAATTTGATGGAATTTTGTTATGAAATTGAAATGCGTAAATCTCAAAAATAGGCCAAAAAATCATTTTGAGTGTATGTTGTGTTGGCATCCCAATGCAATGATACACAGGTTTCCCATGGTCATGAAAAACATAGAAATATCAGCTATTTAAAAATTATGATTTCCAGGTTTGGAAAAGTGGAAATAAATACAATCTGAAAAGTCATGGATACTTCCAAAGTGAATGTTATTTTTTTTTTTTTTTTTTTTTTTTAGTTTTGCGCTACTCTGAAATATTTTATTAGCTAGATTTTGCTCTTTGTGAGTGCTTGTATAGAGTAAAACTTGCACGCCAGCATGACAACATCACATGGCTGCAGACGTTAGTAACTAATAAATTGTTGACTATGGGACACAAATTGGAATGAACAATTTATTATTTCCAAGGACTGGAACAAATGAAAATCAGCCCAATAAATCTCTACAAATTGATTTGCCAAAATCCTTATCTAGCAATCACAAATGACTGGAAAGATCAGAAAAGTCATTGAAATTCATTGGTTCAAAAACAGTGGGAATCCTGATAACAGTAATCAATATTAAATTTTCAATTACTGCATTACTGTAATTTACTTAATTCATTTAATATTTCATTATAGATCTTTGTTGTGTCAGAAAATATTCACAATGTGTATTGTACTGTCATGTAATGTACTCCCAGGTATCAGAATCCAGTTCTAATAGTACATGATTCTGCTGAATGGATATGACTGAAACAAAGGATGTAGCAAAAAATAAAGAGAACACAATTTCAAATTACTGCTGATGTGTGTTTGTGTAGATGGGTTTTGGATGGGCAGTTTATATTGCAGTCAAGCATTCTACACTTTCAAGTTCAATTACCTATTTTAGTAATATACCCTACATTTAAATTAGCATCCCATTTGCCTGTACTTTACCTGCTTACTTAAAGGGATTGTTCACCCAAAAATGAAAATTCTCTCATTGTTTACTCACCCTCATGCCATCCCAGATGTGAATGACTTTCTTTCTTCAGCAGAACACAAACATAGATTTTTAGAGGAATATGATGAGAATGATGAGAGAATTTTCATTTTTGGGTGAACTATCCCTTTAAAAAGTGTGTCTTAATTCTGCAGTGAAATATAAGTTAGATTGACATTGAAACCTCAACAGCCACCTTTGTGTTTGTTCATCATTTTCCTGTCACAGAAACAAAGATGTCTCTTCCGAGAGTGAGGCTAACATGTTAATTTCACCATCAATAGAGTTTACCCAAAATTTCAGTTCTCCTGCAAATTCTGTTCATTTACTCACCTTCATGTCATTAAAACACGTTTGACTTTCTTTGTTCTGTGTAACACGAAAGAAACATTTTTAAAGTCTGTGCAGGTCACTCTTCCCCATGCAATTACAATGATGGGGCACTAAATCTTTTAGCTACTGCACTGCTAAAAAACAAACAAACAAACAAACAAACAAAAAAAATCTTATTTTCAGTAAAAATATCAAAACTTCCTTAAAACAAGAAAAAGTTACTTGAGAAGCAGAATGAGATAACATACTTTGTTGTGTTTTCAGAGAAATCTAACAACATTTTGTCAGGTTTATGCTTAAAATAAGAACAAACTATATGCCAGTGAGGTAAGAAAAATAAATGTAGCTTTCTTTCAAAAAGTAGTTTTCCCTTAATCCATTAGCAAATAATTTTTTATTGTTATAAGCATAACCTTTACTTAATTTTGTTTGATTTCTCTGAAAACATGTCAATATCTTAGGTCATTTTTCTTTGTAAATGTATCTTTTTAACGCTGAGATGAAAAACAAGACAAAAATACTGATTTTATTTTCAGTCAGTGAGTTGAATTAGAACCGGATTAGTCTGATTTGAATGAATCTGTGTCAGAATAGCATACTACCATGCTGCTCATATTTCTGTCATATCTACATCCTACTACAGAAATAGTAAGTGTAGTATGGCAGTATGCTACTCAGAACATTGTTCTAGTCTGATCCGATTCAAAATAATGATTCGTGAATTGGAAATTGCTGCTGCTCTCTCATGAACTCTCATGAACAGGCCAGGTAGGGCAAGGGCAATGTCAAGATTTCTACTGTTTGTCACAAAGCTTTCGTATGGCTTCAGAAGACTTCAGTCCCAGTTCATTGTAATCGCAGGGGAAAGAGCAGCGTTTTCAGCGAGATGTTAGCTTTTGTGTTCACGCCACGGAAGAAAGAAAGTCATAAGCAGTTGCAATGACACGAGGGTGAGTAAATGCTTATAGAAGTTTCTTTTTTGGTGAACTATTCTTTTAATCAGGAAGCGACCTCTCAAACTGTTTTTGAGCATCTCTATCACCTGATTCATAAATCAAGAGATGTTATTGTTAACAGTGGCTTGTTAATGACTTCATGGGTCATGCTTATGCAAGATCATTATGATACACAATTGGTGTACTGAGTTGATGTACTTTGTAGCTTATTATAAGCCCCATTGCTCTGTCAGTTCACTTCTCATCTTGTGCCTCAGTGGCAATGTGCCAACACAGAGAAGACACATACCTCTCAGATGGCTGTCAAATGGCAGATGCCCTCTGTGTGCACTGTGTAAGGTCAGAGCTTCTCTGATTACCCCCGATATAAGGTTGACTGGAGCAAAAAGAGTTTTAATTGGGTTGTGGACAGAGGGAGTGCAAGAAAGATTTGCATTGTGATTTCCAGATTCGTCCATCATTCTGCTAAAAGACACCACTGGACAGACACTATAGCATAATATCAATAAAAAGACTGTATTATTACTTCTTATCAGTACTAATATCTGACTAAGCTCCTGATATGGATGGGGTTGTAGCCTTTCAGTTAACATTTTATTTTAATGCTCCAGCACTACTTGGACATGAGCGTTAGTTCATCACTCCATGATGCCTTTCCACCTTCCTTTGTTTGACATTAACCTCAACTATGCAAAGACAGAACTAGACATGATGTGGTCACCCCATTTCCTTTTCTTCTTGTGAACATCCTTCCATTGAGACTAAAGGACATTTGTCTTATCCACTTCTCATTGTATTTAAGTGAAAGCTACTTTTGATGTTGTTTGTCATAGAGATATCTTGCATGTGGCTTTATAATATATTTGTTACATGGTTGGAAAAGTGAATGTGCAAATTTTATCAAGTGGTTTGAGGGGCAGGAAACAGTCATATTATGAGTCCAATAGTTTTACATTATGCATGCATGTATGGCTCTCCATTTTTGGGTTTTCTTCCTAAAGAGTTGTAACATTTACAATTTAATTGTCAAGGCAAGAACTTTCTTGTCAAACACAAAACAACTTCAACAAAAGTGCATATGTTTTTTGTTTTTTGGTAATGATTACTACTTCTGTAGAAGCAATCTACAAAAATGAAGCCAGCAAGTGCATTCAAATGTATAGAGATGTTTGGCAGAATATTAGTCACATCATTTTTCCATACAATGAAAGTGAATGAAACTGTCATTCTCCCAAATTTTGGAATGGTATGAAATGTTAAATGATGGCCGAAATGATGACATAATTTCCTATTTGAATGAACTAACCCCTTAAGAATAACATGCCATTGGGTATGTAGAGGTTTCAATACAAAGTGGAAGTGTTAGGTTAGGTTTGTTTTTTAGGCATTGTGAGACCAAAGGGTGTTTTCTACAGTATGTAATCAAGGAACTATACAGTATAAAGGTGTGCCCAAAGCCTGCACTGAAACTAAATCAATGAGTCAGCGGTTCTAATAAGTGTTTGTATAACCACACTTTTATTCAACTAAGTAAGCCATATCAAAGCTCACAATGACCCCAAACAGAGGTGGTCAGCCCCTTGTGAGTGTGTCACTGCCCGTCTTCGAATATAGAGTAGTCATACGTTTAGGTTCAGGCTAGTACCACTTTGTAGGTGCCAACAAAGGGAATAAACTTTATTGTCAGTCTTGAGAACTGTACATTGAGGTGGCATAAACTTAAATGCAGGATTAGATAATTAGGTTACCCATGACAGAGTAAGTACCACTGCATTCCTGCATTACGCTTTCATGACTTCCGTATGTGTGCTAAAAGGATAGTCCACCCAACAACGAAAAGTCAATTATAATTTACTCACATGTTATTTCAAACCTTTATGACTTTTTTTTCTTTTCCATGGAACAGGGTGAGTAAGGTTGAAGTGAGTAAATAATGACAGATTTTTTATTTTTGGGTGAACATTTTTTTAAAGACATGCTATAGATGGAAATTGAATTTTGCCTTGCAGTAGGTGCAACACAAACCAGTTTGCATGATAAAAACTTTCAAGTTTACCAGTTAGACTGTATTGTCACCTACAAAACATGAGATTTCAAAAGGGCCCTACCCACATATTGTATATTGTTACCTATGCTCTTAATACATCAGTAAATCAGTAAGGAGGTTTTCATTAACTGCTCGGAAATCTACCACTCATAACTCAGGCAAAAGGACCAATCAACTTGTTACACACACTGCCACAGAGGAAGTTGCAAAAGATCTTTAAATTTGTAGCTTTTTGAAAGTCTGTTTCTATACACCTGTCAAGAGTTCTTTGTGCATGTGGTAGCGTCACCCTGGTGATGGTAAACAAACAGAGTCGCCAAGCAAAGACTGGAAACACCTGAACACCTGCTTGTCTTGATTTCTAATTTTAATTCTTGTCAAGAGATCAAGTTTTTGACCTCTTGGCAATGTGGGATACTTCATAGTTCTCCACCTTCACATACTGTAGAATCCTCACCTGTAGTAGACCCGGGACCTTCATCTATCCTCCTTTAAAAAGCAAACATGAAAAGAATTGATCTCTCAGTCCTCCAATGTCTTTTCTTATGTCCTTCGGCAGTCTAAAGTGGTGCAGAATGACATATCCGCACAGCTTCATAGTGTAGCCATATCAGTGCTACTGGCAGCAGTTTGGAAAAGAAGACAGGCTATTTAGTTTAGATACAGATGAAAAAAAGTGTTACAAGAGCGCATGAACTGCAAGCTACAGTATCTTCCAAGCTACCTTTCACCTGCATTGGGAAACTCAGTGAGCACCATGTAAAAGCATGTTTTGTATTCATATTAGGTGTTACAAAAAGATATTGGCAGGTGCCCATGTCACTTCTAAAAAGCAGATTTTCCATCAACAGGCTGAAGGGTTCTGAGCATGGTCCGCATGGTATGGTTTGATTATAAACTCTTCACCACACGGATTTCTCAGTTTGGTTAACGAACTGTTCTCAGGACAGAGAACTGTTCTGGTGGAACGGCTTTAGTGATATGGTAACTCACGATTGGTCGCTTGCCCAGTCAGTTCATTCTAATCCTGATTTTTCAGCACCAAAATAGAAAAAGAAACCAAAGAGTACACAACCAACATGATCACTGTCACATTCTGTCTCCCTCCTGTTTCCATGGACTCTTATTTTGAAGTTTCCCCTGGACTCCATTCACTCTCTGCCCTGCTAATGAGGACAATGCAAGCCCCACTCCAGAGCCCAGCCATCAGCCTTGCCCGCAACGGACCAACAGCCAGAGCCCACCGCAGACTCCAAGCCCGATCCCATCGCGGAGTCTGACCAGGTGCGAGAGCCGGCACCAGCATCCGTCCCAGAAGGCATATTAGTGGAGTTCGAGGGCATTGAGTGGAGCCCCGACCATACTCCCGCCACTGAGGGTGAGCTGAGCCCAGTCCCTACTAAAATAGTTGTTTTTGAAATCTGTCCCTTGAGTCTCCAGTCACCCCTGATCCCATCTAGTCTCCAAGTCTCCTCGTCTCTGCTGTTCCCGTCCATCCTCCCACTCCCTCTGCCAAGGCCATCCAATCCCTCGGCCCCGGCTCCGCAGGCTCCCTTCAGCCCCTCGACGCCTTCCATGTCTCCTCCCTCGACACCTTCCTTGGCTCCTCCTCCCTCTGATCAGCCATTTCCCCTCAAATCACCGGCTTGACCATCGGCCCCGGTGACCCCACGGACAAGGGGATCTGCCTACCCTCTGACTCTACCTTCACCCTCTGAACCCTGGACTCCGCCTTAGCCCTACATCCTCTCGTCTCCAAAGTGGGCTGTCGGTGTCACTGTTGTCCTTTGTCAGTCGGCCACCTGGCTCCGCCTTTGGCTCTACCAGGGACCTCCTTCCCTCCAGCTCTGCCTTGGTCCTCCAATCCCTCAGCTATGCTCCGGGCACTAGGATCCCCAGTTCCGCCCCTCTAGCCTCATGGCTCCGCCCTCCTTTAGCTCCGCCTTTCCTCGAGCTCCATAGCTCCACCTTCCTTGGCTCCGCCTCTCATGACTCAGTCTCCCAGGCCTCCTGATCCTGTCCCTGCTCCGTGGCCACCCCCCCCAAACCTCCTGACTCCACCCCTGTCCTTTGGTCACGTCTCCTCCTGCCTCTCTTCATCTTTAGGCACCAGGAGTCGCTTTGTAAAGGGGGGAGTGGGGTGGGTAATGTCACGTTCTGTCTCCCTGTTTCCATGGATTCTGGAAATTTCCCCCTGGACTCCATTTCCCATAGTGCACTACCCTTATCACTTCCATCTGTTCCTGATTATCCTCACCTGTCTTCCATTCCCTCATTTAGTCCCATTGTGTATAAATACCCTCCAGTTTTGTTCTTTGGTTGTCAGTTCTTGTCCGTGTAAAGCTTGTGATGGTTTATTTAGTTTATGGCACTCCACGTTGTTCTATATCTCCATCCTCATTAAAGCCTGCAAATAGATCCATCGCCTCTTCATCTTCACTACCACAACTTGTGACAATCACACAGGATCTCAACATATTGCTACCGAATGTACCAGTACCCTGACATCAACCCCATTCTGCTGAGTTACTGACAATTGCCATCAGACATCTTTGCAGTGTTTCAAATGTGTTCACCTTTTTTCTGTAGCTGTACTGATAGTGTGTTGTGTGAGCAGCCTCAACAGACATGGGTTCTGTTTTCATGGAAGTAATTGCAATCACATAATAAATGAGTTTGTTTTTCCTCTAAGAATCCTTTTTTTTTTTTTTTTTTTTTAACTCCACTGATGGTTAGGGTTTAAGTAAGGGTGTAAGATTAATAAAATATTTGAGCTGATAATTGTGTTAATTCAGTGAAATTAACTGTATAAAAAAAGTTAGGGTCCCTGGACCATAGTAAGGTACGTTCCTGCCATTGGAGCAATCCAATCTTGAAGTCTGTACCACCTTCATGTTTTAAGTTTCCGTCAGCATGGGATAGTAGGTGCAAATACAGCTGTATAGACAACAACAACAACAACAAAAATACACTTATTGACAGCACAAGATGAGAATGTGTTCAAAATATGGCTTCTAAGTTTCAAAACTGTTTAACTTGACACAGCATCATAAAATCACTGTTTTTAGTGCAACACAATTAAAGATGCTCCAAATGCATTCTTTAGACCCTTGTGTACATAGCTGTCCTTGAAAAAGCCCTTATAAATATACCTCAGACAGATTGACAAATTAAATTACAAAATGCATTGTGTATTGTAAGCCAATGATAGGCTTTTGTTCAGTGAAATGGAAATTGACAATATTGTCTTCTAAAGCCACTGCCTAATCAATGCAATAATTGTCTGCCACAATAATGCAAAGTATTTTACTTGTCTGAAGTATTATATTATTATATAAATTATATTTATAATTATCTACATAACTGTTTCTTATTTAATCATTATATTGAATAACTTTTATTTGGGGGCATTTCATGGCAAATATTAATGTATGCAAATAATTTGAAAAATTAATCTTCACAGTTTTACATAAATGACTAAAAAACTAAAAATGCAACTCGCTTTTGGTGCCACTTTGTGGCCATTTCACCCAGAAACAGGTACTCACACATGCCCCTGTGTTTAACAACACTTCCAGCTTCAGCCACTGTGGCAGTGGTTCAAATTTTAGTAAACGCAGACCAATTTCAGCTGAAGAACTTTCAAACTGTCACCGAATTCACAGTGAGATCAGTCTGAAAATGTTCAAGTGAACCGAAATACTTTCATTAGCTGGTTCAGGTTGGTTTGATTTGATTACATTTAAAAGACAGGAAGGTTGAGAACCTCTGCTATATATATTTTTTTCTCTTTACAAAACTTGACAAGAAAGGTTCTAACCAAAAGAATAGAATGGATGAAAGCTGTGGAATTGTTTTATTTATTTTTTTTTTAAAAGATTGCTAGAAACAGGATTGGGGCTTTCTGAAGAAGAACGAGCATCTAGTCACAGTTTGCTGAAAGTTCTTTAAAAGCTGTACCTTGAGGAGAAATGCAGAAAGTGCAGGCAATCAAGTGGGCTGTGCTGGCCCACTGGGGGATGCACTCATCACAGAGCACACTCCACGCCAGTGGATGAGCCACAAGTAAATCTTTGCACTAAAACCTAAAAAGAAGACAGCCGAAGGGAATGCTGATGGACTGGTATAGTTGCAGACTGTGTGGTGGTAAGGTCTGGTGAATTCTGTCCACCACCTCAAGTGTTCCTCCAGGGTTTTCACATGGCCACATGTCACCTTGTGATTATCTTCTCTGCATTCATTATTCAGAACAATGAAGCAATTTCAGCAATGATTTTTGCCTACACTATTCTCATCACAATTACCTCACCTGAAAAAAAGATTCTCAAAGCAGCATTAGCCTATGAGACCATAGATACTCTACGTACATGTCGAAAAAGTACAGTATTTGGGCACCAGAACACCACACTCATATGTGCTTGTTGAACATTTCAATTAAAAAGTATTGGCATTACAGTAATTCAATCCTTTGGTGCTATAACAGCTTCCACTCTTCATTCCACTTGATGTTGGAACATGGCTGCAGGGATTTGCTCCCATTCAGACACAAAAGCATAACACTGGGTTCCATAAGGTTCCATTTGTTAAAGGTTCACTCAGAAAGACATGAATTGTAATTTTGCAACATATCGACACTGTCTGATGAAAAACATGTATCTACACTTTTGGCAATTTTGACTTTTTACCATAGACGGAATACGCCAAATGACCTCTTCCTACTGTTTGACTTGTGCATCGAAATGACCAATGAAAAGAAGTTTAATCAGTTATCATCTGTTTAACAAGTATCTCCATTGGCCTTGAGAAGTGTCCATCAAAACCACATATGTTAACCCTTATGTTCTGAAGAGCGTCAACTAATTTACCTCAGCTATCTGGCTGAAACGTAGTGAAGAGATTGCCTACATCGTGCTGACTCTGTGATTTCCCTGACAACCAAAGCTTTTCATGCACGCACAATGTCAGGTGGCTTTAAAATGTAGACAGTGCAGTAAATGTAGTTTTATAGTTGACATTCGTTTGACATTCGCGACAATACCCATTAAACTTTCCGTGCCTATAACATTTTCAAGCCAAACCAACTTGGACATGCATGAATAGGTTTTACTTGCCTAGCACAAAGCTGAATTTTAAAAAAATGTTTTTTTTCATATCAATTTTATTAGTCCTATATATCAATTAAACAATTTAACCATTTGATATTATGACATCACATCAAATATGAAATGTTGTTAAAGATATCCCTTTCATGACACAAGGCTCTGTTTGTGAAATTTACAGCTTTGTGCTAGGCAAAGAAAACCTATTCATGCATGTCCAAGTTGGTTTGGCTTGAAAATGTGATTTGCACGGAGAGTTTAATAGGTATTGTCGCGAATGTCAAACGAATGTCAAATATAAAACTACATTTACCGCAATAAAGTAGACTACACCAGCCATATATGGTTGCCAGATTTCTATCTTCACAAAACCGCGAGAGAAAGCTAATTCTGACAGCCAAAATATGCGTTGGATGCGGAAAACGTGTCTCAAAACCGAACTGCCGACTCAACAACTGGACTAGAAACCCTAGTTATAAAACTGATTTTGCCCTAAAATAGTAGGTGAAAGCTCAGATTATATCCAAAAAGAAATTCTCTAGCAATCGATAACCTACCAACTGAGTTCTGGGAACACGAACAGTTAGACTCGAGTCTGTTATATGGCGTTAAATGGTGGACAAAACAGCGCAAGAGCATAAACACAGCGCATAAGTGAATTACAACAGTGTGAGCACCATGACAAAGCTCGCACGTAAAATGTAAACCTGCAGAACTTGCAAATCCCAAACTTGAGCACAAAATAAATATGATTGTGCACACAAACTGAGCAGAAATAACAAAGCCACGAGTCCTGACAGGTATGGCAAGCCAAAAGGCTCACAATACGCTATAGACTAATCGCATTTTCATCCATTTTTAAAACTTTCAAGACTCTGTAGGAACCCTGTTAAATAAATAAATAAATAAATAAATAAATAAATAAATAAATAAGGAGTTTAATGTATTAATTTATTTATTCATAAAACATGAAAAAGGATATGAAATGCCACGTGAGATACAGCTTAAAATGAAAAACCTCATGAAATACGACATGAAATACACTTTGAAATAAATGTAGAGGACTAAATAAAACAAATAAATATATGAAATAACTGAATAAATGATAAAATGTTGCAATCAAAAAATATACGCAGGATGAAAAGTGAATTAAAATGTTTTGTCTACCAAAAACGGGTAATACTTTAATAATGAACACTCTATAGTGTCGGCGTGCATGGCATAGGCTACACAAGTGAGAGATAATGATAGCAAATTTATTTCTTTGTCACAAGATGTTGCTTTTAGGTGACAAACGCATTTAAAGTAAATGAATAAATAAACAATTCCTCATGTATGTTTCTCTCTCTCTCTCTCTCTCTCTCTCTCTCTCTATATATATATATATATATATATTGTCTGAGTAGTTCTCCAAAGCAAAAAGAGCAGGATCCACTGAGATATTTTAAAATCAAGAAAATGTAATCTGAAACGAGGGTAAGAATAGTGGTATTTTCCAAATGTAGGCTATTGGCTACTTTAAATAAATGCATGGTTAGATATTGTTTTGATTATTTATTTAATAAATTCATGTTTTTTCTAACTTCTAATTAAAACAAGAGGTTTTGACATTTCTATTTCTTCCTATGGCCTACTCATGTTAAATTAAGAAAAGTTTGTGATAGTTGAGAAAAATGAGTGCCCATTATGCATCTGGTCTAAATACGAAAAAAAGGTCGACAATTATTGACAATTGTTATATTCAATACATTTTTGTAATATGAATTATAATGAAAGTTTGAAAACAATAAGTAGCCTATCTGTAATAATAAATGTTATACAGTGAAAATGTTAAATTACAATAATGAGCATTTTGGTGCCCTCTATTGGCATGTATATCTATTTTCAATAGGGTATAACGTCCTGGTTACTTTCGTAACCTCCGTTCCCTGATGGAGGGAACGAGACGTTTTGTGTCGATGTAGTGACAATAGGGGTCACTCTTGGGAGCCCCAAACACCTCTGCTTTTTTGAAAAAAGGCCAATGAGATTTGGCAAGTGGAATTTGCATGCCACTCCCCCGGACATACGGGTATAAAAGGAGCTGGTATGCAACCACTCATTCAAGTTTTGTGCTGAGGAGCCGAGACCAGGTCCCGGCCATTTCAGCGGGTAGTTCAGCATTGTGGCAAGAGGGACAAAACGTCTCGTTCCCTCCATCAGGGAACAGGGGTTACGAAAGTAACCAGGACATTCCCTATCTGTCACTCACTCGACGTTGTGTCGATGTAGTGACACTAGGGGTCCCTATACAAAATGCCACAACTAGCTGAACTGTGTTATGTGAACTGGTGGTGTGTGATGGACAGACTGCTGTGTGCCTCATAGTCAGCGCACCAGGCCGTCACGTAACCTCCCCCAGTGCTCTTATGAGCGTCAAACGGTCCATCAGGAACAAGTCGACTGCCCAACTATAGGGACAGGCTAGCCCAGCCGAGGCCTCTTTTCCCTCTCTTTTCTCCCGGAAAAGAGTGGAATTTGTTAACTGACTGGGAGCCATAAGAGTCTGCATCGGGGGGTGTCACTGCAGAGACCACACCTCGCCCAAAAAGGGGGGGGGTATTTTGAGTGTAATACGTCACATGGCCTTACCGAGTCTTTTCGGAAGTACTTCATGTGGAGCGGTCCCATGGTAGGTCCTACCCGAAGGGAGAGGAGTTTCTACAGAGCATGGCAACCGGGGGCAGAGGGCCAAGGAAGATGCAGTTTGCCGTCAGGGAAACAATTTTTGTGGAAGATATCACATGGAGTCTCCTTCAGGGAAGCAGCACATGTGAAGCACCTACCTCAGTACAGGGGCTCATTAGCACACATACTGGGCCAGTCAGCAAGTTTCTCCACAAACTCAGCTGCCAGAGGGCTAAGGAGGAAAGTCATCCAGGGATCACAGTCTGTGAACACGACTGGGAGTCAAGAGCACACGTCTTCCCTTCAAGGGAGGGGAAAGGCGCTATGCGCAAGAAGTACACCCGGCCAGTTGTCCCGGAACTTACCTGCTCATGCCTGCCAATACACGGGATAAGACCGGCTCAACCCGGAGATTGTAGAACATCACAAAAGTTTTGGGTGTTGCCAAGCCCGCTGCTCTGGAGATTTCTGCCAAAGAGGTGCCACTGGCCAGGGCCCAGGAGGCCACCACACTCCTGGTGGAGTGGGCTCATAACCCCGCAGGGGGTGGCATGTCTTGAGCCTGATATGCCATTGTGATGGCGTCGATGACCCAGTGGGTGATCCTCTATTTGGAGACGGCGCTTCTTTCCGCTGTCCACCAAAGCAAACAGAGAGCTGCTCTGAGCTTCTAAGGCTCTGCATGCGATCCAAATAGATGTGAAAGCTCACACCGGACACAGCAATGCCAAGGCTAGGTCTGCCTCCTCCTGGGGCAGTGCTTGCAGGTTCACCACCTGATCCCTAAAAGGAGGCATGATCTGGAGGGATTCAACCTCCTAGCACCTCTCAGGAACCTGATTATCAAGTCGTGCTACCCCAAATACTTACCATCCTCTCCTGCAGGAAGGAAAGCCCTGATCCGACTGTGCATCTCTGGGGGTCTTCACATCGGGAAGAACACCACTTAGCGAACAGACGCCACTTCAAGGCATACAGGCACCTCATAGAGGGAGCCCTAGCCTGAGTGATCATGTCTACCACCGCGGGTGGTAGGCCACTTAGGTCTTCCATGTCCCGTCCAGGGGCCAGATGTGGAGATTGCAGAGGTCTGGTCGCGGGTTCGCCGGGGGAGGGGGGTTGTCGCGAGGAGTGTGAGATCCGAGAACCATGTCTGGGTTGGCCAGTAGGGTGCTACTAGGATGATCTGCTCCTCGTCCTCCCTGACCTTGCACAGGGTCTGTGCAAGTAGGCTCATTGGGGGAAACACATATTTGCGTAGTCCAAGGGGCCAGCTGTGTGCCAGCTCATCTATACCAAGGGGTGCCTCGGTCAGGGCATACCAAATCAGGGCAGAGGGAGGATTCCTCCTGTGCTCGACCGAATGGACTCCAAATCAGCTGGACCACCTGAGGGTGGAGTCTCCACTCTCCCCTGAGGGTAACCAGACATGACAGCATGTCCGCTGCGGTGTTGAGGTCACCCGGGATGTGAGTGGCTCATAGCGACTTGAGCCGCTGCTGACTCCAGAGGAGGAGACGGCGGGCTAGTTGTGACATGCAACGGGAGCGTAGACCACCTTGACGGTTGATGTACGCTACCGTTGCTGTGTTGTCCATCTGGACCAACAAGTGCTTAGCCTGGATCAACGGCCGAAACCTCCTCGAGCGAGCAGTACTGCCAACAACTCTTGGCAGTTAATGTGCCAACGCAGCCGCGGGCCAGTCCAGGAGCTGGCGGCTATGTGCCCGTTGCATACGGCACCCCAGCCTGTCTTGGAGGTGTCTGTTGTAACTACAACGCACCTGGAGACCTGCTCTAGGGGAACCCCTGCCCGTAGAAATGCAAGGTCGGTCCATGGGCTGAAGAGGCGGCGACAGATTGGCGTGATGGCCACGCGATGTGTGCCGCGGTGCCCTGCCCATCTCGAGACTCGAGTCTGAAGCCAGTGCTGAAGCAGTCCCATATGCATCAACCCAAGCGGTGTGGCCTCCGCTGAGGATGCCATATGCCCCAGGAGCCTCTGAAAAAGTTTCAATGGAACCACTGTTCTCCGTCTGAATGCCTTCAGACAGTTCAGCACTGACTGTGCATGCTCATTAGTGAGGCGCATTGTCATAGAGACTGAGTCCAACTCCAAACCGAGAAAAGAGATGCCCTGAACCGGGGAGAGCTTGCTCTTTTCCCAGTTGACCCAAAGCCCCAGTCGGCTGAGGTGCCGGAGCACGAGGTCCCTGTGTGTGCACAGTAACTATTGAGAGTGAGCTAGGATTGGCCAGTCGTCGAGATAGTTGAGGATTCGGACACCAACTTCCCTTAGCGGGGCAAGGGCAGCCTCTGCGACCTTTGTGAATCGAAGCGCCTTGGCTTGGTGTACTTGCAGGAGAGCCATGGTGTGCAGGGTGGAGGCGGCTTGTTCAGCGGCAACGTAGGCTCTAGCCGTCAGGGACGACGTAAACCTACAGGCCCTGGACGGGAGTCTTGGGAGCCCACGCCAGGTGGTGAACACAAGTGGATGAAAATGCAATTAGTCTATAGCGTATTGTGAGCCCTTTGGCTTGCCACTCGCGCATGTGTTCAGATCTGTGCGCTTATGTGGGAACTGTCAGGACACGCAACTTTGTTATTTCTGCTCATGATTTGTTAATTTGTGTGCACAATCATATTTTTTTGTGCTCGAGTTTGGTATTTGCAAGTTCTGCAGGTTTACATTTTACGTGTAAGCTTTGTAATGGTGCTCACACTGTTGTAATTCACTTGCGCGCTGTGTTTATGCACTTGCGCTGTTTTGTCCACCATTTAACGCCATACTGTTACTGAACATGCGCCATTTGAACCCATGATAAGAAAACTGTGCATGTCTGTCCACGTTCACTAACAAAAATCCATGTAAGTCCAATTAAAATATCAAACAGTTCACTGACGGGTGTATAATAATTCTATTTATGGTGCTAAAGGTGACTAATAGATTGTTTATGAGAAAAATATTTTTTTCATGCTCTTGAAACATTATTTTTTTGGAGATACGTGCTTTTCATCAGACAGCGACAATATGTAGGAAATCATGACCACTCACATTAAAATGAAGACTCAAGTCATTTCAGTAACCATATAAAAGCTGTTTTATTCTACATGGAGAGGTCCGCACAAGGGGTCTGCCATATTAGATCACATGACTATCCGAATACTACTCTCAGTAACTCTCAGTTGTTTCATTTGACACTTTCACTAATTGATTAAAGTAATCATAGCTGACTGTGAATGCTAAATTAAATGTCTAAAATGGCATCTGAAACTGAAAACTATTGATTTCAAATTATGCTGCATCTAAGCCGCTAGGTGTCAGTGTAAGTCCAAGATGACACAATGACAAAAGTTACTGAGTGCACCTTTAACAGTAGTTAACAACATTAGTTAACCTGAACTAACAATGAACAATACTTTTACAGCATTTATTAATCTCAGTTAATGTTAACGTCAACATATACTGATAAATTTTTTAAATCAAAAGTTACATTTGTTAACGTTAGTTACTGAAATAGCAATGAACTATTGTATTTTTATTAACATTAACAAAGATTAATGAGTGCTGTAAAAAATATATTGTTCATTGTTAGTTCATGATACCTAAAGCATTAACTAATGTTAAAAAATGGAACCTTATTGTAAAATGCTACTGATGCATTTATCTCAAAGGTGTTCAGTGGGGTTCAGGTCTGGGTTTTATGCAGACGAGTAAAATTATTCCACACAAAGCTCAGTAAGCCATTTCTTTGTGGACCTCATTTTGTTCACAGGAGCATTTTCATGTTGGAACAGACAGTGTGACGAGGAGGAGGACGTGGCTGAGCCGGGATGGTGCACGGCTGCTGATCAACGGGAGAGCGAGATAAAGGGGAGCCGGAGGCGCCAGTTCGAGAGAGAGAGAGAGACGCACGCAGCCGCACTGCATGTGTGTCTGTGTTCCTATATGTTTTATGTTGTTTTAAGTTCATTTATATCATTAAACTTTATGTTGACTGTTCAGCCGTTTCCTGCCTCCTCCTTGCCCATCCTTTACCTGTTACTGTGGTGCCAAAACCCTGGAGGGAGGAGGGATACGCTGTCACGGAGTCCTAGCCACTGCCATCCACCAGGGGAGCAGCCCGGACATCTGCCTGGGGAAGGAGGGGTTGCTGCCGGCTGCTGAGAGCCGGAGGAACTGCTGCCGTCTGCAGAGAAGGGGAGGAATGGTTCCGTCAACCAGGGGTTGGAGGGCTCGCTGCCATCCGCCGGGGGAGGAGCAAGCTGTCATCTGCCAGAGGGTGGAGGAATGGTTGAGGGCCGGGCAATAGCGTGTCCGGGAACCAGCGAGCAAGTTTTCTCTCTCTCTCCCCTCTCTCTCTTTCTCTCTATGTGTCTCTCGCTCACCCTTTCCCTCTCCCCATGCCTCCCCTCATCTCTTCCCCAGGTTCCCAGGAGGCAGGGTTGACCACTGGCTGACAGAACAGCCGGAAGGGCAGTATCTCCTCTCCAGAGGTGGGGGGGGGGGGGGGGGTAAATCAGTCCGGTGGTGCCCTGGTCTGAATTGGGCGGGGGAGGAGTGTGGCGAGGAGGAGGGCATTGTCGGGCCGGGATGGTGCATGGCCGGTGCTGAATCAGCTGATCAGCGGAAGAACGAGATAAAGGGTAGCCGGAGGCACCAGTTCGAGAGAGAGAAAGAGATGCACGCAGCCGCGCTGCATGTGTGTCTGGGTTCCTTTATGTTTTATGTTGTTTTAAGTTCATTTATATCATTAAACTTTATGTTGACTGTTCAGTCGTTTCCCGCCTCCTCCTTGCCCATCCTTTGCCTGTTACACAGTGCCTTCAAGAAAGTTGTTGCCACAAAGTTGGAAGTGCTCAGTTCTTTAGAATGTCATTGTATTATTTGTTTTCACTGGATTTACTGGAATAGGCAAACCTGTTATTTATTTAGCCAAGTGGAGAAATTTCATGTAATTCTCAAAATTTGGCCCATTTAAGACCAGAGTTTTGCGACACTGGAGTTTTGCGATGCTTGGTTTCCAGCACTCTCTCATGTTAGAAAAGTGTTCATTGTTTGAGAATTATCTGGGTAAATATTACATTTCACACAAATTGCTGATAAATTGCATTAAATATGTGTTCAGAAGAGTCGTGTGTTAAAATTGAGTGTTTGTTATGGATCATTTATGAAGGATGCATATGGATTGCAAGTGTGGAGTTTGACCACGTTTTGGTGCATATGGAGGACTGGGTATGTATATTTAGAATGAATCATATCTTATTTAATGATTTATAGCCCAGAGTGTTTTCCAGTTTAGTAAATATGTTTAATATGTGTTTTATGTTAAAATATGAGAACTCTATTATAAATGTCCTTTAAGCCTGGTTAAAAATAAATAAAATACTGTGTTTAAGCAAGTACTTAAATGCATAAAATGCTGTGAATGTTATAAGCATGTATTAATGTGATGTATGCTGAAGCATGTGGGAAGGCTAATGCCCTTTTTGTTTTTTCATTTGACATTAGACTCATTTCCATTTTTCATTTTTGAATCTTCCATTATTCCATTTTTGGTTGTTTCTTTCTTTCTTTCTTTTTCAAATACAATACGGCCCCATAGACCGCTGTTCTTTTTTTATTTAAATAGCCATCAGAATAAAACCCAAAAAATATATTTTTGTATTTGTGTTGTATCTTTGCAACCCACCGGCTACATTTAGAAGGGGGTGTCCACATAATTTTGTCCACTGTAGTTTGTATGTCACATATGATAAAATACAAAAGTAGTGGCTTCCTTGTATTGTCTTTCTCAGAGCTGCATGGGGCTTCAGAAAAATCTAGAATTACAGCACCAAGCTTTGCTTGACATATCAAAAATAAAATAGATCCGTACTGACATTTCCCAACAGCTGTTAACAGCCCAATGGGTGTCGTGGAAAAGCTGATAAAACCCAAACTTTTGAATTAACTTTATGAAAGAAGGTTGCAGTGATCACTAGAAGGAATGTTTTCAAAGGCTTTGATTGAATTAGAGACAGAGAGAGAGAGAGAGAGAGAGAGAGAGAGAGAGAGAGAGAGAGAGAGAGAGAGAGAGAGAGAGAATGACTTTCTGATTTTTGTTTTACTTTGTCCACCTCTGTCAGTGTGGTTCTAGTGATTAGTCTGGGTTCTGGTGGTAATAGTGCCAGATACTGAGCTAATAGGAATTAAGTATGCATTAAATCTCAGCTGGCAAACGAGACATGTCAGATCACCTCACAGACTTGTGGATATGTTCCAAAGGAGCTTAGCTTCAATTTTTTTTGGAAGATGTTTGTAAATGAGCAAATATCGGTTTGACTGAAGTAGATTCTGTTAGCATATTGTAATTTTGTATAAATCATTTATTTATTATGATGTTTTCAACTCAATCTCTCTCTCTCTCTCTCTCTCTCTCTCTCTCTCTATCTCTCTGTGTGTGTATGTATGTGTGCTGGGAGTTGCTGTGTGTAAAAACATGCAAGAAGTAAAACCAAATGCATTTATTTGGCTCAATGTGCTGTTGAGATAAGGATCAATCATTTTTTAAAGGAAAATATGATTAATAGATTCGAGTCTTGGATATAAATCAGGGGTCTTCAAATGGTGTGCGCTAACTATTGATTAATCTCCAAATAATGTTTGTAATTAAATTAAATATGAAATAAGTGTTCAACAAAAATACAATATTAAGATAACTTCAACCAAAACTAAAGTTTAGGATCTAAGTACAGCTACAGTATATGTTTCAAAAAGGATTATTTAATAAGACCTCTGCAGTGTTCATTTGTCAACTTTGTTAACTTTATTAGCCAGCTCTGCACACACACTAATCTTGTGCTTACAGTTTTCAAATATTGCTATTCCATTACATGCAGTCTGTAAGAATCATCCCTACTGTGAAATGTAAAAAACTGTTGAACAGCAATTTCACACTTTTCTGTGAAATATCAATAAACCAAATGCTTCTGTAGTCTCTGTGCTATCAGAATACAGCATGATATCATAGTCAGCTGTGACAATACATTTACTTTACCACTTATTCTGACCATTTATGGTGTGTTTCAGTGCAGTGAATAATCTGATGCTTTGCCAGCACTTAAGTACTGGACAGAATAATTAAGTTAATTGAAACTTTATTGTTCTGTCTTGGTTGAAGACCCCTTTGACATCAAAATTGGCGTTTTGTGGCTTTTGAATCTATCTATGTCCTAATACTACTGAAAGTAAAACTTGAAGCAAATCTTCTAAAGATATTTAAAATGTACAGTTGTTCTCAACCAGGAAAAAGGATCACAAATACTGATAACTCATATTGCACTACACAAATTTTTGTCCAATCAAATGCTCTCTAGAATGAGACTGTTCGTCTCCCTGCAAACGTCTAGCAAGCAGCATCACATGGTGGTTGTGATGTACACTACAATATGAACTCTTCAATATGTCCCATCCAAGCTTCCTATTTCAATAGTGATGTCAACACTCTTCAAGCTATGTAATGGGGTATGTTTAAACATCCTCAGATTCTTATAGCTGGACTCTGTGAAATATTGTGTATCATCAGAATGATAGACTTTAAGTGAGATGATTTGAATTTGGAGATATTGTGAAAATGAAAAGTTGTGGTAGTCACTAGTCAGATACTGTAAAGGACAGGGCACATTGCCCATTTAAGAATTCCTTCAGTAGTGCTACAATACAATAGATACCTCTGTTTGATTACACTTATGTTGACATTCCTGACTTTGCATAAAAGTACAGTACTTACAGCGACAATTGCCAAGTGGATTTAGGTGCTTTGGGAATCATTGCAAATTTATTCCACTTAATATTGCCTTTAAAGGAGGTACAGCATCTGCATTTAAACTAAACATTTTCAGTGTCTGAATGGCACCAGGACATAACAAATTAAAAATCTGCCCATTTCAGGCCCTTCTCCCAAATTGGCAACTTCAAATGTAATTTTGTCAGTTGTACTATTCGGACATGCATCTTTAAGTTGCAGGATGGTTTCTCCTTACTGTAATACAGGCCCTCAAGTAATGATTTTACTCAAGCTTTCAAATGATTTCATTTCTTAAGAGTAATTTTCTTCATTTTTTTGAAGAAATCAAAAAATAGTAATTTTCATTATCTACTCACCCTAAACAATAAACATGATTTCTAAACGATGCTCTATTATGTGACTAACATTATGTGACATTTTCAACATATGCTAATTTAAGTTTATAAAATATACAATAATACAACCAGTGGCGGATTTAGGCATGGGCGACATGGGCAGTTGGCCAGGGCGGCATCTTGCATGGGGGGGTGGGATACAACTTTAATACATCACAGACATTAGCAGTTATTTTCAATTAACAGATCACAAGTCAGTTTCAGGAAAGACAAGATGGAACTAGAACTCTTCTGGTGTGCTTGTTGGAATGATGTCCTTATTAGAATAGAATTCAGTCTAAAAATTAATATCTCCTATTAGTGTCACGGATCCACCGGACTCCCTCTCTCACTCCACACAGCGCTCACTCTCCCCTGAGTTGATTAAACGCACCTGCGCATCATCAGAACGCCAATCATGGACTGCATAAAAAACCTGCTCACATTCTCATTCACTGTCTATTCTCGTCTATATACACCCTAAGACTATGGACTCCCTAGCTACTTCAATACTTACCAGTTTGTTTACCTACCTTGTTATTTGTTCCCATCGTCTGAGTTTGTTGTACGTTTCATCCTCTGTGTATTCCTCCAGGGATTTGACTCTCCCATTGTTTGTCACGATTCCTACAAAGACCAAAAGACTATTGTGAGTTTTCTGATCATCTGCACTTTGTTAATTACCCTGTTTGGAGTTTAGTCACCTGCTGTTGGTGTCATACCTGTGTTTTGATTACCTCATCTGTTTCACCTCTCATCCTTTTCCTTGTCAATAAACCTTGCAATTGAGTCCATCCCTTTGCATCCGAGTTCTTACTGTGACAATTAGCTTAAAGTGTGTTTGCACTTTTGTTCCTTAAAAAAAAGAAGAAAAAAAGTTCAATTTGATATGATATACATATTGTTCCAAAGTGGCTTGACACTTGTTGTCTGTTTAAATGCATTTTTAATATTCATAGGCAAAACACTATAATGGGAAAGTGTTTGCTATAGTTGTCACATGTCATTGACACCTGAATGCTTCACTGAATTCCATTATGCCACATCTGTCAGCTGCTCAATAGTGAAATATCTCAGAGAGAAACCGGTGCTGCGAAAATCCATAAAACAAAGAAAATGAATGCTTAGTTCATTTGTGCTTCAGCACTTTCATAACATCTTATCTCTACTTGTTAGTTTTAGACACAACTTTTTATAACAAACTGTCAAGCCTTTTCATAATGGTGGTAGTAAAATATTTGAAGCACCATGCTCTGCATGAACAGCAGCTTTGTTTCTTGTCTAGAGCCGATAGTGTAACATTTAGGTACACTTTACCATAAGGTTGTGTTTGTTAACATTAGATAATGCATTAGGTTTCATGAACTATAATGAACTATATTTTTTTATACCATGCATTAATCTTGGTTAATTTATAAATGTACTGTTGTACATTGTTAGTTCATGCTAGTTCATAATGCATTAAGTAATGTAATATGTAGAAATTAACATTAACCTAGAATATTATATATACTAAAAGTATAGTTCATTGTTAGTATGTTAACTATTGCATTAATGTTAACCTTAAAGTGTTGTTGCAAACATTTATAATATTGGATAATTATTATTATATTAACCACAAAGACTTACAAATATGCATTTATATGATCTGCAACGCAATTTTTCTTTCATGCTTGCGTGGGTCGAGATCGGTAACTTGCCAGGGTCAGTGTGAAGATTAATAACATGGTATACACCAAAGCAGCAGTTTTAAACTGTTGTCAAGCTGAGGATTGTGGATCTGAATTAATATACTGCACAGTAATACAGTATTTTAAAATGGTGGGTAAGTCAATTCTGATTTAAAATACAATTAGATTTTATGCTGCCTTTGTTGCTTTGACATTTATTCCCCCAAAACACACACAGAAAGTAGCATCATCAGTTTTGGCATTGTTTATTCTCTTCCACTGTCAAATTCAGAACTACTTGGTCTTCCCATTTCTTCCTGGTTTAAATGATTAAATATAAACAGATTCAATAAAAAATAAAAAATAAAAAATAAAAATTTCCCAATACTATTCCTGATCTGATAAAAACACTATGCACTTGCTCCTCTAACACTGTGTCCCTGCAAATCTGTTCTAGGAGAACTGACCACAATATCTAAGTCCCCACCTACCTCCTCAGTCAAAGTAGTCAGAGCCCCTTGGTGTAATATGAATTACATAATCACCAGGAATCACCAGTCTAGCACATTCAGAAGTCATTCTTAACCTTATTAATTAGACCTTTGAGGCCAGTCACATGAGAGGAGACACACAGCCAGCTAACTCATGTTATTCTAAAAAGTGTCTGAGCTTATATGTCTGAGAACACATTTTGGAATATATACAGTATTACTCTGCGCTTGATATATACTGAAAACTTTCTAGTTCAAATCTTTTTTAACGTTTTCCATGGTTCTGCTGAAGTTGCGCAGATTACAACTTTACACTTGTACAGTATAGGCACTGTGTTGAAAATATCAAATTTTGACCCTAAAACCATCATTATATAGAGCAATGTGAGCAACTCTAAACTCTTATTTTGCTTTAATCCTGCAGTGATACAATAATGAGCTAAACTGTGGTAAACAAACACCATTACAGGTTGACCTACCGACCTCAGACTGTGAGGAATTAAACTGTCGTAAAGGTTCTCAATACAGACATGTGTAAGCTACACCATACAGTACAGAAAATGTTTCAGTGTTACACACAAGTCTAATGACCTTTCACCTGATATTGTGCTTCAATTTGACTTACACAGCAGCTTTCATACTTTAGGTATATTTACATATCACTGTGCAAACAGAATAGCAACTTTGTGATTTCTCAATTAAATTACATTTAATTTCTAATTATAGATAATCACATATTTAGGTGTTGTCTGCAAATGTTATATTGGCTTGGCTTCATCAGCTGGACATCCACAAATCTGAGATTCATTGTTCTTAGGAGTTATAACAGAGGGAAATATTAAGGATTGGGGGATGAATTAGTTCAGTTAAAATCTACAAAGTCTTAAAAGAGGAATGTCGAGTATTTGTAAAGTTACTGTTAATAAGCTTATGAGGCTTAAAGCTTCAACTGCTAAACTAATGCCACTCTAGACAAGTTGATTATGCAAGATGTTGGAGGTTTTCTGATCAGAAGCAACTGGTGTTTTCATTTCTCTTTATTTACTCTAATGGTCCACATAATGGTCCACATTTTTAAGCAGATTACTACAGTATAATCAAAACAGACAGTCCTAATTCTGTAAAACACCATAGCTTGACTCAAGATGCATCTGCCAGTAAATGTGTTGTTTTGAACTGTCATGTTTCATCCAGACAGGAGTATGTGAAAGGAAACTAAAGCAGAGCACAGCATTATTGTGACATTTAGATTTATTTTGATGGCTCAATACGGAAGCGTGTATGAAATTGTTTTAAAATCCCCTTTCAAAGACATAAACCTAACAAATGGGAAAGCCAACAGGACAATTGAATACTGCATTATTGTCATTATGTATATACTGTAGGCTGAATTAGGGTAATCTGGGAAATTTTTTGCAATTTACTGTAATTGTTATCCCAACACTTCAGACCAAACTTGACTAAGACAACCTGATTTTGGCGTTGACTTGTGATTTACATTTTTGTTTAAACTGATATGCACAAACGAGTCTGAACTTCATGAGGAATGGAAATTAAAATAAATCACAACTCCTGAAAGTCTGCGGATCATTCTGGCTCAACTCTTCATCTTCTTTGGGATTCTGAGCTCACAAATAGGGTCATTGTTTGTGGACGTCAGCCATGTGTCTCATGGCCCAAAATTTCCTGAGATGGTTCCTCATATCTTTGTCAGAGTGTACTTTTCACAAATGACTTGTTTGTCTTAGAGTAGAACTTACTTCTGGTTCTTGATCTCAGTAAAACTGGTCAATATCTTATGGATGTTTTTAAGTCTTTTGTAACTGCTTGACAAAGGTTCATCGAGAATTCACAACAAATAGCGTTACATCATGACATCATGATAACAGATCTGGCAGCTCTGGAATTGTGTTACTAACCTAGAATCTTTAGCATTAGACTACCACTGCCAATGTATGACTGTCACCAATTTAGAAGAGATTTTTATTTCTTGTAAGTTTACTCTCAAAGCTCCACTGTTACTTTTTTTGGCAGCCCCAGTGGAAAGTGTAACTAGTGGAGAGTAGACCTCAACTGTTTGAGCCAAGCACCTGTCCCTGGAACCGATCCCTGTCCCCAACGGCAATTACAAGTCAGGCGTATACTGTATCTGGCAAAATAGCCTTTTGTCAAGAAAAAGTTTGGACATCTCAAATTGTCAGCTTTAACTCTGATGGGTTGGATCAGTTGTATTGGTTCAAATCTGTGTTTCATTTAAGGTGTAAACAGTGGATTTCTTTTAAGGAGTTAACAAACACACCTATTGTATAATGGACGGTATTCTCCCCTAAAAATAACAACTATTTTAGGCCCATCGAAATCCAGACTGAAAGCACACCTGTTTACCTGTGCATTCTCTGACTTAACACTGTATTGCACTAAAAGGAATAGTTCACCAAAAAATGAAAAATATCTCATAATTTTCTCACATGAATGCCATCCCAGATGTGTATGACTTTCTTTCTTCAACAAAACACAACAGAAGATTTTTAGAAGAATATTTTAGCTCTGTATGTCCTCACAACGCAAGTGAATGGGTGCCAAAATACACAAAAGCTCCAAAAAGCACACTCCAGTGGTTAAATCTGTCTTCAGTAGGGAAATGATGGGTGTGGGTGAGAAACAGATCAATATTTAAGTCCTTTTTCACTATAAATTCTACTCCCTGCCAAGTAGGTGCCGATATGCACAAAGAATGTGAATCGCCAAAAACATAAGAAGAACTTTACACTTTTATACCCATTCACTTGCATTGTATGGACCTACAGAGTTGAGATATTCCTCTAAAAATCTTTGTTTGTGTTCAGCAGAAGACAAAAAATTCATGCACATCTGGGATAAATAATGAGAATATTCATTTTTGGGTGAACTATTCCTTTAAAGGGATACACTGCGTTATTTTAAAAGAATTTTTTTTCTTTCCTTATTCATTTTATGTTCTAAAGATATTTATTTTATTCCTCCCAATTTGGAATGCCCAATTCCCAATGTGCTCTAAGTCCTCATGGTGGCGTAGTGATTTGCCTCAATCCAGGTGGTTATTTTAAACTTGACCTTTATATGTCACTGTCCCAGAAGAGATAGAAAGATGCATGCATACTGTTTCTGATAAAGGTAAATTTAGTCAATGTTTGGCAGTAGGCAGCATATAGATGGCTTCAAAGCAAACAGACATGGACTAAAAGCCACAAAACTCCAATTTTGGTTTCATGGGGAAGTGAATTAAAGTTAACGATTTGAAGACCCTGAATCATTAAAAAATTACTCATTATGCACTTTATGAACAAATCGATTTTGTTTCTCCTTGGACATTACAGAGATGCTATTTTTAGGATATCTTCCCATCACTATAATTTTTTTTTTTTTTTAAATCTTGTTTTATATCTTCATTTTTGTTTAGCCAGTGAGCTGTCTCTGTGTTTGTGGCTGCTCAAACTCCCTTTATGATGAAGGAACGTGATCTCATGAAAATTTGTATGTATTCTTATGCAAAGTTTAGTTCAAGCAAACGTACATTCTGTTACATTTGCAAAGACACTGAAACGTACAATATTGACATATTGACAGCATCTAAACGACATCATTTTATGTATTAACACCTATAGAAACATACAAATGTTTATGTGTACTGTTTTAATTCATTAATATAGAATAATTCATAGAATTAATCAGTTAATTACATTTAATTTATAATGCCATCACATTCATTTAACGCAGATGACATTATAATATGACATTGTAATGGTCTCATTCAGTTCTGTGTGATTTCTGCAGCCCTATACAATGTTTTAAAGGATTATATCACTTTAACCAAGACTAAAATTAAAAATAATAAAATTAATAAAAACTCTGTAATCGTTTAATCATTTCTTAATCAGTTAATTTTATTTTTGTTTGCCATGGGACACAAAAGGAGTTTTCAGAATATGCCAAAAAATACAAAATAAACCACAAAAAGCACCATAAAACAACAAAGTTCAGTCCTCACATTTACCCAGTTTCACCACATGCAGGATCCACAAAAGTTTGTCATTTTAATCATGGAGATAGGTAAAGAACAATTCTGCACCAGTGAGGTTTTTGTCATCATTCAGCCTATCTGAATCAGTGATATGCTCCCAGTCACACTGATTGTGACAGGCCTAGATTTATGAGATGCTGTCTCGTTTTAAACCTCGAATTAACAATTACTTGGGGCTTATGCCCTTGTGCTGTTCACAGAGCTTTACCACCGTAAAGCTTGATGTGAATAATTGCTCCTAGCTCATAGGCTGCTTCATGGATAAGCAAGAAGCAATTGAACCGCTTTTCACCTTGACAAAGTGAAATACTCCTTCACTTTTGGATCTGCTTTTCTGGACATTTCTAGGACACTATAAGTTCAGGATGTCAGAGTCGATGCTTAAAGAACAAATTAAGAAAAAAAATTGTTAGTTTAAGGACATGGTGAGCCAAGAAACAGTGACACATTGATAATTTTTCATGTACAATACACTCAACTCAAAATGAATCAGATTTTTGTCCTCATTTCCTATTATACATTAATGACCCCATGAAATGGCTTGACAAATGCAGTTTTCTTTCTTTATTGACATGTTTCTCATTGAAACAGGAAGTTTGGGCAGGGCATATTGATTGTCTTTTTTTTTATTTTTTATAACCAATAGGTTTTAGCTACATCACAGCCGTCAGCCATGATCTGCTACTTGTTAGTTACGAGATGAGTCATCAATATATTTGCTCCATTTTCCCAATAGAGAAAGACTGTACATTTAAATATATTTTTGTCAATTTTTAGGAGTACACTAACATATTAATGGCTTCAAAGCTAATAGACATGGATTAAAAGACTCCAATTTTGATTTCATTGGCGAGTGAAGTAAAGTAAATTATTTGAAGATGCTGAATCAGTCCAAAATTACTCATTAACCACTTTATAAACAAGTCTGTGATTTTAATTTCTCCTTGAACTTTAGAGATAAACGATTATCAGGGAGCTTCAATCTGTGACTTTAGATTTGTTGTTTGGAAGCCAAGAATCAATTGTAATATTTGTTCTCACAATTAATTACTTTAGTACTTTGACAGTTTCATTCTCTGAGTCATAGCACAGTATAATTGGTGTAAATGGATGCACTGCTAAGTGAAATTGCAAGTTTGCAATACTAGCTTTTAACAGCACAGCTCCTTGGTTAGATCTTTCAATGCACTCTCATTGTTTTAAAAGCCCGACCTCAGCTAAACTGGTTTGTATCATGTATTTCTCTTTCCATCAGAATTATAACTGACAGTAGTGTAATTCAAAACTCTTACTGCATACTAATGCATACTTCTATCTCTGATTTTGTCAGTGAGAGAGAAAAGTGAACTGTATAGTGCATTGTCATGGTGCAACGCCTAACTGTAATTCTTTCACAGAGTTGTGCTATCATTGAAGTTACAGAATCATTTATTAAGATCTAAAGTCTAAACCTGTTGTTCCCATAATTTGTTAAGACTAGAGCTATATATATATATAATCTGATTAACAATTAAATTTAGTCTTAGAAGAATTTGATGAGAAATGTTTGGTTTCAAATTGAAATCAGTCTTTTTTTCTTTTTCTTTTTTCTGATTTGCAGAATGTGGTATCTTGGCAAACATCAAGCATAGCGAAAGTTTAGGCAGGCCACGAAAGGCACAGCTCAGCACCAGCTGACACCCAGCAGACCTAATTCCTCCAACCCCAGTAGTCTCTCTACCAAGGGCAGCCAACCCGATCTCATGAAAATTTTTACATAATTTACAAGTTGGCTATTCGTATGGTCTCAAACGATGTTGTTCCCAGAAACTCATACGACTTCATCACGTGCAAATTCCTGGATTTGTAATGTGGAAGTAAGCACAAGTTCCGCGCACGAGGCATTAAGGACATACTTATTAATATTATGCCCTTACCCAAACCCCTTATCTAAACTTAACCAGTCAGTAGAGTGTGTAATGTGGGGTCATGTAGGGCCTCCATCTACTTCATTTAACTGCAGGAGAAGAACACTATCACTTTGGGATTCTTCTATTACTCCCATATAGAGCATGGCATCTAATTCTTCCTGAACTACTTTTTTCTTGTGCTCGGGCAGTCGGTAGGGCTACGTACCACTACCCTGGGTGCAGCCTCAATATGGTGCTGAATGAGGTTTGCATGACCAGGCAGATGGGAGAACACATCTGCAAATTCCTTTTGCAACTTCTGTTATTTGCAACGGTGAGAGGTCCCCACAAGTGACCGGGGTGACATGATTGGCTTTTAAGTTCACCTTTGGACTGAGCTCCGCTCTCTCCATAACCACCATTGCCAATGTCAGAGGGATCGCCTCCCTCCATAATTTCAGGAGGTTGAGATGGTATATCTGACATGCGTCATCTTGTCTGCTCGCCTTACCTCATAATCGAGATCTCCTACACGTCGTGTGACCTCAAAGGGCCCTTGCCACTTGGCAAGTAATTTAGAGCTCGATGTTGGGAGTAATACAAGCACTTTGTCTCCCGGTGCAAATTCCCATAGCCGAGCGCTCCTGTCATACGGTCGGCTTTGACGTTCTTGAGCTTGGAGCAAATTCTCCTGTGTTAGTTGACCCAAAGTGTGGAGTTTTTCTCTAAGATCAAGAACGTACTGAATTTCATTTTTGCTGTTTGAACGTCCCTCCTCCCAAGCTTCGCATGATGTCGAGCACACCGCGCGGTCACCGCCCATACAGCAGCTCGAATGGGGAAAATCCTGTGGAGGCATGTGGGACCTCTCGAACTGCAAATAACAGGGATGAAGCCACTTGGCCCAATTTCTAGCATCCTTGTGTACAAACTTACGAATCATATTTTTCAGGGTTTTATGAAACCGATCCACCAACCTGTCTGTCTGTGGGTGATAAACACTGGTGCGAATCAATTTAATACCTAACAATTCGTATAGTTCTCGTAGTGTATGTGACATGAACATAGTGCCCTGATGAGTGAGGATTTCTTTCGTAATCCCCACACGGGAGATTATTCTGAAGAATACCTCCGCAACACTATGAGCTGAGATGTTACGCAGAGGCACTGCTTCTGGATATCACGTTGCATAGTCCACCAGAACCAATACAAAGCAATGTCCACATGCCGTCTGCTCTAATGGCCCGACGAGGTCCATGCCAATTCTTTTGAAGGGGACCTCGATTAAAGGAAGGTGGAGCAATGGCGCTCTTGGGGTGGCCGGCAGCAGGGGAATACCTCGCGAACGGGGAGCCGGCATTGACGGGACATACCTGTGTTCCCTGGGAACAGGGGTAGTCTGTGAAAAGGGGGCAGAGAGAGAGAGTGGAGAGAGGCGGGGGAGAGAGGGTTATGAGAGAAAGAGTGGGAGGGCTCTACCGCCCTCAAGTACACCGACATATGGTCCTCAGCCAATTGGATGGCCTCCTCCAGCAACGCCGGGCAGTGGCACTGGACCCACTCTGCCATTTCTTTCAGCAAATGACAGATAAGTTGTTCCAGCACCACTAGGTCGATGATTCCTTCAACGTTGCGGTCCTCAGCCACCTGCCACTTCCGGCAGTCCTCTCGGAGCTGCTGATCGAAGGCATACGGGCGGCCACACGCGTCCAGCTTCATTGATCGAAACCGTTGTCGGGGCTGCGGCCAACCTGCTGCAGGGTGGTCTTCTTCAGATCACCATACACCAGGATACTCACTGCTGGTAGTTGTTGAACCACGAGCTGGGCTTCCCTGGACAGAAGTGGGATGAGTCTGGCCACCCACTGGGCTCGTGGCCACCTCCAGATCTCAGCCATGCGCTCAAATTAGTCCAAGAAAGCCTCCCGGTCATCTTCTGCCCCCATTTTCATGAAGGCAGCCAGAGGCATGGGGGAAGCGGTGTCCAGTGTTGCGGCCAGGGCTTTCTCCTTGTGCAGTAAGTTCTGAATCACCCGCCGGTCCTCTGCTTGAGCCTGGAGCACCTCCTGGAACCGACGATCTTGGTCCTTGCGCAACTCAAGCAGAGCCTGATGTTGATGCTGGCGAGGGCGTGGATTACTTCCGCCAATGGTGAGGGCTATATTTCGTCCAATTCTCCCGGGTTTCGGCACCAGTGTAAGAAGGTTCAATATGTGTTGACAAGGAGGAAGCAGAGGACGGAAACTTAAGTTTTATTTTCACACTCAAACGATAAATTACTTTTCAGCTTAACAACCACACAGCCTCAGTGGGTGTGTGTGCAGGGCTCTCTCTCTCGCCTCTGGCGTGATTCCTGCTTAATTGCTCTCCCCAGTCCTTACTGCAACCAGAAACAGGTGTTAGATATTATAACGCTCAGGTGTGTGCCCCCTTACCGTTTTCTCTCTCTCTGGACAAACGCTCGACCATGTCCCCACTGCCATAGTTTGCCAAAGTGGTCCTGACTGAACTAAACACATTATGTGACATGGTAAGGTCTCCTCTGAAACTCTATAAGACACACACATGAAACTACTTGGGACTTTTTCTCAGGAGAAAATCTGAGAAGCAGATCAGACAGTGAAACTATTATAGATGACATAATATTTTAGAAATGTACCCACTCTCTGTTAGGAAATGACATTTTGGTGTCCATGACATTGATTTACCCTATCCCGATATACACTATTGCCACAGTGTAGATGTTATATTTTGCCTGACACCTTTTCCTTCAATAAACACTGCTGGAAGTTAAAACTGATTTCTTTGCCTTTGTGTATATATATATATATATATATAAGTGATAAGTTAAAATAATTTTAAGAATCTTAAAATAACAATAATGAACAGTGTGGGTTCTTGTAGTTTTTACTGTATTGTTACAGTGATTGAAATGAAAAATGACCAAATGGATCGAAATCAATAAAGAATTTGATGGAAAACTGTGATTACACACTGTGAACACATCATGTGTAAAAGAAGGTATATTAGTAACTAAATTTGTTTATTTTATCTTAAAGACAGCTAAATATGAATTATATTGTGGACTAATTATACACACATGTCAATTCTCTCTGGAAATACTGATAAGTCTGATGAGTCACACTGGGTTCGGTTCATTCCACCCTGCTTGACAGGGTGGATTTGTCACAGTAAATCCATGGGTGGCCCATAAAATAACTTTTGAAGATTTTTGCAGAAGATTTGATTTTTTAACCATGTGAAAGGGGGAAAATGTTCAATCCAGTTACCTACATGGTCTTGGTCACAAAAGGTAGATATATTGAACAGCATTATTAAAGGGGATATTTCATCCACAAATTCTGTCTCAACTTGATATGATATTCTTGAACACAATAGGAGATATTTAGCAGAATGACCAAGTTCCTCTGTCCCTGTTTGATCACCATTTACTTTCATTGTAATTTTTTTCTATACATTGAAAGACAGTGAATTGTGACCAGAGACAGAGCAGCTTGGACATTCTGCTAGTTTTCTCTGTTTTTGTGCCACAGCAAGAAAGCCACTAAGATCCTCTATAATGTAGCCTATTCAATAGAACCTGTTGAGGAAGCCCATAAAAAAACAATTTAAAAAATTGTCCCAGACCCCTGTGAATTTTAGCAGTGACCCTTAGAATGGAATGCAGTGCTGATTGATCCATAAGTATAAAAGATATCTATTCACAAACGCTAAAAAAAAAAATTCAAACTATTATAAAGGATTAGAATGTCTGATAAATTCTTAGGTTAGTGTTACAAGCAAGCCTCGCAAATGTATAACCACTGACTACAGATCAGGCTACACTACATTTAATTTGCAAGTAAATAAACTTCCAAAACAATCCCTATTTTTACTGGTGACATTTCTCTATTTTGTACTCATGCAGAATTTCTTTGTTTGGTCTAGTGAAAAAAACAAGACACACTACAAGACACAGTACCACAACAAGCTGAAAAGCTGCTTGAAAATATGGGAGGGTTTGAAATTAAGATGCCAAACCTTCTATACCAACAGTGACTAAACTGATACTATTTAAAATGAGAAAGTAGAATAGACTGGCACATTATTCCCAAATTCCCCAGTAATTGTTCCGGATTAAAGGTGAATCTCCAGCACATCCCACTGCTATGCCACAATAGCTGATAATTAACAAAACAAAAAAACCTTGAACATTTAGCATGGTGGAAAGTGGCAAATGTCAACACTGTGAAGACTTTTTGTTAACTTTGTTTGCTATTTTGTGACCTAATTTAACTTGATTGGCAACAAATCTGTTCATCTTCAAAGCATCTTTTTTGACATCAGATCCCTTTTTGGTTATCAGGTTTTGTTCAAAAATGTTCAGGGCTAACAATAAAAACTTGAAGATGTGTTATTTCAAATAAAACTTGATAAATGTCATACTGTAGCATACTTTAGGCATCTGGAAAAAGTCACAGAATTCACATGCTAAAACTCCATTTAACTGGGGAAGCAGCTACACAGAGGCTGGAAAAGCGAATGCTGTATTCTCATCTGACCATATCTCTAATAATCTAACAGTATGATGATGATGAGCTGACTTACACCCACTAAAAATTTTCTTGGGACCAGTTGATTTCAAGTGACTGCAAAAATGGCTAAGAAAGTTATGTTAGGACTGAGAAAAGGTCTAGCATTGTTTGCTTACAGTTGGTTTGTTATTATACTGTGTAATATCAATGAAATACTAACATTATAAGTTTTCCAAATGCCTTCAAATACTGTTTCAGTAATATTAAATTGTTCGGATTAAATATTACCAATTTAAGAATACCTGGAATGCCACTGAATAGCCAGTAGATGTCCTTTGTAGACTTTGCATCAGGCAGAATGTTAATGCCTAATGATGACTGAATCTGATGAATAATACATGACCTATTTTTGGCACAATGAATAATCTGATAGCCCAACCCAGGAATGTCCGCAAAGCTTTCTGACAATACAAACATACCACATTAATACCTCAGTGTGATTTAGTATTTGTCTTTTGTTTATGTATTTGTGTTCTGCATAGTTGTTTCCTGTTTGAGAGGCAGCTAGACACAAAAGGAAACAATATCATTTTGTAATGACACTTTCTTGTAATATTGGGTCATGCAGCTGGGTAATGATGGGTCGACAGTGTCAGAAATTAACTTTTCTATTAAGAGGCAATATTTCCTCCCGGGAATTGATTTTTCTTTACCTTTATGATGGACTTCCCCCCCTAACCATATAAAGCACACTGCGTGTCATCCAGTAATATCAATGTAATCAATTAATTTTAATCAATTCTCAATCTGGACAATAATCACTGTTACCTCTCCAATCAACTACAAATGTAGCTCTAAGTAATGCACAAGATATCACAACACAATAAACACTCTGTAGCTCTCTACTGTCAGAGTAGAGTTTTATTTATTTATCAATTTATTTATTTGCTTGTTTAATATTTTTCATTCAAAGATAAAGAGGAGTCTAATCGGCCAGCTATTATGTAGTATCTGCAGAGGCACTAAACCCATAGACTTTGTAAATATGTGCTCACAAAGTAGCCCTAATATTTTCTATTCAGAAGCTTAGACGTGGCACTCCAAAGGATTTTAAATGTCGGTTTATCTGAAAGACCATATATCAGAAATTTGCCACCAAACATTTATTTGCTTCCTCATATTTGTAGATGACAAATGAATAAAACTACCCACAAAACTGCTAAAGGAATAATCATTTGCTTTTCTGTTTAGTGGTTAGATCCTCATGTGTCCTCTGTGGTCACTGTAACTCCATAGAGTGTAATTTCCTGAGCTTTCAATACATTTTAGTTGAATTTTGCAAGGGTCTATTTAGTTGTGATGTTGTAGGCCCTTAACTTTATAAATGTTTCACTCAAAAATGTGCCAAATTCTTTTGTAAGATTCACAAGGGGTTGTAGTTACAGGTTGTGTGGCTCCTGTACCTTTAAGGAACACGAACATTCATCTGTCACTATGTAATAGGTGACCCAGTCGGGTGTAAGCGCTCACAGAGTCTCTATGTGATGCACGTGTGGAAGCGCAGTTTCATTTTCTTCTGAATTTGGAATATGCGACCTATAGAATGATTAATATCGCCAAGAAGTAGAGCGGAACAACTTTCCATATACACTGAGGATATTGGCTTTGCTTTGTTTGACTGAACCAAAGGAATTTAGGAACATATAGTATATTATTCAAGATCATGTTTCTCCGAACGGTAAGACGCTGGATTCATTTAATGTTTTTGAGGACATCAGGACTTGTGTTGTGACTGTGTCTGTTGAGTAATTAATGTTCTTGGACTATAAGCATCGTTTGAAGTAGCGGGTGATCATGGCTATTTACATGTTTATGATACAAACATAAATCACTGCATATGGGTAAACAGATGTTGCTGCTGTTTGTATGCAGTTCCAACCATGACAGTCGTATTTTTCAGGCCAACATTTACAATTTCTGTATCAAAAATAAATAAATAAAAATAAATAAAATAATACATAATTTTATACTGTATGCTTGAGTTTGGGAGGAGGTAGATCACAAATTATATAGCCTAGTCTATACACTGAAAAGTGGTAATGTTTTTTCAGTGTCTCGTGCAGGAACGCCGTGTTTAAGTATTTCAACTTTCAAAAACGCGTCTCGAGACATCTCTTCTATATTCAAGCTTTTTTTTTCTTTTTCTTTCTTTCTTACTTTCTTTTTTAAGTGCAAATACGCGTTTTGTCTGAACGGCCCCTAAGGTTCGGTGTCTTGATCTAACCCTTAAAATACTTTCGTAGTTGTAAACGTAATGTAGTCAGGTGGATTCATATCACCATGCGCGTAAAAGCATTGTCATCATCTGTTTAGTTTGGCATTCTGCGCGTGAAAGCCCTTTTACAGCATGTAAAATAAATTAAGGACGTGTTCTCTCTGTCTCTCTCTCTCTCTCTCTCTCTCTCTCTCTCTCTCTCTCTCTCTCTCTCTCTACTGTATATGTAGTATATATATATATATATATATATATATATATATATATATATATACATATATACATATATATACAGGGGCGTAGAATACATTGTGCAAGAAGACATGTTATTCAAGATTGTTGAGCTTGTTAACAGTGACCTAAGATGCTACACATCCTGAACAACTCTATTATCACAGTGATACATTTTTTGCATTATTTTTTCTTTTCATGGCACAAAACCTAAAAAAGGTGTGGTGTGATGACATTTGATATTTAAACCTATTATAAGCCAAACTTTGAATATTTCATTCAACCCTAAAACATTTTGAATATAATGAATGGTTGCTACACAAAACATGTTTAAATCATTATTTAAAATTATATTTTAATTATAATAAACCGAAATTGTCAACCACATTTTTTATTGAGAAAAAAAAAAAGAAAAGAAAAAAACGAAAGAAAACACATTGATTTACAACTAATTTCATCTCATATTTGGTGGCTCTGGTACAATGGGGCTGACATTAAAAATATTAAAGGGTTAGTTGTAACTCTTTAAAATGAAATTATTAAAAATTACAAATATTAATACTGTTTTTTAGTAAAAAAAAAATGCACAGTTTCTAGAAAAAAGGGTCTATTTTATTTATTTTTTGTTTTTTTGTAGTGATTCATTAATCAGTAATTCACAAATTCTATGAAATATATTGTAACAAAGCTTTTTATCTAAATATACAATTATGAACTTCTTAGCTTATAGTTGTCATATTGCATGTTTCATATTGATATGTTTCCTTTCATACTGGAATTATAAGGTCACGACTGACAAGCTTTGAGTGCAAACCTGAAAGGCATAAAATGGAAAGGCCTTGACACCGCAGCAGGGAAGGCAGAAAGATACACAGTGCTAATGATTTCAACACTTAATCATAATCATTATTATTAATACTGGAGGACTGTGTTTGTTAATGTGTATGCCTTTTGGAGGACTTGAAAGCAAAAGCAGTTTACAAACTCGCAACCCATCTTTGAGTCTGTTCCGATCATACAGTTGAGTGCAGTCACTTAAAATACCTACCCAATCCATACTTGATAATAGTAGTGTACAGGAGCATCATGCCTTTTTAATGCCCCCTCTGATTTTTGAGCCAGGTTGATTTTGAATTCAATGTAAAGTTGCATGATTATTGAAGGTAAAAACAGTATTTCTAAATCTGGTCTGTCTACTCAAGGGTCTGTCAACCCTACAGTATGTTAATCTTTCAGCTCTGTTCACTTGTAGTTTTGATTCATGCCCTTCCTCACAATACCTCTGTCATGTTACTCTTTCAGCTCTACTTTCTTGGTTTTGCAGGATAACTAAGAGTAAACAAGTATAGATTCTGAGAAACGGCTTGTATCCACAATTTGGTTAGTGGGATCCTCTGTTTGTCATGTCAGTTCTGTAAAGACAGAGGTGTGCCTTGAGACCTGGAGGAAGCTTTGTCCTAATTGACCCTGCACCCCTCCCCTCCCGTTGTTGAATGTCTTTCCTTATGTTGTTCTGCTTATGTAACTATTGCCAAAGGGTTTTACTCCAAGCTACTTTTTGATTATCTTTAAATATTGATGCTGAAGATTTGAGCTCTCACTGTAGACCTGGATCAGATGGTCCTTGATTTATCCCCATCATGGGACAGCGCTATTTTGAAAGTGTATTTCACATAAAGGAATGTGATACATGATTCTCTCATTTAAAAATTTAAGTAATTATTAATGATAGAAACAAAGCAAAAAGAAGATATTAATGGAAAAAAATAAATGTATGTCTGGGTGGAGTTATTGTATTAACAATGTATTTTTTTTTTTAGTTGTATAACTAAGAGAACATTCAATTTAATCCACTGTGGTCACTTTGCATCGTGGATTTATATCATTATACAAGGAACTATAAACACATGTATAACAGAAATAAATCTAGTCTGATGTCATAGACTTTAAATTTAATAGGGTAAAGAAAACATAAAAATGTTATCACATTACACCAAATGGAGGAATCTTTAATTGTGGACAAACAAATAGAACCTCAGAGAACCGAACACAGACTAGCCTTACAGAATTATATGGTTCTATCTATATTCTACACTCTTTGTGGGCATGTTTACTAGCTGGAAAGTTATGTAGCAAATCCATTGCTGCAATTATTGTCTGTTCCAGCTTTAAATCTAACTGATTTGATTGTAATTTCTGAATCACTCACCAAAAGAAAAATAAGCAGCGTCTTATGGAGGACGAGGACTGCCTATATAAATATATAAACATATTTTCAAATAAATGTTAAAATATGACACACATAATAATTTATACTTTTATTTACTTATTTATGTGTAATTCTATTAATCTATTTCCACATAAATTTATTTCCACATATATTTATTCCCTTAATTATTTATTTCTACATTTATTTATTTTTACATATATTTATTTCTGCATGTATTTATTTATTCATGTATATATTTTTTATTTCCATATTTATATATTTCCACATTTATTTATTTATTTCTACATTTATTTATTTGTTCTTATGGTAATGAGGGGGGCGTGCTTTATCCCTGAGGCATAGCAGTCGAACTCAGAGTGCTCCAGAGTGGAGCTTGGAGGCCACAGTGACATCTTGTAGTTGACAAAATTAAATACAATTGAAACATAGTTACAGATGAGCATTAAGAGATTGAAAAATGTACCTGGCTGTGAGTTGAGCGAGTTTAATGGGAAATGAATATCTGTACTGAATGAATGATTTAGAGGTCTTATATCAAAATCTTATATCACTACTGTTTAACAAAATGTATATCTCTGTACAGACTCTTTTTAAAATGCCCGAGACTCTGCTGAAAATTTTGTCTGCCAATCTAAACAAAAACTGCCACTCCAACAGATTTGATAACAGACACTTTTTACACTGTCAAAAGCAGGGTGTGCATGTGAAATGATCCAGTATCATATTTAATGTAAACGCACAGATATTGGCGATAGGAGCTTGCCGAATAGCTGAACAAGGCAGCTCTGCTTAGTGAGGGTGGCAAAAGGGCAGCATTCTGAGCTCGACTACTTTGCCTTAGGGATAAGGCATGCCCTCCTCATTACCATACGGACAAAGAAATGTAGACATAAATAAATGTAGAAATAAATAATTAAGGGAATAAATAAATGTGGAAATAAATTCATTTGGAAATAAAAGAATACAATTATACATAAATAAGGAAATACAAGGATAAATGCTTATGTATGTCAGATTTTAACATTTGCAAATATATTTATATATTTATTTATTTTTAATAACGGCAGTCCTTGTCCTCCATAGTGCCTGGACTGCACAAATCACTGAAGATGTATAACCGATTCATGAATAGAAATAAACTGATTCGGCTAATAGAATATCCTCTTTTTCTTTTTGACCCATCTACTGTAACTTTAAAAAGCTTCGCGGCTGGTTTTGGGGAAACTACAGTAATCATAACAAGGCCAGGTTTAGATTGCCATTGATCACACAGAAATATATGTCAAAGGAATGCTAAACAAGCTTTTTTGAACACTGAGAGAGCAGGCCATTACTGCAGTTGAAGGAGAGGCCTGCTCTGTCTCCCCTGTTTCAGAGGTTTAATAGAACTCCATGCCCATTCTACATTCCAGTTCTCTGAGCAGAGGACAACAATTACACATCAAACACATCACAGACCTTTGGGGATTTATTTGATGTTTATTTGGCTTTTACAAACTAACAAAAATGCATCTAAATCAAACTAGCAAAGGGTCAAATCAACTGTTGTCTAATTTATGTTGAATGAGCAACACTACCAGCAAAAGAACCCTTTGCAAACAACTTCGAAATTTGTATGAGTGCCGATACAGTATGGTGTATCTGTGCTCATTATCAATATGTAGAAATTGGCTAAAATATCCTAATGTCACCAAAAGTCACGCCATTGGTTGCACCAGTGTTACCAATACAGTTACCCAGGCCCAGCAGCTTTTGCAAGATTCTATTTGGGATGATTTTCAGGGTGTAAAGAAAATTTGCTTTCCTTATATAGCACTGAAATGTGCTTAAACTGCTAAGATGTGCTCTCTGAAATGTGCTCTCTACAGATGATTAGTAAGCTGGTAAAATTTAGCTAAGAAGTTTCTTTTTTAAAGAATGTTTTCTAAGAAATAGTAGCTACATTAATCATGGCTGATTTAGATTGCAGCTATTTAAGTTTATAAATTAGAAGTTTAGTCCCTTTTTACATTAGGTGTCTTTAACTACTATGTACCATTAAAATACATACAATACAATGTATTTGTTGTGTAACTACATGATGTTCTGCAAAATTCTCACAAGATTCTTGTTTGCTGCTACTAAGATTGAGGTACAGGCAGGTTTAGATGTTGGGGTAAGGTTACAGTTTAGGGTAAGGGTTGAACAAGATTTAGGTTTAGGAGTAAGGTTAACAAGTTTTGTCAGACAAACTAAGTTGACTTATGATAAGACATGACCAAATAAAAGAAAACAATATTTAACAAATTAGTAGTGCATTACTCACACATAAGACGTGTTAGTCTAGTGTTAGTATAGTTTTGATTACGCTAATTATGCAGACTGACCTTACAGTGAAATCGGGAACAGTAGATTGCCTTATTAGATTGGTCTGTTCTACCAAAATTAGAAACACTGCCCCCAGTGGCCAAAGCGATAAATGTTGTTGGACATATGGGCACACGGGAGCTCCATTTTCCATGGGAAATGTCCATGGAGGGGCGCCATAAGCGAGATTTTAAGCATTTGTTCTCAGCTGTATTGGATGTAATGCAGTGAAGAGGAATGGATATTTTACAAACTGAACCCCCCAACCCAAACCTAAATCTAATATCAGTGGATTCAAAATGTAATGTTAGAGGGAAAAACGCAGCTTCCAAATTGCACTTGTCAGTGACTATGCAAACAAGATTACTTCCTAGTTTCAGTGCAGGATCTCCATGCTGCTGACATCACATGCTTCCAATCGTGCCACAAGTGAAGGTAATCTTGTTGAAGTCAATGCAAAAATGTCTGATGGGAGATCACACTTGGGATTTACCAAATGTGTCCAATCCTAGTGTTCTGGAACTCTTGGAAACAAGATGCTGACTTCCCGTATGATCATGTTGAAGACACAAGGGTTCACATCAAGAACAAACACATAATCTTTATTTTAAGAAACCACAATTTTGTTTAACTTAATTGCTGTGATCACTATGCATTTTTAATGTAAGAAAAAGGTAGATTTAACTTTTTGATAATAACTCCTTTTGTGTTCCGTTCAAGTTTTGAGCGAGTTTCTGAAACTTGATTGGACTGACTAAATTTAGACATGTGAATAAAATTGATGCAATAAAACAATTTCCTTGTTATTTCAGACCAAGGCAAGAGTTGAAATACTGTATATCTAATGTTCAGGATTTCCTGCTGGTGGAACGTTTTTAAATGATTCCCACCGGCCATCTCCTCTTGCTCCCTGTGTGAGAAGACATTAGTGCCCAGGCAGAAAACAAAGCTGCCTTAAATTTTTTATTTCACTTGATATCCTGCTTTTTGATGAGTGTGACAGTTACAAACAAACTGCCAACATCTGGTGATTGTAAGTCAGCTTATTCTGTTAGAATGTTTCTTTTGTGTGTGTGTGTGGGGGGGGGGGGGGGGGGGGGATTTCAAGAGTATTATGCTATAAATGTGGTTTAGGAGGATATTTCTAGTGTCCCCATAATTCAAATCACTTAAAAAAACATACTAAACAATGTTTTTTTGAAAATGTTAAAATGCAGAAAGGTTTTTGTGAGGGTTAGGTTTATGGGTAGGGTTAGGGGATAGAATCTATAGTCCATACAGTATAAAAATCATTATGTCTATAGAGAATCCACATAAGGATAGCCGCACCAACATCACCTTTTTTTATCACCTTTGTTAAGACTTTTAGGGTGAATTTGGGGTGAAAACAGTTGCATAACCTTTGCTTTGCACATGATATTTCACTGAAAGAGGCTGTGAACAGCTTTCCATTAGCATCCTGATTCTTTTCTATGACAGTGCTCCACTGGCACAGGACCCTCCGGAAGTACGTGATCTCGATGTGCGCATGGGTAAAATCTACCAGCAGGGGCTAACAAGGCGATGCTAATCATTCAATTGCTGACCTTGTTTGAGCCCCAAAAGGAGCAAGCCTTTTTGCCCTTGAGCAAGTCATTTAACCTAAGGTTGCTTCAAGGGTATAATCCCTGTAAAATGTGTACTGTATGTCACATTAGATACATGTAAACCTGAATTAAGTTTTATTAGCAAAATCACATTACAAAACTTGCAACACCACACATGTAAAACAATATTCATACACTAGGGGGAGCTTAATACAAATCAATATAAAAATATTAAAGAATGTAAAAAAAAAAAAAAAAACATTTTTGATTGCCTTTGTTTCACAGAGAATCTAATTGAGTCAATATATTGTTCCATTTCCTTTTTATACAATACAAAGCAGGGTTTTTTGCAGGACAATTTACATTTGTAAATATGAAATTTTGTTTATCACATAAACATGACTATGTTTGTTTTTAAGATTCACCGGGAGACCAAACAATATATATTTCCACAATAAGAACTGATCATCAATATACTTGAAAATAAAATCACATACATTTTGCCAAAAAGGCCTTACAAATGGGCAGTGCCAAAACAAATGAACCAGTTTCTTAGCGGTTATCACAAAAGGTACAGTTTACATCAATGTTACCTTTAAATTTTACTGCTGGCTTAAGCTGTCATGTCAAGTTGGTTTATTGTCATTTCACTTTTGTGTGGAAGGGGAAGAAACAAAATATAATGTCACCTCAGCCACAGTGCAGAAGTATTTACCTTTACCAGTACTTAACACAATGACCAGTAGAGTATGACTGCTTACTAAATAATGTCCTATTTTCCAGGTGTACGGCATTGGGTCTGCTCCAAAACCAAGTGAGTGTCCTCCGGAGGCAGCATTTTAAGGCATCATAGGCCCGCTCCTGATGCGAAGGCTGTTCCAAAAAGTAGGTTTCTTAATTATGTTTAAGAAATCTCATTTTGGCCTAATTCTAAGGTATTATCGTGTATATCCTTTCCTTAGTAGGCGATTCCAGAATGCACTTTGATGAGCTTGGTGGAATAATAAATCCAAGATGGCAGACTTGCCTATATAGGCAGGAGACAGCGAGGCAGCTCACTAAGTTTTGGAACACAAGTTCCAAATCATGGTTGATTTTCCTGACAGAAGTTTTGACCGATTTACAGCCTAAAAAGGATTTTGTGATGTTGTGCAGCTCAAAAGTGTTGCTCTGTGACAGCTGCTAATTGTCAGATTTAAGCAAACATGCTTTTGAATAAAAAAGACTTGCCAGCATAACAGAGGAATGTGTTCTCCACTTGGCTTTAAAGTAAACATGAAATCAAAATTGACACTGTTTAATACATGTTCCAGGCCATATTGAGTATGATTCATAATGTGCATTTTCATATGTTTAAACATATTTTTTAAAGGAATAGTTCACCCAAAAATGAAAATTCTCTCATGATTTACTCACCCTCCTGGCATCCCAGATGTGCATGACTTTCTTTCTTTGGCAGAAGTCAAATGAAAATTTTTAGAAGAATATGTCAGCTCTGTTGGTCCACACAATGCAAGTATATGGACCTACAGAGCTAAGATATTCTTCTAAAAATCTTCATATGAGTTCTGCAGAAGAAAGAAAGTCATGCACATCTGGTATGGTATGAGGGTGAGTAAATGATGAGAGAATTTTCATTTTTGGGTGAACTTTCCCTTTAAAACCAACGTGAAATGCTGTTTGTACGCAACCCGTTTTAGGCTACTTCTGCAATGTAACAGATTTTTGACTGAAACAGGATCTTTAATGTAATAATAAAATTTTTTAAATAATTTAAAAAATAGGACTTGATTTTATCAATCAGTAATCAGATCGTGAAAAGTGGATGTTGTAATAATAAATACTTTTTGTCCTTAAATGGTTGCTTGAGAAATGTTGGTTGATGTGCCACTGGTGCTTGCAAAGAATACTGATTTGATGCAGTTGTTTGATAGTGTTCACATTGTCCAGACTTTCATTTTGCGTAAATATATTTTTTGTCTGTGGATATTCTGGGTTAAATATCCTTCTAAGAGTTAACTGAAAAATTATTTGAAGGTCAGACCATATAAACACTGCAGAATTGTGCTGATGATTTGTTCTTGGCCTCCTGGAGTAAATTGTTGAGTAACTCTATCTAGGAGTTCTGGCATACACCCTACCTAGAAATTACTCGTTTGTTTTAAAATGTGCCCCAATCCATCATGGTATAAAATATGGTAACATCTGCTAAAGATACCTATCTCTATACCTATCTCAGTAGACTAGAAAAACGTCTAGTGCTTTAGCTTTGGTGAGAAATGTAAGTGAAATTTGACCAGTTTTGCATGTTGACATAATCTGATGGGTACACAAGGATGTCTTCTTGTCCAAAATAAAGGACTCAAGCATTGATACTTAACAGGCTTGAATCAAGGTCAAAGTTTCTCCTCTGGTCTTCATTATTGATTAAAGGTGGAGTTTGGGGAGTTGGGATACTGGCAGAATTGTTGAAGTAAGTTAAGTAAGTAAGAGGTAAGCGGCTGTTTATATACCACTAGCGATGTGATTTAAGTGATTATATTGGACGTACTATTCTTGAACTTCCTTCCAGTACCACTTCAGCATTTTCCAGCCTGCTTAGCACAACACCACAAACTACTATAAATAATTGAACACCAACCTGATCATACATGATTTAGCAGGACATGATTGCCTGTTGGGTCACTCCTTTATTTAAACATCATCTGGATAAATAAATTGTTGCTCCCTTAAGCAGGCTTGAAGAAACTTCAAAAAGGTGTACTCTGGGAGAGTGGTAAAATGACCTTACTCCTTGAACTGTCATCCCATCAATTGAGCTGTTGAGAGATGTTACACTGTGTCTTTCTGTATTGACTGTTGAAGTGCTCATTTTGTCCATTTCTAGCAAGGAAATATTTTGTTTTTGGGGTTCTGTCTGTTTAGATTCACTGCATTTTAAAGGTGCACTATGTTTTTTAAGTGTCGTCTTGTACATACTCTTACGGTACACCTACAGAAGAGGCGTGGATGCAGCATTATTCAAACAATAGTTTTCAGTTACTTATGTCATCGTAGAAATGCAATATTCACAGTTACAGTAGCCATGATTAATTTAATCCATGAGTGAGTGAAAGTGTCCAATAACAAGGCAATTACTGAAATTAAGCGAGTAGCATTCGGCTTGTGATCCTTACATGGCCGCCCCCATAAGGGGACCCTCTCCATGTAGATTAAAACAGCTTTTATTAGGTTACTGACTGGAGTCCCCATCTCATGAGAGTGCTCATGATTTTATACATATATTTCAAAATTCCTATTCTTTTCTTTAGGAGCTAAATTTTTTAATTAGCAAATTGTTGCATCACAGATTTTGACGTCTCATAGTCAGCAACAGTGCAACAAAACAAAATTTCTATTTATAATACGTAAAGACTGATGTATAGGAATTGAGTTTATGGCAACAGAATTTCCTTTCTTGTAATTATAATTGTAATGAGACCTTCCTTCAGAATTCTAATATTTTTGAAAATGACATCAATATCAAAACATCCATTTCCTGTCATATACATAATGATGACAAGTTTAAGATTAAAAATTGGAAGCTTTCTCGGTAACACTTCACAATAAGGTTCCAGTCGTTAACATTAGTTAATGCATTAGGTATCATGAACAAACAATTAACAATATATTTTTTTACAGCTTTTGTTAATCTTAGTTAATGTTAGTTCATAAAAATACAATTGTTCAATGTTAGTTCATGTTAGTTCATAGTGCATTAACTAATGTTGACAAATAAAACTTTTGATTTTAAACATCTATTAATCTGTTTTAATTAACATTAACTAAGATTAATACATTCTGTAAAAGTGTTGTTCATTGTTACTTCATTTTAACCAATGTTGTTAACTAATGTTAACAAATGGAACCTTATTGTAAAGTGTTGCCGCTTATTCAATTTATTAATGGAAATATTCAATTAAGACAATAAAACATAATCTCAGCATTGTTTAAAACGTCAAAATAAATACTGATGTACAGGATCATATTAATCGAAAAACTGTATTTCAAGATAAAAGCAGGTGCATTATTCCAAGAATAAACACATTGCCTTATAAAGCTTGCCGGTTTTTATTGTCATGTTTCAAGGACAAAACATGGCACTGATTTACACAGCACATGGAAAAACATGCAGACTACTTTTCTCACATTCACATAGTGGCAATACAGAAAAATAATACCACTCTTACCCGATAACCAGACACTAAATTGTGATTTCTCGTCCCTCTTTTGATGTACATAAAAAGTCACAAACTTTTATATCATGAGAATCATGATATTGTAGTTAATGCAGTTTGACGTCAGAGGGAGTACTTGAACTGTCATGTACAGGTGCATCTCAATAAATTAGAATGTCGTGGAAAAGTTCATTTATTTCAGTAATTCAACTCAAATTGTGAAACTCGTGTATTAAATAAATTCAATGCACACAGACTGAAGTAGTTTAAGTCTTTGGTTCTTTTAATTGTGATGATTTTGGCTCACATTTAACAAAAACCCACCAATTCACTATCTCAAAAAATTAGAATACATCATAAGACCAATAAAAAAAACATTTTTAGTGAATTGTTGGCCTTCTGGAAAGTATGTTCATTTACTGTATATGTACTCAATACTTGGTAGGGGCTCCTTTTGCTTTAATTACTGCCTCAATTCGGCGTGGCATGGAGGTGATCAGTTTGTGGCACTGCTGAGGTGGTATGGAAGCCCAGGTTTCTTTGACAGTGGCCTTCAGCTCATCTGCATTTTTTGGTCTCTTGTTTCTCATTTTCCTCTTGACAATACCCCATAGATTCTCTATGGGGTTCAGGTCTGGTGAGTTTGCTGGCCAGTCAAGCACACCAACACCATGGTCATTTAACCAACTTTTGGTGCTTTTGGCAGTGTGGGTAGGTGCCAAATCCTGCTGGAAAATGAAATCAGCATCTTTAAAAAGCTGGTCAGCAGAAGGAAGCATGAAGTGCTCCACAGTTTCTTGGTAAACGGGTGCAATGACTTTGGTTTTCAAAAAACACAATGGACCAACACCAGCAGATGACATTGCACCCCAAATCATCACAGACTGTGGAAACGTAACACTGGACTTCAAGCAACTTGGGCTATGAGCTTCTCCACCCTTCCTCCAGACTCTAGGACCTTGGATTCCAAATGAAATACAAAACTTGCTCTCATCTGAAAAGAGGACTTTGGACCACTGGGCAACAGTCCAGTTCTTCTTCTCCTTAGCCCAGGTAAGAGGCCTCTGACGTTGTCTGTGGTTCAGGAGTGGCTTAACAAGAGGAAAACGACAACTGTAGCCAAATTCCTTGACATGTCTGTGTGTGGTTGATGCCTTGACCCCAGCCTCAGTCCATTCCTTGTGAAGTTCACCCAAATTCTTGAATCGATTTTGCTTGACAATCATAAGGCTGCGGTTCTCTCGGTTGGTTGTGCATCTTTTTCTTCCACACTTTTTCCTTCCACTTAACTTTCTGTTAACATGCTTGGATACAGCACTCTGTGAACAGCCAGCTTCTTTGGCAATGAATGTTTGTGGCTTACCCTCCTTGTGAAGGGTGTCAATGATTGTCTTCTGGACAACTGTCAGATCAGCAGTCTTCCCCATGATTGTGTAGTCTAGTGAACCAACCTGAGAGACCATTTTGAAGGCTCAGGAAACCTTTGCAGGTGTTTTGAGTTGATTAGCTGATTGGCATGTCACCGTATTCTAATTTTTTGAGATAGTGAATTGGTGGGTTTTTGTTAAATGTGAGCCAAAATCATCACAATTAAAAGAACCAAAGACTTAAACTACTTCAGTCTGTGTGCACTGAATTTATTTAATACACGAGTTTCACAATTTGAGTTGAATTACTGAAATAAATGAACTTTTCCACGACATTCTAATTTATTGAGATGCACCTGTATAATTGTCATGTATTGTCATGCTTTTTTTTTCTTTTTTTTTTTTTTTTTGGAGAGAGAGAGAATTTAATAAAGCTACAGTATATGCAGAATAGACATATAGAGGCTTATAACTGAGGGGTTCAAGAGCTTGCAGCCATCTGGACATTAATTCTTTCTGAGCTGTCATATGTCCCTCATGGTTTTCTCTGCTTTGGTTTTGGTTCTGAAGGGCACAGCTGGTGACACACTGGTCTGAAACTATGGGCTACTCTGGGTCTGAGTTGGGTTGGATTAGGGCCCAGCTCTGAGATGTCTGGCCTCCAGCCCTGGTACCTGTCTCAGTGATGAAGAGCACCCCTACCATCCTCCTCCTCACTCTATCTGTCTTGTCCAGAGCAGAGGTATGGATCAACAACTACTTTTTGAAGCAAAAGTAAAAAGGAACTCATATATAATGCATTTCATTATGTTCAAGTGTCTGATGTGACTAATTTGCTTAGTACAATAACCAAGCAGGAGGCCATTACACAATGTAAATATCAGTTATTAATTCACTTTTAACAGAAACAGGGCTCAAAAGGCCAATATTTATTTATTTTTTTGCTTGCCGTGGTGACATTTTCATTGGCCCTGAGGCAAGTGTCTGAAGCTAATACCCGAAAAAAGTTCTAGCCTCACTGTGTAATACATGTTTTTCAGAGTGGGAAGACGGTAAAGGACACAGTGCAAGAATGGAACAGGTATCGGAACGAGTGCCTTGTGAAGATGAGCTCAGATTTCACCCCCTCAGGTAGGCATTAGATAAATCCATTCATGCCTGTGTGTCTGTGTGTGTGTGTGTGTGTGTGTGTGTGTGTGTGTGTGTGTGTGTTTCCATACCAACAGCAAAAAACAGAGGTGGTTGAGATTTATTATGTATATAAAGAGAAGTAAACACACAGAGAGGTACGTTTCACTATCCACTCTAAATGTTTGTCATGGTTCTAACAGTATAAATCTGCTTGTAAAAGGAGTGTGAAGAAGGATAGTCATAGTTCTAATGGGGAATTCAACAATTAGACAAACAGATTTTATACGAGTTTCAGATGTCTTCTTTACCATTTTCATCAATGTCATATTCACGTTATCTCTATTCTTTCCATTAGGATTGTTTTGCAAACGCATGTTTGATATGTACGCTTGTTGGACAGATGGAGTGCCAAACACAACTGTCAAAGTTCCCTGCCCCTGGTATCTGCCTTGGTATGATCAAGGTATGACTACCAACAATTCTAATTACTATTATAGTTTTATATTTCCTGAAGTGTTGCCATCCAGTGCAAAACTTGCCACCCATGATGATAGGGTGTTGTTAGGACATTTTTTTGTAGTTACTTATCGAGTTCTGGGGTGCATTTCCGAAAAGCATTGTTAGCCAACTATGGTCCCAAGTTTCCAACATAGTTCAACAATTTGGTTTTTCCCAAAACCATAGTTCCAAACGAACATTAACAAACAATATTGCAAAGTTAGGTTAGCTCTCCACTTGTCTGCAATGTCAATGTCATTTTTCAATCCATATATCTCTTTAATTCTATATCTTCTGTCAAGATTTTTGAACCCTGTTTACATGCATTTAAAGGAATAGTTCACCCAAAAATAATCATTCTTTCATCATTTACTCACCCTTATGTTGTCTCAAATTTATGTGACTTTCTTTCTAACACAAAGATATTTTTATGGAGATACGATGTCTGCTTGAAATCATGATTGCCAAGGAGACTGCTGATGTCCTGATTTATAGTGAAAAAGGAATTACATTTTGGTCAGTTCTCACCCAAAACCAACTGGATCGCTTCAGAAGACTTAAATTAAACCTCTTATGGAGTACCTTTATGTTGCCTTTATATCATTTTTGGAGATTAAAAGTTTAGTCACCATTCACTTGCATTGTATGGACAAACAGACATTATATCTCCATTAAAATATCTTCATTTGTATTCCGCAAAAGAAAGTCATACAAGTTTGAGATGACAAAGTGGTGACTTATTGATGAGAGAATTATCAGTTTTTGGTGAACTATTCCTTTAAGAAAATGGCTTAATCCAGGGTTTTTGCAGAAAGTGGCATTCTGAAACTTCATTCAAATGTAGTTGTACTTACACAGTTTAAGGGATTGAGATAAAGTGGAGAAAGTTTAAGTTGTCGAAGTTTGAAACTTTAGGCACTCAGTAATGAGCAATAATAATAGTGATGCTTGTCTTAGTAATGTTGCCGCTGAAGCTGGTTGATTTTAATTGATATAACTATGCTCAGATTACACTCAAGTAAAGATTCATGAAAGACATTTAGATCAGAATCTAAATCCTGTTTGGAAAACACTAACTATAAAATCTAGTGTAAATCTAATGTAATCTGTTACTGTCTTCTATAGTGTACAATGGATTTGTGTTGCGAGAATGTGGTCCAGATGGCCAGTGGCTCACTGTCAACAACAGTCGCACCTGGAGAGACCACTCACAGTGCAATGCAGATGGCAGCCAGCAGATAGCACAGGTGAAGAGACCCCAAACAAAGCAAACAAGAATGATCTAATGCTGGACAGATAGGTGAAGGGTAAATGAGAGATAAGCCTAAAATTGTAATAAACCCAAAGTTTGTATAGGTTCAACTGACATGATATTTCTAGAAGACAACTGAGAAGTGCGTTTTCCATGTACATGTAATAAATCCATGATGATAAATCACCTAAATAATTATGTTATTAAATTAAAATTATATAAAATATAACTGAAAAGCAAATAGAATTAGATAATTAGATTTATTGGATTTCATTTGATTCAGATACCACAGTTTAATATTTAAAAACATTCATGCATCTTTTAAAACAACTTACTACAACAGAGACCAGATCTGAATGAAATTACATGTTTGGTATGTTGATCAATCTATTGGTAAAAATAAAATACAAATAAATAACAAATGTATATATATATATATATATATATAAAAATGGAAACAGTGTCCACTCATTTGATGAGCTCTACTGTTATTTTCAAAGCTTATAGGGAAGCCAGACTTTATCTCTTGCTCGCAGTGTCAGAGTTATAGGGTATTACCTGGTTGTGTGATCCTTCAATATAAAGATGTCATTACTCTCTGCCTGAGGCAGCTTGTGTTGTTGCCTGTCAGTGTGGCAGATCTGTGGTGTGGAGATGTGTCTGAGAGTCTTTAAGAAAGAATTACTCAGTGAATGACTTAATTAACACTGAGTGCATTTGGCCTCGTGTTCACACACAAGACATCAGAGAAAGTTCTTTCAGAGTAACCACATGATTTAAAGTGATACTCATTATTCTCAGGTCAAATCTATTACAACATGTGGTCCATTCAAACCGATGTCCTCTGATGTTTGTTGTGCCTAAGAGAATCACTTAGAGGTCATGACATGAGAAATCAAATATTCCTTGATCTTATGACATATAAGAGGTCATTATACTATAAAAACACACTGTAAGTGTAACGATGCTGGCAGCAATGACAGGCAGACGATGAAGACTTGAAGTAAAGATGAACCCAAGTGCAGTTTATTTACATAGGTGTTATCCAATAACCCTAACTATAAACATGAACTAAACAAAACATAAACATGACCTTGACTTAACATGACAACATTACCAATCATAATACCTGACAAAGGACAATAGTAAACATGAGGGCTTAAATACATGGACAAGGGGTAAAACAAAGATGAGGGAACCAATGAACAGACAGAACTGATAACAAGATAATCAAACAATAAACCAATGAAAACAAGACACATGAACCTGGAGGGAAACATGAAATCACATGACAAGGGAACCACATGACATGAAACAGGAGCTAAACTTTTCAAAATAAAAGACATGAAAAACATGAATCAACAACCCAACACATGAACAAAACACATAAAACATAGCATCATTTTCAAAGTTCAATAGGGAGCTGGGGGGGGGGGGGTCTTGAGGCATGGCTTGGCAGGGTGTGGAGCATGGGATCAGGGCGGAGCCTGTGGGGGGTGGAGCCATGATTGGCTTGAGGGGCGTAGCCATGAAGAACTGGATACCCGGAGAGTAGCCGAAGACTCGAAGGGCCAGGGTGGAGCCAGAGGCAGGGAGGACCAAGGCGGCACCGGAGGCTCGGAGGAGCAAGGCAGAGCTGGGGGATCAGAAGACTGAGGTGGAGCCGGTGGGACTGAGGACCAAGGTGGAGCCGTAGGGAAGGAGGTCCCCAGTGGAACTGACGGATCGGAGGGACAAGGCATAGCCAGAGGATCGGGGAGCTAAGGCGGAGCCAGGTGACTGACTGACCAAGGCGGAGCTGGAGGGACGAGGGACCCCGGTAAAGCCAACAGGCTGAAGGACCGCAGTGAAACAAGATAAACATGACATGAAACAGGAACTAAACTTTTCAAAATAAAAGACATGAAAAACATGAATCAACAAAATGCACATGACAGTAAGTTTCAGAACTCAAAACTTCCTCCTTACTGCAAAAAGAGCATTTGTTAAAACCAAGCTACCAAGACAACTCGTTCTCCAATTCCTCCACGTTGTGATGTCACACTGTTGTAGACATTTGCATCTGACCACCTCAAAACAACACATCAACTCCTACTTTACCTTATCACATCCGTAGCCCCACCCAGTAGTGGTGAGCAGTGAGATGGCAAAGAGAAAGCAGGTCAGTCAAGAGCAGAGAGCCAATCACAACAGTAGGCATTTACTGTCAAGTCTTAAAGGAGAAGCAGCACCAAGTGTTTCTGACATATGCTCAGAAGTAGGGTGGAAAATAATCATGTTTTATAAATATATGAGAGTTTGTTTTTGTTTTTTGTTTTTTTGCAAAAAAACTTTACTAATAACATAAGTAAACCTCAAGGAACATACTAAAACAATAATAATAAAAAAAAAGGCATGACCCCTTTAACAACAACCATAGTGAAGAGGTGGCATTTGTTTGTATTGTGCTATACTTTTACTCATTTTTCGCCTTCACAGGAGAATCAGATGTTGATCTTGGCCTATTTCAGGGTGATGTACACAATCGGTTACTCTCTGTCTCTGATCAGCCTGTCTTTAGCGCTCGTAATACTTCTCATATTCAGGTGAGTGACAGCTTTGGTTCAACTGAGACTTTCCCTGATGGTTTTGTCATGCTTTTGACAAGTAAAAATAAAGTGTTGTCATACATAACAGAAGACAAACAAAGCAAAAATGTAAAAAATGCACAATAGCAATGGCCCCATGTGATGGAAAGCTTGAGAGGCCAGAATGATCATTAGAATTGACGAAAACATCAGTAAAAGCATGAGAAAACAGCATGTGGTTGTGAATGCTTCATTACTCTGAGGATGTATAGTCATTTTGTGTTCCATTTTAACATGAGATCATTAACTAAAGCATAGCTATCAGCAGGAATATATAGCATATGTCATTTCAATTCACTTTGCATTCTTCGCAAGTTTCCTCACAGTCCAACTGTCTGCTTTTTTTCGTTGTGATATGACATACTGTTTCATATTTCATGTTGTGCTATTTAGCCAAAGGCTAACAGAATGTTGGAGACAGTCTTTGCTTTTTTTAACACGTACTCCAAGCACGGATCCTCCTTTTGGAAATGAAATATTGATAACTGTGAAAGACTTATGAGGTGTGAATATATTGAGTGTTTGCCTTTTGGCATCATATCTATTGTACCTTTCTTTCGATATTGTGTTCTTTCTATTTTGTGTGTTGTTTACTGTGGCACCATCTTTGTCAGCTGCCATATTCTTGTATTGTAATTTTAAGTATCATCCTAGGATTTTATACGGATATATGTTACAGTATTACATTCCCATGTTTTAGGTTTAATATATGGGGTTGCTCCTTACTTCTTTCCAGAAGGTTATACATGTATGCATTTCTGTTTGTTAATTATGTAGGAAGCTCCGCTGCACACGTAACTACATCCACATCAACCTGTTTGCCTCGTTCATCCTGCGAGCCGTGTCCATCCTCACAAGGGACGCACTTCTCATGAAAGATGCTCCTGAGTTCAGAGACAACAATGATGTTTCCACCGTTCTGAGTGACCAGGTAAGTGAACACGTAGTGGTAAACCTACACACACAGCGCACAAAACAAATGCAAACTCTTACGTATGTGCATCACACTACTAGATATTTTCTTCAATTTTGTTCTTGTCTAAATACTAAATACTTATACTTAAAGGGGTAGTTCTGCCAAAAATGTAGATTTAGTCATCATTCACTCACCCACTTTTTGTTCCAAACTTGAATTAATTTCTTCTGTGGCACACACAAAAAAAATTATGTTAGGCAGAATGTTTTGTTTTAGTCAAACTTTCACTTTCATTGTATGGATATGTGACTCAGGCTGTGCTACATGTAAAGTGGGTGCCACACTTGCCGATTTTACCAGTGATTTTCAGGTGTAAGATTAATTAACATAATTGCCGGCCAGGCAGAGGGAGATGAAGCTCACATTTGCGTCTGTCAGTGGGAGGTCGTTTATGAAATAATCATTCTGTCACAGAGGCAGGGTCTTGTGTTCTCGTCAAGTGACCAATGAGCTTCTTCTTTTACTGAAGAACTGACAAGATGTCAAGCTGATTTGGACATTTTCATCACACTCAGCTGCATATCATCACAAATGCTAATTGTAATCCATAGTGATTCTGTAACTAAGCATTTTTCCGGCATTTTTTTCCCAACACTAAAATGCCACAACAGTCTGTTTTTATTGAACATCATGTCTTTACTCACTAAAAGCTGCATGTGGACATTTTCATTCTACGGCAGGCCTCGAAAAGATAAATACACAATCACGCACTTTCACAATGTAAAGTTCATGAATCGGTTAATTTGGGCGTTTTCACACCTGGCTTGTTTTCAGCATTTGTTTCAGAACCTGGTGCGTTTTCTCCCTTGGTTTGGTTCATATAGGCATATGAATACTTCAATCACTCTCAGGTTCACTCCAAAACAAATGGTCTGAGACCACCTGGAAGGAGAGAAAATCTGTAGGTCAGCTCGTCACTGTAATTCATCATCAAAACACAGATATAGCCTTTTGGCTGCTATATTAGATATAGATTGATCTTCACCATCGCTTCTCTCTTTTGGATTGCAGCATAACAGACATAGGTAGGACGGTGTCAGCAACTTTTTGATATATAAAACGTGGCTTCACTCTTTCTGTGTATAAGTGTGAGTGTGCGTGTGCGAGAGGGAGAGAGAGCTCCATGACCGTGAGAACAGGTACTTTTCAATGCAGAAATAATGCAAAAGTAACTGGTGACGGATAAAATAACCACAACAGAACTTTTACAGTTTTGGTTCATTTTAAAATAAAACTTTGTGAAAGCAAACCGAACCATGAAGTAAATGCTTCAGGGATTAATAGAGAGAGAGAGAGAGAGAGAGAGAGAGAGAGTTGCGATGAGTTGGTATGTCTGTTGCCACTCCACCATTTTGTATCGGCAAATGTGTCATACCTTAGACTGAAGAGAGAAAGATCTATGTAAAACAGTCTGAATGACACCCTCGGCCAATTTATTATTATAATTATAGGATTATTCTAAAGCGTTCTCAATGACTGTGTTGAGTGCGTGCTTCAATTCTTAAAATCTACATTCATATTTTATGTCAATTTGCTGCATTCTCCAGGATATACAATTTTGTATGCCTTTACTCTGAACTTTCTACAGTACTTTTCTGCATGTGATTATTAAATATAATAATAAAATCGAGTTGTTTTGAGTCTGCATGTTTGGCGCCGGCTCAAGAATGAAAGTCATATGGGTTTGGAACAACACAAGGGTGAGTAAATGATGAAAGAGTTTTTATTTTGGGTGAACTTTCCTTTTAAAACATACTCAAAACATGCAGAAATTCCATAAGTCTAATTCTACATGGTTTGGTACAGTAAACCCACTTTCAACACCCACAGGCTATGTTAGGCTGCCGCGTGGCCCAGGTCGTGATGCAGTACTGTGTTGGGGCCAACTACTACTGGTTACTGGTAGAAGGTCTGTATCTTCACAATCTGCTGGTGCTGATGGTTTTCTCAGAAAACAGCTACTTCTGTGGATACCTCTTCATCGGCTGGGGTGCGTAAACATATATAAATGGATCTCTGGAAATTTAGCAGTATAAAAAGTAGAATACAAAATGCTTTTCTTCTGAGTCTGACAACTCTGTAGAGTAACATTTTAAATATGAAAACAAGATTGAAACATTTAATTTAAAGGCAGGAAATGTAATGCAACATAAATATCAAGATATTACCAGAATTTTTAAATTGGTCACATTTAATCATTTGAAAGTAGAAATTGAGTGCTATTAAATATGCATTAAAGATGTAAAATTGTACTGAATTTCATCTGATATCTTCTGATAGGAGCACCTGTGCTCTTTGTGGTGCCTTGGATAGTTGTGCGGTACCTGTATGAGAATACAAGGTAAGGTGCACCAGTAAACTTGATGCAATATAGATTAATATAAAGAACTACTGAGAACAACAATTGTGCCTTAACCTCTCTCAAGGTGCTGGGAGATCAATGAAAATATAGGATATTGGTGGATCATCCGGACGCCAATACTTTTGGCCATTTTAGTAAGTTTTCCTCAGTATTTGCCTTAATTTGTCTTAAAGAAATTTTCATTTTTTCTCTAACTGTATTTATAGAAGTTCACATGTGAATAGATCTTAAGGGGATATTTTAATGTTAGTAATATGGCTTTTATTTAAAGGTGAAGAGTGTAATTTCGGTGCCACTAGCACACCAAACGGAACAGCAAAAATAATGACTTGTTTTCAAACAAGTTTCCTGAACACACCCCTCATCTTCCATTGGTCGAGCAATAGTTCTGCCCCAAACCCATGCTATTGGTTGAGCCAACGCTGCTATGTCAGGCTGGTCAGCTTACTCAAACAAACAGAGCAATGTTTTGATAGTGCCACAGAGCTACAGTGTTTACACTTTTCACTTTACCTTTATTTAATGTTTTATCTTTGATAGAAGTGTATAGAATAGCAAGATGATTACCATGTCAGTTGCAGCATTGCCAGGAGTTTTGCACGTTCAGATTTTAAGGCCTCGATATACTTCTGTAGAAGTTCTTATTCTTTCTTTGTTTGAGGTAAAAAGAACTTCGAAACAGCCAAGCATTGGTACACTATTTAGAAAGTTTACATCAGCCAGATTTGCCATCCCTCTTCTAATGAATTTCCCTCTCGCTCTGCCCCCACCCCTCATCCTGTGCACGCGCAAGAACCACCCCCTGTTGCTGACTGGCTGGAGTAGTGTTGTGTGGATCAGTCTGATCCACTTCATTTTTGCACCATTTACAGAGCCAGGGCTGTGTACAAATACTAGAATTTTTTTTCAGCCCACCTACAGAACAGAGAGCTAGCAGACTGTGAGGAGATATTTGCAGAATTTGACAAAAAGTGTATTGGATTAGAATTACTGAGTGTGGGGCCTGGGTAGCTCAGCAAGGAGAGACGCTGACTACCACACCTGAAGTTGCAAGTTTGAATCCAGGACGTGCTGAGTGACTCCAGTCAGGCTTCCTAAGTAACCAATTGGCCCGGTTGCTAGGGTGGGTAGAGTCACATTGGGTTAATCTACTCGTGGTCACTATAATGTGGTTCTCGCTCTCGGTGGGGCACGTGGTGAGTTGTGCGTGGATGCCACGAATAATAGCGTGAGCCTCCATACACGCTAGGTCTATGCGCTCAATCAGCCACGTGATAAGATGCACGGATTGACTGTCTCAGACGTGGAGGCAACTGAGATTCTTTCTCCGCCACCCGGATTGAGGCGAGTCACTACGCCACCAGGAGGACCTAGAGCGCATTGGGAATTGGGGAGAAAAGGGGAGATAATCCCCCCAAAAAAGGAGTGCACCTTTAACTAATGTGACAATAAAATGTGTTATCAATGACATTATGCCTCATTTTATGAGTAGAATCCACATGAGGTCAGAAAAAGAAAGTTTTAACCAGCAATAATGATTTAAAGGAATATATTTGCAGTAGAAAAATGTTTATTTGCCATGTTTAGATTCCTTATTCATGGAGCTGTTGAGCTAACAGCATGCTATACGCTGCCATAATATGCGCTGATTACACTCGGTATAGTATTAGTATTATAATAGTATAATTTATGATGATACTACTGCAAAGTTGGTGTATAGAAGAGTGTTAAATGGGGGGGGGGATGGACAAAAGAATGATGATAAGAGAGGCATGTCTTACTTTGGGCATATGTATGAATGGCTTTCGCTGCTGATGGCACATGAGCGAATGGGCACTTGAGAGTATTTGAGAGTCATTTTGTAGATTAAATAAACAAAAAACAAATGGCATAACATGTTCTTGTAAAATGTCTCTACGTGAACGATTGTACAGATGTAGGTATATTTGCACCAGCTCACTAAGAACTCTACACGCCGGTGTGTTTATGTTGACTGAAGAACGTAAGCAGAATTAGCTGTCGGCCTCAAGGTAGGTGGAGCTCTAGGTCACACCTACCGATGACGTGGACCAATGACAGTAATGTGTTTAGCAGCCGGTCAGAAATTTTCCTAAAAGTTTGCCCTTGCGAGCTGTTACAAACCACCGGAACAAACTCAAAAACACTTTCTTTTTGGCCAGATTTTGTTCTAAATGACGTCAAGCCCATTCATTCTTTGATTTTTTTTATGAAGTAAATCGAGGCCTTAAGTTGTAGACTTCTCGTGCAGTTCTCTTTGGCACATACCACCTGGCTCCTGGTTCTCCTGATGGCCAAACCGCCTCTGCTTTCGTGCCTCCATCTCTCCCCGGGACCCAGTGTGGCTGCACACCCTGCACTGCCGTAGTTATGTCACTGGATGACTCATTATTCTAGAGCATTATTAATGACTGTGTTGAGTGTGTGCTCAAATTTTTCCGGTTATGTTTGAACGAGGTCTTACGCAGATCTGTCACACTGAATTTTGGGGATTCTGCAGTGATGTGACTGTTGAATTTATGTTGGAGAATAGCTAATGAAATACAGTACATTCATATTTTATGTGATTATGATGCATTCTCCAGGATAAGCAATTTTGTTTGCCTTTACTCTGAACTACTGTACCTTTCTAAATGTAATTATTGACAAATTATTGACAATACTGACCATATTTTGCAGGTGAACTTTTTCATATTCATAAGGATTATTCAGATCCTCATCTCCAAATTAAAAGCACATCAGATGAGATATACAGATTATAAATTTAGGTGAGAATTACCTAATTGTTCTTAATTATGTTTAAATGATGATTTTTCTAATGATCAAATGAACTGCATTTGTTTTGCATACATTGTATTGTCATGTTTTTAATGTTACTTTTCAAATTTGCCTGTTTTCAAATTTGCCTAATTAGCATTAAAATTACTCATTTAAGACACTGTTGGGCTTTCTTTTCTGAATTGGTGTGCATTATATTAACTGTGTAAGTTAAACTGGGTTTGCAAGCCTTTGATGTTTCAGCAGTTTTAAAGGAAATGTTTTATCCTCTGCTTGAAATTCCAGCCTTGCGGCGGGTGTGATAAAGAGCTTTTTTTTTACCCCATCAGAAAATATTTCAGGTCTTCAAGTTTAAATCTAGTTTAAGGATAGTGGAAAAGACATTGTTAAAATCTATTGAGTACTGCAAACATACCATGTATCTGGAAAAATGATAGAGGCTAATTAGATTTTTAATTGACCCACAGTGCCTCACTACTGTGAGTTTAACATGACTGTGAATTGTACAAAAATCACTCAAACTAAAAAAAAAAAAAATAAAAAAAATAAAAATTAAGTTATTTAAGAGTTCATTTTGCATGTAAAAGTAAAAGAACAGCAATATTCAGTGCTGATGTTAAGTTCATAATTGTGAATAAAATGGTACTTTTCTACAACAGTATTATAAGCAAGACGTTAACATCAAATAACTTATATTTTAGAGACAATATGGCCTGATATTTTGTTTATTTCTGCTAGCAAAAAAGACCAAGCAAAATAATACAAGCAGTGAAGCATCCCAGTACTGTATTACAAAGCATCAGCACTTATAGAACACAGCTTGTCCAATCAAATCAGTGGACCAGAACTACTGTTGTATTTAAATGAAGATTCTTCCACACAAAACTTGAATTCAAAGAAATGCTCCTGAATTCCCAAATTCTGACCGTAACATTAGAGGTGACATTTTGAAGTAAAATAGATTGTCTTGGATTATCTGTGTGTTCTTGGGCCCTCAGGTTAGCGAAGTCCACCCTGACCCTCATTCCCCTGTTAGGGATTCATGAGGTGGTGTTTGCTGTGATGACAGAGGAACAGACTGAGGGCGTACTTCGCAATGTCAGCCTGTTCTTTGAACTCTTCTTCAACTCTTTTCAGGTACAACTAAAGGAATCGAGAGAGACAGACAGTGTTTACAAAGTCTTGTATACAAAATGTACTTACAAATCCATGGACTTTTCAATGTAGCTTTTGTGTAATTTGAGTGTATGTCCTTGCAGTTAACACATTTTTAGACATTATTCTCTGTTATCCCATAGGGTTTTCTGGTGGCCATATTGTACTGCTTTGTCAATAAAGAGGTAAGTCAAGCTCTATGAATTTACAAAATGAGAAGTGTGACAAATTGGGACTCCTTTATGAAACACAAGCAGAACAAATTTCTGTGTAAACCATCCTTGTTTCTTACGTACATTTTCACATTCAATTCAGTGTGACAGTTTACATAAGAGTGGTTTTACGAAAGATTTACACACAAAAATTTCTGCTCACATTTCTTTAATAAGGCCCGTTGAACTTAATGTGTGTTACACAGATACTTGCAGGTACATCACACAGAAGTCACAAATGAGGAATGCCAACATCTGTACCCTTTTCTTTTTGATCACAGCAGATATTTTAATAAGTGACATGGCTCGCTCTCACTCTAAAGCCTCTTAAAAAAAAAAAAAAAAAAAAAAAAAGACAAAAAGACAATGTGCCATCACTGATAATGCTAACGTAGTTATGTAGCACAAAAGTTATGAGAAGGACAATATGTAAGGGAGAATGTACTGTACATGGTCTCTTTCTTTTTACATAATAAAATATACAAAATGCTGCAACTGACCAATCAGAATCAAGTTTCCTAGAGAGCTGTGTAAAAAAGGATGTATCCTGTAACATTTGTAGATTGCTGCAACATCTCTAAATGTTGTTCAAATCTGCAGTAAACAAATAGCAAACAAACTGCTTAAAGGAATAGTTCACCCACAAATAAACAATCTCTCATCATTTACTCACCCTCATGTCATCCCAGATGTGTATTACTTACTTTCTTCTGAAGAACACAAACAAATATTTTATCTCAAAGAAGAATATCTCAGCTCTGCTGGTCCATTCATTGCAATTGAATGGTGACCAAAACTTTAAAGCTCCAAAAAGCACATAAAGGCAGCATGAAAGTACTCAATAGGACTACATTATTAATGTATTCTGAAGCAATTGATTTAGTAAGAATCTACTCATATAGACCTCGTTTACACCTGGTATTAAGGTGCATTTTTGTTGATGCGATCACGTGGTCAGCGCTAAATACAGGTCTAAACTGGGTCTAAAACATTTTGTGATCGGATCACAAAAAACACATATGAATGTTGTCAAAAACGCATATGACTGCATCGCATTTGAGGTGTAAACGGTCATCCGTCCTGTATGCATCCCAGCAGCAGCAAAGCAATACCCCTCACCTGTCAATCAACCGCTGCACTAAAACAAGAGTTTAAACTTTAAAAGGAAATAACCGTCCAAAAAACATGAGAACTTCATGGATCTTCTTCAGTGTGTCTGAAATCAACATGCAGGGACACTTATGAGAAGCACGAACATCCGCAGCTCAGGTTAATCCAGGTAATTTGCTAAAATAGACGCATTTAAGCAATCAGTTGTAAACAGCGATGTGTCTCACCTGACCACATGTGATTGGTTCACCCGAGACGCATCTTAATACCAGGTGGAAACGGGGTCTTAGACATAGAATAGACATAGAATTCATTTTTGGTTGAACTATTCCTTAAATATGGTGCAGCATTTTTAACAGTCCTTTTGAATCCTTCAAAGAAAACCAAAGATCTCTATCTTCACAAATCAACTATTTTATGTATCCTGTCTTATTACAGGTGCAATCAGAAATCAAAAAGAAATGGCAACGATGGAAGCTAGGAATAAGCTTTTTGGATGATCACCGTAATACAGGTAGCAACACACAGCAGGGGGGTGGTGGACCTCAGTGCTACCATGACCCTCCCTGCTCTCCAGACTGCCCTCTGGACAGTGGCAGCCAGCTGTCTTCTGAACACACACCCACAGACACCCAACCAAACATTCAGCATCATTACCATCCTGAAGCCAAGAAAGGCAAGGCATACTGCTACATCTCTGCCCGAAAGCAGGTTCTGAATGGGTTGGATGTGCCAGCTTTGCCCCGGTGTGGTGGAGAAAGAGCTGTGAGATATTCTGAGAGCTATTGTTGAAAGTGACCCTGACAAGTTCAGTTTTCTAAGGAATTACAGAATTCTGGCCATTGACTGGACCATTGCTTGCAGCAGATGATAACAAAGATGGATATCATGGATGTCACTTGCACAAATTGTGTCCTTCATGGAATGGTTTTATAAGGACAACTGTATCAGATTTTTTTTTATTATTATTGAAAGAATGTTCCTAAAACACAGTACACTAGAACAATCACTGGAAGTCCATAGTCATGCTTGGCAATACACTCCTTTTTTTTTTTTTTTTTTCTTTACCGCTTTACCTCGTTTTGGAAACCAGATTAGTTCTATTATGTGCCAGTGTTGTTGATCAACTTAAAAACTGTGCAAATGAGCACAAAGTAATTTAAATATTTTGACTGCATGAGGATTATCTGTTGAAAGTAATCACTGCAATATATTCACAGGTAAGGCACACAAAAATCACCTAGCCTGCAGTCACCAAAATAACGATCCCTAAACAGTATTTGGACACTTAAGCCACACTAAAAATGTATGGATGGTATTGCATTACACTAAAAACAAATAACTTTCACTATTGTGGGTTTTTCTTGATCCTCCCATGTTAATATTACTCAAAAAATTCATGTAACGAAGGGAACTTAAATTAACTGAGTTGATTTAAACGAAAAATCTGTCATCAGCTTTACTTAATCCATTTGTGTTGGAACAACATTAATATCTTTTTTTGGTTAACTGAAACTGGGCAGAGGGTGTCTAGTTCCCAGCATGCTTTGCATGGGACTCAACAGGGAGAGTACATTTCTAAATTAAGTTTTATTTTGTGTCCTTGTGCAAGATGAACATAAAGGGGGGAAACTAATTTCAAACATGTGGAACCACAGTCCATAACTGAATAAAGTTCAGCCAAAGAGTTGTTTTTAGAGTAGATTTCAACATATCAAACTCAGTGACATCTTTGAATGCTAAACTTTTTCTCAGAATTAACTTTACTTGCCATTTTTGCATTTACTTTTTCTCAACTGGTCCCAAGGTAATTTGTAGTGGATGTATGAAGTCAGCTTCCCTCAAGTTCACACAGGTGTCTTTACATAGTTACCACAACAGGTGTTGTTCATCATTAACTATGGACATGTTCCACTAAGTTTAACAACAAGAAAGTGTCCAATTTTAATGTATCTTAGTTTTGAAAAGTATTTCAACTTAATAATTTAAAACCCTCACAATCTTCTTTTTGTGAAATATTTTTTGTGTGTGTTATTGTGCTATCAATATGTGTTTGGAGGTAAGCTGACTTCACACATCCATTAGAAATGACCTTGGGACTAGTTGGGTAAAAGTAATTTCAAAAATGGCAAGAAAAGCTAAGTTAATTCTGAGAAAAGGTCTAGCACAGTTTACTTGCATATGCCACTTTGATATTTTGTTATTAAATCCAATGAACTTCATAAGCATTTTAAATGTGGCTTATCCAAATTATTTTGGGGCCAATGGATAGCACATAGCACCCACCACAATGATTGTAAGAACCGAAAACTGGCTTACCAGTAATTGTTTAATATATTCATAATCTGTACATATTATTTTGTAGTTCAACACAACCTCATGGTGATGTGATAAGTACCTCTTTAGGTATTGGTTTCCTCTTTAGAATCTTGTCTTATATGGGGTGCTATATTGCTTTTATGTAACCTCAGGTGCAACCAGGTCTTGCCTACTCATGGCATTCCCTTAAATAACATTAGATCTAATTCCTTCTTTATGGCTCCACATTCCACTCAGTGCTTTAATCCCCTTTCATTCAGTGCCATGACAGAGTGCCCAGCTGTGATCTGTATTTCTACAACAGACATTAAAGTGGATTGGCAGGTGATTTAGTTAACAAGCAACAGTAACAACAGTTTCAAACTTGGTTTCTGTCTCCAAAACTTTCTGAAGTCTTAACAGACCACGCTAACTGTCTGTAATGATCGACAATCTCTGTTTGACAAGTACTGTAGATGTTTTTCAGTGCTGCCAAATGGTTTTTCATATTCATTGGTCTATAGAATCTTTTAAAGCAGTAGTTCTCAACCTTTTTGACTCCAACACCCCCACTGTCAGAGAAAATATTCAAAAAGCCTCCCATGTAGGCTATTAGATATTTATAAGATATATTTATTATAAGATGCCCTTAAAACTTGTGATTCCAGAAATGTTTAGAACTGTATGTTCTTGTAACATTGTTGGCTGCTGACAACGATGGCAATGACAAAGACGATGATGAGATGAAGAACCCAAGTGCAGTTTATTTACAAAGTGACTACACGTGAACTAAACATAAACCTGGCTTGACATAAACATCTACAATCACATCCAATACTTGACAACTAGACAATGAAAACATGAGGGCTTAAATACAAGACATGGGAGAACCTAAACCAATGAACAAACAGAACTGATAACAAGATAATTAAACAATAAACCAATGAAAACATGACACATGAACATGGAGGGAAAACAAGACATCACATGACAAGGGAACAGGAACTAAACTTTTCAAAATAAAAGATATGAATCAACAAAATACACCTGACAGTTCTTCATAAAAAGCAAGCTGTTGAAGGGAGTTATTACATTTTTAGCATTTTCAGTAAGTTTACCTATAATAATTATATAAAAATTATAATAATCTATTATATTTTAAATAATTTTAAGAGATCTTGAGGCCCCACTGGAAGTGTGCTGAGGCCCCCTAGTGGGTCCCGACCCCCTGGTTGAGAACCACTGTTTTAAAGTACCCTCAAGGTGATCCAGATGACTCATTTGAGATCTAATTTGTGCTGCTCTAAGTGACTGAAAAGCTACTCTGTTCAGCTATTACAGCAAACCAAGCATAACTAATAGTTTTGGGAATTGCTTTGATGTTGTCACCATAACACAATGATTGGTTAATGGTAAAGTTCCAAATGAGTCAGAAAAACCTGAGCAGATTGTAATGTGTGTGTTACATTTACCTCTCAGCAATTTTTTTTATATCTTCTACTTTAGAATCACTTCACTGGACACATTTTTTCTTGTCTGGTTGAATGGCACAATGCAAATAGTAAATCTGCACCTTGGCAATTTTGTCACCTACATAATTATGACATCCTAGCATGAGCATCCACTGTGATTTACAAGGCATTCACCAAATACATAATGTCACATTTAAATGCTTGAGGGTCCACATGCTTTAAGGTGAATGTGGTTATACCATTACCTTCATATTAAAGACCCCATGAAAATGCTTGAATAGCAGTTTTCTTTTGACGTATTGCCTTTTGAAGCAGGATGTTTGATGTGACATATCAAAGGGCTTTTGCCAGTTTTTAAATAATTTAGTTAAGTCACAGCCATAAACACTGATTTGCTGCTTCTTATGATTTGTTGGTATTAGGAGAAGCAACATTCTAATTTAAGATAACATTTTAATAGACAAAAATTTATGAAGTGCAATGTCAATCTAAATTCTGTATTTCTTCAGTTTTCCCAGAAAAGACTGTAAATTTTAAATGCATATATCAGCTAAAGGTACATTTTTTGATAACAATTTGGAGTACATTAACAGATGCTGAGACATGGACTTAGAGCCACAAACACCAATTTCGATTTTAATGCAGGTCAATCCACTGATAGACGTCTGAAGCCACCTAGTGGATGTAGTGAGAACTGCACTGACGTGTTGTAGAATTGCTTTTTTATTTTTATTTTTTACGAATAGAATTCTTGTATCATCTTTACAGCGCTGAATTACATCACTCAGGTGCAAACGTGAATTCAAGCATGTATTTGTGACTTATAGTCATAGTATGTAAAAACATTTTTCGGTAGGATGTTATTATAGTGCTCTGTTGTAAGGTCTGTGAACAAAGAAACACAAAGCACTGTGCAGACTCTATTGGAATGGAGGTCACATATAATATTGTTTCTCCTGTTAAACAGTAGCTCCCAGCGCAACGCTCATTAATCTCTGATTTTACGTTTTGACAATTGTAATTCATCAGAAAGATGATTATTGAGCTAGGTCAGCTGCCAAAAGAAGTGGGTTAACTTCTGTATCAACTGGACTCACTGAGAACTGGGATGACATTCCCTTCCAAAACATGATAGCTAAAAATAACTGTTGTAATTGCCAGAAAACATTTGTGCAATAATGAAATTTGGGATACATTTATTTATTTCCATTAAAGCATCAAACAGGCCTTGGAATATGTTGATTTTCTCTCTCTCTCTCTCTCTCTCTCTCTCTCTCTCTCTCTCTCTCTCTCTCTCTCTCTCTCTCTCTCTTTCTCTTTAAATTTAGGTTCTGTTGTGTTCTTTATAGGCTGACTGTTTGTTCGATCAACACAGTATGGGGGGCGCATTCTCAAAGTTGCTTTGAAAACCATGTCAATTTTTGCAATTCCGTTTGGTGGCGCTAGTGGCACAAAAATTCCCTTATCTGACCCATTCATGAAGGAGGTCATGGAGCCTCTACAAACGAGCTGATGAGTTCAATCAGTTGTGTTTAATTAGGAAGACATCCAAAATGAGCAGTGTTGGGTGGCCTCCAGGAACACTGCTCAACAATAAATCATTACATGTGAACGTTGTGGACTCTTGTGCCCTCTATGCTCTGGGAATGGCATAGCACTCGTATATAAGGGGCATGCGGCCAAAGCTGCAGTTAGTTGGGGTTGTATCGAGCTCCTCTGGTGGCACCATGGATTTGAAGGTGAAATGTTGGAGGAGGGAAGTAAAAAAAAAGAAGAGTTCTATTCGGGCCAGAGCCTCGCCAAGACATGCACGCTTCCCTGTATACAGAAAAGACAGGAGTCAAGGTATTTTTGCAGAATCAATCCAAAATCATTCTTTCTACAAATAGACTATATATATATATATATATATATATATATATATATATATATATATATATATATATATATATATTTGTATCTGTAATTTTCCCTGAGTAATAAATAACGTCGCTATATAATTTTTTCCCAGTACTTAAACAGTGATGTACTCATTACCATTATACATACTGTATGTTGACCTTGCAAATTATGTTTCTATAACCATTTTGTCCTGTGTTTTTGTAGTATTGTGGTCCAATATGCACAATGAAGCTCTGAGTTTACCCATGCCGAATACAACAAATGCATCATTCTTCTTGAATCGGCCATTTGCATCCAGGAAGTTTTCTGGGTCGAAGCAATGTGGGTTCTTCCACAGATTTGGGTCAGTAAGCACAGAGGATAGCAGTGGATAAACCGTTGTTCCCTTAAAAAAGATAAAAATTTAAAAATAAAGATTTTTATCTTTAGAAATGCTCAACACTTATTTAAGATACATTACATTTTTGTGCTTAATGAAGCATTTTAGTCAACAGCAAAAGAATGGTATTAATAAGAGCGAACAATTAACCAAACTTAATTTCAGCTGTTCTCCTTTTGAGAGAAACTTTAAACTCATCACTTTGAGTAGCAACTGATGTATTAAAGATATTAAAGCAATAAACACCTAGTAAATATGTAAAGTAAAATGTACACGGAGGGGTCAAGTATCACTCTTGTATCAAAAAAATTTATTTTGTGATGGTGACAGACTAACTGTACATTATTTCAATTATTACGCAGCAACTTGCCAAATAAATTAACATTGATCTTTATGTTGATTCGAAGTTTAAATTGTTTTATTATGTGAGGAAAAAAAAAGAGACATGGAGTGAAACGAGACACATGGAACTAGCACAGGAAATCGGTTGTCTGGGACAACAGTCAATTATACAGTTTAGTAGCCATTATACAAAAATATTTGATCAAAGAATGAAACAACTGACCAATCAGAATCACAAATTCTAGAGAGTCATGTAATAAGTGACTGTAAAGGCTAGTTCGTAGTGCTTTGACAAATGGCAACAAACTACATTTATTTTGTCCAATATTCTAAATTCAAAAGCCAACTTTAGAATGTTTAAATGTTGATGATTGTTTTGGTAGTGTGAAAATTACATTTATGTTTCCCAACATTCTGAATTTAAAAGCAAGGCAGTATGAAAATGACAGTTATTTTGCTCAACATTCTAAATTTAAAAGACAAATTTTGGGGCCTGGGTAGCTCAGCGAGTATTGACGCTGACTACCACCACCCCTGGAGTCACGAGTTCGAATCCAGGGTGTGCTGAGTGACTCCAGTCAGGCTTCCTAAGCAACCAATTGGCCCGGATGCTAGGGTGGGTAGAGTCACGTTGGGTTAACCTCCTCGTGGTTGCTATAATGTGGTTCTTGCTCTTGGTGGTGCGCTTGGAGAAGTTGTGCGTGGATGCCGTGGAGAATAGCGTGAAGCCTCCACACGCACTAGGTCTCCATGGTAACGCGCTCAAGAAGCCACATGATAAGATGTGCGGATTGACGGTCTCAGATGCGGAGGCAACTGAGATTCATCCTTCGTCACCCAGATTGAGGCGAGTCACTACACTACCACGAGGGCTTAGAGCGCATTGGGAATTGGGCATTCCAAATTGGGGAGAAAAAAGGAGAAAAAAAATAAACAAATAAAAGCCAAATTGTGAATGTTTGAAATGTTGTTGTTGGTTGCCATTTGTTCGGGCAGTGTGAAGCAGCCTTAACAAAACAAAAAATATAAAATAAAGAAAAGTATACCTTAGGAATGACATAGCCATTGAATTCAGTGTCGCACATCATCATGTGTGGTACAGCGATGGGAGCGAGGTCCATGCTGCGTTGGACCTCATGGATTACAGCATCTGTGTACGGCAGGTTCTGTCTGTCTTCTATGGAGACCCAACGTTCCTGTCCTACAACCTCATCAAGTTCCTTTTGAACGCGCCCTGTGTAAAACCACAAGTAAAAAGTCACTAGATTCTACCAGCTTCTTGTCTATGGTTGGACAGAAAAGACCCTTTGTTTGCCCTCACCTTGGACACTTGGGTGCTTCATCATCAGAAGCAGAGCGTGTCTGAGGGTGGATGATGTGGTTTCTGTGCCAGCACTGAACATGTTCCATATCAGTGATATCAAGTTGTCTAAATAATATTCTGTGTCAGTCTTGTTTTTCTCCTACAAAAATTAACAACATAGATGTATGAAGGGGATTCATTACACAGTTGTTGTAGTGCCTAGTGTTAATCTGGAAACTGCAGCGAATTGTACCTGGAGACACATATAACACGTTTTACAAAAATGTTTTCACCATGACACCAGGTTGCTTTATTGGTATGCTATGGTTTCACCACTAGAGGGTATAAGAAATTATCTTGGTTGCCTATTCATCTCAACTGGTTTTCCTTTATGACCCAGATTTTACATCAAATGGCCAGGTAATACAAATGTATCATACAAAACATCTTTAAAAACAAACATGAAAATGTATTAATATTACCATGAACTGCATAGCCCTCCAAAATATGGGAAGCCTTTTCTCCTCCCCTTTAAAAGTTCAAAAGAACTTTTTATTTAGCTGTCCTAACTATGCACGATCATTTGGTTAATTAATCTAAACATACCTGTGACCCAAATTAAGAATCACTGGTGGGTCACAAGGGCTAAGTTTAGAAATTGACTTTTGATTCGATTATTTATGTACTTATTTCAAATATTTACCTCCTCCATATTTAACAAAAAGGCCTCAATAAAGTCCTGTGGGCATGAGGGATCCACATTATTCATTCGTGCATTTGCCTGACGTTTACAGTATTCTCTGGCCTCTCCGAGGTCTTTAAACAATTGATGGTGTTTACCTGGCAAGAGACTGACTAGCCTAGGAAACACATTGTAGATCTATAAAGAAAAGAAAGTGCATTTATCTAAAGAAGAAACTTAAAGATTCTCAGCAGAACAAGACTCAGAATACAATAAAAATACATAATATATACATATTACGTAATACTAAAACTATGAAATGGGACGTTAGCATGACATTTTTCTTGTGAAGTTGACATGTCCTCAACTGTAGCATGCTTTATACCATCTAAAATTATTCCAAACAGAATCTTAATAATTCATTTATAATTTTCTATTATGACCTCATATTACAGTATATGAGACTACATGGAATATTTGTACTTTCAGAAATCTATTTTTCACACCGCAGGACCATTTAAATGAACTAAAGAAGGCAAAAATATTATTAAAAATTAAAACTCTTAAAAGAAATAGTCACCAATCACAGTGCCTAAAATATAGTCTTTCCATTACACATTTATATAAATGTTAACCTAATCTTGACATTGATTTAAAAAAAAAAAAAAGCTCATGAACATATTATGTGTCAACTACATATATAGGCCTATTATGAAAAATACTATTCTAAAATAAAAAATCTTTAGGTGATGTTACCTGTCCAAGAGGGCTGTTCAGGATTAAGAAGTAGGAATTTACTGTCTTAAGGAGAAACTTAAACTGTGGATCATCAAATTCAAACCTATGGCCAAAGACAATGCTGCAGATCACATTGGCTACTGCGTTAGACAGCATGTCTGCAGGGCTGAAAGCAGATCCTTTAATAGAAAAAAAAAAAAGAAAGAAAAATAGCACCAAGGTCAAGTCCCCATGTCTGACAGTGTACTAAGATCTAGAGTTTTTGAAGAAAAAAAAAAAAAAAAGAAAAGAATCCCCATGTTGTGTAACATGAGAGTGGGTGCTGAAAAGTCACTTAACTGTGCTTCATTCCATCCTTTAGATACATCTTTACTGTATGATATACACCATGTGTCATTTAATTTCTTTTGCTTCTTGACCCTATTGTACCTATTTTTGTCATAGATCCAATAAGTTGTTTAGCTAGTTGTTCAGAAGATACGGTAGGCCTACAGCTATATGTTTGAGTTTATTATCCTATTGGAGCGTTCTGTGTTTGATGTTTTTGGATTGTAGCTGATATTCCTGAATATAAAGTACGGCATTCAATAGATATTAAATTATTCACCTTCACATTTTTTAAACATTTTTACAAGACTCTGGGCCTCCTCCCTGACTTTTTCCTCAATGCTCCTGCGTCCCATTCCAAAGTTCTTCAGTGTCAAAAGAGTGAACCTGCGCATCTCCCTCCACTGGTGGCCGCTGGTGGACAGCACACCTGTAAACAGAGGCAATGTTAACAATATTTCTTGTGTTCTATCAAACAAAACTACATATTTGTTCTCAATACTATATGACCATATTACAATGTTTTGTGCATGAATAACAGCTACAATTTATGTGAAAAATCTCCCTCTCCAGGGAGATAAAAAAATTGTTTAGCCTACAGTATTTTTAAGATTTATGCATTTCAGTTTAAAAAAACAAACAAACAAACAACAACAACAAAATAAGTCAGCATGAAGTGAACGCACCATACCCAAGAGTGGCCCTCATAATCAGGGGATAGCGGGCCCTGCCACTGAATTCTTCACCAAGACCAATCATGGTGTCCTTTAATGCTTGATATCCAGAAATAATCACCACAGGAGTGTTTGCCAACCAGAAGGTAGCAACAGAGCCATACTTCTTACTGAGCTAAGGATTGAAGAGTTATGATGGTTTGATTAGGGACATTTTGATGCCCTATGGATATATAAATCTGTGTATTCAAAATCACATGTACTCCCAAGTTTCAATTTTCAAGGGGTTACAGTAACTAGGTCTAAAGTCCAATTAAATAAATGTGTGCTTTCTCTAGTGATTTTTATGTTGGTTTAATAAAGGTAGATTTTAAGCAAAAGCTTGAACTGTGTTCTCAGGACAAAGGTATTGTGCCATAAAAGGGTAAGTTGTAAAATTGTATTGGGGTAAATTATAATAAATGTATAGAATTTATTAATATTTGCGGGCCAAAACAATGGTTTGATATTTTTGTTACATTTAAAATGTGGGCTTTTTCCATTTTTCATAATTGTTATACTGTTTAAATGCTGAAATGCCAACAGTATAATAGGCTGTTAAATTGCTGGTTTCATTGTGACAACTTAACCTATATAGTGTGACAACATGCCCTTCACCAAAGGTCAACGTGTGTTCAATGAACAGTATCTTTTTTCCAGGACTAAAATGGAAATACACAATAAGTCCTGGCTACAAAAAATAGAGGTATTTCTATACAAAAAAAAATGGCTTTCAATAATTAACCTACCCTAAGAAATGTTCACTGGAGTAACATGGGGATGGGGGTGGGGGTGGATGGGGGGTGGGGTGTAATATGTTATAATAATATCACAAATTAGCAAACCCAAAATGGAACAAATGCAGTCCAAATTGCAGTAAGAGAAATTAAAACAGATTTATTAAGGGCTGTTCTAAAAATCTCTGCTTTGTTCTCTAGTTCTCAAAGCATATTGTAAACAAAAAATACCCTCAATACCTTACAGTTTTCCCATAGGAGTGAGGGGGAAAAGGGAGTGTTAAGAGGTACAGTACATACTGTACCATATGCAACATTTCAGATAATGCACATGCAGTCTCCTAACAACAGGCAATGCAACTCCAAACAACAGGCTGACCATGTAGAACATGCATTCAATGTCTGCAGTGTTTACAATGCAGTGTTTGCAGAAAACCTGTTCAGTATGACACAATGTGGACAGTTCAAGGTTGTTTATGAGGCTACAGTAGATTAAGGCATGTTGACAAATGAAACTGATTAAGAAAATTAAAAATTAAAACAAAGTGCAACTTTGCAAAAATTATTATTATTATTATTATTAATTTATTTGTGTAGTGCATTTATGAAGGGGATGAGACAGAGGGTCTCATACCAAAGATATGCATAACTGCGAAAAGAAGCATATTAATTTATTTTATTATATATATATATATATATATATATATATATATATATATATATATATATATATATATATATATATATATATTCTGTACACATGGTACTACTTTGTAAAACTAGTTAAAACTAAGACTAGTAGTCCACCTGCACAGGTAAATATTACAAATAATTTGCACATCCTCGTAAACCCTGAAAACAATTATACAAGCACAAACAGCAACCTCTAAGTATTGAATACAAACCTCTAGGTAGTACTTGTAGGGTTCCTTTACATCAAATTGAAAGAAATTCCCCAGCAGTGGTCTAGGAGGGGGTCCTGGAGGCAGACGTCCGAAACTACTCCGCTTTCCTTGACTCTTCCACAGCAATAACAGCACTAAGACAACCATTACAACTGATAGTATATTTGTCTTTAATGCCAACAATATATCCATCTTTCAAACTTCCAAAGACTGTCGTGGTGACAATAAGGATGATGTAAGGTACATGCACTCACTTTGAAATCTGCTTTTCTGCAGGTGCTTACACTTGTGACACCTTTTATACTACATTTAAGCCAAGCCCACCAAGACAGCTAAAAAATCTATATACACTGAACAAAAATATAAACGCAACAGGTCCCATGTTTCATGAGCTGAAATAAAAGAAATTTTACATACACATTGATTAGATTAGATTAGATTAGGGCCTAATGAATTTATTTCAATTGACTTAATGAACTGTAACTCAGTAAAATCTTTGAAATAGTTGCATGTTGCGTTTATATTTTTGTTCAGTATAGTTTAACATAGCATGGAGGAGGGGAGGGCAGGGCCGGGCCGGAATGATGCAAGCCTGGACCCCAATCACCCTGATGAGGCAAGCGAGGGATAAAGGTGACTGGAGGCGACAGTTGGAGAGAGAGAGGGAACTATGGGCAGCTGCCCTGTATGTGTTTATGTTTATGTGTTTTTGTTTAAGTTGATCATTAAACTTTATTTATACTGTCAAGCTGGTTCTCGCCGCCTCCTTTCCCCTCTAACCCCTTTACATTTACGATCAATGGTTAATTTTACAGATGCAGTAAGATAGGCTGTCACTGTATGTATTACTGATTTGTGACATTCTTCTTTTGCTTAATTATTTATTGGTTGACCAATCTGTACCCACATTCAGTCTATAGGCTGGTACATGTCAGTGGAGTATGTGTCACTGAGTGGCTGCCCTTTCCAGGGCGAGATGTTACCACCTAAAAGGTATGTGCCATTAGTTAGCTTTCTATTAACGGTTTGGCTAGTGTGCAACCTATTGTTTACATGTGGTTGCTTGCCAATGTTAACATGCTTGTATGAAGTGGAGTTCGGGGACACTTTCCAGTGTTTTAATTGGCTCACCACCCATTACATTTCATATGTCCATTTCCTTAACCCATCACCTGTTGCAGCTGTTTATTCCTGCAATAAAGGGCATAATTGTCTCAGGTAGTTAGTTTTGCATTGTTTCAACTGGTGTTGTCTACATATTAATCTTTTGTTTCTGTTTTAAGTTACAGGTGCTGAGTGCCCAAGGCAGGCAGGCAGGCTAGCTTTTTTATATTGGTGGTGGTGTCCATCTCACATGCTCACCAACTGCATCCAGTTTTCTGTGTGTGTGTGTGTGTGCACACGTGTGAATTTTCTTTTTTTCCTTTGGGACCCATTGAGTCCATTGCTAGCCTGCCCCTTTGCTGGTAAGCCTTATCATGTATTTTGAAGTGATTGTTCATGCGAGAGAGTGTAGTATTTAATGAAGACGAAAATACAAATACAAATAACACAAAGTTTGAACAAAGGAACTACTTGGCTTCAATGCTACTATGGACGAGACTAGTGTAACCCAGATGTAAAATCAGAGTAAATTTTATTCTAAGTTATAAGCTTAAAACTAACTAAAGTGCATATTTAACTAAAATATGTGAAGAATCTAAAGACAAGTAACTAGAAACAGAATGAAAACCAAAGAGTCAGAAAAATATGCAAAATTGTATATTATTAATACTTGCAAATATATGTAAAACATATTGCAGATAAACTTGACCAATAAGAGTCTGGATCAGCGTTGAAAATGTGATTTATCCAATCAGCCAATCTTGTTGTAGCCACTTACACCATCCTAGAGTTAACACAGACAGACACAGAACAAACGAGAAAGCGAAGAGCAACGAGATGCCTATCAACTGTGTTGTTAGGAATTTATAGCAGCAAAAGCCTGAAAAATAGAAAAGATTATTTTAATCTTAAGAGTGATGAAGTCATTTATTTCACTGTTCATCTGGATAAAACCTGGAAGAAAAGAACAAGTTTAGTTAATTATCGAGGAAATCGGTAAGTTTAATCTTTTATTCTAAATATACATGAGAATCAGAAACGTAAACTTGAGTAAACTTAGTTGAGAAACTGTGTTGTGTAAATGAGCAGAGGCATAGCATTTAGAGCTAAAGCTAATGCATGTATTGTAAGTTAAGAAAGTTAAAATAATTGTCTGAAAGGTTAGGAAAATGTTTCTTAGAATGTTTTCCAGCTTTGTGCAGGCCTGTTTTTGTATATATACATATATATATATGTGCGTTTTGTTCGAGTTGGACCACGTTTTCAATGAGGATAGTGAACATTTCATTGTGGAGGTTTCTGCACGAACTTTCTGGAAGGTTTGATGGTGAGCCCAAGAGTCTTATCTGAACTGTGAATATCTTCTGTTCGTGGATTTCCAAATAATCTTCAATTCATCTCTACTTTGAATTAATTCGACAACGAAAAGTTTGGAGGTATTTGTGAATCTGGACATTTATTGAATGTTTATTCTTGAAGAACTCTGAATATAGTACATCTGGTAATTCAGTTGATTGTTTGTTTAATTGTATAATTGTTTATTTGAATTGTACAGGTAATTCATAGGTAACTGTAATTTTATTTGTTGGTTTGAATTACATTTTATTGAGTTTATTTGGAAAGAGAGTTACGATAGAGTTCAATTTGATAATAAATAGGAACTAAAATCGATAAACCATTTTATTAGCTTCCACTAAACTAAACAGGTGTGATTAAATTAACAGAATTTGAAGAGAAAGAACACCGAGTTTATATAACTAAAAGGAAGATAAATTTGTGAAAAGGAAACAGAACTAAGTCTATTGGTGAATTTAAATATCAAATTATTTTATTATTTTATTTAATTTATTGTATTGTCTATTGTTTTTATCTGTGACGTTTATGTTATTCAAGTTAATCAATATAAATCAGTTATTTCACTAAAGTCAGTTGTTGAGTGTGTATGTGTACCTTTTGCCTCATTCACGTACCCTGGTTATCTTCTGATTGGCCCAACTCTTTGCCGCCCTGGGTGCCATCACACGTGCTACCCATACTACGTTCATGCCGCACGCTACACTAGACAAGGAATAACTGAACATGAAGGTATAAACAGAGGCAAAAATGAAGGTAAACAAAACAGCTGAACAAGAGGGGCGGCTCCTGATGCCCAAATGAAGAGGATGGTACTGAGGAAGGGATATCAGGCGGACGGCCGGGGAACCATGGGATGTCTGACAGATGGTCAAGAGACCATGGAGGAGTTGGTGGACGATCAAGAGGCCAGGGAGGATCCTCCAGGAAGGGAGTGCGGTCCGGAGGTTTGGGAGGCGACTCCAGGAAGGCAACTGGCAGAGGGTCAGGAGGCGGAGCCAAAGGTTGAGCGGGCATGGCCACAGGAGGAGCAGGGATTTGAGTCTCAGGAGGGCGGAGCCGAAGGTGGAGCAGGTGGGGACACAGAGATTGAAGACTCAGAGGGCGGAGTCGCCAAAGACTCAAGCAGTGGATGCCTTCATCGAGGGGTAATAGCTTGCTAGCGTTGCTTGAACATATTCCCAAAATGAAAGGTTCCCCATTTCCGGAAGAGCTATACTCCGGTGGTAAGTAAGTCCCTGTGGAATGGGGGGGGGGGCGTGGTCATGTGTCGGTCTGCGGGAGAGGGAGAGTGGTAAGGCTCGTCACCTGGGTTGTGAGTACTCTAACACCTGTCTCTAATTATAGTGATGGCGGAGGGAGACCTGAAAAGGCCCGCCAGAGCGTCAGAGCAGGGAGAGAGCACCAGGGACGAGCTGAGAAAGACTGGTAACATAAAGAGCCCTGGTTTTGAGTTGGCTATAAGCCATACCTTTAACTTGAAAAAATAAAGACTGTCCTTAGCTGTTCGCCGTCTCCTGACTCCTTCATTGCTCATGAACATAGAACCTCTACAGTGGTGCCGAAAACCCGGCTTTGGAGGAGAACGCCGTTATGAAGTCCGTGCTGCTGGGCGAAGTCTTCAAGACCCTTGCCAGCATCCAGCAAAGTCAATATAAAGCCTTAATGGACATACGCCTGGAGCAGGAACAGCGTTTCCAAGTCCTACTCCAGGCACAAGTGGAGGACCGGCAGGTGCTCCGGAGCCTGATCGCCAGAGTGGGGGCTGGTGCTGCAACCTCCCCGGAACCCACACCACCCACGGCCCTAATGAAGATGGGGCCAGACGACGACCCAGAGGCCTTCCTGGACCTTTTTGAGAAGATGGCAGAGGTATGGAAGTGGCCTCCCGACCAGTGGGCAGCCCGTTTATGGCCCTTACTCTCCAGGGAGGTGCAGCTTGCGGCACAACAACTTCCCGCCACCAGCCTCCTTTAATTACCAACACCTGAAGAAGGCCATCCAGCAACGGGTCAGTTGTAGCCCCGAACATAATCGCCAGCTCTTCAGGTCCTTGAGTTTCGGAAGTTTATCACCCGTAAACCGACGGGTTGGCCGAACAATTTAATAAGACCTTGAAAAACATGATTTATAAGTTCGTACACAAAGATGCTAAAAATTGGGATAAGTGGCTCGAACCCCTGCTGTTTGCAGTATGAGAGGTCCCGCAAGCCTCCAAAGGGTTTTCCTCATTTGGGCTACTGTATGGGCGTCGGCCGCGTGGCATTCTTGACGTCATATGGGAAGCTTGGGAGGAAGGACCTTCGAATAGCAAAAAACAAATTCAATATGTTCTTGACCTTAGAGCAAAACTCCACAGTTTGGGGCAGGTAAAACAGGAGAATTTATTCAAAGCACCTATAACGTCAATGCCGACTCTATGACAGGGGCACTAGACTACGCGAATTCACACAGGGAGATAAAGTGCTTGCATTGCTGCCCACTTCGAGCTCCAAATTACTCACCAAGTGGAAAGGACCCTTTAAGGTCACACGATGAGTTGGAGATCCTGATTATGAGGTTAGGTGAACGGATAGGGGAGGGGCACGTCAAATCTACCACCTCAACCTCCTCAAACCATGGAGAGAGGCGGTGCCTGTAGCCTTGGTGACAGTAGTTCTGAAGAGGGCGAAGCTCGGGCCGGAGGTGACTCCCAAACCATATTAATTCACCCCGGCCCCTTGTGGAGACCACCTCTCACTGTTGCAGCTTACAGACATTGCCCAGTTGCAAGCGGAATTCATGGACATAATTTCACCCCTTCCCGGTTGCACGAACCATATAGAGCACCATATTGAGACCACCCTGGTGCTGGTGGTTTGTAGCTGCCCCATCGTCTTCCTGAACACAAGAAAAAGATTGTTCAGGAAAAATTAGTTGTAATACAGGAGTCGCACAGCGATTGGGCCAGCCTGGTACCGAAGAGCGACGGCTTGGTCTGGTTCTGTGTTGACTACTGAAAGTGAACACTGTGTCCATATTTGAAGCTTATCCAAAGCCGCGAATTGACGAGTTACTCGATTGGTTGGGTGTGGCTCAATTTTACTCGACGCTGGATTTAAAGGGTTATTGGCAGATCCTATTAACTCCAATATCCCAAGACAAAACTGCTTTTCCACACTGTTCGCATTACACCAATTCATGATGCTTCCGTTTGGTTTGTTGGGAGCCCCGGCCACGCTTCAGCGCCTCAGGGACAAGATCCTCAGACCGCATATGGCATATGCCACTGCATATCTAGACGATATTATCATTTATAATAATGACTGGTGGCAGCATATGTAACATCTGAGGGCTGTCCTGAGAGCGCTGTGACAGGCGGAACTCACGGCCAACCCGAAGAAGTGTGCAATTGGGTGGGTGGAAATTAGGTATCTGGGGTTCCACTTGGGTCACGGGCAGGTGTGTCCACAGGTTAACAGAATCACAGCAATCATGGCCTGCCTGACGCCCAAGACCAAAATTGAGGTAAGGCAGTTTTTGGGGTTGGCTGGCTACTACCGAAGGTTTAGTGTCAGAGACTGATGCATCTGACAGGGGGCTGGGAGTGGTGCTCTCACAGGAGGTGGGAGGGGAGGAACAGCCAGTGCTCTTTATTAGTTGCAAGCTCTCCTTCAGGGAGACAAAGTATAGTACCATCGAGTAGGAGTGTCTTGTGATTAAGGGGGATGTTCTTACCCTCCGCTACTACCTGCTGGGGTGGGCCTTTACCCTGTGCTCCGATCACGCTCCTCTGCAGTGGCTACATCGCATGAAGGATACTAACGCGTGCATCACCTGTTGGTATCTGGCTCTTCAGCCCTTTAAATTCGAGTTTGCCCACAGACCACAGGTGCAGATGGTTGTGGCTGACTTTCTCTCCAAAAATGGGGGGGGAGGGGGTGGGGTTATGTGGGGCGAGGTCATGTGTCGGTCTGGGAGAGTGGTAAGGCTCATCACCTGGGTTGTGAGTACTCTAACACCTGTCTCTATTTATAGTGATGGTGGAGGGAGACCTGAAAAGGCCCGCCACAGTGTCAGAGTGGGGAGAGAGCACCAGGGACGAGCTGAGAGAAAGACATAAAGAGCCCTGGTTTTGAATTGGCTATAAGCTGTACCTTTAGCTAGAAAAAATAAAGACTGACCTTAACTGTTCGCTGTCTCCTGACTCCTCCATTGCCCACAAACATGGAACTTCTACAGTCCCATACCATAGATGGATTTGAGGTAGGTGTCAGTTATTGTGGTTGTCACATCGAGTTGATAAAACTTTACTGAATAATACAGAAGAGAAAGATCTTGCCTGAACAGCTCCATGAACACATCCACCAGCACCATGCTCTTGGTCGGTTCTTCTGCTGGGTTCAAATGAGGGTCTAGTCTTCTGTCAGCAATGAGCCAGGAGAGAGAGAGAAGTTAGTGAAACCAAATGCAGTATTTAATGAAGACAAATATACAGATACAAATAACACAAGGCTTGAAGAACAAAGGAACTACTTAGCTTCAATGCTACTATGGCCGAAACTAAACAAGGAATAACTGAACATGAAGGTATAAATAGATGCACAAATGAAAATAAACACAAAACAGCTGAACACAATTATGAAGGACAGGTGAGGATGATAACCAGGCATCTTGGGAAATGTAGTGCAGAAGGTGATTTCAATATAAGAGTCTCTTGAAGAAGACAGGGGAAAACGTCCTGGTTACTTGCATAACCTCTGTTCCCTGATGGAGGGAACGAGACGTTGTGTCAATGTAGTGACATTAGGGGTCACTCTTGGGAGCCCGAAACACCTCTGGTCATTGATAAAAGGCCAATGAAAATTGGCAAGTGGTATTTGCATGCCACTCCCCCGGACATACGGGTATAAAAGGAGCTGGTATGCAACCACTCATTCAAGTTTTACGCTGAGGAGCCGAGACAAGGTCCCGGCCATTTCAGTGGGTAGTTCAGCGTTGTGGCAGGAGGGACACAAAGTCTCGTTCCCTCCATCAAGGAACGGAGGTTACGCAAGTAACCATGATGTTCCCTATCTGTCACTCACTCGACGTTGTGTCGATGTAGTGACACTAGGGGTACCTATACAAAAGTCACAACTGGCTGAACTGTGTTACGTGAACTGGCAGTGTGAGACGGGCAGACGACTGTGTGCCTCGTAGCCAGCACACCAGGCTGACACGTAACCTCCCCCAACATAGTTATGAGTGTTGAACAGCCCTTTGGGGACAAGTTGACTACCCAAAAGATAGAGACAGGCTAACCCAGTCGTGGCCTCTTGTCCCCTTCTTTTTTTCCACTCCCTAAAAAACAAGGGGGATTATCCGACTGGGCCGCCAAGTCTAGTCTGGGGGTGTCCCTCCCAAGGGGAGGACACCGCAGAGACCGCACCTTGCCCAAAGAGAGGGGGGATATTTAAGTGGAAAACTACGTCACATGGTCTTGCCGACCATGTGGAGAGTCTCATGGTAGATCCTACCCAATGGGGGAGGAGTTACTACATATATGGAGACTGTGGCAGAGGGGGCTCTGCCCAAGGAAGATGCAGTTTTCCAACAGGGAAACGAATTAGCGGAAGATATACATCGCATGGGGTTACCTTACAGGGAACCACCACATACGGAGCACTTACCCCAGAACAGGGCTCTTAGTTAGCACGTGTACTGGGCCAGCAGCGAGTTTCTCCGAAAACTCGACTGCCACAGGGCTCGGAGGAAGTCAACCAGGGAACATAGTTTGTGAACACTACTGGGAATTAATGGCGCACGTCTTCAGCTCAGAGGAGGTGAAAGGCACTATGTGCAAGCGATACACCCGGCCGGCTATCCCGGGCTTATCCGCTTGTATTGCGTGCCACTACCTGGGATGAAACCGGTTCCACCCGGAGGTTGTAGAACCTTGCAAAGTTGTTGGGTGTTGCCTAGCCCACTGTTCTGCAAATGTCTGTTAGAGAGGCACCCCTGGCCAGGGCCAAGGAGGCCTCTACACCCCTGGTAGAATGGGCTCGTAGCCCTACCGGGGACGGCACATCCTGGGCGTAATATACCATAGCTATGGCGTCAATGAGCCAGTGGGTGATCCTCTGCTTGGAGACAGTGCTTCCTTTCCGCTGTACACCGAAGCAGACAAAGAGCTGCTCAGAGATCCTAAAGCTCTGTGTGCGATCCAAAAAGATGCGTAAAGCATGCACCGGACACAGCAACGACAGGGCTGGGTCTGCCTCCTCCTGGGGCAGCGCTCGCAGGTTCACCACCTGGTCCCTAAAAGGGGTCGTTGGAACCTTGGGCACATAGCCCGGTCAGGGTCTCAAGATCACTTGAGAGTAGCCTGGACCAAACTCCAGGCATGTTTCGCTGACAGAGAACGCTTGAGGTCTCCTACCCTCTTGATGGAAGTGAGTGCAGTCAGGAGGGCAGTCTTCAAGGAGAGTGCCTTAAGCTCAGCTGGCTGCAAAGGCTCAAAGGGGGCTCTCTGTAGACCCTGAAGAACTACAGAGGGGTCCCATGAGGGAACGAGGTGCGGTCTGGAGGGGTTCAGCCTCCTGGCGCCTCTCAGGAACCTGATGATCAGGTCGTGCTTCCCTAAGGACTTACTGTCCACTGTGTCGTGGTGTGCTGCTATAGCAGCAAAGTACACCTTCAAGGTGGAAGGGGACAGCCACCCTTCCAACCTCTCCTGCAGGAAGGAAAGCACCGATCCGACTGCACATCTCTGGGGGTCTTCCCGCAGAACACCACTTAACAAACAGACGCCACTTAAAGGCATACAGGCTCCTCATGGAGGGGGCCCTAGCCTAAGTGATTGTGTCTACCACTGTGGGTGGTAGACCGCTTAGGTCTTCCACGTCCCATCCAGGGGCCAGACATGGAGATTCCAGAGGTCTGGTCGCGGGTGCTAGATGGTGCCCCGTCTCTGAGAAAGAAGGTCCTTCCTCAGGGGAATTCGCTGGGGGGAGGGCTGTCGCGAGGAGCGTGAGGTCCGAGAACCATGTCTGGGTGGGCCAGTAGGGTGCTACCAGGACAACCTGCTCCTCATCCTCCCTGACCTTGCACAGAGTCTGTGTTTGCGTAGGCCAGCTGTGTGCCAGCGCATCTATGCCGAGGGGTGCCTCGGTCAGGGCATACCAGAGGATTCTTGGGAGGCGAACAGGTCTACCTGTGCCTGTCCGAATCGACTCCAAATCAGCTGGACCACCTGAGGGTGGAGTCTCCACTCTCCCCTAGGGTAACCTGCCGTGACCACATGTCCGCTGTAATGTTTAGGTCGCCTGGGATGTGAGTGGCTCGCAGTGACTTGAAGTGCTGCTGACTCCAGAGGAGGAGATGGCGGGCGAGTTGTGACATACAACGAGAGTGCAGACCGCCTTGGCGGTTGACATATGCTACTGTTGCCGTGTTGTCTGTCCGAACTACCACGTGCTTGCCCTGGATCAACGGCCGGAACCTCCGCAGGGCGAGCAGAATTGACAACAACTCGAGGCATGTGCCAACGCAGCCGCAGGCCCATCCATAAGCCGGCGGCTGCATGCCCATTGCAAACAGCGTCCCAGCTCGTTTTGGAGACGTCTGTCATGACCACGACATGCCTGGAGACCTGCTCTAGGGGAACACCTGCCCGTAGAAATGAGAGGTCGGTCCAAGGGCTGAAGAGACAGTGACAGACCGGCGTGATGACCAAGCGATGTGTCCCGCGGTGTCATGCCCATCTCGGGACTCAAGTCTGAAGCCAGTGCTGAAGCGTTCTCATATGCATCAACCCGAGCGGGGTGGCCACCGCTGAGGATGCCATATGCCCCAGGAGCCTCTAAAAGAGTTTCAGTTGGGCCACTGTTTTCTGTTTGAACGCCTTCAAGCAGGCCAGCACCGACGTGCTCGTTCGAGTCCAACTCCAAACCGAGAAAAGAGATGCTCTGAACCGGGAGGAGCTTGCTCTTTTCCCAGTTTACCTGAAGCCCTAATCGGCTGAGGTGCGAGAGCACCAAGTCCCTGTGTGTACACAACATGTCCTGAGAGTGAGCTAGGATTAGCCAATCATCGAGATAGTTGAGAATGTGAATGCCCACTTCCCTTAACGGGACAAGGGCTGCCTCTGTGACCTTCATGAAGACACGAGGGGACAAGGACAGGCCGAAAGGGAGGACCTTGTACTGATACGCCTGACCCTCCAATGCAAACCGCAGGAAGGGTCTGTGTCGAGGTAGAATCGAGACGTTAAAGTACTCATCCTTCAGGTCTACTGCCGCAAACCAATTGGACTCAAGATGGCGCCGAGTATGGCTGCTGCGTTGCGAGCTCCGACACAACTTAGCAATGGTTTGTTTGTTTTGTTTACAATTCTTATGTTTCTTGTCTTGGATGTTGCCTGCCTTATTGTCTACGACAGACAAACACTTTTGGACATTGGCTCAGCGATCTCACACCGTAAACCGGACTTCACATTCCTCAATGCCGACCCGCTGCTTACAAACACGCAAGCGGAGCCCTTTGTCTGGGCAGCACGGCCGCGGAAACGCAGGAGGAAAAGGGGAAACAGAGCCGGCGTTCTCATCAGAGTAAGACGCCGCGCAAATCGACCCCCGCTACCCACTATTCTACTGGCAAATGTTCAGTCTCTGGATAACAAGCTCTGCGAGCTGAAAGCGCGGATCTCTTTCCAACGAGAGACGAGGGACTGCTGCGTTATCTGCCTTACGGAAACTTGGATGTCTGTGGAGATTCCAGACTCAGCCATTGAACCCGCGGGGTTCTCCATGCTCCGAGCGGACAGAGCGAAAGACCTCTCAGGTAAAACTAGAGGAGGTGGTGTATGTTTTATGATCAACAAATCCTGGTGTGATCAGAGGAACATACATTCTATCAAGTCTTTCTGTTCTCCTGATCTGGAATTTCTTATGCTTCTGTGTCGACCATTCTGGCTACCGAGGGAATTCACAGCGGTCATTATCACTGCTGTGTACATCCCCCCACAAGCCGACACAGACCGGGCACTCAAGGAACTGTATGGGAGTATAAGTGAGCAGGAAACCGCGCACCCTGAGGCCGCGTTCATTGTGACCGGGGACTTTAATAAAGCCAGTTTAAAATCAGTCGCACCAAAATATCACCAGCACATTAGTTTCAACACACGAGGGGACCGGGTTTTGGACCATTGCTACTCTCCGTTCCGGGATGGCTACAAATCCCTCCCCCGCCCACCATTTGGAAAATCGGACCACTCTTCCATTCTGCTTCTGCCCGCTTACAGGCAGAAACTGAAACAGGAAGCACCCACCCTCAGAACGATCCAGTGCTGGTCGGACCAATCAGACTCTACGCTACAAGACTGTTTTGATCGCACGGACTGGGAGATGTTCCGGTCCGCCTCTGATGACGACATCGAGCTTTACGCTGATAGCGTAATGTGCTTCATCAGAACGTGTGTAGAGGAAGTGATTCCGACCAGAACTGTGCGAATCTATCCGAATCAGAAGCCGTGGATCAACAGCGATGTTCGCGCAGCACTTAATGTTCGGACCTCCGCTTTTAATTCCGGGAACGCGGAGGAGCATAAACAAGCCAGTTATGCCCTCCGAAAAACTATCAAAACAGCAAAACGCCAGTACAGGAGTAAGATTGAAGGACAGTTTAACACCACCAACTCTAGAAGCATGTGGCAGGGAATTAACATCATCACGGACTTTAAAGGGAATAAAAACTCCGCCATGAACACCGCTGCCTCTCTACCGGATGAGCTAAATACTTTTTATGCTCGTTTCGAGGGAAATAACACCGCCCTCGCGGAGAGAGCTCTCACGGCCGAAGCTACAGAGGTTAGTTCACTCTCCGTCTCTGTAGCGGATGTAACCCGATCATTCCGACGGGTGAATATCCGCAAAGCCGCGGGTCCAGACGGCATTCCGGGCCGCGTCATCAGAGCGTGCGCGAACCAGCTGGCTGGTGTTTTTACGGACATTTTCAACCTTTCCCTCTCTTTGTCTGTAGTCCCCACATGCTTTAAAACATCCACCATTGTGCCTGTTCCAAAACAATCGAAAATAACTTGTTTAAATGACTGCCGTCCTGTTGCTCTGACCCCCATCATCAGCAAATGTTTTGAGAGACTAATCAGAGATTACATCTGCTCTGTATTACCACTCAATCTTGACCCGCTGCAGTTTGCTTACCGTAACAACCGCTCCACTGATGATGCCATTGCATCTACAATACACACTGCTCTCTCCCACCTGGAAAAAAAGAACACTTATGTGAGAATGCTGTTTGTAGACTACAGCTCAGCATTCAACACCATAGTGCCCTCCAAGCTAGATGAGAAACTCCGGGCTCTGGGCTTAAACAGCTCGCTGTGCAGCTGGATCCTGGACTTCCTGTCAAGCAGACGCCAGGTGGTTAGAATAGGCAGCAACATCTCCTCATCACTGACCCTCAACACTGGAGCCCCGCAGGGCTGTGTTCTCAGCCCACTACTGTATTCCCTGTACACACATGACTGTGTGGCAACACATAACTCCAATGCCATCATTAAGTTTGCTGATGACACGACGGTGGTAGGTCTGATCACTGACAATGATGAAACAGCCTACAGAGAGGAGGTGCACACTCTGACACACTGGTGTCAGGAGCACAACCTCTCCCTCAACGTCAGTAAGACAAAGGAGCTTGTGGTGGACTTCAGGAGAAAAGACAGAGAACACAGTCCAATCACCATCAATGGAGCACCAGTGGAGAGAGTCAGCAGCTTCAAGTTCCTCGGTGTCCACATCACTGAGGAACTCACATGGTCCGTCCACACTGAAGTCGTTGTGAAGAAGGCTCATCAGCGCCTTTTCTTCCTGAGACGGCTGAGGAAGTTTGGAATGAACCGCCACATCCTCACACGGTTCTACACCTGCACTGTGGAGAGCATCCTGACTGGCTGCATCTCCGCCTGGTACGGCAATAGCACTGCCCACAACCGCAAAGCACTGCAAAGGGTGGTGCGAACTGCCAAACACATCATCGGAGGTGAGCTTCCCTCCCTCCAGGAAATATATACAAGGCGGTGTATGAAAAAAGCTCGGAGGATCATCAGAGACTCCAGCCACCCGAGCCATGGGCTGTTCTCACTGCTACCATCAGGTAGGCGGTATCGCAGCATCAGGACACGCACCAGCCGACTCCATGATAGCTTCTTCCCCCAAGCAATCAGACTTCTGAACTCTTGATCTCCCACGATCAAAATACATCATCCCTGCACTTTATTACTCTTTTATCTCACACCGGACTGTCATAAATTATATTACTGTCATTATATTATGTCTCTCTTAACAACTGACTATCAACCGACAGCCTGAATGTCAATACAGTACAATACTGTACATTCTATATATATACTTTTTTCATATATATTTTAATTTTTATTGAATAATGTGTATCTATATAGTATCTATATAGTAAAAAACAAAAAACAAAAAAACAAAAAAACAAAAACAGCATATTGTATACTGTGCAATGTATGTTATTATTGTATATTGTTGAGTGTAATTGTGTATAACAGATGTTTAAATTGTGTTGTGTTAATTTGATGTTTTAAGTTGTGTAATTATGTATAACAGATGTTTAAATTGTGCTGTGTTAATTTGATGTTTTAAGTCGAGTTTAATTATGTATAACAGATGTTTAAATTGTGTTGTGTTAATTTGATGTTTATTGTAAATTGGTATATGTCTCATCACTGTCACGACTGCTATGTTGATCGGAACTGCACCCAAGAATTTCACACACCATTGCACTTGTGTATATGGCTGTGTGACAATAAAAGTGATTTGATTTGATTTGATTTGATTTGATTTGATGCCGGACGCTGGCCAGAATGCGTTTTTGCATCAGCATCTTGAACGGGAGTCTGTATAAAGCCTGTTTCAGTACTCGCAGGTCCAAGATTGGCCGCAACCCACTGCCTTTTTTCGGTACGATGAAGTAGGGGCTGTAAAACCCCTTCTTCATCTCGGCCGGAGGCGCCCTTCCGTAGGAGGGTAGCGATCTCTGCGCGCAAGGTAGCAGCGTTTTCATCCTTCACCAAGGTAAAGTGGATACCGCTGAACCTGGGCGGACACCTGGTGAACTGAATCGCATAGCAGAGTCGGACAGTCCGGACCAGCCATCGCGATGGATTGGAAAGCGCAAGCCACGCATCCAAATTCCGCGCAAGGGGGACCAAAGGGACAACGTCGTCGGATGTACCGGCAAGTGGGGCCTCGTGGTGGGGCAGAGCTCGAGGTGCCACACCATGTCGTGGCCGTGCTGAGTCTAGGGACATCGAAGCACTTACCTGGCTCCTTGTGACCACCCCTGGAACAGCCTGGGACGGGGAGGAAGAGGCCTGTCCTCACAACCCGTGGAGACTGTCACATCGGGAGCGGATGTGTGCCACAGCTGGGTGTGCAGGGGCGGGGAGACCACCGCTGGAGCACCAATCCTGCAAGGAAAAACCCGTGGACGGTGGTCGTGATGACGACCATGCATACTGGGTATGTGACCCAGAGAAGGAGGGAACTACTCTTGCTGAACTGTTGGGTACCGCAGCCACTTGGGCATGTGGCGAAATCAAATAAAAAGGCAACAAAAGATTCTCCACCCGGCCCTCCACCGGGGGATGGTGTGGTCTTACTACCAGCTCCAATGCAGTGGGTTTTGTCGACCCTGGGTCGCCCGTCTCAGGGGCGCTTTGACAACCTTCGTGGGTTCTTAGTGGCCGGCCGTGAGATGGGTGGCATCTGCTTCCTGTGGTGGGCTCCACGCCAGGGCCGGGTCAAAGGGGCGGGCTGCGGCAGAGCCGGTGCAGTCACCGCAGGGGGACGACCTTGGCAACGGGCAGACGGGGTGCAGGATCTTGAGCCGCGCCGGGGCAGGATATGCCGGATAGCCTCCGTCTGCTGCTTCACAGTCGAGAACTGCTGGGCAAAGTCCTCGACGTGTCACCGAATAGGCCAGCCTGAGAGATGGGGGCAGCAAGGAACCGTGTCTTGTCGGCCTCACCTATCTCGATCAGGTTGAGCCAAAGGTGGCGCTCCTGGACCACTAATGTGGACATCGTCCGCCCGAGAGACCGCGCCGTGACCTTCGTCGCTCAGAGAGCGAGGTCAGTTGCTGAGTGCAGTTCCTGCATCAGATCTGGGGCGGAACTACCCTCGTGCAGTTCCTTTAGTGCCTTGGCTTTGTGGACCTGCAGGAGAGCCATGGCGTGCAGGGCAGAGGCGGCTTGTCCAGCAGAACTGTAGGCTTTGACCATCAGGGATGACATGAACCTACAGGGCTTGGATGGGAGCTTTGGGCATCCGCGCCAGGTGGCGGCGCTCTGCGGGCATAGGTGCACCGTGAGCGCCTTATCCACAAGGGGAATCGCCGCATAGCAACTGGCTGCCCCACCCACGAGGGTAGTGAGGGCGGGGGAACTCGGGCCGGGCAGTAAAAGGTGCCTCCCACGATTTTGTCAGCTCCTCGTGCACTTCCGGGAAGAAAGGCACTGGAGCGGGGCGTGGCTGCTTTGAGCAGCACCGCAAGCCCAGGAACCAATCATCAAGCCGCGAGGGTTCAGGGGAGAGTGGAGGGTTTCACTCTAGCCCGACGCTCGTGGCTGCCCAGGAAAGCATGTCCATCATCTCTGCATCAGCCTGTGACTGGGCAATCGACCCCGAAGGGGGGAGCCCAGCTGAGGCTTCTGCGTCCGACTGGACAAGCCCGCTCTCCGATGCTGCGCTCGAGAGCTCATCAGCTTCACGGGCTCCGAACAAGAGGTCGAACTCACCATGAGACGAGCCGGCGGACTCATCCGGAAGCCCGATCGGGGTAGACGAGCGTGCTGGGGAATGAGAGGTCTGCAGGGGGATACCCGGTGGAGGCGATCCCATTGGATTCCCCAAATCGCCCCCAGTGATAGCCACACTGGCCTCAAACCCGTAGGTAGAAGGACCGAGGCGGGGAGACACCCAGACACGAAAGACAGCGATCATGACTGTCTGAAGTTGAGAGGTAACGACCGCAACCAGGAATAACACACAATTGGAAAGGCATCTTTAAAAAGACACGTCTTTAAAAAGACATTCCGTGTGTGCCGCTCTTTCAGAGAAATATACTCTTTCAGAAATATATACTCTCTTTTTTCTGCCGAAGCGCCCAGGGGCATTCTCTGCAGTGCACCAGTGCAGAGGAGGGAGAAGCCGCTGAAATGCGCCATCAGATCCAGCAGAGGTGAATGAACAGTCGTGAGAATTCAGCTCAATGAGCATGACCGTTCGGCTCCGAAGAGAAAATCTGAATGAGTGGTTGCATTCCAGCTCCTTTTATACCCATATGTCCGGGGAGGTGGCATGCAAATACCACTCGCCACTTTTCAATGGCCTTTGAGCAAAGACCAGAGGTGTTTTGGGCTCCCAAGAGTGACCCCTAGTGTCACTACATCGACACAACGTCAAGTGAGTGACAGATAGGGAACACAGAACAGTTTGTGACAAAAACTGTGATAAGGCTGATGCTATTTCAATGGAAGACCTTTATTTTTATATTACAATTTAAAGCCTCAGTGGACAGTGCAAGTAGGCTTAAACTTTGGTAAGGTTAAAATAATAAGCATACATAAAACTGTAAATAAAAAAACAAAAAGGGGATTCAAGAATGATGGGGAATAAATATATTTTATTAAGCATGAAAATAAAATGCAGCAATATGCAATAAAACAACAATTAAACCTACAATAAAAAGCAGTTTTCCTAATTGTTTCTGTAATTCCACCTGGTGCAATTGGCTGCGTGTTACATCAGCTGCATGGGAGACGAGGGTTCAAAGCCAGGTAGTACCCATGTTTGAATAATCAATAACAAGCATGTTTTGGAGGTTTCACTTTCCCTCTAACATTACTTTTTTACTCCACTAATGGTTAAGGTAAGGTTTGGCCCCTCTCGTTTGCCTGCCTAATTTCTCCCACTTTATATTTTCCTTGTGTGCTCTGTCCTGTGCTGGCTTAATCCTCTTGTTTTAGTCTGTTTTATTTTTCATGTTTGGTCCTTGTTGGTTTTCTTTTTTTAGTTTTGCCCTCTCATGGGTAGTTTTTGTTTATATTTTCTTTAATAAAGTATTTTTGTATAGCTGACCGTCTGCAGTTGGCAGTAACAGAAGAATCTAGCCAGAACTGAACCCAGCGGACAGTCAGCTATTTTCGTTATGGGTCTGTTCCTCCACCCAGCTTCTGTCTGGCAGGAATCGGTTTCCCAAAGCACAGCTCCTAGAACTGAATTTTTGGGCTGCTCTCAGGGCAGTCAGCCCATTTTGAAGTATGCCATTGCTCTTCTGGATGTGGCCCATTCCTTGGTTGGTACTTCCTATGTCTCAAGTCCCACCCTGGACTGCTCTGTCTGCTCTTTACTGTTGTACATGAAACTGGTGTTGAGCGGGTAGAATTCAATGAAGCTGTCAGCTGAGGACATGCAAGGTGTCTATTTCTCAAACTAGAGACTCTGATGTACTTATCTTCTTGTTTAGTTGTACATCTGGCCTTCCACATCTCTTTCTGTCCTTGCTAGAGACAGTTGTCCTTTGTCTTTGAAGACTGTATTGTACACCTGAACCAATACTAAGCGATGTCCATGTGCTGACCGTTCTAATGGCCAACGAGGTCCATGCCAACTCTGTCAAAGGGAACCTCGATCAAGAGGGCGCAATGGTGCTTTTGGAGTGGCCGGCATATTCACCACCTGACATTCACGGCATGTTGTACTCCACCGGCTAACATCCCGCGAATGCCCGGCCAATAGAAACGGGACATGAGATGGCTTAGTGTTTTCCCCTGTCCCAAGTGACCTGCCATCGGACTATAATGAGCCACCTGGAACAACATTTCCCAACGGCTCCTTGGTACTAACAACTGGGTCGTATCTTCTTTTGTTTGAGCGTCCTGCATCACTCGATACGACCGATCATTTATAATTGAGAAATATGGATATGTGAGTGCAATGCACGGCTGAAGGCGTTAACCATCAATTACTTTTACTTGGTCAAACGCGTGCTTAAGTGTCTCATCTCGCATCTGCTCCAGAGGAAAATTCCCAGCGGGAATTCCCCTAAGTGCTTATGTCACTGAGGTTGTCGACCGGGAGCTGTTGGGCCATGAGTTGGGCCTCCCCGGTCAGCAGTGGTAAGAGTTGGACTGCCCAATGCACCCGCGGCCATTCCAGGGCTTGGGCCGTGCGCTCAAAGAGCTCCGGAAAGGCCTCCAGATCGTCTTGCGCCCTCATCTTCATGAGCAACAAATGGGGGTTCACAGCTGCTGGATCATTAAATTCAAACCTATGGCCAAAGACAGTATGTCTGCAGGGCTGAATGCACAGTCATGTCCCCATTTCTGCCAATGTCCTAAGATCTAGAAATCAGAGCTTTATAAATAAAATAAAATTCACTATGCTCTGTGTAACAACGACTCAGAAGGACTGGGAATAAGATCCATGTGTGGTTTATTAAACAGCAGAATAATCAGAGTACAAACAGGCATGGGTTGAAATACCAGCAGTAATGAAGACATGGCAAGTCAGTAACAGGCAAATGGTCAGGGCAGGCAGCAGACAGATAACAGCAATGGTAAACGTTGTCAGTAAACAGGCAAATGGTCAGGGCAGGCAGCAGACAGGTAACAACTATATCCAGATAGACAAACCAGGGTCAGAAGGCAGGCAATAGACAATGGAGAAACGCTCAGTAATGTAGCCATGGCAAAACAAGACTTCGCATTGACTTAGGTTTGTTCAGCGCTTAAATAGTCCTTGAAATGGGGAACAGGTGTATGTGCAATCAGACCAGGTATGTGGGTTCTGGGATTTGTAGTCAAATTGTTAGTACTCAGGTGAGAGAGACCTCCGGTAGCAGACGAGAGGATTTTCAGAAGTGGTGTTCATGACACTCTGTAACATCAGAGTGGGTGCTAAAGTGGCTTAGCCAGATCTCATTTAGTCATATGTCCTTTTTCTTAGTGAAATGGATTACATTACAATTTTTCCATAGGCTTGATCCATAGGCTTTGTAATTTACTTTCCTTTATCTCTAACCTTTTATTTCTGTACCTACATTGGTCAAGTTGCTAAAAACCACAGTAAAGCAATATTAGATTTTTATAGTAAACTGCAGTTAATGGGTTAGTTCAACAAAAAATTTTAATCTCATGATTTACTTACCTTTAAGCCATCCCAGATGTGTATGACTTTCCTTCTTCAGCAGAACCAAAGTGAAGATTTGTATTAGCAGATTTCAGCTCAGTTTGTCCATACAATCTAAGTAAACAGGTGCCATTAGGCTGCTGGCTATTTGACAATCCAATAGGCATATTTAGGCAGCATAAATGTAATCCACACAACTCCAGTCAATCAATTAATTTATTTTGAAGCAAATCAATAGGTTGGTGTAAGAAACAAATCGATAATTAAAACTTAAATTAAATTAACTTTAAAAAATCGCTTCCTACCAGCAGCCAACGCATCAGTGACATAAGCGCTATGGCGTGTTCACGCGAGAAGTCGGAAGCGTGTACTTTGTATACAGCACAGGAACGAACGTCGCGAGAGAGTTAGTTAATTTCAAACAGCATCCCAGCGCTGGCCAGAAGCAACGATTTAAAGTAAAAAATGTTTTAGTTACCGATTTGTTTCTTACACCAATCTATCGATTTGCTTAAGAAGACATTAATTGATCGACTGAAGTTGTGTGGATTACTTTTATGCTGCCTAAATATGCTGTCAAATAGCCAGCAGCCTGATAGCACCTGTTTACTTGCATTGTATGAACAAAAAGAGCTGAAATGTGCTTAGAAAAATCTTCGCTTCGGTTTTGCTGAAGAAGGAAAGTCATACACATCTGGGATGGCTTAAAGGTACATAAATCATGAGAGAATTTTCATTTTTGGGTGAACTAACCCTTTAATGTCAATTGATAATTAGATGACATGCAACCAATGATTTACCTTCACATTTTTTAAACATTTTCACAAGATTCTGAGCCTCCTCCCTGACTTTTTACTCAATGCTCCTGTGACCCATTCCAAAGTTCTTCAGTGTAGTAAGAGTGAACCTGCACATCTCCCTCCATCGGTGTCCACTGGGGGACATAACACCTGTATGCAGAAGCAATGTTAAGAGCACCTCTTGTCTTCTTACATCAGATAAACTACACATTTCTATTCTAGTCAAGGGTAAGGATATTCCATTGTAATTAAAAATAACCATCCGCACCCCTTTTAATTCACCAAAAACACAGATTAAAGAGAAAATCTTTTAATCAAATTAAAGTCAGCATGAAGTGATCTCACCATACCCAAGGGTGGCCTTCATAGTCAGGAAATAGTTGGCCCTGCCACTGAATTCTTCACCAAGACCAATCATGGTGTCCTTCAGGGATTAATGTCCAGAAATAATCACCACAGGAGTGTTTGCCAGCCAACAGAGCCATATTTCTTACTAAACTAAAGGAATAACATTAATGGAGTCAATATAATGGTATTCATGTGAGAGGGAAATATGTTATGCTACATTAGTCATTAGCTTCTGTGTCTGATCTAGCTCTCGTTCTAGCTTCATTTCACCACTCCCATCTCATCTGTATTGCTGAGCAATGCCTCTGCCAACTACAGCCCATGTGCCAGACATCAAAGGAAGCATCACTGACCACTGCTACTGCCACTCCAGTTCTTTTCAGATGGACTTCAAAGACTATAAATAAATCATTATACATACAAATAAATAATTGTCATGTAATTACCATATGTAATAACTTTTTATATGTATTAAATTCACATGTGATTGGTAGTACACATTATGTAACTAAATAATATTTGGCTCTATTTTCTGTAAAGATGATTTGAAAGCAATTGTGTTGTGAATGGCACTACTGAAACTGAGTTAAACTGAGGACCAATAGTATCATATTATCAAACATTAACAGAATACATCTGACAAATTCTGAAAGGATAAGATCCAGACCAGGCATCAGTAAGACCTATAGAATGTGATTTATAATGGCTGTTCTTGAAAAATGTTGAAAAATCAAATAGACTGATACTTTTTATATTTTACATTTATATTTATATTATATTATATTATTATATAAGTTTCAGTCTATTTGATTTGTCAATATTTGTCAAGACCAGCCCTTATAAATCACTTTTAGAAATCACAAGTTTTATTCTTGTGTAGTGCATTCATTAAGGGAGTGAGACCAAGAATCATGCCAAAGATGAGCATGACTAAAACAAAAAATAAGAATAAATTTTTTTTTAATTTAGTATCAGGTTGTCAAAATATTCTAGTTGAAGTCTACCTGCTCAAGTAATTGTCATAAATCCTCCACGCACATCCTTGTAAGTCTAAAACAATCATAAAGCACAACTTTAACCATTGAATACTAACCTCTTGGTAATACTTGTAGGGTCCCTTTACATCAAATTGAAATATATTCCCCAGCAGTGGTCTAGGAGGGGGTCCTGGAGGCAGACCTCCGAACATTTCCAAACTCCAATCATTTCTATACGTGATCCAATTAAAAATCCTTTGTTAGATGAGTTGAGATGTGAGGACTCAAGCGCAGAGTAGCAGTGAATGGGCTATATTAATACAAAATAATAATTTTTAAAAAATTACCCCAAAGGGGATAAACACAGTCCCAGGGCAGTGAGTCGATAAGACTGGCTGAGCTGGAGAGAGGAAATTCCACAGGCCACTCGGTCCAGAGCCAAATGGGTCCGAACCAGCAAGGGAACAGGAATGAGGCTCCCAGAGCAGGAGCAAACAGACACGACGAACTGGCAAGAGACAGAGAGCACAGGCAGGTTAAATAGGGAAGAAGCAAGAGGACGGGGCATCACTCATGACTGAACTGACATGAGTGCATATGACAATGAGAAAACAGAAAGCCAAGTGCACTCACACAACAAATGACAAGACATAAGAACACATGGCTATGAAAACCAAACAAAGCCTGTGTTCACACAACATGACACAAAACATGAGTGTCAGAATGCAGCCACAAAAAAACTATGAACAAAACCAACAGAAGTGGCTGAACCCTGACACCATTTGACCCGTACACACAGCACAGGCAAAATCTAATGACTAATTTGAAAATAGTTTTATGTTTTTAAGAGCAATAATTGCAAACAGAGGAAAGACATTGGAGGCATCGCTTTAATAGCTAATGATGATGAAGATAGCCTGTGATCTACCTATTGCAGCTGGAAGTTAACGAATAGTGCCAGTTAGTCTAAGCGCTAACTGCAATACATGGTAGAATTAAACTTTGTAGTTTTTTTATCTAAGGTGTATCTTGTCAGTTTGTTTAATATTAACCAAGACATAATCCAAAACAACGCCAACCCTCATCTCAGAATAGCATTCTGAACCACTGTAAGGAGGAGCCATCCATTGTCTTACCTGTGATTATGGCATTGCACTGTAAATATAAGGGCAAGAACATAAATGGGTTTAACATTCTAAACCTCCAAGACTTATGGACAAATTATGGACAAAGTTTTCCTCCTGTGTTATAGGCCTGTGTTCTGTTAGAAAAATTAAAAAGACATTGTTTGCCTTCAGTTATTCCTAAACATTACTTATATCATTAAGTCTGATAAAAGGAAAATAATATTTGTTACAGAGTAGGAAACCAACATTTTCACTAGCACAGTTCCAACTTAGTAAAGTGGTCTACTCATGGGTACAGTCAGACTATTATAACTATGTGAAAATGTTCTTAGTTCTGGCAATGGAGGAGTCAGGAGACAGCGAAGCATGTTCAAGGTCAGTTCTTTAATTAGCAGTTTTTCTGACACACACAATGGTAACCGTCGTTGGAGATAAACAAGGTTAAATAAATGTGGCACACTCCAAGACGCTCTGGCTGTTGTGCTTTAGGACACTCTCTCCACTCTCTGATGCTCTGGCGTGCCTTTTAATTCTCCCTCCGCCATCACTATAATGAGAGACAGGTGTTAAGAGATAATTATGAGCCAGGTGACTAGCCTTACTGCTCTCTCCCGCAGACCGACACATGACCTCGCCCCCCATGACACATGCCCCCACCGCTGACTCAGACCGGGGCAACATCCGGCCTGTCTACATTATTGGTATTAACAGCTGAGTTGTATTCTCTTTAGTTTGAGTGTCCTGCGTCACTCAATACAACTGCTCTTTGATAATAGAAAAGTACGGGTATGTGAGTGCAACCCCGGGCTGGAACAGTTGACCATCAATTACTTTCACTTGGTCAAAGGTGTGCTTGAGGGACTCGTCACGCGACTGCTCCAGAGGGAAATCCCCCTCAGGGAAGCCCCTGAGAACGGGAATTCCCTCGTCTGTGTTATCCTGATGCGGAGCCGCCGTTGACGGCCCAGGCACCACCTCACCAGCCATCGTATCGCACGTCACACCCCACGCCACTATTTTGCAGGACCCATCCACACACATTACCCTCAATAGATTTTTAAAGCCGGGCCAATTGTTTCCCAGAATTAATGGATGGGTGAGGCGGGGATTAACCACAGCCTCGACTCTATGCCTTTTCCCCCTGAATCGTAACTCAATGGTAACCACCGGATACTTGTGAATGTCACCATGCACATACCTCACCCTCACCAGTTTATTTTTCACCAAAGCTTGATGTGTATCCCCTTTTACTCTTACTGGTATCCGATATGCACCTGCCCAATTGGGGGCAACCTGTGGAGCGTCGGGGATACGGACCAGTGTCCCAACCTCCATTACTGGCACCGCTCCTGGCTGTGTCCGGTTTCCCCGCAGCTCCAGTAGACCGGCCGAGGTCTTCCTTCCGCACTCATGGGGGCGGTCTCGCCAACCTGGAGGGGATAGCGGAGGGAGACAGGGGGAGTAGGAGAGACAGACAAGGGGAAGGGTTCTCTGGACCGGGGGCGGAATTTGGGCGGGGTTTGGGCGGGGCTCCCCCCACCTCCAAGGAGGGGGAACTGGGTGGGAGTGAGAGGCATGGGAGAGGGGAGGGAACATGAGGCACAGGGGGTGGAGAGAGAGAAGAGAGAGATGATAGAGAAGAAACTGCTTCATTGCCTCCTGGGAATGCTACCATGTAGTCCTCTGCCAGCTGGACAGCTTCCTCCAGCGATGCCGGCAGTGGCACTGGACAAACTCGGACATGCCTCGAGGAAGTTGGGAGATGAACTGCTCCAGTACCACCAGATCAATGACTTCCACGATGCCGCGGGTTCCCCTCACCAGCAGCCATTTCCGGCAGGTGTCACGGAGCTGCTGCACAAAAGTGAATGGGCGGCCGTCCTTCCCAAAGCACAAAGAGCGGAAAAGCTGTCGACTCTGCTCCGGGGTCCGACCGACCCATTGCTGGATGACCTTTCTTAGGTGGCTGTAATCCAGGAGGCTGGCGGCGGGAAGTTGTTGTGCCGCCAACTGCGCCTCCCTGGAGAGCAGGGGCAACAGGCGGGCCACCCACTGATCGGGAGGCCACCTCCAAACCTCTGCTGTCTTTTCAAAGATCGTCGTTTGGCCCCATCTTTGTCAGGGCCACTGGTGGAACAGGCTCAGAGGAGGTCACAGCACCAGCCCCCTCCCTGGCGATCAAGCTCTGGAGCACCTGCCGGTCCTCCACTTGTGCCTGGAGCAAGACTTCAAAGTGTTGTTCCTGCTCCCGGCGTACCTCCATGAGGGCCTGATGTTGTGACTGCTGAATGCTGGTGAGGGTCTTGAAAACTTCACCCAGCGGTGAGGACTCCATAACAGCATTCTCCTCCAAAACCGGGTTCTCGGCACCACTGTGAAAATGTCCTTAGTTCTGGCAATTGAGGAGTCAGAAGACAACGAAGCAGGTTCAAGTTCAGTTCTTTAATTAGCAGTTTTTCTGACACACACTGAGATAAACAGGGTTAAATAAATGTGGCACACTCCAAGACACTCTGGCTGTTGTGCTTTAGGACACTCTCTCCGCTCTCTGATGCTCTGGCATGCCTTTTAAATCTCCCTCCACAATCACTATAATGAGAGACAGGTGTTAGAGATAATTATGAGCCAGGTGACGAGCCTTACCGCTCTCTCTCTCCCGCAGACCGACACATGACCACGCCCCCCCCCCCATGCCACAAACTAGTTCTATAATAAGTAACTAGTTCTAATAATAAGTCCTAATAACTAGGTCTTAATTAGGTATTAATTAAATTCAATTTTCCAGGTTTTAATGGATACCCTCAGTCCTTAATGTTTTGACCTCTGCCCCTGATGTTTTGAAATCCTAGAGACACCCCTGTGTGCAACATAAATGCAAAAGTGATGGAGTTTAGTGAAGAGTTCAGATTGATTCATTCTAAGATTTCAGATGGTACCACATGACTGACTTGTGTATCTGGGGACGTTCAGATTTTAAGTGTAAACCTATTACACGTTCCTGGCCCCACAGAGTTTAAAGGGTTAAATAACTAAGTGTCTAAATACTCAGCTTTGTAGTGAGTGTCACAGTAGATCATGTTACATTATAACCAGGTACATCATGTCTTATCTGTCCACAATGTTCCTATCTGAAATTCCCTAAAGAATTAGCCTGAAAACATTTTGTGCAGACATTGTTTTGTTCAAGTTAATTTATATTACATTTGGCTGTCACAAATCAGTAGAGGCAGGACCCAAACGAGGAGCAAGAAACAAAAAGCTTTATTAATACAAAAATAAACAAAGGCAAAAACTCAAACTACCCCAAAGGGGAAAAAAACTAGGTAAAGGATGGTAAAAACAAGAGTGGGCTGGGCTAGAGCAAAAAGGAAAAAACACACAGGACAGACTGGACAGGGAACAGGACCGACTCGAACAAGACTGAAGACAAGGCTGAGGAACAAGACGAACTGGCACTGGACAGCACACACGAGACTAAAATAGGGAGAGAAATCAAACAGGTTAACAAGCAGGGCAGGTGTGACTAATGAACTAATAATAAGCAAACAAGGAGGTGGAGTATGATGCAAGACAGAGAGGCACGAGGCAAAACAGAAACAAAATAAAGCCACATGCTCTCACAAAAATGACATGGTACGAGCGCATATCGCTAAGACAATAGGCAACATGCGCTCATGCCAACCAACAGAAACTGACAGATAAGTTTGGGCACCTCTGAACTAAAGTATGTGCAATATAGAAGGGTAGTCAATGAACATTCTGACCCTTGTTTGAGGTCAGTAGGTCAAATGACCAAGGAGCTATTGAATGAGAAAGATTAAAAAATTAATGTAAAATAAAGTGAGATGAAAACAGACAAACTAAAGGGTGTGCAATATAGAAGGGTAGTCAGTGCACATTCTGACCCTTGTTTGAGGACAGTAGGTCACATGACCAAAGAGCTATTGAAATTAGAACATTTATAAAATTCATGTTAAATCACGTGAGATGAAAATGGACAATGTAAAGGGTGTGCAATATAGCAGGATATTCAGTGGACATTTTGAACCTTGGTTGATGTCAGTATGTCACATGACCAAGGAGCTATTGAAATTAGAAAGTTAAAAAAAATCATAAAATCATGTGAGATGAAAATGGAAAAACTAAAGGGTGTGCAATATAGAAGGATAGTCAATGAACATTCTGACCCTTGTATGAAGTCAGTAGGTCACATGACCAAGGAACTATTGAAATGAGAAAGATTAAAAAATTAATGTAAAATAGTGTGAGATGAAAATGGACAAACTAAAGGGTGTGCAATATAGAAGGGTAGTCAGTGGACTTTCTGACCCTTGGTTGAGGTCAGTAGGTCACATGACCAAACAGCATTTAAATTAGAAAGTTTATCAAATTCATGTAAAATAACATGAGATGAAAATGGACAAAGTAAAGGGTGTGCAATATAGCAGGATAGTCAGTGAACATTCTGACCCTATGCTGCCTAACTAATTGAACTAGGAATACGGAATGCTGCTCACATTTTCACGTTTATTAGCTTTGGAAAGTGAATTAATGTCCGAATCATGAAAATAAGACCTGTGCAATGTTGTGTACAATTTTTCCAACATCATGACACTTATTTGGAGTCTGTGGCTCAACTGGTTTGAAAGCTATTGAGGTTTGACCGAGCAAATATCCGTTGAATATCCAGTCTGAAACTATCTTTACCTCGGTAGTTTCAGCGCTTGATAAACGGCAATGGTTTTTTATTCCTTCTCCTCTAGTGTGGGGCCACGCGTGCCTTGTTTACTGTTACAATACTGTTACGAATGTTGCCTACTGTGCTTACAATAAATACAGCCTTCTGCAACATGGTCAACAATACACTGCAGCATCAGAAAATAAGGTGATAATAAATGAAATAAGACAGATATACAGTATATTACTATTGTATACAACAAATCCTCATAATAATAATAATTATACTGCATCATGTTATAATGACACACTGGACATTAATAAATAAGTGATGGGTTATAATAAGAATAAATAACAACTGAATTCCAAAATGTTATTGAGTGAATTAGTAGGTTTTGCACACCCTGTTCATTAAAAAAGAAGAAAGAAAACAAAAAGTGTTTTGTAAAAATAAATGTAGGTAAATATTGCTTTTTTATCATTGTATTGTGGAAAAACTGGAAAACATGCATTCATTATCTTTAACTAGATTTTTATTTCATTAAACATTTTGAATGTACTTGGCAAAAATGTCTGATAGGATGCATTTAAAATTATGTTTTAAAATAAATTTTTTGTAATTTTTTAAGCAAAAATTTTCGAAATGGGGCCCCGGATTGGTCAGTTGCATAAACCCGCCCCTGCACACTGTGTGGCAAATGCTATTTACACTGGAGTGCAATAGACACAGTGTTAGCTAAAAAAGAATGTCAACAATCTTAAGTTCAATACACGTTAAGCTCAATCAACAGCATTTGTAGCATAATGCTGATTACCACAAAAAAATTATTTCGACTCATTTGAAGCAAAAAACAAAAAGCAAAAAAATGAGGTTACAGTGAGACACTTACAATGAAAGTAAAAGGGGACAATGAAAGTGAATGTGGCCAATTTTTGGAAACACAGAAATGTGAAGCTTATAATGCCATAAATGGAGTGTCTACTTGCAACCCAATGTAAATAGCATCTGCCACACAGGGCAGTTAATTGCACCCCAATAGTCTGGCGAAACCACAGGAATATACAACAAACTAGTCAACAGATGTCGCTGCAGTGGCGTGGGGTGTAAAGACAGTGTGTGAGTGAGTACTGTTGTCCTAGCAACTGCAGTTCGAATTTGCGTTTTGTCCCATTCTTTTCCCCATCCGATTTCCTGATTCCACTCTTAATATTTCCTTTAATACTACTTATAATAATATATAAAAATGAATATAAATGTTGATTTCATTTCAGTGATTTGCTCACGGTGAATGTCGAGGAGTGCAGAGAAGGGTTTGATCTGTTGGTGGGGTCTGTTGATCGCACTCGTTCCCGCTGCTCGGCATCGCTTGTGTGAAGACTGCATCACTGTATTACTAATATTGTAGTAACCATGTTTTTTTTTTGTTTTTTTGGGCAGAAACCATAGGCTACATTCACACAGTCAGTGTTTGGGATTGACAACTGTATTTACTTACAGGTGTGAGTCTTGAAATGTCCCGTTCATACAACAACTTACAGTAGCTGTTCGAAAGCCTGTATGAACGAAAACCGAAGTTACAACCGTATTCTAACAGGTGTAACCATAGTGACAGTGACTAAAAGATAGCGATGTCCATAACAGCGGAATGTTTTATCATGATTGCTGCCACGTTATTAAATAATGAAGTCCAATCCATCAAATTATAATTAACCGACAGTGGCTTTAAATGCTTTTTTAGCACGTGCAGAGTGCAGCATTTGTGTCGCTTGGCTCACGCCCGTGAGCCACCAGTGGAAGACAGCTGCTGAATCTTCGGATGACACTCTACTCATTTCTCCATTTCCGTGGGTTAACGAAACCCCACATGAAAGACACGAGTCACACACGTGTACAGTGCAGAATGTCTCTCACTTTACATGACGTAACTAACAACTAGTTATCCAGTATCAGAATCAGAAGCCAAGTGTTCTCATGTATGCAAGGAATCTTTTTTGGTGATAGAAGAAACAAGTGCACACAGAACATTACAGTGAGACACAGAATATAAACAAGGTAAGAGTATATATAGACATACAAATAATAGGACATATAACAGAATGGTGTATGTACATGTGCAAGTGGTAATGTATGTGCAAGGTGTGAAGTCCACTATCATCTCCACTGTTTTGAGCATGTTCAGCTCAATGTTGTTGTGACTGCGCCAGACAGCCAGCTGATCAAACTCCCATCTGTACGCAGACTCATCACTGTCACTGATGACGCAGATGACCGTTGTGTCGTCTGCAAACTTCAGGACCTTGACAGAGGGGTCCTTTGCAGTGCAGTCATTCATGTACATGGAGAAGAGCAGTGGAGAGAGAATGCATTCCTGAGGAGCACCAGTAATAATAATAAGGGTCCCAGATGTGAGTTTCCCCAGTCTCACTAGCTGCTGCCTATCTGTCAGAAAGCTGGTGATCCGTTGACAGATTGGGGTGGGCATGGAGAGCTGGGTCAGTTTGTTTGAGAGAAGATCAGGCATGATGGTATTGTAGGCTGAACTGAAGTCCACAAAAATGATCCTTGCATAAGTCCCAGGTCTGTCAAGGTGTTGCAGGATATAATGCAGTCCAATATTGACAGCATTATCCACAGACCTGTTTGCTCGGTAAGCAAATTGAAGGGGGTCCAGCAGGGATCCAGTGATGTCCTTCAGGTAGGCCAAAACCAGTCTCTCAAATGATTTCATGACCACAGATGTGAGAGCGACAGGTTTTTTGGGGACCGGAATGATGGTGGAGCATTTGAAGCAGCAGGGAACTTCACACTGCTCCAGTGATCTATTGAAGATCTGTGTGAAGATGGGGGCCAGTTGGTCAATACAGACTTTCAGACAGGCAGGTGAAACACCGTCTGGGCCTGAAGCTTTCCTAGTCTTTTGTTCCCTATCTGTCACTCACTCAACGTTGGTGTCGATGTAGTGACACTAGGGGTCACTCTTGGGAGCCCGAGACACCTCTGGTCTTTGATAAAAGGCCAATGAAAATTGGCGAGTGGTATTTGCATGCCACTCCCCCGAACATACGGGTATAAAAGGAGCTGGTATGCAACCACTCATTCAGATTTTCTCTTCGGAGCCGAACGATCATGCTCGCTGAGCTGAATACTACTGTTCATTCACCTGCTGGATCTGACGGCGCATTTCAGCGGCTTCTCCCTCCTCTGCACTGGTGCACTGCAGAGAATGCCCCTGGGCGCTTCGGCAGAAAAACTAGAGAGTATATTTTCTGAAAGAGCATTTTTCCCCTCTAAAAGAGTATATATTTCTCTAAAAGAGGGCACACACGGAACGTCTTTTTAAAGACGCGTCTTTTTAAAGATGCTTTTCCGATTGTGTGTTATTCCTGGTTGTGCTCGTTATCTCTCGCCTTCTAACGGTCACGATCACTGTCTTTCGTGTCTGGGCACTGCTCACGCGGAGACAGCGTTCGTGGATGGTCACATTCTCATTGCGAGAATATGTCCATGGCAACGTTGTGGTCGCGGCTCGCCTTCGTAAGAAAGCGAGCCACCCCAGAGGCTCCCGCCTCGGTCCTTTTTGCCCACGGGTTTGAGGCCAGCACGGCTAGCACTGGGGGCGATTTGGGGACCCCAGTGGGACCGCCTCCGCTGGGTATCCCCCCGCGGACCTCCCATTCCCCAGCACGCTCGTCTGCCCCGATCGGGCTTCCGGGTGAGTCCACCGGCTCGTCTCAAGGCGAGTTCGACCTCTTATTCGGAGCCCGCGAAAGTGATGAGCTCTCACCCAGTCATAGGCTGATGCGGAGATGACGACATGCTTTCCCGGACAGCCGAAAATAGAGTGGATTTCACCGCTCTTCCCTGAACCCTCGTGGCTAGGTGATTGGGCTCAACCTGGGCTGGCAGCGCCACTCAGAGCCATGCCCCGCCCCGTTCCTTTCTTTCCGGAAGTGCATGAAGAGCTGACAAGGTCGCAGGAGGCACTTTTTACTGCCCGGTCCCGATCTTTTCATCTTCCCCGCTCTCACTACCCCCGATGGTGGGGCGGCCAAGGGTTATTCGGCAATCCCCCGGTGGATAAAGGCACTCGCGGTGCACCTATGCCCGCAGAGCGCCGCCACCTGGCGCGGGTGCCCAAAACCCCCGTCCAAGGCCTGTAGGTTTACGTCGTCTCTGACGGCAAAGGCCTACGGTGCCGCTGGACAAGCCGCCTCCGCCCTGCACGCCATGGCTCTCCTGCAAGTCTGCCAAGGCGCTATAGGAACTGCACGAGGGTAGTTCCGCCCCGGAATTGATGCAGGAACTGCGCTCGGCGACCGACCTCGCTCTCCGAGTGACGGAGGTCACGGCGCGGTCTCTCGGGCGGACGATGGCCACACTAGTGGTCCAGGAGCGCCACCTTTGGCTCAACCTGGTCGAGATGGGTGAGGCCGACAGGAAACGATTCCTTTCTGCCCCCATTTCCCAGGTGGGCCTATTCGGCGACACCGTCGAGGACTTTGCCCAGCAGTTCTCGATGGTAGAGCAGTAGATGGATGCTAGCAGGCTTATCCTGCCCCGGCACGGCTCAAGATCCCGCACCCATCTACTCATCGCCGAGGGCATCCCCCTGCGGTGACTGCACCGGCTCCGCCACAGCCCGCCCCTTCGTCCTGGCCCCGGCGTGAAGCCCACCGCAGGAAGCAGACGCCACCCGTCTCGCGGCCGCCCAGAACCCGTGAAAGGCTTCAAAGCGCCCTTGAGACAGGTGACCCAGTGACAACGAAACCCGCTGCTCTGGAGCTGGTAAGCAGATCTTCATCTTTTTGTTACCTTTTGCATTTAATTGCGCTGCATGCCCAAGTGGCTGCAGTACTCAAGAGCTCAGCAAGAGTGGTTTCCTTGTTCCCTGGGTCACATATCCGGTGTGTACGGCTGGCATCACGACCACTGTCCACCACTCCATTTGGCAGGTTGGCGCTCCAGCGGCGGTCTCCCACCCTGAGCGCCCAGCTGTGGCACAAATCCGCCCCCGATGTGACAGTCTCCACGGGTCACGAGGACAGGCCTCTTCCTCCCCCGTCCCAGGCTGTTCCGGGGGTGGTCACAAGGAGCCAGGTAAGTGCTTCGATGTCCTCGGACTCAGCACGGCCACGATGTGGTGTGGCACCTCAAGCTCCGCCCCGCCACGAGGCCCCACCTGCCGGTACATCCGATGACGTTGTCCCTTTGGTCCCCCTTGCGCGGAACTTGGACGCATGGCTTGCGCTTTCCAGTCCGTCACGAGGGCTGGTCCGGACCGTTCTACTCGGCTGCGTGATTCACTTTGCCGGGCATCCGCCCAGGTCCAGCGGTGTCCACTTCACCTTGGTGAAAGACGGAAACGCTGCTACCTTGCGCGGAGATCGCTACCCTCCTACGGAAGGACGCGATAGAACCTGTCCCTCCAGCCGAGATGAAGAAAGGGTTTTACAGCCCCTACTTCACTGTACCGAAAAAAGGCGGTGGGTTGCGGCCAATCTTGGACCTGCGAGTACTGAACCGGGCTTTACACAGACTCCCGTTCAAGATGCTAACGCAAAGACGCATTCTAGCGAGCGTCCGGCATCAAGATTGGTTCGCGGCGGTAGACCCGAAGGATGCGTACTTTCACGTCTCGATCCTTCCTCTACACAGACCTTTCCTGCGGTTCGCGTTCGAGGGTCAGGAGTATCAGTACAAAGTCCTCCCTTTCGGCCTGTCCCTGTCTCCTCGCGTCTTTACGAAGATCGCAGAGGCTGCCCTTGCCTCGTTAAGGGAGGTGGGCATTCGCATTCTCAACTATCTCGACGACTGGCTAATCTTAGCTCACTCTCGAGATGTGTTATGCGCACACAGGGACCTGGTGCTCTCACACCTCAGCCAACTAGGGCTTCGGGTCAACTGGGAAAAGAGCAAGCTCCTCCCGGTTCAGAGCATCTCTTTTCTCGGTTTGGAGTTGGACTCAGTCTCCTTGACGGCGCACCTTATGAGCGAGTGCGCCCAGTCGGTGCTGGCCTGTTTGAAGGCGTTCAAACAGAAAACAGCGGTTCCACTGAAACTTTTTCAGAGGCTCCTGGGGCATATGGCATCCTCGGCGGTGGCCACCCCACTCGGGTTGATGCATATGAGGCCACTTCAGCACTGGCTCCAGACTCAAGTCCCGAGACGGGACACACCGCGTGGCCATTACGTCGGTCTGTCACCATCTTTTCAGCCCTTGGACCGACCTCTCGTTTCTACGAGCAGGTGTTCCCCTAGAACTGGTCTCCAGGCGCGTCGTGGCCATGACAGATGCCTCCAAAATGGGCTGGGGCGCTGTTGGCAATGGGCACGCAGCCGCCGGCCTCTGGACGGGTCCGCGACTGCGTTGGCACATCAACTGCCTCGAGTTACTGGCAATTCTGCTCGCCCTGCTGAGGTTCCAGCCGTTGATCCAGGGCAAGCACGTGCTAGTTCGGACAGACAGCACGGCAGCGGTAGCATATGTCAACCGCCAAGGCGGTCTGCGCTCCCGCTGTATGTCATAACTCGCCCGCCGTCTCCTCCAACAGAGTCAGCAGCACCAAGTCACTGCAAGCCACTCACATCCCGGGCAACCTCAACACTTCGGCGGACGCGCTGTCACAACAGGTTACCCTCAAGGGAGAGTGGAGACTCCACCTTAAGGTGGTCCAGCTGATTGGAGTCAATTCGGTCAGGCACAGGTGCACCTGTTCGCCTCCCAAGAATCCTCCCCACTGCCCGCTCTGGTACGCCCTGACCGAGGCCTTCCTGCGGTGGTAGACACGTTCACTCAGGCTAAGGCTCCCTCTACGAGGCGCCTGTATGCCTTTAAGTGGCGTCTGTTCGCTAAGTGGTGTTCTTCCCGTCAGGAAGACCCCCAGAGGTGCGCAGTCAGATCAGTGCTTTCCTTCCTGCAAGAGAGGTTGGAAGGGAGGCTGTCGCCTTCCACCTTGAAGGTGTACATTGCTGCCATAGCAGCACACCATGATGCAGTCGACGGTAAGTCCTTAGGGAAGCATGATCTGATCATCAGGTTCCTAAGAGGCACCAGGAGGCTGAATCCCTCCAGGCCACGCCTCGTTCCCTCATCGGACCTCTGTAGTTTTTCAGGGTCTATAGAGAGCCCCCTTTGAGCTTTGCAGTAAGCCGGGCTTAAGGCACTCTCCTTGAAGAATGCCCTCCTGACTGCTCACTTCCATCAAGAGGGTAGGTGACCTGCAAGCCTTCTCTGTCAGCGAAACGTGCCTGGAGTTCAGTCCGGGCTATTCTCACATGATCCTGAGACCCCCGACCGGGCTATGTGCCCAAGGTTCCCACCACTCCTTTTAGGGACCAGGTGGTGAACCTGCAAGTGCTGCCCCAGGAGGAAGCAGACTCAGCCCTGTCGTTGCTGTGTCCGGTGCGCGCTTTACGCATCTATTTGGATCGCACGCAGAGCTTTAGAGTCTCTGAGCAGCTCTTTGTCTGCTTTGGTGCACAGCGGAAAGGAAGCGCTGTCTCCAAGCAGAGGATCGCCCACTGGCTCATTGACGCCATAACTATGGCATATCTCACCCAAAACATGCCGCCCCCGGTAGGGCTACGAGCCCATTCTACCCGTGGTGTAGCGGCTTCTTGGACCCTGGCCAGAGGTGCCTCTCTAACAGACATTTGCATAGCAGCGGGCTGGGCAACACCCAACACCTTTGCAAGGTTCTAGAACCTCCGGGTGGAACCGGTTTCGTCCCAGGTAGTGGCACGCAACACAAGCGGATAAGCCCGGGACAGCCGGCCGGGTGTATCGCTTGCACATAGCGCCTTCCACTTCCTTTTGAGCTGAAGACGTGCGCTGTTAATTCCCAGTAGTGTTCACAAAAGTTGTTCCCTGGTTGACTTCCTCCGAGCCCTGTGGCAGTCGAGTTTTCAGAGAGACTCGCTGCCGGCCCAGTACAAGCGCTAACTTAGAGCCCGATTCTGGGGTAGGTGCTCCGCATGTGGCGGTTCCCTGTAAGGCTAACCCCATGCGATCTATATCTTCCACTAGTTCGTTTCCCTACTGGCAATCTGCGTCTTCCTTGGGCAGAGCCCCTCTGCCCCAGTCTCCATGTTGTAGTAACTCCTCCCCCATTGAGCAGGATCTACCTTGAAGGCTCTCCACATGGTTGGAAAGACCATGTGATGTATTCTTCCACTTAAATATCCCCCCCTCTCTTGGGGTGAGGTGTGGTCTCCGCGGTGTCCTCCCCTTGGGAGGGACATCCCCCGACTAGACCTGGCGGCCCAGTCGGATAATCCCCCTTCTTTTTTAGGGAGTGGAAAAAGAGAAGGGGAAAGAGGCCACGACTGGGTTAAGCCTGTCTCTATCTCTGGGTAGTCGACTTGTCCCCAAAAAGGGCCGTTCGACACTCATAACTGTGTTGGGGGAGGTTATGTGTCGACCTGGTGTGCTGGCTATGAGGCACACAGCAAGTCTGCCCACAACACACCGCCAGTTCACGTAACACAGTTCAGCCTTGTGGCGTTTTGTATAGGGACCCCTAGTGTCACTACATCGACACCAAATTCGAGTGAGTGACAGATAGGGAACGTCATGGTTACTGGTGTAACCTCCGTTCCCTGATGGAGGGAATGAGACGTTGGTCCCTCCTGCCACAACGCTGAACTACCCGCTGAAATGGCCGGACCTTATATCGGCTCCTCAGCGTAAAACCTGAACGAGTGGTTGCATACCAGCTCCTTTTATACCCGTATGTTCGGGGGAGTGGCATGCAAATTCCACTCGCCAATTTTCATTGGCCTTTTATCAAAGACCAGAGGTGTCTCGGGCTCCCAAGAGTGACCCCTAGTGTCACTACATCGACACCAACATCTCGTTCCCTCCATCAGGGAACGGAGGTTACACCAGTAACCATGACGTTTCCGAAAGACCAACACACATCCTCCTCACAGATCATAAGTGCAGACTGAGTAGCAGGAGGTGGGGGTTCCAGGAGGTGTCGGTGTGTGAAATGAAGATCAGAGTGGGGGAGGGGGAGGTGTCTTGTAATTGGTGATGCTTTTTAGGCCTTTCCACACAGATGCAGGATCACTGGCTGAAAACTGTTTTTTCAGCTTTTCAGAGTAGCTTATTTTAGCCGCTCTGATTTATTCCAGTATGATGCCATTCACACAGCACAGGTTTTCCGAGAATGCGGTTGTGAGACCTGAAAATTTGTGGGCGTCTGTTCAGTTATAGAATGTAGGTGTCGCTCTCGTAAAATAACCAAACTGTGTATGAACGTAACCGTATTAAGCACTCAAAACAGGATTGACAACTGTATTCTGCTGCTGTGTGAACATGGCCATAGTTTTAATGCAATTAACCATGGTGTTAGTACAGGAATATGATTGTAATAGTACTATGGTTAATTTTGTGGTTACTGTAAACGTACAAAAATTCCATGGTAAAACCATGATTACTGTAGTAAAACCAAGGTTATTGTTTCTAAGGTAAGTTTAAAGCTACACTATGTAACTTTTGGCCCTCTAGCGGCTGAAGTATAGAACTGCAAGTTACTTGTGGAGGCACACTGTTCACTTTCAAACATGCGTTTGATATCTCACTATGGGTGAACGCCTTGTGCATGAAACCATGGAAGCAATTTTTTAACACCACGTCTGTCCAATGACAGACAAGTCACAACAGTTACCAGGAAGCCCCGCCTTCCTGATATAAGCTGCTGTCACCTGCCATTACGTTATTCTCGCTTTCTTCCCTGTGAAGATTTGTGGAAGCAGTCCTCAGCAGCTCTTGGAATTTATTTTCGCTTAATGGTTTACAGACGAACCATAAAGGTACATCACAAAACACGACTATAAGATCCAGATTTGAGTGGTAATACCAGTGTGTTAATGCAGTATTTTTCACCCAGTTCTATCACTCGGCCCGTTATAGTCAGTGATACTCAAGGAGTATAATTTTTTATTGTAATTTGCTTTACAATAAAAGAGGCATACCAAGTCATGGCTACTGCAATACCAGACAGTGGCGGTGCAAAGGGAAAAGAAAACAGCCATGCACCTACGGAGCTATGATTGCAGTGAAGAACTTGCAGCCCTTGTGTATCGCTTGCCTCAGGGTAAAGCATGCGCAGGTAGCAATCGCTAACTCTAAGTGCAGCCCACACTGCATCTCTCTCCGGCCAAGGGCAACGGAAAGGCAAGTTTGAGTTGCCTCCAGCAAAGGGGACCCATTTCTCTCTCCACTGCCCGTGGAGAGGGAATCCTCCATGTGCCCACAGGAGTCCCATACCTGGGGGATATAATGGAGGAGGCCTCCTCCGAGCTTCCCCCACACTTTGATGTTCCTGTTGTGGGAGGAAGACGAGGATGATGAGATGAGTGATCGTCTCTTGGAGGATGATCAGGATTCCTCAGCAGTCCAGACCCGCTAGTGCACAGAGCGAGGGGACCCCCTCCCAAACACCTGTGAATTAGATCTGTTGGAGGTGTGCAGACGGGCAGCAGCCAAACTGTCCATTGAGTGGCCGTTTCAGGAGATGGAGCAAGGGGCTGAGAGAGATCTTTATGATGGTAAGAGACTGCCGTCGCATCTCCCCTCTGTCAAAAAACGCATCCCAGCAGATAAACAGACAAGGGGACCCGCGCTCGCAGCGGCTGCACGGCCTAGCACAAAAACTGATTGTGTGGAGCAGTGTGCACTTCCTCTCATTATGGGCAACTCACATCCTGGGCATAATGAACACGGGGGCGGATTTGTTGTCCAGAGGGAATCCCCTGTATGGGGAGTGGTGGCTCCACTCACAGGTGGTGAGTCAGCTGTGGGAGAGATTCGGGCAGGCTGCCGTAGATCTCTTTGCATGGCACGAAAACACTCATTGTCTTCTGTTCTTCTCTCTGGTGAGCGAAGATGCACCTATGGGAGTGGATGCACTGGCTCACCCATGGCCAAGCAATCTATTATATGCGTTCCCCCTCTGAGCCTGATCGGCCCAACTTTGCAAAGAGTAAGGGAGCACTGTCCCGTACTGGCCGGGGAAACTTTGGTTGGCGGAGATAATTCAGCTCCTTTAAGACCAGCCTTGGCCTTTTCACCCGCACCCGGACCGAGTAGCTCTTTGGGCCTGGCCTGTGAGAGGATGAGTTTAAATGCTAATAGGTTGCCTCCGAGTGTAACTGAAACAATTCAGAGTGCGAGAGCAGCCTCAATGCGATCGCTTTATGATTTGAAGTGGGGCGTGTTTGAACATTGGTGCGCACACAGACATATTCTTTTTATGTTCTGTAGCAGATGCATTGAGCTTTCTGCAAGACCTTTTGGATAAGGGTAGAGCATTCTCTACTGTTAAGGTATATCTTGCAGCAATATCATCATGTCATGTTGGAGTGGACTCCGGAACAATGGGTCAACAACCACTGGTGTGTATGTTTATGAAGGGTGCATGGAGATTACATCTGGTCTCAAAACCACTGATTGTGCCATGGGATCTGTCAGTGGTTCTGAGCACACTCTCTCAGCCCCCATTTAAACCCATAGGGAGTATTAGCATCAAGCATCTTTTGCTAAAGACTGCTTTATTGTTAGCTCTTGCTACTGTAAAGCATGTAAGTGAACTTCATGCTTTGTCAGTTCATGAATCTTGTATGTGCTTCGCTCTGTGTTTTTTCGAGAGTAATTCTCAAGACAAACCCCGCATTTGTACCAAAGGTGAGCGATTCACTGTTTTGAATCAGTGGACTTGTTGACTTTTCACATGCCACCATTTTCCTCATTAAAGGATGAAAAGCGTAATTGTTTGTGCCCAGTCTGCACCCTGCGTGTGTACATGAAAAGGATGCAGATGCTGAGAAAGAGTAATCAGTTCTTTATATCCTGGGCTGACTCTCAAAAGTGCAAGCCTATATCACAACAGCATTTGTCTCACTGGGTAGTGGAAGCTAATATATTTAGTTATAATAGCGCCGGTATTATAACTTAATATAATAGGAGGAGGCTCGAGGGGCGAAGCCATGGAAGGTGGAGCCGTGGGAGGTTCGAGGGGCAAAGCCATGGAAGGCGGAGCCGTGGGATGCTCGAGGGGAGAGGCCATGGAAGGCAGAGCCGTAGGAGGCTCGAGGGGAGAGGCCATGGAAGTGTTCAGCACATCCCTAGTATAAATTAGTTTGTTGTTTTCCCTTTGTCCTTCCTCGAAATTTAAATTGAAAGCACTGCAGTATCACAATCCATATTAAAATGCCCCATTTGAGTGGCTAATGCTATCTAACGGACTACTACACTAAGAAACGGTCCAATAAAAGGGTACAGACCTGGCTCTTAATTTTATTGGTCCAATAAAAATATCTTACCTATCCAGCGAGAAAAACTCCATCTCTGAGTCAGTTTTAAATCCTTTCTTGGAGTTGTCCCCACCTATGAAAAAGCCAAGCCGATGTTGTTTCGTGTTTTATTACGGGGCTCTGTCGCTTTCCCTTTTTGCTTGCAGACTCTTCTCGGTTTGAGGTTTCTTTATTTTGAAAACGGGTGATTCCCCAGATGGTTGCCTTTTTGAATGATCCTTGGTCAATGTTGCTCATGTGTTTTGGCTACAAGCTGTCAGCTTCAAACTTCCACCACGCCTATCACTGCACATATACATGCGCTGTAGCTAGCTGGACCTTCTTTTCTTTATTTACGGATGTGACGTAAACACGCACGAATGACTGATGGAAGTACAGCTCTAAAATAAAAATAATTATTATAGGCTTACCGTAGTGAATCGGGGTAAGGTAGGGTGTCCATACATCCTCTTTTTCCTGGACATGTCCTCTTTTTTGGACCTTAAAAAAGCATCCGGCCGGGATTTCTAAATTTGCGAAAATGTCCAGGATTCTGCTTTAGTTGCATATGATGTACATCTGGTCTAATACTTCATTGTGTGTGCGCGCATATTTGCATTGCTTTAACCCCCCTTTGTAAGTCCCGCCTTCTCGCACACCAATTGGTCGATTATAAGATGCTTGCAGCAACTATTGGTCAAATTCCTGCCTGTCAATCTCTCCGCGAACGCGCGAAACAGTTGCTTCAGTAGCAGCAAATGACAGCTGAGTGGAAACAATGCCCAAACGAAAGTGCAAATTTACAGAAGATTTGCACAAAAAATTCCCATGCTTTCGTCCAGGACGAGATCCGTAGGAAGCAGAATGTATGACATGTAAAGCTGGCACTTATGTGTCAGTTGCAAATAAAGGTGCAAGTGATTTAGAAGCACACATTAGCTCTGCGAAGCATAAAGGGTCAGCAAAAGGTGAAAGTGTGATGTGTGTGTGTGTGTGTGTGTGTGTGTGTGTGTGTGTGTGTGTGTGTGTGTGTGTGTGTTGTGTGTGTTATGCTAATAGAGTGTCTTTTTCACTGTATTAAAGTTTGCATTCATAGTAACACTGTTTTGAACCCTATTATTCAAATTCTAGAATGAAGGTCAAGTTTGGTTGAGAGATGTGAATGGAGCTTGGAGGAGAATGGTCCAGGCGTGAGTCAGATCCGTGACGCTGGCAGAGAGAAAAGGACTAGGCGCAGCATCCCTCCATACTCCATCACATTTCTCCCAACACGACGCTGACAACAACGACCGAAAGAAGAGGGACAGGAAATCACGATTTTGGCTTGTTTTCAGGTGAGACGTATATTATATTGCTGTGTCAATAAAGATTATTAACGGGATGTAAATATCAATCGTGTTTTTCAGCGTGTGAACCGTAGCCTGATCGTTTTTTATGTGCTGCGTGATTGAGCGTTCATGTTTTCTTGTTGACACGGAAAAAAAGACTAAAATGCTTTAAAGAAAACGTGATTAACTAGTAGTCTAGTAGTGGAACTGCGTCTGTATGTTTTGTCGCGAGATACCGCTTTTAGTTTATTATGGTTTATCAATATCGATTTGATTTTTTTTTATTTTTTATTTTTTATCAGTAATACTGTGCACATTGCATTTGTCAGTGATCCATTTCTGAATACACCCCTTTTTGGTGGATTATTGTAGATTAGAATATCCTAAAAACAATATCCAGCGATGAGACTTAAATATCTTTTGAGGCATTTGTGTAATGATTCTAAAGCTTTTTATCATATAGACCAACCTGTATTTAATTCATGGGGTGATTGATGACAGCATTTGAATAAATGAGTGAACAGTCTTTATTTTGTTGATTATTAGTTTAACAAATTAAATATAGGCATATACAGTATATATATATATATATATATATATATATATATATATATATATATATATATATACTGGCAGCCAGAAGTTTGGAAAAATTTACAGATTTTGCTGTTTCGGAAGGAAATTGGTACTTTAATTCAACAAAGTGGCATTCGAGTGATCACAAAGTATAGTCAGGACATTACTGATGTAAAAAACCAGCACCATCACTATTTGAAAAAATACATTTTTGATAAAATCTAGACAGGCCCCATTTCCAGCAGCCATCACTCCAACACCTTATCCTTGAGTAATCATGCTAAATTGCACATTTGGTACTAGAAAATCACTTGCCATTATATTAAACACAGTTGAAAGCTATTTGGTTAAATTAATCTTAACATTGTCTTTGTGTTTGTTTTTGAGTTGCCACAGTATGCAATAGACTGGCTTGTCTTAAGGTCAATATTAGCTCAAAAATGGCAAAAAAGAAACAGCTTTCTCCAGAACCTCGTCAGTCAATCATTGTTTTGAGGAATGAAGGCTATACAATGCTTGAAATTTCCAAAAAAACTGAAGATTTCATACAAAGGTGTACACTACAGTCTTCAAAGACAAAGGACAACTGGCTCTAACAAGGACAGAAAGAGATGTGGAAGGCCAGAGGTACAACTAAACAAGAGGATAAGTACATCAGAGTTTCTAGTTTGAGAAATAGATGCCTCACATGTCCTCACCTGACAGCTTCATTGAATTCTACCCGCTCAACACCAGTTTCATGTGCAAGAGTAAAGAAAAGAGTCAGGGGTGCAGGCCTTATGGGAAGAATTGCAAAGAAAAAGCCACTTTTGAAACAGAAAAACAAAAAGAAAAGGTTAGAGTGGGCAAAGAAACACAGACATTGGCAACAGATAATTGGAAAAGAGTGTTATGGATCTTAACCCCATTGAGCTTTTGTGGGATCAGCTAGACTGTAAGGTGCGTGAGAAGTGCCAGACAAGGCAAGTGCTACAGGAAGCATGGGGTGAAATGTCACCTGAGTATATGGAGAAACTGACAGCTAGAATGGCAAGAATCTGCAAAGCTGTCATTGTTGCACATGGAGGATTTTTTGATGAGAACTCTTTAAATTAGTTTAAGAAGTTCTGAAATTGTTTTCAAATTGTAATAGTAGTTTTTCACATTATTAATGTCCTGACTATACATTGTGATCAGTTGAATGCCACTTTGGTGAATAAAAGTACCAATCGAGTGTCATTAGTTGTGCTTGGAGGTTTTGTATAAGGGACTCTTCAAACAAAAACAATTTTCAGGTATTTACCCAATTTTAGTTGAATATATATATTTTTTTATCTACAGTATATTGTATTTTTAAATTAAGAAATTGAGAAAGCTTTGATCTTTGAATCTTAACATTGCAGTAGTTATGCACACTGAGAAATTATGCTGTTATGGATGTAATTTTCAAAATTATTTCAGATCTGATGGAAGGAACTTGCCAGTTTCCATTGCAAGAATGGAAAATCTCTTGCTAAGGTCAATGGGTGTGATTGATTTACACAGGGAAAGATTAACCACCGGCCAATTGGGTCGTTGCCCAAGGGCCTCTAAACCCAAAGGACTTCTACGGGATGATCTGATTTTTAAATGATTCTGCATTTAACTTGTGTAATTATTGTCTGCACACCAGAGCAAAAGGGGGGGCGGGGGGACATTGGCTCACTGTTTAACAAGTGCTGAAATTTTGCCAGGTGAAAAACAATCTGGAATAATGTGTAACAGTCACATTCCTCTTTGCAACTTGAAATTCATCAGAATGTTGATTTGTGACACCAGCGCTGAAAAAGCTTGATGAAGTGCAACAAGTGGTGAAACAGTGCACAGGTGTCTCGAGATGCGTTTATAAATGTTAAAGTTCTTTAAAACTTATTTCTGTGTCAAAAATATGCCACGGTCCTGAGTTGTGGTGCGGCTCATTGACCAAAGACGTCCGTCCAGTGTGTGTTTACGTAGAAAAACTATTTAAAAACAGCTCAGACGCACGTGTGAACAGCCCGTGATTCGCTATATAGCTTACTTGAAAAACTGACCTGAACCTGGCCCAAAACCTGTAGGTTTGTTGGGTACCGTCGGACTCATATCGGGCTGAAGAACTCTATACAGGTGCAGAATAACCAAATAATGATTTTGATATTTAATTACTGTGCACATCCTTAATAATAACGCATGATTTTGAATCAGTTCATAATTAAAAAGTACATAATTGGCCGTGTCAGACATTGCTACAAACTTTTCTTCCATCTATTTGAAAAATCCAACCAAATCTAACAAGCGTCCTGTAGCGCATAAAGGTGAATGTAATAACGTTATGGGGGGCCTCCACGGTGTACCGGCCCATGGGCCTCTCAGGTCTTAATCCATACTTGGACTTACATCATTTTAGTGCATAAGCACCACCAAAGTCTTCCACAGACAAAAAAAGAAGGACATTGCAAGCTTGCAGTACCACTGACGGCTAATCTGAGGTCTTATATCATATTCCAGAAGCAGTGTAGATCCATTTGATGAATGTGTTGTGCATGATTAGAAAGAGTGAGTACTATTGTATGCTTATTTTTACTTTGATAATTTCTCTCCTAAAAAGAAACAAAAAAATCTTTACAGAGACACTGGCATTGCTTAACAATATCAAATACTGAGTAACCAAACATCTCCTAAAATGGGGATTGTGATGGATCCCGTTGAATAGAATAGAACTGGAATAAATAACAATTTCTAAATAACAAGTACCTCTAGTCTTCAGATGTGATCTAGTTGCAAAATTCCTCTTAATTACATACAGTACATTGCAGGTATTTCATAAATAAATATGTAAAAAGGATATAAGTTAGTAACATATCTTAAATGGTAATTCAAAAGGCACTTTGCATGGTTCTGGAAGCATGTGTTCGTCCATTTACTTGAGACTTGTCTCTGAATGTTATTTTTATTGCTGATATTTACATCTGAATTGCAGCAGGATAACAGCTATGATTGTCAAAGATATCAGTGTAATTTACAGTTACTTTAATTCAGCATGGTTCTTTAGTAAGATGGGGTAGTGGGTTGTGTAAGGCCTGGTCTTTCCTCTGTTCAGGCCGACAGTGCTGGAAGCTGTGACTCACTCCGCTCCGTCAGACTAAACATACTAAACTTAGAGCCCACAGGGAGGGACATCTGTGGAGTAAAGGATCATGACATGCAAGGCTGACTCGTGGGCCCATGTGTGAAAATTGTCATAACATTAAAACATCCATAAAACCACTGCAAACATAATGAGTGGATTATTTTTAAGAGAAAGCACTAAACAAATAAGCTCTACATCACAGTTTTAAGTTTTTCACCATTATAATCAACTTTCAAAGTAGAAATAAACTATTGTCTCAATTAATATGTGGTCATGGAATCTGCAAGTATAATTATACTATACAAGATAAGTAAATGCACTTTTAGGTGAAGAAAGTGTCACACCGCTGGCAATGCTTGACATTTTATGTCAACTGCCCACGTAACTATGTGTAAATGTTTATTCAGAGCAGCAAAATCAATCAATGGAACAAAACATTGGCCAGAATATGTGCAAAAGTGAATAGAAGTAAAAACAAAAAACAAAACAAAAAAATCTGGTAGCTACAGCAATTTGGGGAAAATAACATCTAAATAAAATTACACATTTAAATAGGGCCTATAAACACAATACCTCAAAAAAATTATAAAAATAAACAAATATAAATATATGCAAAGTATAAACACATGCCTCTTAGAGAGCAGATCTTTGCAGAGATGCTAATTTGGATTATTTTGCAGATTAATTGCTTATACTGTATTTTCACTCTGTGTGAGTGTTTTGCAATGACAGTGTCTGAATTTCTTCCTCAGATTATTCTTTAAAAAACTTGACAAGCCCTATGCTTTGACAAGCACTGTTTCTGCAATCCTTTAAACAAAGTAAACCTCAAATAGCCACAAAGTAATATTTATCATGACTTATTTTTTTGCGTTTCTGTCAAACATGAGCATTAGCAAGGTGTGCGATCTGTGTCTAGTAGTACTGTAATAATAAGCGGCAATTGAGTTCCCAGTAATGCATTACGGTATAACTAAATTTATGACATCGAGCTCTACGCTGATAGCGTAACGTATTTCATCAGGAAGTGCATAGAGGATGTTGTACCGACCAAAACAATACTGATCTACCCCAACCAGAAACCATGGATTAATAGCGATGTTCGTGCGGCACTTAATGCACGGACCTCCGCTTTTAATTCTAGGAACGCGGAGGAGCATAAACAAGCCAGTTATGCCCTCCGCAACACTATCAGAGCAGCCAAACGCCAGTACAAGGACAAGATTGAAGGACAGTTCAACACCACCGACTCTAGAAGCATGTGACAGGGAATTAATGTCATCACGGACTTCAAAGGGAATAAAAACTCCGCCGTGAACACCGCTGCCTCTCTCCCGGATGAGCTAAATACTTTTTATGCTCGTTTCGAGGGAAATTACGCCGCACTTGCGGAGAGAGCTCTCGCGGCCGAAGCTACAGAGGTTAGTTCACTCTCCGTCTCTGTAGCGGATGTAACCCGATCCTTCCGTTAGGTGAATATCCGTAAAGCCACGGCATTCCGGGCCGCGTCATCAGAGCGTGAGTGAACAAATTGGCTGGTGTTTTTACGGACATTTTCAACCTTTCCCTCTCTTTGTCTGTAGTCCCCACATGCTTTAAAACGTCCACCACTGTGCCTGTACCAAAGCAATCCAAAATCACTTGCTTAAATGACTGGCGTCCTGTTGCTCTGACCCCCATCATCAGCAAAAGCTTTGAGAGACTAATCAGAGATTACATCTGCTCTGTGCTGCCTACCTCACTGGACCCACTGCAGTTTGCTTACCGCAACTACCGCTCCAATGATGATGCCATTGCATCTACACTACACACTACTCTCTCCCATCTGGAAAAAAGGAACACATATATGAGAATGCTGTTTGTAGACTACAGCTCAGCATTCAACACCATAGTGCCCTCCAGGCTTGATGAGAAACACATACACACATGACTGTGTGGCAACACATAGCTCTAATGCCATCATTAAGTTTGCTGATGATATGACGGTGGTAAGTCTGATCACTGACAATGATGAAACAGCCTACAGAGAGGCAGTGCACACTCTGACACGCTGGTGTCAGGAGCACAACCTCTCCCTCAACGTCAGCAAGACCAAGGAGCTTGTGGTGGACTTCAGGAGAAAAGACAGAGAACACAGCCTCATCACCATCAATGGAGCACCAGTGGAGAGAGTCAGTAGCTTCAAGTTCCTCTGTGTCCACATCACTGAGAACTCACATTGTCCGTCCACTCTGAGGCCATTGTGAAGAAGGCTCACCAGTGCCTCTTCTTCCTGAGACAGCTGAGGAATTTTGGAATGAACCACCACATCCTCACACAGTTCTACACCAGCACTGTAGAGAGCATCTTGACTGGCTGCATCACTGCCTGGTATGGCAACAGCACTGCCCTCAACCACAAAGCCCTGCAAAGGGTGGTGCGAACTGCCAGACACATCGTCGGAGGTGAGCTTCCCTCCCTCCAGGACATATATACCAGGTGGTGTGTGAAAAAATCTCAGAGGATCATCAGACTTCAGCCACCCGAGCCATGGGCTGCTCTCACTGCTACCATCAGGCAGGCAGTATCGCAGCATCAGGACCCGCACCAGCCGAATTCATGACAGCTTCTTCCCCCAAGCAATCAGACTTCTGAACACTTGATCTCTCACGATCAATATACTTCAGCACTACACTTTATTAATCTTACACTGGACTGTCATAAATTATATTCTCTCTTAACAACACACTGGCAACTGACTATAAACTGACAGCCTGAATGTCAGTACAGCCTACTGTATATTTTATATATACTATTTTTATTGTATACTGTGTATTCTATATTGTATGTGTATTCTATATTGTGTGTATTGTATACTGTACATTGTATATTATTATTTGTATATTGTGTTGTGTGTAATTATGTGTATATTAGATATGTAAATTGTGTTGTGTTAATCTGATGTTTATTGTAAATTGGTATATGTCTCACTGTCATGTATCGCTGTCATGACTGCTATGTTGCTTGGAACTGCACACAAGACTTTCACCCACTGTTGCTCTTGTGTATGTGGTTGAGTGACAATAAAGGGATTTGACTTGATTTGCCGTTTACTTACTTTATAGCTATACCATTTGCCAAATTTATTTATGCTGCTGTTTTTGTATTTGTTGTAACTTTAAGTTATGTGTCATTTGGTGATTATTTAGAGCTCATCTTATTCTTAATATGTTGTTTTTGGCTGTCATCGACATTGTGATGTTTACATTAAATGATGAGATCCATGCACATTAATCGCAATGAATGCGTGCAATAGGATGTTGGAAGAGTAACATTAGAAAATAAAGGCAGATTCCTTGTGGATGTTTTTGACCTGTGCTGAGGGTGCAAAAGGGGATGTTATTCTTTTAGTGTCCCATGTTTTAATGGAAGAATAGTCACAGATTACTCCAGATTAATTCCGAAACATTTGATAAATGAGTTATCAAGTGTTTATGATGTATTGTCAAAATAGTCACTCTTTTCTCTTGCATAACTTTTGGGACAGACTTGATAACTGAATTTTAATGGCTCGCTACTATTTCTTTAAAGGGATAGTTCACCCAAAATGTACTCACCCTCATGTTGTTCCAAAGCAGTATGACTTTCTTTTCTCCATGGAAAACTAATGGAGATATTAGGCTTTATGTTAGTCTCAATCACAGTTCAGTTTCATCGCGTCTTTTTCCATACAGTGAAAATGAATGGTGATTGAAGCTGTCATTCTGCCTGCTTTTGTGTTCCATAGAAGACGTCATACAGTTTAGGCACAACATAGTGAGTAAATGGTGACAGAATTTTCATTTTTGGGTGAACTATCTCTTTAAAACCAAATCATCTCTTCAACATGGCTCCAGTTAAAAAGATCATGTACTATGGCATGACTTGACAGCATCTTATACTGAAGTTCTGAAGTGGCAGTGGATATTTGTCTAAACAATGTACATTTTTAATGTCCAGGCCCAATCACATTAAACAGAATGACTAAAGAGGAAACTTCTGAGGTGGAAGAGGCAAAACCAGCCTCAGAGTTCATCAGCCCTGTTCATGAACCCCGCAAGAAACCCATCGTGCATCCATCTGCACAGGCTCCACTGCCCAAGGACTATGGTGGGTTTCTCAGCAGCCCGATCAACCTTTGGTTCTGCCTTTTACAAATATGTTACATTGAACAAGAGGAAATTCTGTTCTATGTGTTATTAAACATGATGATAAAAATGAAATATGGATTTTGTCTAATTTTACAAATTCACTGCTCAGACTAGTGGTAAAGCATCATCGTTTTATTACTTTCTGTCTGAAAACTTCTTTGTCCATTTGATACATCCTGCATTTTACTTGCTTCTATTCCAGCGTTCACCTTCTTTGACCCAAATGACCCAGCCTGTATGGAAATTCTGATTGACCCTCTGACCACAATCCCAGAACTATTCGCCATCGTCCGCCAGTGGGTCCCACAAGTTCAGCACAAGATCGATATCATAGGCAATGAGGTGAGGACAACCTGCCATAACTTTAAGCGTTTCTCTGGAATGTCCAGAGATATAGACAGTCCTGATTCTTGCAATGTTGAACGTTTATATTAATGAGTTTTAGACTTAATGGATAAAGACATTGACCTAGTAAATAGTGAACCATAAATAATGTCCTTAACGTTGAATGTATAGAGAGATGTATTCAGTTTCCTTTGCCTACTCGTATTTCTGTGAAATATGACCTATCGGTAAATTGTCTGGTTTCAAATGCCACGTGGAATGTTTAAACTTGTTGTAGACTTTGTCCTCTTTACTTTTTGGGAGAGAAGTCAGCTGGTTCATGCAGGTTTGAGCAAATATTGTCAACTTAGCATCTGAAGCGTTTTTAGGAAATAATTTAAAGATTCTGTGAGTGCAGAGGGCAGAAAGTTAAAACAAGGTGTTCCTTTGCCCTGCTGAAAGATTGCACATTAACAGTTGCTCTTATATTATGTTAATAAACTTTTCTATTAACATTTGTGATCTATCTATGCTGGGAATCTCTATCTTCTCTATTATCCTGAAATAATGATGTGAATCATTTGCAGCTTTTTTTCTATTATTATTATTTATGATGGCTAAGGGGATTGTACTGTTTGGACATGCTATATTTACAGTTTCTCATTTTATATGATTTCATTTTAGTTATGTTGTCCTGAAAAGGGTCATATGTCTAGTTTCCATCCACTTTTCATGCTGTTTTGTTATCAACAATGTGAAAATGCGTAAAAAAATGTTTGTGAAATTTGCTGTCTTCTGCCTGTTTCCATTCAAATGGCCTTTTATCGATTAAATGGTGTGCGTGATGACGTCTTGCTTAAAAAAGTAACAAATTTGTAAAATACGTTTTGGTTTATCGCAAAAGAAATTTGCCCTTAAGCCGTTTCCATACAGAAATGTGTGTATATCGCTAATTGTGTACCTTTCACCTCCAAGATGTCTCTAAAATGTTCCCCCCCCCAAAGTCTTGGTAAAATGGGGAGAGTATTGAGACAATTCATTGAAATCAGCCAGCTTACTGTCATTTTAATTTCACAAATAAATGCAATCAGAAGATGAGGAATTGCAATCAAAAGGGAAGAGTTACCCTTCTGACAGGACTGTAACATTGGTCCTGATGTTGCTCCTATCGCAGGTTGCCACCGGTTCCGACACGAAAGCGAATCAGCATGGCCCTGTTCAAGCTGGCAACCTGTATAAAGTAGAGGGGGAAACTTTTGGTCTTAGTATAAGGACCATCCATCGATGTGTATATGCTGTGTGCACAGCTATTAAAGAAAAATGTATACGTTGTAATATCAGAGTTTACATATGACACATTCCTGATATTCAATAGGCTATTTTGAACAATCATCTAATCTAAAGTATTGCCATCACAACTGCATTATGTCTTGTATGTTTGTCCAGCAACATTTAACAACCAACTGAACTTGATTGTCATCTAAAATCAGTGGCGGACCATGCATTAAAAGTCTAGGCCTTCAGTGTGATTCATGCCATTAAGAAAACACAGTTTCACAATGAATAAGACATCCTATGACTTTGGGCATCATACATTGTCGCAGCTAGTAATACCAATTGACATTTTAAAAATGTCCAACGTCCACGCACGAAAGCCAGAACTTGACTGAACGTCTCCCGAACAGACATTCAAAAATCATAATTTTTCATATGAATCTACCAAGGAAGTCTATAATACCTGGAAAAATCGATCTAATAATATTTGCGATTTAAATTTTCCTTGCAATAAATTTTGTTTCGTCAGGGTACACGGATATGCTGCATTCCATTCAAGTTGGATGTGAGATATTCCTACTTGATATCTCCGACCATAAATGCATTCCATTCCCCGATATTCGGAAGATGACGTTTAAGGAAACAAAACTGCAATGCTCCCGTTAGCTTAGCAGGGGTTTGACTCTCATTAGAGATGTCTCCTAGCAACCCAACTGATAAACAATGATGCAGCGCTAGCATTTGTGCTTCAGGTGTACGATTATCAAAAGAGATTATAAAGTTTTATACACCTGTTTCTGCAGGCGTTTGTTAAACAAGCTTTAATATCATGTAGTGTGGAAACGAACTCATTTATCGATATTACTTAATAAAGTGAATGTTTATCACTTACTTTGTATATCTTCCTGAGTGTCGACATGTTTGTGTGACATCATGCACCTGCATCTCGGCGAAATCGGAGTTGAGAATTTCTGCACGAGCCTATAAGTTGTAATTCTGACTTCAAGATGCATTCCACTGCACTTTTCCTAGTAGGAAGTTGTAAAATCTGACTTTCCGAGTTGAATGGAACGCAGCACTACTTTTCAAAACTGACACTGAATGCTCAATCAGCCTAATTTACACTTAGAAAACTCCTGATGTTGCTATAACAATGCAAAAAGCACTTTGCTTGAAGTGAAATTCAGCCCTCCCTTCCTGTTTAATAAATTAAGCAATCACACAGTCATGCAGAACAGCTCATGTTTTTAAATCCATAAGGATCTCTTTCTCTATGGCAATACCAGCAATGATGACAGCTGACTCGTCAGATAGCTTGATCTTACGCTTTTCGCTCTAGAATTAGGTACATCACTTAAAGCATGATTGCGTCACTCAAGGCCAGCTAGAATGCCTCGACAGGGACATATCCTAAAGATCTCACCCACCAAGAACAAATAAATCAATTTCATTGGCTGATGAACTTGACAGTCTAACTTTAGTTGCCCATTCATTTGCACTGTTGAGGGATTCTGTGGAAATTCTGAAGGCCTGAGGGGGTGGAGCTCAGACTCACGTACTGCTTCAGCTTCGGGCTTCGGACTTCGGACTTCGGGCTTCGGGCATGCGAATTGTGAAATAGTTGTCACACTTTGCTTGTAAGCATCAAGGAATAAATTCTGACTGGATAAATGTTTCGTTTTTCTCTATTTGTTTGTAGATTAATTAAGAGTGGAAAGCGATTGAAAATACATCAAAAAAGGTGATTGAGAATGAAAGGATGTAAATTATTTATTTGGCATAATAGGCCAGCAGAGAAGGCTTTGCTGGCCCTGAGAAATTGCCACTGTCTAAAATGTATTTTAGTATCATAATGCAATTTACATTTTCTGAAAAAGCAAAGAGGGTTAGATTTAAAATATTTAAAAGTTTTAAAAGGTTCAAAAGCTAGTTTTCTTAAAGTGAACTCAACATTTGACAAATAGTTCTGATAGTTTATAGTCTTGAAAAAAAAGTGTAGAACATTCTGAGAATGCCATTCAGCTGACTTTTTTTGTCTACAAAACAGGGTAAGGCTAATTTAAGTTTGTGTAAAGAAAAGGCAATTATATTGGCCTAACAATATTATTTTTTCGTTTGGTAATTAATTTTTTTAATTGAATGCTTTATTCGTTTGGTAATTTATTTAATTTAGTACAGGGAATTTTTCTGGCATTTTTTCAAAAATAAGCTAAACAAAAATTTAATAGAACTGGGCTATGTTAGTGTTCCAGAAAAGCACACTGATGCATTTCTCCTAGTATTGTGTGTTTATTTTTATCTTTGTGCACAGAAATGATATGTTTTTGTATTGTGGGCTAATTCCATGACTGCCGTCTATTATTTTGAATGGTGTGGAAAAGCAACTTAAATAAATAAACGGATGGCTACCGTGATTAAATTAATCGCAAAGAGCGGCCATTCATTTGTTCTCCGTGCACTTGTCGATGACAGGAGCATGATATGAGATATTTGTGTTGGCACTGGAAGTGTCATGACGCAGATGTGTTTGCAGCATCATGTGCAGGTATGCTGTTAAAACCAATCCATAACAGTGCGAGTAATGCTTCACATACAATAAATTGGCTATCAAGGATGTATACCTTGTCGTCATGATTAACACAGGCTAACGATTGGGTTAAATTCTGTCATGTGACTCTATATTTTTGCGTTAATGCCAATTTTCTCAACAAAATTATTTTCCAAACCAGTTTTTCGCAACATTTGAAGTATCGACATAGAGTTTAAGCGCTAGAGTTAAACAGAAAAATATTATGTCGACATTTGTGAAATTTTAGAGATAATTTGCATTTCCATCAGCTATATTGGTAAAAAAAATTATGCACTACACCTTTTGTCGCAAAAAAAACCCTTGGATGGAAACGTTGTTACTGTCCATGATTTCTCTCTCTCCTGATGTTCAGTGCAACATTTGGCCCCTTAATTCACACTTAAAACAATTGATGAATTTCATTGCTTTAGATAACATAATACTTAACCAACTGGTCTCAATGTGATTTTAGTGGATGTATGAAGTCCCCCCAAGTTCACAAAAGTAACTAGCAAAGTAACCACAAGTGTAGTTCATCACATAAACTTTGGACATGTTCCACTAACGTTTGACAACCAGAAAGTATCCAAATACTTTTTGCCCTAATCTTGAACAATATATCTATTGTGTATGATTATACAGTTAACACATTTTTATTATATTATTTGAAACCTAACAAGCTTCTAGCTGTGTTGTGTTTTGGTTGAAAAGTGTGCCATATCTCTCTGAAATACAGTAACTGCCATTTGGTTTGATATTTTGCTATACAAAGCAAATACATTGATACATTTTCAGTTATGGCTTAAGTGTCCAATACGTTTTGGGGCAATATCCCACACACATAACCTTTAGTGTTAGTGTTAGGGTTAACAGATAAAAGATATAGCTTGTGATGTAAATGTCATTTTAAAGACTTGGAAACCCCATGTTCACATTACTTTTGATTGTGGTCTATAAAGATGCATGTACTGTACAGTGGATAGCAGTAATGGATAATGAATAAGGAGGTGTGGTACTGTGGAAGGGTGTCCCAAGAGGTACTGCAGTTGCATGGATTGAAGGCAGGGATTATAAGCCTTTTTCATCTGCCTGATCTCTCCTTTGAGTTCTTCCCTAAATCAGCTTCATTGTCAGATCTCATGAGGCTCAGCTCTCACTGCAGCCAACAACTGACCCAACTGGGCCTGGTAAAACAGCAGGATTTTTTTTTTTTTTTTTTTGGAAACAGACAGCCTCATTTTGGATGAACTAGGTTTAGTTTCGCATGTGGAGGAATATAAGACCCCAAGAAATTGCTTGGCATATGTAATTTTCTTTCTTGTGCTGATTTCCTGTTGAAACCGGAAGTTGGGGTGGGGCATTTCAAAAGACTCGTTTTTACACAGCTGTCCGTAACTCTCTCTCTGGCGCACTGCCGTCTCCAGTTGGCCTTTATCCCTTTCGGGCCAATCAGCCTGATAAGGGGCCGGGTGTGTAGAATCATAACCCGGCCCCGCCCTCCACCCTGCCACATTCCTCCCCTGTTCTCTCAGGCCGGGGAGCCCCCGGCATGACGTACATCCCCCCCCCCCATCTGCCGGCAGGTCATCCCCCTCTAGCTGGATCAGGGGAGGGGACCAGGGGAGGGAAACAAAAAAAAAATGTGGCACCTACACGCCGTAAAGGCGATCGTGCCAAATGAACAAAAACATTTAAAAAGAGAGAGACAAGGCCAACACGGAGTGGCAGCAGGAGAGAGAGAGGAGAGAGAGAGAAAAAAAATGTACTTGCCGGTTCTCCGATACGCCCTAGTCTGGTCCTCGGCCACTCCTCCACCCTCTAGTGGACGACAGCCGCGCCTCCCCAGGCAGATCGGAGGCAGTCCTCCGGCCCCTGGCAGACGGAACGTCCCACCAGGTTTTCGGTGGATGGTAGGGGTCTCCCCCACCCCTGGCAGCAGTAACCGCTCCAGGCCATTTGTTGGGAGCCCCTCCTCCCCTCACGGTCGGCGGCCGTTCCTCCACTTTTGGGTGGCCGGGCTCCTCCGTCCCCAGCGGATGGCCATGGAGGGACAAGGCCAACACGGAGCGGCAGCGAGAGAGAGAGAAGAGAGAGAGAGAAAAAAAAATAATAATTTACTTGTCAGTTCTCCGATACGCCGTAGTCTGGTCCTTGGCCACTCCACCCTCTAGTGGACGACAGCCTTGCCTCCCCGGGTGGATCGGAGGCAGTCCTCCGGCCCCTGGTGGATGGAACACCCCGCCGCGTTTTTGGTGGATGGTAGGGGTCTCCCCCGCCGCTGGCAGCGATAACCGATCCAGGCGGTTGGTTGGGAGCCTCTCCTCCCCTCGTGGTCGGCGGCTGTTCCTCCGCTTCCAGGTGGCCGCGCTCCTCCGTCCCCCGGCGGATGGCCATGGCTGCTCCTTTGGGGTGGATGGTAGCGGCGAGAACTCTATTATGGCACATCCCTCCTCCTTCTCGGGTTTTGGCACCAGTGTAACAAGGTAATGGAAAGGAGGAGGCGAGAACCAGCTTGATAATATAAATAAAGGTTTTAATAATAAACTGAACCAAAAGACACACACAAACAGGTGTCGGACAGCTGTCCGTAACTCTCTCTCTGTAGCACTGCCGTCTCCAGTCGGCCTTTATCCCTCTCGGGCTAATCAGGCTGATTAGGGGCCGGGTGTGTAGAATCACGACCCAGCCCCGCCCTCCGCCCTGCCACAAGCTGGTATATCAGTGCATAAGTGAATTCATATAGGCCCACTACAAGAACACACAGGCTTATTTATTTGAAAAGCTTAAATTTATTTAAAATATAAAAGCTTTTATATTTATTTGAATTGACAAATTTATATATCATTCAAAACTATTTCAAATAAATATAGGTTACTATTGATTACCAAACAAATAGAGATTATAAAAATGAATATTCTCCCTAAGTTTAATTTCCTTTGTCAAAATCTTCCAGTTAGCAGTGTTGGGTAACATTACTTTTAAAAGTAACTCGTTAGAATATTGCATTACTCCTTAAAAAAGTAAATTAAAAAGTTAATTTTTATGGAGAGTAAAGCATTACGCTACTTTTGCGTTATTTTTGTGTTACTGTTTTCTCACAGCCACTTTATCTTCTGCTATGCTGCTGTATGCATTCTATACAAATAAGCCATGCATTGCATACAAGAGACATTACAGGTCATGCTAGCTACTGTACAGCACTCATGTCAAAACAACATAGTAAACAAACAGATATTTATAAAGTAGGTCTTCACGTCATATTTATAATAAAGAATCAATAACATAAATATGCATGATTTGTTTTTCCATCAACATGGCAGCCAGTATGAATAATGAAGAATAACCACTGTCTTACCTAAAGCAGCAAAGTCCAACACTTGAACCTGCGTCATATCTGTCATCATGTGCTGTGCCCATTTACAATGCCAGAGTCAACTTAAGATGTTTTTCAAAAGTCAGGATAAAATTAAGTGGGGAATGCCAGCCTAACATGTTCAAGGAATGTGTCTGATGAATAAATGAATATTTTTCACTTAAGTCATCTCAGTGCACGCTTGTTTTGAGTTATCCACGGTGCGTACAGATGCCACAACTTCAAAGGCACATGTTGATACAACTTTAAGGAATTGTTTTTAATGCTACCAAAATGTAATAAAAACGGATTGTTTCATGAATCAAACCACTTGTTTATCATAAAACAAAAATGTAGAATATTTTTAGAAACTAAGACATTTTCTCTGCGTATACAATCAATGTAGAACTTTGCTCAGAACCATTGATCCAGAGTCAGCTTTTCTCCCAGTTACAGGGAGCTGTAACACGGAGCAGTGCGGCTGCATAACTCGGTGAATTGAGCGAATATTTCACCCTTTGTATCATGTCGTGGCCAATGGAAGACTAGTCTTATAATCCCTCTGCCTAAACGCGTTTACTGATTTTTTAAAACAGTGTGTATTAACACATAAATTAATCACGTTTCACTCAACCGAATGTTGACCTCATATTACGCTAAAACACGCAATTTTCTCAGCTTGTATAGCTAATGCGCATGCACGTTAGTGAGTTGATTGGCAGACGATGTCTGTATCTAAAAGGTGATTGCCTCTTTTACCTGCAAGGCGGGACATCCTTTCTACATCAATTGACTGTTGGGTGCTAGAGCTTCTTGGTTGGGTGTTCCAGTTTCTCACATTCATTTAAATAGTAGTGACTTGTCTCTGCTAAATAGTCTCTGGCCTCACACTCTATAGAACTACAGTGCCCATCATGCCCTACGTCTCCTCCCCAAAGTTTGCACAATTTTACTCCTGATTTCTCACAATACAGGGAAAGTAGAGGTGTTCAAAAGCAACGCATTACTTTATTTAAAAAGTAACTCTGATATTATGGTCTAAAATGTAAAAACAATATTGCATTACTTTACTCGTTACTTGAAAAGGTAATCTGATTATGTAACGCGTTACCCACAATACTGCCAGTTAGTATATCAAAAAGTGTTTTTAGACAATGGAATAAACTACTTTGTAATTATGTTTGGGATAATAGGAAACCTAGAATTAGTCTTAAAATTCTTAAGTTGTAAAAAAGGCTTGGAGGACTAGAATTCCCAAATTTAATAAATTATTATAAGGCTGCCCAAATTCAACCTATATTGATTTGGATGAATGCAGAATCTAAAGAGAAATGGAGGAAGATGGAAATGTATCAAATTGGGGAACCTGTTAGTATATCCCTGTTTCTACCCAAACAAAGCAACAAATTTAAATCAATAGATAATATATGTATTAATAGTACTATTAGAATTTGTTTAGAAAAAATAAAAATAGTAAAATTAAGAAAGATATACTGTAGTTCATTTGCAAGAATTTGCCAAATATGTTAGTTTTTATTTCAGTTAATAATTTTTATTTTTTAGTTTAGTTTCTGTTTTAATTTCAGTTTACACTGGTCAGTCATACATTAATTACCTTTTTCATTTTATGTTTTGAAACATTTTACTTTTTTTCTAGATTTTAAAGCGAGGTTGCCATGTCAATGACCGCGACGGCCTGACGGATATGACTCTTCTCCACTACTGCTGCAAAGCGGGAGCTCATGGTGTGGGTGAGTGTCACTGTTAGCCATTGGAATGCTGTATCTTTGCCCAGACATGCCTCATAATCCAGATCTACTCTAGAAATGTGAAATTGTTCTGTAATTGCAACATTGAGGTCATTAAAATTTTTATCCTTTAAAAGCACAAAATTGCTGTTCATTTCACTCTTGCCTGTCATGGTGACATGCCTGAAGCATGTGACAGTTGCTATAGTAACAATTTGTTTTTCTCTTAGGTGATCCCGAGGCAGCATTCCGGCTGTCCAATCAGCTCATATCCCTGGGTGCTGATGTGAGTCTGCGCAGTCGTTGGACCAACATGAACGCTCTCCATTATGCAGCTTACTTCGATGTGCCAGAACTGATCCGCGTTTTGCTCAAAGCCTCCAAGCCTAAAGGTGATTTAAAAATGCATAGACAGTGTTTTTATCCTTATTGTGGCTCCATTCAAAAGTATTAAAGGAATGGTTTACCCAAAAATGAAACTTCTGCCATCATTTACTCACCCTTATGTTGTTCCAAACTCGTATGACTTACTTCCGTGGAACATATAAGGAGATGTTAGGCAGAATGTTACCCTCAGTCACCACTCACTTTCATTGTATGTAAAAAGATACAGTGATATATCTGTTGTCATATCAGTTCTCCTCTCTACACAGTGCTTAACTCCACCTGTAGTGATTTTTATCATGGCACAGCACTGCACATCGCTGCCTCCAACCTCTGCCTGGGTGCTGTCAAGTGTCTGCTGGAACATGGAGCCAACCCATCTGTCAGAGTAATGATGGTTTAAACTGTACTTTTAAAACCGATGATTTAAAATAACATTTCATTTCATTGTACTTATCAGCTAAATTGGCTTTTGCCCAGATCCACTCAGCTCAGTTTCAATTTTAGAGGTACTGTATGTGTTGGTTTTGCTACAGTATTTTACAATACTACTGTTACATTAGTGGTCAACAAATAAGGGTTTTCAAATGGCCATTACCTTGAGAGAAGTGGGTCGATGGCTGGTATATACTGTATATTTATATGTACAATTTAATTACAGAAAAAAAGACATACACAAAACGGATTAAGGGAAGCTGACATGTTATATGGTGGGACATGCTGTATGCCATCAAAAACTATTTTAAACAGAATTTATAATTCTTTTGTAATTATTTTGCATCCAGCTTTATAACCTCAAATTAATTGAGAAACTGCATGGAATATTTGTATTTTAAAAATTAATTTGTCACACTGCAGTACCATTTAAAATGAAATGGTGATGGCACACAGGTGATGGAAAATGGTGAAAAACATGCTGGCCTATATGTAAAGGATAATGTACTGTCTGCGGGTTGTTATCACAAAATAAACCTTGACAGGGTGATCAGGACTTGTCTTGTATCACCCTGAAGGGCTATATTTTGCAAAAACAACTGGCTGACTGTACATTATCCAGCTTATTACACGGTTATTAACCATGTAAATAAATACATGGACATAAAATACTGATTTGTATTGAAATTATGTAAAAAGAAAGAAATTGCTGAACAGCTGAAATCCACCTTCGGTTTGCGAGTTCTTTTCACATTTGTGACCTTCTGACTCGTCATTATCCAGCTTATTACAAGACTATTTGCCAAATAAACAAATAAATGGACATGAAACATTGATTTGCGTTGAAATTATTTTATTAGCTTGCTTGTAGTGATTGCAGAGTGATCCGAGAAGCAGGAACAATGGCTTGCAATGCCCGGATAAGCGGTCTGATATGTGGATGTGCGGTTGTTACTGAGAAATATCAGGCCGCTAGATGGCGCCATTGACCAATCGGAATCGAGTATTCCAGAGAGCTGTGTAATAAATTGGTTTATCACAAATAGCATAAACTTTTTCCATATTCAACAGAATGATAAAGGTCAAGGACCTGCCGAGGTCGTCCCTGACCCCATGGAAATGAGTCTGGATAAGGCAGAGGCTGCTATGGTGGCCAAAGAGCTAAAGCAGTTGCTGTTGGACGCAGTGCCGCTCAGCTGTAACCTTCCCCGTGTAACCCTGCCCAACTATGACAACATCCCCGGCAACCTCATGCTCTCCTCCCTGGGCCTCAAACTTGGGGACCGTGTGGTGCTGGACGACACTAAGGTGAGGTTGTTAATCCTAACTGATGCATTATATATTGGCTTCCTTAGCATAATTTTTTTTTAATTAACTGTTAGCAAGACTATTGTATACATACTCAACACCTAGCAATCTTATACATTCAGAGGGACATAATCAAAAGCTTAGTATGCACAGCTTAAATAGGCTTCCAAATGTATACTAAGTCCAAATAGAGTTCCTGTCAGCTGAAATAAATGAATGCATCCAGCATGATAAAGTCTGCTTCTCTCCAGCAGACTGGCACCCTCCGTTTCTGTGGCACCACTGAGTTTGCCAGTGGGCAGTGGGTGGGCATTGAACTGGACGAGCCCGAGGGCAAGAATGATGGGAGTGTGGGTGGGATCCGCTATTTTATCTGCTCCCAAAAACAAGGTGTGTTTTATTATGTCATGTGTTATAGGATTTGTAAGTTTATTCTATGTGCCATAATAAAACTTTTTTATTGTCATAAAAAGCACTGTATTTTAATGTAATATCCAGTTTTTTGTACATTTAGATTAAATGTACTGATTTGTTCTGCAGGTATCTTCGCCCCTGTGTCAAAAATCAGCAAAGTTGTTGAACAGACCCCCTCTTTTGTCACCTCCACCCCAAAAACCCCTCGCATGGATTTGTCTCACATGACCGGCATGATCAAGAAAGAGAAAAAAGAGAACGATCGTGAGAAGAGTGAGTGCTATCATCTAAAAAAATGTATCATGCTGAAGTTCTGCTATGTTGTCCTGCTGAAGTAACAGTGCGCAGCTTCTTCAGAGCTCAGCTTGAAATCAAATTGTGGTTTACTCCTGATTATGTATGACCACTTAAAATAATGGTTGCAACAGTATTCACGTTACTTGGATTTGAATAATTCAAACCTCTATTCAACACATAAAGATTGTCTTCTGAGTTTTTGCATTTTTCATTTGATTTTCAACCAGTTCAGAGAAAGAAGTCTCTGACTGGGGGTTTTGATCCTGATGGAGTCACAGTTGAAGTTGGGGATCAGGTGCTGGTGGCCGGCCAAAAGCAAGGAATTGTCCGCTTTTTTGGAAAGACAGACTTTGCTCCTGGTATGTTTATGTAAAGGTCTAAGCTAGTGATGCAATATACTGATATGAGAATATTTAGAGATAGAATTGTAATATGTAATATGATATTACAAAATTTTAATATGTGGGACATTTATAAATAATTTAATATTGCTTATAAAAGTACTAGTATTGATGTCACATTTTTAACTGTTTGTTGAAGTTTCTAATGTGTGTGTGTGTGTGTGTGTGTGTGTGTGTGTGTACTCATGCGATCAGGATATTGGTTTGGTGTGGAGTTGGAGCAGCCCACTGGAAAGCATGACGGCAGTGTATTTGGAGTGCGTTACTTCCACTGTTTGCCCAAATATGGGGTTTTTGCACCACCATCCCGTGTTCAGAGGTAAAATTGCCTGAAAAAATAACATATTCACAGAGACACAATGTGGATTACAGTAAATAAGGACACTGCTCTATTATATATAGGTTGTAGGTGCCTTTTGTAGGTGTAATTTGTCACTGTTTCACTGTTTGTAACAAAAAAGCATATGAGCAGAACATTGCCTTCGATTTCCTCCTCTTTTTGGATTGCAAAATCACTTTCAGCAAAGGTTTCACTCTGTCTTGGTGTAATGAAAATGAGAGAGTTTCTGAACAATCTTAGGTGTTAAAATACAATTTAAGAAGTCTTTGCAAAACCATCTGGTGGAAGAGGAGAAGACAATTCCCAAAGAAAAGTGCGAAAACTGCAGGGAAAATTGAATCAAGTGTAACTTCAAACCAAATATTTGCAAGTAAACATTGAACAAAGTTGCATTACTAACGACATGATTAGAGGCTGAAGAATGCAATTCTCCAAAAAGTATAACAATATTTTTACATTTTGTTTTCTTTGTAATTTTGCAGAATCGGAGGGCCTAAAGAACCCCAGGGGGATGGGACACTAGTGAAGAAAGTCCACCAGGTGACTAGTAAGTATAACAATAAGGAGCATGCTAGTCTGGTGCCTATCATCAGCCAGGGAGCTATTTCCTAAGTTCTACATTTATCTGTTTGATTGCATTAAGATACAAGAAAAACAATCAATAAACCATAATACGTATTTTAGTGGAAATCATTAGATTTTTTTAATAGATTTCCCCATATATTTCCATTAGGCATATATAGGCCTACTCAAAAAATGTAAGTACATGGTATGATTGTGTGGAATTTGACCATTTATTTTTGGGATACATAAGTCCAGAATGTCCAGAGTGTTTCTGTGACAAAAGCTATTTATTATAACCTAACAATTATCAGCGTTTACAGTTAAAATCAAATGGAACACATTTTTGCATAATGATTAGGCCTATCAGGAAGCTAAACAATATTCATAATATTTTTTACATCAAAATGTGGTTCTTGAATTGGCCATCAATTCAACATCCTCCCGCATTTCATCATGATGCTTTGAGATTGCAAGACAACACGCAACCATGGTTGTAATTGTTTTTCTGTGTGCTTTTCTCTACAGTGTCTCAGCCGAAGCGTAACTTTAATGCGGTGCGATCTCCGAAAGACATAACGTCTGAGAGTTCCATATCCAGGTATGTTGGGCCAGCATGTGTCCCACAAATGACGTATCCGTTTAGCTACCTCTATGAATATATAATGCAGCATCAAGCAGCATTTTACATTTATTATGTGTTTCTGTGTTCCAGTAGGTTGCTGTTCTGTTGCTGGTTTCCCTGGATGCTCCGTGCAGAGATGCAGTCCTAAATCCCCTGGTTGCATCTTTAATTCTATTTCCCTTTCTTTCTGTTCCTCCTCAAGATGAAATCTCACCCCCTTCTGTGTATGTCCATTATTCATAAGTGCTTTTCTCTGTGAACTACCCAGACTGCTGTCAGAGGCATGGTTGTAAACCCCCTCCTCCCACTCCTTTGACAGCAATTCAATAGCAAAAAATAGTGCCTTGTGAAGTAACTAATGTCCTGAATTCCGATTATTAAAACAGAGACAAATAAACAATCTTTTATTAAATCTAAATAAGGGAAAATCATCCCCACTAAAAGCCATTCATATCTCTGTATCTGCTTGGGTTTTACACTGTGGATAGATTATTGGCAGTATTCAAGCTTGTTAACTCAGTTAACACATGTTACAAACAAGCATGCTATTAGGCTTCGTTGCTTTAATTTAAGGTGCTTTTTGTTTCATTTTGTTTTGAAACTTGTTGTTGCTGTATTGTGCACCTCTACTGTCTTAAATTTCAATATTTTATAGCAAACTTTGGCTAGGTCCCTAAGCTTCAAATGCCTTGGATTTATTCAGTTTTAGTAGGTGACTTAAATGTTTTGTGAACATTTTTTTAGAAATTATTTTTTCATTACAGTGTTTACTGAAAAACTACTGAAAATATTGATGCTGCCTATGTGACAAATAGAACAGGGATTTACAATGTTTTCTTTATTCACAATGACCTTTATGAAATTGTGTAGATCAAAGTAAAAAATATGTTGCATGACATTTGCAGGCATGGGCACGCTTTACAGTGCTTAAACTGTTCTGAAATGAGATGAGAGGCCTGCTTTAGATATTATTAGCTAATTAATCACTTGTAATTTAATTAAAATCTACCACAGAGCCTAAAGGTAAGCTACATGTTATCTTAAAGGCTAAATTATCAATTACTCCAAATTACATAGGCCTATTGTTAGAACCATGATACAGGCTTCTACTTGACCAACATGCTAATAATGCAACTTCTAAAGGGTATGCACATTTGAGAATAGGCAAAGTCAAAGTTACATGCACAATCTACATTCTTGACCTGTAATAAAAAAATTAGGTAGACAAAATTAAAGGATTCTTTTAAATTCTCTATACACAATTAAAAGAATTAAACCACAATCATATTTCTCTCACCAAAATATGGGAATTCAAGTTCATATGCTTTGTTGTTATGTGCTTTAAATTGAAGTACCATTTGCACCTTTTTGTCACAAGTTACAGGCCAGACAAGTTTTATGCATTGTTGTCCTTCACAACACTCTAGTCTTCAATAGCTATCCCTTCTCACTCTCCATCTTTCATTTGAAACATTGATCAGTTTTGTGTATGCTCTTCTTTAAAATTCTGATCGTGAAAAAGTATGTGCTTATTATATTGTAATCAAGTGTGTGAGTAAAAACAGCAATATTTACTCTGTCAACTTGCATATGAATATGGATAGAACTTTGTCTACTTTATTTCCACCTATGGAAGCACAGCATGAGAAAAAGTGTCTGCCCCTTATAGACAATCTGGGACCAAACAATATTAGGTAAAATCATTAAAATGATCCTGGAGTGGGCAGATTTTGTAAAGGACAGATAAAAAAAACAAAAAAAAAACAATGCTTTCCTCATGTGCTCTCCTTGACAACTTTCTTGTGAACACTTGGTGAACTTCACTGATCTGCAAAAAAAAAAAAGAAAAAAAAAAGAGCAAATTGCAAAATTTAAAATGTACTGCTTGAACAGGTCTGAATGGCTTTCGATTTCTTCAGCCACCATGCCATTAGTCATTGAAGAATTACAGAATTTGTGTAATACTGTAGGTTTAGCATTGACACAGTAGTGATTAGAATAGTATTCTTCTAATGGAGTACATGAAATTTCAACTCACAACAAACTTGTGCATTATCATTTTGACAAAACCTGTTGTGACTTGTAGAGTATGTTGCTTAAAGTTATACAAATCATCAATATCTCAATGTTAAAAAAAGAATATGATTTACCTTAATTTCAGCACGTCACATTACATTTTTGATGCCAAAAGGAAAACAAAAAGGTATGTAAAAAAGGTGTGTAAATTGATCATTTTGTATGTAATTATCTCAAATTGACTGGCTCTCCCTCCCCACTTTCAAGTTTCAAGTTTGTAACATCTGCCATTTTCAGCAAAGCTTTTTGTCAATTTCTATCCAGTTGTGTAATTGGTATAGTTGACTTCTAGTCATTTGTTTGTCCAAGAAAATATATATTTTAATAATTTCACAATGTACTTTTTTAACGTTCTGTGATTTGTGTTTTCATGTTAACAATACTCTGTAAATCGGATTAATATGGATATTCATGAATTCAGTTCTGGATTTGATGGACAACATACAGTAACTGTACTGCATGCTGTGTATACTTTTGCGGGTTTCTTTTTCCTATAGTGTATCAGCATGAAACAGCTTATTAATTACTACAAGTGAAACGCTATCCTGACTATGGATATATGACTAATAAACATTTAGTGTTTATACTTAGTTTGACCTATTTTTTTTTATCTGTCTATCTAGCAAGCTTTCTAGAAAGGAAAATACATGAAACTCACATTTGTCGCTGAGAATGAATGTTAGTATAAAATGTATCCGTACTATAAAACTTTACAAAAAAGTGTCTGTATTTTTAAAACATTGTTCAAAATTTGAACAAAATCAGTGTTGACAATTCCGTCATAATTTAATCAGATTCCTGAAGAAGATCGTGAACGCGCTTCGTGCTTTTGCCAGGGCAAGTTGACAAGTTGTCTTTTTCTTCGTGCACGTCGATTTTGAACCACACCTAAAATAAAAAGAACACCAGATTTTAGATATTTTATTTTCAGATGGACACAACAATTATAAAATTATTTATAATAATTAAAAGACCACTGTTACAGGTTTAAAAAGGCACTATTTTACCCGCACAGTCTCCTCACTGAGGCCGGTGCTTTTCGCTAACTCTGCGTGGACCTCTATGGTCGGGTAGTCTGTCATCGTGAAGAGTCGATGGAGCTGCTGCGTCTGGCTGTCCTTTGTCCGTACTCTACTGCGTTGTCTCTGAGGCGCAGTTTGGTGGCAATGATTTTCAGGTTTGTCACAACCTAAAGGGAATATGAAAGTAATTATAGACACAAAACTTTTATCATACAGTAAATTCAGTAGTTCATATGTTAATGTGATCTTGTATAGAAGAGGTAAACTTATTTATTTGTTTATTTGGCTTGCTGTCCATATACCGGAGGGCTTGGAGCTCGAGACCCGACTCGAGTCCTGATTACCACACGCCTACATCTACCTTCCCCCCCCCCCCGTAGTAAGAATTAGCCTACACATTTCAACTTCATAACAAAATTCCATAGAATTGAATTGTGTATTCTTTAATAAAATAAATTAATAAAACTTAAAATATTTAGTTATTTTATTAATATTTTTATGAAAGTTTACGCAGTTCAATTTGCTGTAATTTTTATATGAAATTGAACTGTATAAATCTTTTTTTTTTTTTTCATTAGTGGAAGCTAATGTGAAACATAACATAAATATAAATAATGATGTACATAAAAAAAAAAAAAAAAAAAAGTTTAATTAATTAATTAAATCATACCTGGTGCATACATGCTGAAGGGCCACTGTTGACCAGCATATTTGGAATTAAAGGCCGTTTGATAATATGCTACAGGAACACAGCAGCTGCACATTCCTGCCCAGGATGATGAGGGAAAGTTCATCATTAGAGCTGCATGGTCACCATGACCTCTAGAGCCATCCTGGCAGAGAATGTCCACTTTGGTCGAATGGCCTGAGAAATTCTGTGAAAGTGATGGATGATCCACCGCAAGGGATTTTGGTGTCTGTTTGTCGCTGTCACCCAAAATGTAAAAGATGGAGAAGTTTGAGCATTTTTGAGTTGCCATGTTCTTCGCTGATTTAACTCTCTCCTCTCTCTTAATAATGACAATGAGCCAAAGAGAAGAATTTGTACCTCCTTTCTCATTTTAACTTCAAAACTAAGATTAAACTGAGTAATAATGTATATATATATATATATATATATATATATATATATATATATATATATATATATATATATATATATATATATATATTATTGGTCAGTTAACACCTCTTTGTGAAGGTAGAAGTCCTTTAAGGAGGTCAAAGGAAATGCACATTTGAAGATCCACTTTGAAGAGTCGTAAACCCTTTGAACACTTGGAATTCACCTGTGATTATTCCTCTAAAATATGTTTATTGATCACACTTCAATAGAAGTTAGAAGTCAGTTCATAGTAATAGGTACAAGATGTGTGATTTTATAGAATATGTGGACATCTTTGTAGAATATCTGATCAATCGGCTTCTATACTGTGTTATATCCATATATTACACCAAATGAATAGCAATTATTGAGATATTTTTTAAAAGTAATTTATGGCCTCATGAAAGGCAATTAATCGATAAATAACTTATTATGGAAACTGCCTTTGTATTACTTGTGGGATAAAAAGCTAAAAAAAAAGAAAAGAATAAAAGAGAAAAAAATATTGCAGTACAAAATGAATTACTATCTTGGATTTGTATAATAGTATCAATGCATAATAGAGAAATAATTTATTTGATGACACTTGTTCAAACAGAAATGTGCTCTTTCTAATGGTCATTTGATTTCTCTGAAGTTAAAACAGATCAAAGTTATTTTAACATAGTATACAGTACACCCAAAGTGACCGAGAGTGCCGTGATGTCATGTTCATACTTTCCCTTTTTCAGTAGTGTTGTAATAAAAATTAAACACAGCCTTATGCAGTTACAAGTAACAAGACTTGTTTTCAGTAGGCTATAAACTGTATATATGTAATGGTGAACAATGGAGGTGCTATGTATATCACACAGCTTATACACAAATTTCGCCATCTTGTGGTATTATTTTGGAAGTTTGATGATAAAATAGCCTAAACATTATTAGCCATAAATATGAATAATTGCTTATTAAATTTTTTATATATATTTTTTAACAACATCTAACTGCCCTAATATTATATAGCAAGACAACAGTGTTTTCACTATAGGCATAATAAATGATAAAAAAAAAAAAAAAATATATATATATATATATATATATATATATTGTCTATTTATATTCAGTTGGATAGAATGAAAGGCAATGACTGGATTATCATATTATTACTAGGAGGGGGAAAAAGGACAATATCATCAGTGTGGTTAGAGGAATTATTTAAAAGCCTTTAGTGTATATGCATGCTGTATGCCAATAAATAGGGGTTAACTCAAGATTAAATGATCATGCTATTTTAAATGCACAAGCCCCTGCCATATAGCTTAGGGATGTAAAAAATGGTTAGTTGGTATTAAAACGAAAGATTGTGTATTTTACAAACCAGCAGACTCTCCCAATATAACTCAGCTTACATTCGATTCTTTTTAAGCTACTTGGGTTTACAAAGAAATCTTACGAAAATCCCACTGAGCGGATATTGGTTTTTGCCTCTTTGCCAAATGAGATCATTTGATAATCTGCATGGCCCACAAAGCACATAGTTGAAGAAAATAAAATTACAACCTTGTCCTTCATTGTACTGTGGGTTTTCTGTGCATTCAATGCAACAGTGTGGCTTCATTATGAAATCCAATGCACTTACGTATCCACATTTGAATAATACAGTATAGTACAATTATAAGGATTATGTTTCTAGGATCCTTCTAGTGTCTCTAGGATCACTGAATGAGTTAGATCTTTGCATTATTAGTAGGGTTCTCAATAATCCCTCATTTCCATATACCTTACATTTAGACCATGAGAACTTTTAGGATATGTTAACACATGTTGGCCTTTTATAAAACATTTTTTTTTTAAAGAATCAAAGTGGGTCGACAGATCACTATTTCAAGGGCAAGATAAAAGAAAATAGATATAGGCCTATGGATTCAATCAATCTATGTCTACAACTTCAAAATCAACCAAACAGAAATGAAAGATCTCTCAAAGACATTATCCGACAATAAAAGTGCAGCAACTCACAATAAACAAACCTCAGAAGCATGTATTTGCATGATAAAGGTAGAGCATTGCAATGAATTGTGAATATGGGCTGACCCATTTTCTGGCTTGTGGTGCATGTTTATAAAGTACATCCAGTGTAGTTGTAAGCATCCATCTGTACAGCCAGGATTTGCACAATTCCACTGACAAGCACTGATATGATGCGGGCCAACAGGCAATTAGAAAATGCATGACCTCCTCTAAACAGAGCTTGCGGTTTATTGAGACCTCCCAGCTAAAGCTCTGCCAAATCAAACTGATCTGGGGATGAAATTCAGGGTTCTGTGAGTTATATATGCATCCCAAAAATGCAAAGGGAAATGTGACTATTCTGAAGCAATCAACTCAACAAAATCCAAAGCACAGACAAACGAGAGTGATTTTGAAGGTTACTCTCTTTCTCTTCTCAATGGAGTGCACATGCTACAATCAAATGATTTATGACCGAAGGTAAGACACTGTTGTAGAAGATATATTTGGGCCACAACAGATGTAGATGTCTGGGAAATAGACCGGGCAGATGGTGTTTGGATTTAAAATTAGCTGAGTCATTCTTCAGCACCTAGTAGTGAGGAAAGAAGCCATGATGGTGTCTCTCATATAAATTGCATCTGGCAAAAGAAGCCCTTAAGGAACATTTTCAATGTGCAGGACAAAGTTTGAAGGATTAAGGTTTTGCTTTATTTCCTTGTGATGTGTACACACCAAAATTTCCTTGCTGGTCCAGGCTGGTTAATGCTGGTTTGGTGCTGCTAGCTGGTGAACCAGCACATACCCATGCAAAACTACAGTAACATGGTCTTTCTAATAAAGCTGGTTGACCAAGGACATTTTGTTGGTTAAGCTAGTTAAGATGCTTGGTCAGGATACTAACACAAAAATCCTCACTTGACCATCCTACTGAAACTTTTAAAGATCACCTGTTTGCTTCCATCCTACAGCAACATTTAAAGAGCACCTGTTCACAACCTAGCATGTTATTCACATGCTGGCAATGGATCAGTGAGTCCATCTGCACTTTCCTTTTACTCTACCGGTATTCTGTGAGAGTGACCACCTGCTGAACTTTCTGAATTAAAGGCCAGGTTATTCCAGGTTATGCTACTCATATCTCATTCCAGTTAAGACTATCTGTATCAGGTCAACATGATTTGTTACCCCCCTCACAAAGCAATTAGAATTAAAGCTGCAAGCATCGATGAACGGGCCCTCGCACCCTGGTGCATGTTGGGGCTGCTGTGCAAGGGGAACGGCATTACATTTTTGTAGCACTTTTTAGCACTTTTTATGTTATAATGTATTTCATTCTTCAGGTCATGTATTTGTAATTTTGAGAGGACAGGAGAATTACGGAGGTAAAGGCTTTTTATTTCACAACAGATCTGATTTAATCTCTAGGAGGAGTTTGTTAAAGTACGAGGCCTGGGAATGGCAAAAACTGAGCAAAAATTGAAGAGAAAAATCAAAATGGCTGACTTCCTGTTGAGTTTAGGGCATAAGGTATTAGCATGTTACACGTGTACCGATTTTCGTACGTGTAGGTGAAACGTAGTGTAAAGCGCACATCGTTGAAAGGTTGTAGGTGGCGCTATCGAGCCATTTTGCCACACCTAATTCTGAAAGCCATATCAGATGTAAATTTTCGCCACTTCTTTTTGAGTATGTTTAGGCCCACAAAAATGCAATTCATTTGGGAAAAAAATTATAAACGCCTATAAGAACAATAGGATCCTCGCACCATCGGTGCTCGGGCCCTAATAATAAACAGAGCAGATACAATAGGGTCCTCGTACCTCGGTGCTCGGGCCCTAATTATGAACTGTGTGTCATGGACTCAGTCAAGCGTCTGAAGGTCAGGTTTTCCAATTCACTTCTACTCCACTGCCCCTGATATAGTGAGAGCAGATGTCACTGAGTTAAAGGGAGGGTATCTATCACAATGGACAGAAACCAGAGGAGTTATATAACATATAACATTCAGTATTTGGGCATTTAAGCCACTTTTAAAGATGTATACACTACATTGAATGAACACTTTTAAATCAAATGGCATTCGCATTTCGCAAACAAATGATGCTAGACCTTTTCTCAGAACTAACTTCATTTTCTTAGCCATTTGGCAATGACTTTTAATAAACTAGTTCCAAGGTCATTTTTGCTGATGTAGGAAGACAGTTCCCTTCAAGTTCACACAGGTGCCCCTATAAGAGAGTAGCTACAGGTGCAGTTTGTCACGTGATGTGTGTCAGCAGCCATATCACCCTGTAGCTCAAGACTGGTTGCCCACTGAAGCTAAGCAGGGTTGAGCCTAGTCAGTACTTGGATGGGAGACCTCCTGGGGAAAACTAAGGTTGCTGCTGGAAGAGGTATTAGGGAGGCCAGCAGAGGGTGCTCACCCTGTGCTCTGTGTGGGTCCTAATGGCGCAGTGTAGTGATGGGGACACTATACTGTAAAAAAAGGCACTGTCCTTTGGATGAGATGTTAAACTGCGGTCCTGACTCTCTGTGGTCCTAGAGCACTTCTTGTAAAGAGTAGGCGTGTATCCCCAGTGTCCTGGCTAAATTGGCCCTTCTCAGTCATGGCCTCCTAATAATCCCCATCCACTAATTGGCTCTATAACTCTACTCTCTCCTTTCCACCAATAGCTGGTGTGGGGTGAGTGTACTGGTGCACTATGGCTGCTGTTGCATCATCCAGGTGGATGCTGCACACTGGTGGTGGTTGAGGAGAGCACTTTGAGTGTAATGTCAGAAGAGCACTATATAAATGTAACATTCATTCACAACTAGAAAGTGTTCAAATGAAAATGTGTGGGTTCAGAAAATATTAGTTTAAATCCATTAAGTTGTTTTAGATAAAAGCGTCTGTTTAATGCTTAAATGTACACTAAGCAAAATTAACTTTTACTGTTGTCAGTATTACTTGATCCAATGTACATATTGCTCAAAAAATTCATGTAATCAAGGGAACTTAAATTAACTGAGTTGATTCAACAACAAAAAAAGTGTCTTGTCAGCTTAACTTAATCATTTGCATTAAGACAACACGAAAAGTTTTTGTTTAGTTAACTGAAAATTGGCAAAGGAATTCTAATTCCTGGCATGCTTTGCACAGGATTCCACAGGGGGAGTAAATGTTAGAATTAGTTACTTTATCTTTGTGCAAGATGAATAGAAAGTGGAAGTTTTTATTTTTTACTACTAAATTAATTTGAAATAGATATATTCGTAGATAAAGGTGTCAGCTAACGAATCATGAAAGTGAACAGGTTTTTATAAAAACGATTTTTTCAGAAAATTGACATTTATTGACTATATAACTTACTTCTTTCTGTGATTTGTGTCAACTCCGTGATATCTTACAGATCCATACCTTTCATTTGATATTTATATTTATGATTTTGTTGCATTTTTAAACACTTTGTTTGGCAGTTTAACATTGTGACCTCTTGATGAGGTCAGGTTAAATTACATGTGCTTCCAAGTATAAAGCATTAATTTAAAAACATTATGATGAAATTATTTAAAAATATAAGTAATGGGGGGCCTGGGTAGCTTAGCGAGTAAAGACGCTGACTACCACCCCTGGGGTCGTGAGTTCAAATCCAGGGTGTGCTGAGTGACTCCAGCCAGTTCTTCTAAGCAACCAAATTGGCCCGGTTGTTAGGGAGGGTAGAGTCACATGGGGTAACCTCCTCATGGTTGCTATAATGTGGTTTTTGCTCTCGGTGGGGTGCGTGGTGAGTTGTGCATGGTTGCTGCGGAGAATAGCGTGAAGCCTCCACACACGCTACGTCTCCATGATAATGCGCTCATCAAGCCACGTGATAAGATGATGGATTGATGGTCTCAGATTCGTCCTCCGCCACCCGGAATGAGGCAAGTCACTACGCCACCACAAGGACTTAGAGCGCATTGGGAACTGGGCATTCCAAATTGGGGAGAATATATAAATAATGAATGCCCTGACTAGACACATTTCCTTTAGAATGAACTTTTCTGTATTTTTATTATTATGAATTTCTTGATTTATAACATAAAGATGACTTTTGTAGATAAGACATATTTTGTCCCTTGTCTTAAGAATCAGTGCAATACATTTTTAGTATTCTACGTTGTGTCACAATGGAGGCCCACTGTCTTTGACTTTGAAAACCCCTGCTTTAGAGAGAGCTGAGCTAAAATATTTAATACCCGTGACAAGATTCAGAATCAAACACAGCATCTTTTTGTGGCACTGGGGGGTGGGGTGGTGTATTTGAGTGAATAAGTTAAGGCTCATTTGTTTAATTTTCTACGCTGACTGAAAGACAGAAGTGACCTAATTTCGTCTGTATTGGCTCGTGTTCTTGCAAATGTGAACAAAGCCTCTGGTGTCCTTTTAAAACCCTCAAAATAAGACATCTTTTAGTATCATATTCATTTCAATGTGCTTTGAGGTTTACAGTAAAGCCATGTAAGGAGTTTTGACAAAGCCCAAGATCAAAGGATGATGGCAAATTGTGTTACATGGTTTTCAGAACAACCAGAAGAGGGAGACATTCTATTAGTAGAATTGCATCTGGATGAAGGCATTACATAATTACATAAAACAATAATATAACACTGAATGATTAATTGGAAGAATAGATTTAATTTATGCATACTGACATAATTGTTTCATACTTATTGCTTGTAAGACAGTTGTTCTCTGCAAAAAAACATATGGACTCAACCAAAGCTGGATATAATGTCATTGCAGAAAAAAAGGCAATTCAAGTGTAATCGTACTCTTAAGAGAATCAATCAAACATTTTGTACCTCAAAAGATGATACTTTATGCAAGTTCTATTGTTTCTCTCTCTCTCTCTCTCTCGCTCTCTCTCTCTCTCTCTCTCTATGTATGTATGTATATATATATATATATATATATATATATATATATATATATATATATATATATATATATACCCAAATATCTCCTTAAGGCTTTCGGATATGTGAGCTTATGTAAAGGAGAGCTGATTCAACCATGCAGATCACTGCCTCTCATCTATATCATTGAGTGTGAACAACACCTTTGCTATGGGTGTATAATAAAGCTTATGACCTTTTCACCTTTCAGCCTCGATTGCTTTCCAGACAGACAAAATTGGGGGCTTCTCTTTGGCTGCATAAATAAAGCACCAGGACAGCAAATAAATACACATTACTGCATAATTCTGTGTTTTATTCATGCTTAACAGAGTGACCAATCTATTCTGACATAAGCAGTGAATCATTGGGCCCCTCCCCCCTCAGGGTTATGAACATATGCAAGAGCTGTACCTCCTTACTGGGTGAGGAAAGAGACAAATGGTGATTGCATGAGTGAACACAGGGTACTGAGTGAAGGCTGGCTGGCAGACTGGTTTACCCTGGTGTATAAGTACCGTCTGCTCACACATGGTCTTCAAGGGGGCTAAATTGTGTCCCTCTCTGTCCTGCATGTGCCTGCTAAGTTCATATCCAGCAGTTGTCAGACAACAGAGGCTGCATTGGCTCCTGATGGGGCTTTTGTCTTTGTTTCCCTGTAAGCAACAAAGGCGCTCCTTTGGGAGATCTGCCTATTAATATAATGTGAGCTAATCCATCCCTCCAATACATTACTTAGCAGCATACACTGTATTCATGCTGCAGTCTACCAGATTGCATGCACTGGAAATCTTATTTTTGAAAGAAATACATTAGGGGTGGTTGGGGGTGGGGATAAAAATAGAAGGAACAAGGAAACGATCTGCTGACTAGACAAAGATATTTAATGTTGTTGATTATGCTGCATGGAAGCAAGTAGTATTTTTAATTAGTTTTACAACATTTCAAGTAGGCTTTCCTTTGAAATGAACAACAATGTGAATTCATTTGCACTTGCGTCATTTTGCATTGAACCCTGCATCTTCACTTATGCAAACGTATATTCAGTACTTCTGTGGTTTCTTTTGAATAATAAACAAATCTATTTATGCACTGAAACAAGTAGTATTTTTATTTAGTTTTACAATAGTTCAAGTAGGCTAACTGTGTTTCTTTTTAGTTTCTCCAAAGTTTCCTAGCAATTGAACAAGATATGACTTCATATACTGTAAATATGCATATTGCATTGAAACCTGCATCTTCACATATGCAAACGTCATCATATAATAAGTGTGTTTGTGGCCTCTTTTGAATAATAAAATATATATATATTTACGCATGGAAGCAAGTAGTATTTTTAATTAGTTTTACACCGTTATAAGTAGGCTGTTTCTTTTCAGTTCCTTTGAAGTTCTCTTGAAAATGACAATAATATAACTAAATTTGAATATGCACATTCAATATACACATTCAAATATAAACATATATTCAGTACTTTTGTTTGCCACTTTTAAATAATTATGATAAAAACCTGTCGACAGACTAAATTTATGGGCAGAAATGAATGAAACACAAATGCATTTCCTGCATGCTATGTCATCTAATTAATAGCCTATATCATCTTTAATTTCCCTAAGAAAATATGCGTGCTTAAAATCACATTGTAAAGGCAAGTAGGAGGAGCATGTATAAACAGCTTGGGAGGCGTGGTTTTGGCTCACCTGTGTTAGGTGACATTTCAATTTACCTGCAACTCAAAAGAGTGAACTTTTTAAAGCGAACCAGGGCAGACATCCTCTTTATCGCACAACGCTCAAGAGTAGTCTCGCTTGATGTGTACTTTAGTCAGGTAAAGCTTACCTGGCATCTCAAAGTTGAGCAGAGGTATTTTCACCCTGAGGATAAAAACTTTGGTGCACCTGTTTATTCCTGAAGCCCTGAAGTGTTCACTGAAGGAAAAAGCTGGAGGACACTGGTGTGAAGTTGGAGACGTTTTCATGTAAGTTTAAGAAATGAATACTTTTGCACTTTATTTATTATTATTATTTTTTTAAAGCCCCTAGTATTTAAATCAACAATCCAGCAAACAGTTCACACGCTTAATGCAGCGTTTCAAAGCGTTTGTGCATTTAGACCGTATTTATTTCAGCAGCATAACATAAAATTACAAATGCATGTACATAATTAGTTTTTATAAAAGTTTTTTTTTTTTCCCTATAAATGTAATATATTAAATAAGAAACAAACTTTTCTGAGACATGTAGGCTACCAGATGGGGAATGCACATGTGATAGTGTGCAAGGGGTGTGTTTTGGTTTTGCTTGTTGTACACAAACCATTGTTTTCAAAGACTTTAAATGTGTTGTTGTCTGTGGAGTGGTATGCATGACTCACCAGTTGGGTGACAACACGAGGCCATCATTTTACAGATTGTGGTCGAATGTGATACTCGATTCTCATTTATTATTCTCGTAATGACATGTGATGCTCGTGCCTCTTGTAAACTGTAAACACATCACGCCTCTGTTCTTCTGGGTCATGGATCTTTTTGTTGTTTGTCTAATTAATTGTACGTGACTTAATTGAATGACAATCCTATCTGACATACTTCAAAGCATTAATTTTATAATAAAAATAGTTCATGCAGTTACACAAGTATAGCTGAGAATGGACTTGTTTTATTCTATCAGAATCAATATTTTAGGTTTAATTATGAATATTTAAGGGAAAATGTATATCTCAGTGGCTGTAACTGATTACCATTTTGTCACCGTTTTAATCCCATTTTTGCCTTCACTGGTTCATTTTTAAATGGTCCTGCAGTGTGACCAAATTAATTTTTAAAATCACAAATATTCCATATAGTCTACCAATTGATATGAGGTCTTAAAAGCTGTATGCATAATGTTGTCAACTATCATCAAGCAGCTATCATCTTTTTCTTGACAATTTATTTGCTTTATTCCAAACACAGTAAATACAGATGCAAATTGTTTCTTTACCTACAGAAGTCAACTCCTCATTTACATAATGCTTCTAACATTTACATTGCAGATCCCTCAGTAATGCTGGCCACCCACATATTCCATTTCCCACAGTCCATAAGCATAAAAATTCAATTTACATGATACTTGTCTCTTCTTTCTGTGTTTGAAAATAAATCGGTTATCTGTGAACTTTAAACTGGCTGCTCTCATGACATCACCAGAATGACATTTCATTCATTTGCAGACAGTTGATTGTGAAACTATAATGGCAGGCAGCATATTACAGTTTAAGTAGTTTGCCTCTCTGGCTTGAAAATCTCTGCAGGGGTGCGTTTTAAGAATGCATGACTTGCTCAAGAACTAAATTAGTGTTCTACTTGGTCTAGAGCTCTTACCCTTATCTAAATCTTCCAGGGGCCTTCCAATAAGCCTTTTAAAAACAATTAATTGATTTGCAGTCAATGTACCCTCTAATTTCATGTTTACATTAATGTAGTGGCAAAGCAGTGTCAAGCAAAAAGTGTGCTTCTCCCAGCACAGGGAATAAAGTTCTACTACTTTAGAAAACAGTTATAGACATTTCCAGTTCTGGGGTCATTATGAACATTTTTATGGATTTTCTTTTTTGGACAGACCCCAGAAGTGACTTTATTTGAAGGGTATTTGTGGAAATAAATGTGTTTGGTTTTTAAAAGGCAAAAGAGAGCTTGCTACATGTTTTTTTTTATTATTGTTATTATTATTATTATTATTATTATTATTATTATTTTTATATCCCTTTCTAGGCACATTATGTTTCAAGCCAGGGTATAGATTCACCCAACAAAACACACTTCTTTGCCAGAATGACACCATGCTGAGTTTAGTGGTGGATGGTGTCATGCATCGGTAGTAATTGGCCATTCAGTCTAATGCTGCTGCTGGCTTTCATTGTTACTTTTTTTTTTTTTAAAGGGCTCTTTCCTCACTGGTGTTTCTGGACAGTTTCGTTGCCGAAACTGCAGATCCCCACGGGGCAGAGCTTTGCTTGAAAACCTGGACTCAGATTTCAGCAAAACTTGTACTGAATGAATGTCTGAGTGTGTGTGTGTGTGTGGGGGGGGGGGGGGGGGGTTAAAATAATAATATATATATAATATAAACAAAAAAAGAAATAACCTCCCACTTTCAACTGCTTTTATTTTCAGCAAACTTAACGTGTAAATATTTGTATGGACATAAAAAGATTCAAATATTAAGACAAACTGAACAAGTTTCACAGACATGTGACTAACAGAAATTGAATAATATGTCCCTGAACAAAAGTGGGGGGTTATAGTTATAGTTTTTATAACTGTGACCTTAATTGCCTACCGTCTGTAAGCTGTTAGTGTCTTAACGACCGTTTCACAGGTGCACGTTCATTAATTGTTTATGGTCCATTGAACAAGCATGGAAAACATTGTTTAAACCCTTTACAATAAAGATCTGTAAAGTTATTTTGGATTTTGTCTTCAATTGTTGCATACACCAAGCGGCAGTGAACACATTTGTAAAGGACTTTAGTTGGATCCATTGTGCGCACTGCATTTTTAATACGGCAGGGTTTATATACATGCTGCTGCTGAATGGGTAACACCTCTGACACACCCACCAAACGAAAGAAAATGTACCTCAAAGCCCATTGCACACCGTTTCACACAGTTTCGAGGAAACATGTCGTTCAACCCGGAAACCGTAGCAAAACAGTGCACACCGTTTTGAGATTTAATGTTCCCCTGGTCTCATAGTGAAAATGTGACTCTCTATATAAATTTTTGCCAAACTTGTGTATCTCCAGGTACAATTCCCTGCAGTTTCCAGGTGAAATGAACACAAGAGGTGCTACAACTCAAATCATGACTTTAATGGCTGATAATGACTTTATAAATACTTATTTTTCTCTCTATTACTCAGACCCTACTATTTTATGATATCGACACACTCTAACGCATCTTTTGAAAAACTATACATTTTAATGTTTATATTACAGACCCACTTACATATGTATACTCTTATACCTAGATGGATAGCTTGTGCAGTAGCTCACCTGAGAGCGTTGGACTTAGCTTTGGTAAGGATGTCTTTTTTTAAATGTCTTATTTATATTTTAAAACACTATTGATTAGGTTCAGGTAAAAGTTTTAGGTTAAGGAGGTATGTTTTAGAAACATCCATCTAAAATTCACCTTAAAACCTCGTCTGAGTGTGACACCATTTTACTCGCTTTTGGCGCCCCCAGCTGTACATTTAGCTGGAAAACTGCAGCCAAACGTGTTATACAGCATATACATTTTGAATTGCAAAAATGTTGTCATGTTCATGTAAATTTCATGACATCAGGCTGAAAATTGAGGCATTTTTAAACATGCTCTACTGCCAATAGAAATACTGTTCAAAAAAGGGTGTTCACACTTGAGTCTTAAAAAAACCCAGACTAAATCAAAAATACAGTAAAACATGGAGGGGAGAAAAAACAGATTCACATTATCTTCACATTGTGTCTGTTCACTGTGTACCTGTTTTTGTTGACAATGTGATAGGGTCTCGGCCAAATTGTCATTATTTTTTGGAAACAAAAAATATGTTAAATTATTATGGAAATATATTTTGTCTAATATTAACAGCAACAACTATTATTATTATTATTATTATTATTATAAAACGGTACCATATTTATGTAATGTGGTTATGTGGTTTTGATAATTGCACCCCGTCATATTGCATTTTCGATTAATTGATCAGTCCTACTTTAAATTCTGTTCTTGTCAGTGAATCAGATGAACTGGTTCAAAAATGGGTCTGAATGATTCATTAGCGAATAAGTCTGAATTTTAATTATGTAATGAGATATTTTCTAAATATAAAATCTTAGATGTATTGTTCAAAATTAAGACAAAGTATCTGTACTCTTTGACACATTGACACATGTAGGGTAAGTAATTTAAAAATGGCTAAGAAAAGTGTACTTAGTTCTGAGAAAATGTCTAGCATAATTTGCTTACGGGTGCTTTTGGTTTGATATTTTGTATCTAATGACTTTCAAAGAATTTTAAGTGACTTAATTGTCCAAATACTTTTAGGGTCAATGTATGTGTATTTTCCATGTTAGCAGCTAAATTGATTGAGGCACATTCTTGGCATCTTTTTCTCCCAAGAGAGAATGACGTTGCTTCAGGCTACAACTAGTGATGTGTTAGAAACAGACATTTGACTGTACAATGTGCTGTCTGTCCTTGAATGAATCCTCAGACATCAGGTGAATGAGTCTCTGTTATTCACCCTGAGCACAACACCTGTCAAGCATCTGCTGGCTGGGGAATCATAGCTGAGAGAACAATCATTTCCATCTCCAGCTAAGATGCGTTCATGTGGAGCAGCAGAATTGATCTTCTTGACAGTGGTGGTGCTTGTTGCAGTAGCTTGCCTTTGGTTATATGCTGCAATTAGTGGATGACAACCCAGTTAACCATTTGATATTGTGACAAGGCAACAGCTCCTCAGTGGGATCTGTTAATTCTTGGGATGATTTTGTCGTAAGCATGGGAAATGAAGGCGTTTCCAAAACGATGCTGTTTAAGAAATCTCACCAGATTGCGAGTACTCTAAATGGAATTAGAAGAAGCCTGGATTGGATTTGAAGGCTGATCTAGCTACTAGAAAGTCATCACTGATGTATTGTAGAGCATTCAGCTTTTATTAGAATTCTCGGTTTGAGATACATTTTCTGTTTTTTGTCAAATAAGTAAGCAATATAAAGGCAAGGCATTGGACAAGAGTGCTGTTGTACTGAATATAATCTGCTGTGATTTGGCTGTAAACAACTCTTGGAACGCTGCTTCGGAGAACCGGAACTAACAGGTGTGTAAAATGAAATAATACATAATTGCATGTACTGAAGTGTGATTTATATAACTTTCTTGCATCCAGAGAGCCCATTGTGAGTTTGTTGTACCACTCAGATTCTCTTTTACCTGCTAAATGGCTTGGCCTCCACAGGGTCAGAGGAGAGCAAGGGGCCCCCAGTTCATCTCTTGTTTTGTGTGTGCATTGGATAAGATCAGGTGTCCTGGCACTGGGCTCTTCTCTCTATCCGGGTGCTGAGAAAGGCTTGTTTGTTTGCAATTTGGGCCTGTGGCACCAAAGAGACAATGAGTGCAGTCTCTGTGTGGATGGGGGGGAGAACAGGGGTCTGGGCAGTTGGAGAGCTGAGCTTCGATGAGAGAGACCAAACGCAGGGTCCTTATGTCCTCAAGTCCATGGTACGACACAGACGGGAGTGGGTGGAATGCTGTCACCTCACCGAGAGTATGTGCACACGTTTTAGATTATAAATACATTTTTCAAACAGGTTGAGCCAAACAAGCAGACCTATTTTAGCTTGTCATAGTTTTGGTACTCCCACTGAGCAAATGGTGTTAAAATTGTGCAGGTTTGTGTTGCTCATCGTAAGAAATAACTACTGTATGCTTGTGGCTAGGGCCAGACAATATAGCTTAAATATTATATCTTTATATTTTTCTGGTTTTTATGATGATATTCGATAGATGTTTTTGCTCTGAAATAGCTTTAAACTGTTTGTTTTTTAATATATATAGTATACATACAAATACATGAAATTCCTCAGGACTCGTGAACATTTTGTGTGATGATGCAAGCTAATTGTTTTACTATTAAAATATATGTCTTAGCGCTGTCATACAAGTCGTGAGACAAGGAAAGACTGTGAAACTGGTCTAATAATTTTTTTTGGGCTATTTCATTTCAAATCAACCTAATAAGATCATGGGTTTGATTGCCAGGGAATGCACAAATTGGTAAAATATATACATGCACTGTAAGTCGCTTTGGATACAAAGCATCTGCCAAATGTGTTAATGTGAATGTAAATGACGAAAGAGAATTGTAAATGAAGAAAACCAACGTATTAAATGCCATAGATCAATATTTAATGAGTAATCCATTATTTTGTAGAGGAGGGTTAAAATGACTTTTCGCCTATGGTTTTGGAGCAAAATTACAGGTAAGAAAAATAGCCTTAGAAAAATGGGGGCACTTTTTATGATGTGTTCCCAAAGTTGGAATGCCTATAACTTTTGTATTTTCTATATCTGCCTATATCTTAATTTTCAGTGCCCTAAATGGTTTAATCCCAGAGATATGGGACACACTGTGTATCTCCATGTGTTAAATTTACACATTTTCAATGGTCAAAAACCAAACATGGGTCACATGGTTGTATATTCAATTATAATGTTAAAACTGTGAAACATGGAAGGAGATATATGCTGTATTTTAGTCTCAGTCACTGTTCACTTTCATTGCATTTTTGGGTGAACTACTCTTGCAATGGCCAAATTCAACCCCAATTCTGCGTGTTGGTAAACACAAGTTTAAGTTTAGCAAGCAGAATTTTTCCCTATTCATCCATTATGCAGGTCTTCAGCTGTGCAATTGTATGTGACCTTCATTGCGCTTTTATAATGTTTCACACATTCTTAAAGGGGTCATGAAATGCTATCATAATTATTTTCCCTTAGGTCCACTGATAATGTCATTAAAGTTTTTTGCACCAAAAACTGTCATAGTTTAGTAATAAATGAACATTTCCCAACCTGTCTCTGGCCCTCTGACTGAAACGCTCAGTTTTGGCATCAGTGTCTCCTTTAAACTTCAGTGTAAACGGCCACTGTTCTGATTGGCTAACATTGTGCAGCCCCTCAAATTCAGCCATATTTTAAGCTCAATCGGAAGAGAATAAACAAGCTCTCCACAACATTATGAAACTAAATTTCAGGGTTTACACAACACACATCCAACACATTGCAACCGAATATATGAACTGTTTATTCAAGCACATCAGCACCATAACTATTAAACAGTCATAACATTTGAAATATTCATGAATGAAACTGTTTACTGAAGGTTTTGCAGTCAATCCCAAGTGTTTTTAACTGCCCCATTCTTCAAATAACAGTTCCTTTGCAAAGATTGAATCGTATTATGATGAGTTGATGATGATATTAGCTTCACATACACAAGTCCACGGTGAAACATGACACACACACAGGTGCACTGAGGCACATATGGCCAGAAACGCATCAAACGGTCAAAGACGTCCAGCTATTGCTTGTATACACACAACAATTAAAAATAGCATAGATGGACACAAGAACAGCAAGACGCAGAGCAGCTGAATGAAGCCAAGCGGATTCTCCTTTTCTGAGTTGTAACTGACAATGCGGGTGTGTCAATGCCCATGGCATGGGTAACTTGCATATCTGTGAGTGCACCAATAGTGCAGAAATATATGTATAAATTTTGAAGCAGCATATGCTGCCATCCAGATGCCATCTTTTCCAGGAACGTCCTTGCATTTTCCAGCAGTACAACACTAAACCACATACTACCCGGATTACAAGTGCATGGCTACGTAAGCAGAGAGTGCAGGTACTAGATCGGCCTGCATGTAGTCCTGACCTGTCTCCAATTGAGAATGTGTGGCACATTATGAAGTGAATAATAGGGCAATGAAGGCCCCCAAGACAATTGCCCAGCTGAAGACCTGTATAATGGATGAATGGGGGGAAATTCTGCTTTGCTAAACTTAAACTTTTTTTTGTCTTCAGTGCCCAAATGCTTAGTAAAATAAGTGTTATAAGAAGAAATTATGTTACACAGTGGTAAACAATCGACTGTCCCAACTGTTTTGGAATGTGTTGCAGTGCATGTAAAAAAAAAAAAAAAAAAACAACAGGTAAAACATTTTCACAAGGTAAAACATCAAATAATGTGTTTTAGTGCTTTCAATAGAGCACAGGGTGAATAGAATTTAAAAATCACTCCCTTTTTGTTTTTGTAGCATTTTCCATACGGTCCCAACTTTTTCGGAATTGAGGTTGTAAATGGCAAATTGTTGTCATGCTTAATTTAATATTGGCAGCAAAATCTATGCGAATATATCATGAATATTTGATATATTGGCCAGTCCTACTTGTAGACTATCAAACTGTGTAGTTCATAGTTTGTTATTTTGGGAAAGTTTACTGTTTGGAATGTTAGTCCATAACTGTAATTAGTGTTTTCTATAGTGCTTTTGTGCCATTTTTTTACTGATTTGAATGATTAGAGTAATTAGACACGCTGCTAAACTCAAGTTTGTCCTCTAACTCAAATTAATCAATAGAATGTGGGCAGAAATTGTAGATTATTCTTTTTGCTTGGCAGCGTGTGGGATGAGATTCAGCACATGCCCCGAGCTTGGCAAGAGATTCAGGGGTGCAATAACAGCTTCTGTTTACTGCCTCTCACGAAAACAGCAACATTCTGAGCTTTTAGAGTGTTATGACCTTTCCTGGCTTATTATAAACCAAGCGAAGCAATTGTCATTGGCCAAGAAAAAGGGTAACCGTACCGTCATTTGCCGTGAGGTTTATACAGTGTCAGGGAGAGAAGCTCAGCTTTATCCAATGTTAAGAAAGAAAAACGATATTCCCCCAGAGAGTCGCTTGTTTTCTGTGATTGTGTTCTGTGCCCATACCGAGTTGTCAGATGATCTAGAAAGATTGCTGGGGTTGGGCTATAAAACCTGAATAAGAAGCCCAGAAGAGTGATTTTAATTTCATTGATGTATTGAATGCATCATTACTTCTGATTTGCTTTCACATGTGGATTCATCCCTGCCCCACCTTTCACCTAAATGGAAGGCTTTTTTCTCCATCGTAATAAGCAGTTTGCATGTTTATTCAACTCGAGCTCATTCAAATGCAGGCTGTGTTATGGAAAAGTCCCCAGATGCACCTGCCTCATCTGTTCCTGGCCAAACCACTGACACTGAACTGAATGAGATGACTAAGCAAAAGACATCTGTAATCCGTTCTGTCATATCCATCCTCGCTTGTCTCATGCCGTTTTCTGATCCTGGTGTCTATATTAATTAACCATGATCCTTGTTTGGTGACTTTCACAGCAGAGGGTGAAAAACAGCAGTCAGGATTACATGTGTATAAAGTGTCAGTGTTATATGATTACCATAAAGTGATTAGATATCAAAATGGTAACACCTGTGAGAACATTTTGTACCTTTTTTATAATGGGTGTTAGAGTTGTATATCCATCGCCAAGTATGAAACTTGAGCTAGACTTTTTATCAGGGCTGGGATGTAGGCCCATTGGGCACAAATTAGAAGGATGAAGGTGAATTTTTAGATTCTTAGATTTTTTTTATTATTATTATTATTAAATTGCATTTGGAAAATATCACTGAACTGGGTGTCCTGAAATATCACACCTGTCTCTGTGAGAGCCCTAGGCTCTTTAAATAGTGAAAAAGAAAAAATGTGGGGGTTTTTCTGCGGGTCACAGATTCTTTGTTTAGACAATCAGAAGATTTTGAGGCACTTTCTGCCTGTCAATCATTTTGTTCTATGCAAAGACAAGATCCATGCTATATATTTGTCATTTATGATTTCTCTTTTAATACTCTTTCCGTTCTTAACAGTCAGCTTTTGATCAAAAACAACAAAAAAAGAAATATTAACACACGGCTCGGATGCGGTAAAGAAGCTGCGTGACACTCATTAATATGTAAACGCTTGCAAATAGTAAAAATTATTCCTGTAAACAATAAAAATTTAACACAATATATAGGCCATACAAAATGATATACACAATTTCAAGACATCATATTTATTAACAAAGTATTTGGAATTTGCATTTTTTTTTTTAAAGGCTAAAATGACATTATAATTAACCCTTTATAATTAACAACATTAGCAGAGACAGAATTTATTTTATATTTAAACAAAGTGGGCATTCTAGCTGAAATATACTCAAATGAATCTGAAACAAAAATGGAATTGAATCAAAAGCTTGTGAATCAGAATAAAATGGGGAAATCTATATCAATACCCAGCCCTATAGGTCATTCAGATTAAACAGCTGATTATTGAGCATCATTAGCAGTTCTTAGTTTTTCATGTGAAAACGCTGTTTTCCTTCCGTTGCTTTTGACAACTTGTCAACACTTAAGATGACGTGCTGCTGCTCTCCTGCACATTATCTGATTACAACACACTCAACTGTACAACAGTATCTTAAGAGGGCAGGGTTTTGTAAAGAGCAGTGTTTCAGTCATTTAATGTGCTGCTTGCAGTTGTTCAGTACGTTTAAATGCACTTTTAAAGTTTGATTTCAGTCGGACAAAAACTATTTATCTTACCAAAATGTAGTCCAATTTTGTGATGTAGGACTAACAGACCTAGATAATGCGATTGTGGCTTGGCTCCGTTCAGAATGTATAAATGTTAATCGGACCACAGTTGCACTTTGCATTGTTCACTTGTTCGGAAAGACCAGCATTTCCTCAGCTGACGTCCTTCCTTAAAATATTTGATAACGCATTTTGTCATGAGTACTTGGATAGACTGCCGAAGACTGTAGCTTGATGATGCAAAAGCCCACTGTAATTCGATTATAACTGCACATGTGGACATAGAGAGATTGTAAATATAACTATTCCTCAGGACCTTCAATGCCCCAACATCACCAGTGAGATGGGAAATGGCCTTCAGGCTGCTATACGTTTGTTCACTACTGAAAAGGTTAGGAACCGTGTATGGATTGCAGTCGTGTTTGCACTCCATTACTCTTCAGGCAAGAGCAACATTCTCTGCAGGCTGAGAAAAGCAATAACGGGGGCCTTCGATTTTCAACCTGACTGCCTTGAGACTCAGTCCAGTGCCTTAATGCCCTCCACTGGGGCAAACTCATAGCAGACCCTGAGAAATGACTGTCATTTCAGTTGAGCCTAAAGCCAGTGTGTATCTGTGGTGGTAAAGGCAGCTGAGGTAGATGGAAAGGTTGCAGGTAAATTATGCCTGACTGACTTGGACTTATAAGCTGGTCGGGCTAAAGGTTTAAAGCAACTATTCTCCACAAGTGATCATGCAAGGCAAGTTCATTTATAAATACGGATGTGTTCCACTCTTATTTTAGACTGAGGTGGGGGATACGAAGTAGTAGAATAACATCTGACTATACTGATTGATCTCCTTTTATGTTTCATGATAGAAAGTCAGTCATAAGTGTTTGGAACAACATGAGGGTGAGTAAAGGATGATAGAATTTTCTGTTTTGGGTGAACTATCCTTTCAAGGCACACTCAAACATTAAAAAACCTTCCTTTGTCAAAGTCAACAATGAGGTTAGCCTAAGACACATTTTGGGAGCATCAGTCTTGATTGACAGCAGCCATGGCCTGGCATATCTGACTTTGGTATTAGAGTGAGGAAAATCTATTTGGCTTTTTTCTCTGCCAGGGCTGGGGCGGCAGCCTTGTAACTCCTTTGGGTAACAGGCATAAAACTAATTTATGGTTTTTGATGGCTGAATTTATACCCCGGAGCACAGGAGACATTTTTTTTATGTCTGAGGTGTCTAAAATCTGGAATCAGTTTGTCATGCAAAAAAAGACTGCTTTTTCTAACCAGAAACTTGCAACAATGCGTTTCTCTCCACTGTAAATTAATCACTGATATTCTTTTGAGTTGAAGATTTTATGGTAAAAACTGAGATTTTTAATTCTTCAAGAAATATTTATTTATTTATTTAGTATATTTTATTATTTATTTATTTATTTTTGTGAACTGTAGCTAGGCAAAAGCCCAACACTTAATTTTCAAGGAGTGTGGGCTATTTTGAATTGTACGAGCCTTGGGTCTTGTGTAGACTACAAACTTTTCTTGATGTAGGAAAATGGTTGATGCAAGGAAATGCTTTATGTATATGGACAGTTGACACAAACATAACATGTCCATGGACTTGACAAAAAACATCAAGATTTTAGGTTAAAATGAGTTTTTCTCCATTGGATGATTCTCATGAAACACGGACATGACATGGAAATAATGTCACAATGTAAAAAATCTTAGTGGCCCACAAATGGGCTTAATTTTCTATATGCAAAATATTATTTATTTGTTTTTGGAGTAAAAATGCCATGTAGTTTCTCAGTAAATGTGAATATATATATATATATATATAAGCGGCAAGCATAGCAATTGCATAAGACTTAGGATATTGCACTTTTAAATGGTTTTCTATGCTGTATAGCATGTCACACCGCAGGACATGTCAACTTTCCAAAACTACTGCATGTCAAATACCCATTTCTGAATTTTCTGTGTCTGATTCTCAGTGTTTTATGCATAGAAATAAAATTATCCCAAGATCAGTTTACTTCCTCATAAGCAAGACAGCATAACTGAAAGAGTTATGTTTTGAAAGCAGAGTCACAATATGTGTGTGCATCATGCTTTGTTGGAGTCTAATGATCTGGCCTTCCTTTGTGTTCTTGTAAGCAGGTGGCACTTGGTGATGCCAGGATGTTAGGAGAGATGTCACTCAAAGCCAGTCACCATGGAAACACCAGAGTTAGCCCCAGAGGAAGTGAAGACAGGGAAGAGAGGCGAACATGTGTTGTTGATATGAACTCCCAAACCGGTTTTGGTCAGCACCTGCAATCCCCAGTGTCCTGCTTCTCAGAGAGACACTTGCAACTACAAGATGATTTGAATGTATCTAATGAGGGGTCGTCCATTGGAGACTCGAGCCAAGATGTTTCCTCCTCCCTTGAGAGCTGTGTTAAGTGAGTAGGCATTAATGTATTTTGGCAACATCTGTTAAAATAATCCTACATAAGTGCTTTTTCATTGGTCCATCAGGTTGGAGAGAAGGTGGATGCTGTGGTATGAGTTAATGAAAGAACATTCCAGCTTGGACGACTGGCTTCAGTTGGCAGAGAAAATAGCCGCATCCCCTAACTCAAGCCATGTGCTGTATGTTACAGCTAAAGAAGAGTTACAGAAGTATGAGGTAATGTATTTATGTGTAATTTTGTGTTACTTTATTGCAGTTAGATGTAAGGATAGTCACGATGGTCAACTAGTTGATTAGTGAGGTCGACTAGTTTTTTTTTCTATAGGCCTACATTTCGTTTAGATTTTTTTTCCCGATGTCAATGAACACTAGTTAGCACTGTCTCCAAACTGTTCCTTTACCCTCAGGACATGGTTCAGATGACTCATACCAAGTTTTGTTTAAATCCGCCAAAGTGTTGAAAAGATTAATCACTTTTTTAATACAATTTTAAGTGGCGGAGAAGCAATATGGCGATTTTCAGAAAAATTATCGGAAAATGATTGCATGCTGTGCTTAGCTGTTTGACAGTTTGGAGGGTTTTTTTTAGCATCCCATCAAGAGCATTGCATTTTTTAGATGCTGTCAATTTAAAAAATATTCAAGTTTTAAATAAACGTCTCAAGACCCCTACATTCTTTTCCATTTTGTTTTTGAACAGAAAAACATGTCCTCTGAGAAACGCGCCCAGTCCAAGTCAGATGAACCCGAAACCAGCCTTCATCGACTAATCGGTCAGGCAATCCACTGACTAGACAATTTTAAAAAGTATGCAGTTTTAAAAATCTCTATTTACTGTATGTATCTTAATGGCAGAAACAAATTCCCCCAAAACAATTACAGCTGTCGCTCTTTTATTATATAAGATGATGGAGACCATTGCCGACTAGTCATTTTGAAAACAGGTGTCTGTTGTTGAGTGGATAGTTGCCAACTATTTGACACTGCCCACAATGAAAGTGTAATCAACGACACATAGACACACTTACACACGCATAGGCAGCATATTTACTCCTGATCTGGGATCCGTGCCAGTGAGAATAAATGACACCAAATGGTCGTTAAACTCCTTTGCTCTTCTCCTAAGCACTGTTTCACTCTGTTACCTGCAGGAGCTCATTTGTGCCTCCTTTGGTCTTAACCCTTCACACAAGTGTCTTACAATAACCCACTTTTAAAATGACCTGTATTGTGTCCGTTTTTGTACCTCACTGCAGAGCCTTCGTGCTGAGGCCAGAATTCGTTTAACTCAGCTGGACAGCCTGACCCAGAGGAGCCAAATTCTGGTTGGCCTGTTCAGTGGTGCTATGGGTGCATGGCTTGTGGAAATGACAAAGGACTGTGGACAGCGCTGGGACCAGCTCAGCAACACAGTGGACACTGTCTGCCGCAGGTTAAAGGTAAAGGGGCTCTTTTTCAGCTTTGCTGCCCCTCAAACTGCTCATATTTCAAAGGTATGAAATCAAAAGTAGATTCTGTGGCTTTTGGTCCATGTGTGTTTGCTTTGAGTCCATCTATATGCTAGTGTACTCCTAAACATTGACAGAATGCATTTTTAGCAGGTACACACATATATATTTTACAGTCTTTTTTCTTCTGGGGAAAGCGGACCAAAGGTATTGATGACTAATCTTGCACTATGCAGATTTTTGTCCAATAAAATGCTCTCTAGAATGGTAATGTCCTTCCCTGTAATACCACCTGCAACCGACTATCAACCGAAGTTGCAACTCATGGTTCATGGCTGTGACGTAACTAAGGCTTATTGGCCATTTAAAAAAGGGGACAAGCTCTTTGACATGTCCTGCCCAAACTTTAAATAGGAAATACATCAACACAGGAAAGAAAACTACTCATCAAGTGAATTCACAGGGTCTTTAAAGCACGTTAAAATGATTCAGGTTTCCTCTAACTTCATTCTTCAAAACATAATTCTATGGAGCTCAAAACGTCAAACACAAAAAACATGTATTTGAAAGACACATTATAGTCGCTACTTGCCGTGCACATAAGTCTCTCTCTTCCCTTTCCTCCATTCATTTTAATCCCATTAACTCTTTATCCATACAGTCCTCTGCTCTGCCTGTGTTACATAATTCTGCCCTTCCAACCGCAGTGACCCCTGCGTAACATCGGTCCATGCTTGGCTGCACTGCATTTGCCCCTTACTGTGGGCTTCTGTGTCTGTTTTGTTTATGCCAATTCCTCTTTGCTCCCTGTTCAACGCTTTGACGTCCCTGTCAGTCACTGTCTGTGCTAAAAGCAGCATCAGGGTGTAGATTCATGCACTCTGTGTGTGTGTGTGTGTGTGTGTGTGTGTGTGTGCCACAGCACTTTGTGTGCCAGCGGGAGGATTTTGAGGCACAAAGGGAAGAGATGGCCATGTGGCTGGCTGACATGGACCTCAGGCTGAATGAAGTGGAGCACTTCTCAGGCAAAGACACCTGCTCGAGGATGCACAAGCTTCAGGTACCCTTGCCCTCAAGGAGATGTGGATCTTTAAGGGATATTGACTATTCACCACATACAGTATCTGCACAACCATGATAGACTGTGGTTCAAAGCATGACATATGGGTATGTATTTAAGTGGTTAAAGATCTGCACTTGTGACTCATAAGTTTCAGTTTCAAATCCCAAAAGGGGCGATTCATAAACTATTGCCATTGTAATAAGTGTAAATTATTATTATTTATTTTATTTTTATTTTATTTGGCATGTCCAATTCCCAATGCGCTTTAGGTCCTCGTGGTGGCGTAGTGACTTGCCTCAATCCGGATGGCGGAGGACGAATCTCAGTTGCCTCCACGTCTGAGACCGTCAATCCGTGCATCTTACCACATGGCTTGTTGAGCGCGTTAATGCGGAGACCTATTCACGCTATTCTCCACGGCATCCATGCACAACTCACAATGTGCCCCACTGAGAGCGAGAACCACATTATAGCGACCACAAGGAAGTTAGCCCAATGTGACTCTACCCACCCTAGCAACCAGGCCAATTGGTTGCTTAGAAGCCTGACTGGAGTCACTCAGCACGCCCTGGATTCAAACTTGCGACTCCAGGTGTGGTAGTCAGCGTCTTTACTTGCTGAGCTACCCAGGACCCCTGTAATAAGTGGATTGTAGGTCATATGTATAAAAGTGTCTGAACAATAACAACATTCACAGGAGTTATGACATGTTTTTTATGACTTCAACTTGATCTCACGAAAACATGTTCAGGTCACATTTCACCCCAAAATCAATGAGAGATAAGTCAATTTATGGATCATGAGAATTGTTTTTGCATTGGGATGTTATTTTCATGACAATGAAGCTCATTTCCTCCCTGAATTCTCATTACCATAATGTGTCCAGATAATTCCCATTATTCTCAATGGTGATTTATAATTCGATTCTCATTTCTGTAATGCAGTGCTTTTATAAAAAAAAATTACTGTATTGCTGGTAAATAAAAAAAATTAAAAAAATTAATCTGATCCACCAGCAGGTCCACAGGGACAAAACGTTCAAGTCCCAGTATACATAGGTCAGGCATATGAGGTATCCTTTGAAATCTTAGAATCTGAATTTTTCAGAGAATACCATCACTTTTGTATTTGTTACACGAAATAACAAAATAAGGCCTGAAACCATTCGTGTTGTAAATCAGTGCCACCTAGAAGTAATGGGGTAGAAATATTAATATGAATACAAAAGTCTTTCACATGGCACTTAAAATATATGTCATATATCATATGAAAGCTCTTATTCTCAGGAATGTAACTGTAGAGTTTATTTTTCCCTAATACCACAGTTCGAAAGATTTTCAAAAGAATCACAAAATGAAATATGAAGTCATCAAATACATACGTCTCCTTAATGCATCGATCATTGCTGCTGTAAGCCCCAAAATAGCTAAACTTTATATCATCCTGGTTACTTTCGTAACCTCCTTTCCCTGATGGAGGGAACGAGACATTGTGTCGATGTAGTGACACTAGGCGTCACTCCTGGGAGCCTCAAACACCTCTGCATTTTGAAAAAAGGCCACTGGGAATTGGCGAGTGGAATTTGCATGCCACTCCCCTGGACATACGGGTATAAAAGGAGCTGGTATGCAACCACTCATTCAGGTTTTGTGCTGAGGAACCGAGACAAGGTCCCGACCATTTCAGCGGGTAGTTCGGTGTTGTGGCAAGAGGGACACAGCGTCTCGTTCCCTCCATCAGGGAACCGAGGTTACGAAAGTAACTAGGACGTTCCCTATCTGTCACTTACTCGACATTCTGTCGATGTAGTGACACTTGGGGTCCCCATACAAAACGCCACAACTAGCTGAACTGTGTTACGTGGACTTGTGGTGCAAGATGGGCAGACAGCTGTGTGCCTCGTAGCCAGCGCACCAGGCCATCACGTAACCTACCCCAACACACTTATGAGCGTTGAACTTTCCTTCGGGAACAAGTCGACTGCCCAACAAATAGGGACAGGCTAGCCCAGTCGTGGCCTCTTTTCCTCTTTTTTTTTCTCCCCAAAAAGAGTGGAATTTGTTAAGCGACTGGGGGCCATAAATGTCTACGTTGGGGGGGTGTCACTCCCAAGGGGAAGACACTGCGGAGACCACACCCCGCCCAGAGAAAGGGGTGGTATTTTGAGTTGAAATATGTCACATGGTCTTACCGAGTCTTGTCGGAAGTATGTCATGTGGAGAGGTCCCATGGTAGGTCCTACCTGAAGGGGAGGAGTTTCTACAAATCATGGCGACCGGGGGCAGAGGGGCCTCTGCCCAAGGAAGACGCAGTTTACCGACAGGGAAATGATTTAGTGGAAGATATCACATGGGGTCACCTATGGGGAACCAGCACATGTGGAGCACCTACCCCAGTACAGGGCCTAATTAGCACACATACTGGGCCGGCGGCGAGTTTCTCCGCAAACTCGTCTGCTACAGGGCTAAGGAGGAAAGTCATCCAGGGATCACAGCTTGTGAACACGACTGGGAGTCAAAAGCGCACGTCTTCACCTCAAGGGAGGGAAAAGGTGCTATGCGCAAGCGGTACACCCAGCCAGCTGTCCCGGAACTTACATGCTCGTACTTGACAATACACGGGACGAAACCGGCTCAACCAGGAGATTGTAAAACCTCGCAAAGGTGTTGGGTGTTGCCCAGCCCGCTGCTCTGCAGATGTAAGCCAAAGAGGCGCCACTGGTCAGGGCCCAGGAGGCCGCTACACTCCTAGTGGAGTAGGCTCGTAACCCCATGGGGGCGGCACGTCCTGAGCATGATATGCCATCACGATAGCGTCAACGACCCAGTGGGCAATCCTCTGTTTGGAGACAGCGCTTCCTTTCCGCTGTCCACCAAAGCAGACAAAGAGCTGCTCGGAGCTTCTAAAGCTCTGCGTGCGATCCAAATAGATGCGTAAAGCACACACCAGACACAGCAACGCCAAGGCTGAGTTTGCCTCCTCCTGAGGCAGCGCTTGCAGTTTCACCACCTGATCCCTAAAAGGGGTCGTGGGAACCTTGGGCACATAGCCCAGTCGGGGTCTCAGGATCACGTGAGAATAACCCGGACAGAACTCCAGGCACGATTCTCTGACAGAGAATGCCTGCATGTCCCCTACCCTTTTGATGGAAGTTAGCGTAGTCAGGAGGGCAATCTTCAAAGAGAGTGTCTTAAGCTCAACTGACCCAGGGGCTCAAAGGGAGTTGACCCTAAAGGACTACAGAGAGGTCCCATGAGGGGATGAGGCGTGATCTGGAGGGATTCAACCTCCTAGCACCTCTCAGGAACCTGATGATCAAGTTGTGTTTCCCCAAATACTTACCATCCACTGCATCGTGATGTGCCGAAATGGCAGCCACATACACCTTCAAGGTGGAGGGGGACAGCCGCCCCTCCAGCCTCTCCTGCAAGAAGGAAAGCACCGATCCGACTTCGCATCTCTGGAGGTCTTCGCATCGGGAAGAACACCACTTAGCGAACAGGCGCCACTTCAAGGCATACAGGCACCTCATAGAGGGAGCCCTAGCCTGAGTGATCGTGTCTACCACCGCGGGTGGTAGACCACTTAGGTCTACTGCATCCCTTCCAAGGGCCAGTCGTGGAGATTCCAGAGGTCTGGTTGTGGGTGCCAGATGGTTTCCCGTCCCTGAGAAAGAAGGTCCTTCCTCAGGGGAATTCGCCGGGGGGGCTGTCGCGAGGAGCGTGAGGTCTAAGAACCACGTCTGGGTGGGCCAGTAGGGTGCTACTAGGACAACCTGCTCCTCATCGTCCCTGACCTTGCACAGGGTCTGTGCAAGTAGGCTCACTGGGGGAAAAGCATATTTGCATAATCCCGTTGTGTGCCAGCGCATCTATACCGAGGGGTGCCTCGGTCAGGGCGTACCAAAGCGGGCAGTGGGAGGATTCCCGGGAAGCAAACAGGTCTACCTGTGCTCAACCGAATCGACTCCAAATCAGCTGGACCACCTGGGGGTGGAGTCACAGCTGGGCGTACAGGGGCGGGGGGGTCTGCCGCTGGAGCGCCAAACCTGCCAAAATAGGACGGTGGACAGTGGTCGTGACGACGGCTGTGCGCACCTGACATGTGACCCAGGGAACAAGAAAACCACTCTTTTGTTGAAGTTTTGGGTACCGCAGCCTCTTGGGCATGCGGCGAAAAATGAAACAAAAGATTCTCCTCCTGGCCCTCCACCGGGGGATGGAGTGGTCTGTCCACAAGCTCCATAGAAGTGGATCTCCTCGTCCCTGGATCACCCATCTCAGGGGCGCTTTGAAGCCTTCCTTGGGTTCTTGGCGGCCGGCCGTGAGATGGGTGGATCTTCTTCCTGCGGTGGGCTCCACGCCGGGGCCGGGCCGCAGGGGCGGGCTGCGGCAGAGCTGGTGCTGCAGGAGGACACCCTTGGCGACGAGCAGAAGGGGTGCGGGGTCTTGAGCCGTGCCGGGGCAGGATATGCTGTATAGCCTCCGTCTGCTTCTTCACCGCCGAGAACTGCTGGGTGAAATGGGGGTGTCAAGGAACCATGCCTTGTCAGCCTCTCTCCTCGACCAGGTTTAGCCATAGGTGGCACTCCTGGACCACCAGGGTGGACATCGCCTGCCCTTCGTTGCCCGGAGAGTGAGGTCGGTCGCCGAGCGCAGCTCCTGCATCAATCCCGGGTCAGAACTATCCTCGTGCAGTTCTCTTAGCACCTTGGCTTGGTGCACTTGCAGGAGAGCCATGGCGTGCAGGGCGGAGGCGGCCTGTCCAGCGGCACCGCAGGCCTTTGTCGCCAGAGACAACATAACCCTACAGGCGCTGCATGGGGTCTCAGGTGGCCCTGCCAGGTGGCGGCGTTTTGCGGGCACAGGTGCACCGCAACTGCCTTATCCACCTGAAGAATCACAGAGTACCCCCTGGCAGCCCCACCATCGAGGGTAGTGAGAGCGGAGGAGCTCAGAGGCCGGGTCCAGGCATTGAAAGGTGCCCGCCACGACCTCGTGAGCTCCTCATGCACCTCCGGGAAGAAAGGGACCGGGGCGCAGCCATGAGCGGCGCTCCGGGCCAAGGAACCAATCATCAGGCTGCGAAGGTTCAGGGGGGTGAGGGGTTCCACTCCAGCCCGACACACAAGGCCACCCGGGCAAGCATGGCTGTCTCCGCGTGGGCAGTACCCAAGCATGTAAGACCGTGATCATGGCCATCGGAAGTGGAGAGGTAATGACCGCAACCAGGAAATACACACAAACGGAGAGGCATCTTTAAAAAGACGTTCTCCATTAATGCCACTCTTTTAAGAAGGGAAAATATACTCTTAGTAAGAAGAATATAGTCTTTTAGCTGCTGTAGCGCCCAGGGGCATTCTCTGCACTTCACCAGTGCAAGAGGGGGAGAAGCCACTGTAATGCGTCGTAAATCCAACAGCTTTTCGAGGTGAATGGATCGGTAGAGTAATTCAGCTTGCTGAACACAACCGCTCGGCTCTGAAGAGAAAATCTGAATGAGTGGTTGCATACCAGCTCCTTTTATACCCATATGTCTGGGGGAGAGGCATGCAAATTCCACTCGCCAATTCCCATTGGCCTTTTTTCAAAAGGCAGAGGTGTTCGGGGCTCCCAAGTGGGACCCCTAGTGTCACTACATTGACACAACTTCGAGTGAGTGACAGATAGGGAACTGTTTTTACCTTAAGCAGTTGTCAAAAAATTTGCCATTTTTTACTTGTCTGTGAGCTAGCTTGGCTGAATAAACGAATGTTATATCTTAGATGTCAAGAACAAAATATGCCATCCAGCAGGAAAAGAATCCTAAACAAATCATCATAAAAAATGTAAATATAATAAGAATTAAAAAAAAGTACTTTTTAGCATAAGATTATAAACACATACAATATTTAGGAATAATTGGAGTCTTTTTTATTTTATTTGGGGGGTTTTATTATATTTTATATTTTATTATTTATTTTGGGGGGCTTTCTGAAAAAAATTAGACCAATTTTTTGCAATTAGTCCACAGTGTGTGTGAATGGTGTACTTTTAAATTTGAGTGTGAAAAACTGCAGGCAGCAGTGCAAAAAAGTATTCGAGTTTAATGAGTTAAAGGCAGCACAATAAATAAATATTTATATATATATATATATATATATATATATTCCTCTTTTGATTTTGGAGTGGGATTCTTCCATATACAAAAGTAAAATCAAGGAAAGCTGTGCATTATTTGCCTTTCAGGGATTTCGGGAGGCAGTGGGAGAGAGTGCAGGCCGACTGAACAATTTGCTCCAGCGTGGTGAAGAGCTGATCCAGAGGAGCGAGCCGGCTGATGCCCAGGCCATCGAGAGCCAGCTGCAGGATCTCCTGCTCCACTGTACTCATGTCTTTCAGGGCCTGGGCTGCCTGCACACACGCCTGCTTAGCATGAGACTGGTATATATCCATGCATATTCAGAAATTAGATTATCTGAGTTTATTGCAGGTGTGCACCCCAAAGTGAAAATTCTGTAATTTACTCAACCTCATTTTGTTCAAAACCTGGATGAGTTCACAAAAGGAAATGTTAGGTAGAATGACAGTCTCAGTCACCCTTCACTCTTTAATGTAAGGAAAAAAGATTCAATGAAAGTGAATGGTGACAGGTTAAATGGAAGAAAGTCATATACTGTAGGATTGGAACAACATGGGGCTGTGTGAAAGATGACAATTTTCATTTGCAAATATCCTATTAAAGCCTTAAAGGCTATGTGGTCTCTTCTGCCCTTCATATCTAATTTATAAATAATTCAATTGTTCCATTATATTAGAATGCAATCAAAGTATATAATCCTTCAAACACATTTCCCACCAGAATATTGGCCAACCAAGCAACAGTAAATCTGCGCATTTTAAATTATCGAATCAATGTCAGTCCTTCATAAGTCACACATTATGTGTACAATTGACTATGAAACCTTGAGAAACCCTTCTCTACAAAATCTCTGGATAGCTTTTTATTATTATTATTATTATTATTATTATTATTATTATTATTATTTTAATTCAATCCTTTCATTTAGTGGCTCCTTACTTTTTGCCTGTTGCATTTTTCAGAAAATAATTATCCCAAGGGAAAGCTATTCCAGCATCCAACTTCATACGTTCTGGCCGAAAAGTCATGAATACACCCCCTCAATAGCCTGAATAGTTGTCTGGTCGCCAAGTGCCCACTGTACAATACATGTACTGTCCATTTGAACAAGTTCCTTGTGTAAGTCTTTGTCTCTTTTGGCCCAAGCGGATCATGTAAAGACATGCTGAAAATGTAGCGTGCTTATGTTCATTATACAGTTGTCAGATATAGGATGTTTATAGAGTCCCACACCAGACATCCCATAATGAATTACCACATATTTTCCATAGCTCATACAAAACTCACGCAGCGTCCATTATGTGTGACAAAAAACTGATCGATCTTCACTCTGTCCTCAGAGAACTTTCTGAATGTTTTCGTATAAAGTGGCCCTGAAAAGTATTTGGACACAAAAGCCACACTTAAATTATGCATGTCATTGCATCGATAACAAATCTTAAACCAAGTGGCATCTGCAAGTAAATTATCCTTGATAAATGAACTTCACTTTTCTAGCCTTTTTTGCAGTTACTTTATACGTTCCCCTCAATTTGAAATGGGTGTTCTAACAGAGTAACCACAGGTGTAGTTCATCATATTAATTATATATTAATTAATTATTAATTAATTATTAATTATATTTTTGCTATTTACAATAGACATTTCTAGTAGTTTATAATTCTTTAAAGCTGTGGTTCCCAACTGTTTGCTCATGACCCAAAAATGGGCCACAGGTCTGTTCTGACTGGAGAGAAAAAAATTGCTAAATGCAAATAATAAAATGCAACTTGACATATAATTGGAATAGCAAACTAAATGGGCTTATAAAGGGAGAGAAAAAATACTATACATTCCCCTCAATTTGAAATGGGTGTTCTAACAGAGTAACCACAGGTGTAGTTCATCATATTAATTATAGACATGTTCCACTAAGTTTGACTTCAAGAAAGTGTTTTGTGAACAGTAGATCTGTTAAGCATTTAAAACCAGGCAAACTTCTTTTTGCTAATCGTTTTGATTTAAAAGGTGTGCTTGTACTGTGTCTTTAAAATGAATGGCACTTGGTTTGATATTTTGCTAATGCATTGACATTCAGACATAGTGTTTTAGAAGTACTGCAACTCATTGTTTCCAAGATTCCAGTTACTCTAACTTTTAAACCTAACCACATACTGATCACAACACATTGTTTTTCTTCTTAAGGATTGTTCTTTATGAACTAAAATTCTGAAAAAGATCTTAAACACCATGTCTACACTGGACGTGTCCATTGACATGAAACAATGGCTTGAGGCTGTCTATATTGGACGCATTGAAGTTAATGTTCTAAACCATTTATTTGTCTTGTTGGCAGGAGTAGTGCCAGCGCGTGCAGCGCAAAATGAAACATGACATCCGTTTACTTTCATCGTAACGCAACGTGTTGCAATGGACACTTCCAGCATAGACAGATTAATTGATTAAAATGGGATCTATTTGTTTTTGACGAGGCTCATGTCCGGTGTAGACGACCTGTGTAGTAAGAGTTTTTGTGTGCTATACCAGGTTTTTGAGGAGGACTGGGCTCTGGGTGCTCCAGATTCCGGCTGTCCTTCTGAGAGTGTGCTGGAGGATGACTGTTTGGTGGACCATACCACGGGACCTCGGCCTCAGGGCTCTCTTCATCAGACCAGCCAAGACCACCTGGTTCTTGAGTGGGACCCTTCAGTGGACATTGACATTCTTACTTCAGTGCAGCTGCAGGTGGGTATTTCAATACATCTGTATTACAATCCAGTGGTTCCTCAAAGCAAATTCTTATCCATTACTGGAACTTGCAACCTTATTAAGGAATATTAGATGATTTCTTAGCTCTTTGGTGCTATTTACAATAGACATTTCTAGTAGTTTATAATTCTTTAAAGCTAAAATGGGCCACAGGTCTGTTCTGACAGGAGAAAAAAAAATGCTAAATGCAAATAATAAAATGTAACTTGACATAATTGGGATAGCAAACTAAATGGGCTTATAAAGGGAGACATTTTTTTTAAAAAAACGCCTCCAATATCAAGGTTGTGCATCCAATCAAACTCTTTAGTTTTGTGTTGCAAATGTATCTGTCACTTGGTAATATGGCTAATACTAACACAATGTTTGCCTCCAGTGTTTGTTAGGCTGATAAATAACACTTCTGCTATTCTTTATGCATTTACATAATTGTCAATTTTTCTATTCAACCTGTATATAATTTTGAATATTGTTCACTCCATGCACTCACTGGTAATATTAATCAACTTCATGTTTAATTTAAATAACTTTTTTTTGTTACTTTTGTACAATAAAAACTTTTTTGGTATCGTGTTGGGTCGCAACTTGGTGTTCAATGCAAAATATGCGTCCTGAATCAAAATAAACGAAGAACTACTGCTTTAAAGCACAAGGAGTGTAATGTTTACCCTGCGGTTGCATCAAAGTTTTCTTTTATTCTCACAGGTGTGTCTTGCACAGAGGAACCGGCCAAATATCCTTTAAGAAGGAGAGTCTACGTAAGTCCTGTGGACTCACAACCAGCCAATGCTGCTATCCACGTCAAACAGACAGTGAGTCATCCACACTCCACTAGTTCCATCTGACAGCTTAAACTCCATATAAGCTTTCATACAATTCTCATTTACATTGTGGATCATGGAGCCAATTATTTTTTTAATGTGTAGTATATTAACATCATGTATTTGCAAACATTTTTGGTCCAGAAACACATTCAAAATGTGATTCAAATGCAAAAAAGGGGATTGCATGCTTTGTATGTTTTTTACTCCAACTGAAATATGATCACAATAAGCACTGTGTATTTGTGTATGTGTTTGCGCACACATGTGCCTGCACATGTTGTAGCATGCAGAGTGTGTAATGCAAGTAGGATGTATGTTAATTTGCTATTTGTTTTGGTGTTGTCCTGGCCACAGGTTACTGCCTTATTTCTGATTTAATTTAATGGGATAGTTCACCCCAAAAGTGAAAATACTATCATTACTTACTAATTTCCATACCCTTTTTTAATTAATTTTTGTCCACATAAAAGGATGTGCTCACCCCCTTCTAATTAACAGGTTTGGCTATTCCAGTAATTCCAATGAAGACATTAATACTATGGCATGCAATTACATTCCAGAAAATTGTATGCTTCCAACTTTATGGCAACAGATTGAGGAGGGCCCCTTTCTGTTCCAGCACAACAATGCCCCTGTGTACAAAGCAAAGATCCAATAGAAATGGTTTCTGGCATTTGTTGTAGAAGAACTTGAATGGCCTGCACAAAACCCAGACATTAACTGCACTGAACACCTTTGGGATGAATTGGAATGTATCTTGTGTCTGAATGGGACCAAATTCCCACAATCATGCTCCAACATTTAATGGAAAGTCTTCCCAGAAGACAGAAAGCTGTTATAGCAGCAAAAGAAGGGATTAATGCTATGGTTCTTAATGTTCAGAAAGTACATATAGCTACAGTATGGTCTTCAGGTATTCACATCCTGTTGACCAAGTTGTATAAAAATTCATTATTTTACTACAAGCAAGTGTGTGTTGCAGTGTTGGTGAATGATCAACGTATGTGTGGTGTTTTTCAGGGCATAGAGAGGAGCTTAGAGCATTCCGCCCCACCCCAGATGCCAGTGCCAGGTAAAGCCGAAGCTCCTGATTGGTCAGTGTGACTGGTGCCATCCACTGAAGGCAGCATCCCTGTCACAGCTTAATCACTCAATAATCATGGAAGAGCTGCTCTTAATTTGGCTTCTTTTCTAGTATCCTTGAAAAATAGCCAGCAGCCACCTTAAACCGTTTAAAGAGATTATTGATGGGGGAAGGGTCTTAAACGTTCAAATATCCAATGTGCCGTGTTGTGATTTCGCCTAGTTTATCTTTTTCAAAGCATCAAATTGCTTTTGCAAATGTACTTATTGCTTGTAGACAAGAATTAGACATTTCATTGTAAAATTGCCTCTTTCATGCACAGTCAATCGAAGGAATACTTTATACAGCCTATTACTGATTTGTTTATTCTAAAAGACTTTGCTAATATCTGTTTTCTGTTTGCATGTGTGTGTTTGCCATGCAGTTGACAGAGCTTGCAAGCCCCAGTATCCTGGTCCATTTAAAATCTCCACACCTGAAACCAGGCCTCCTGAGCCTGGGACTTTTGACCTGGAGCGCATCAGTGCCTGGCTGGGCCAGTCGCACCAAATTTGTTTTAAAGCCGTTCCACAGGTACATGTACATATACATACATACATACATACGTGTGTGTGTGTGTGTGTGTATGTGTGTGTGTATATATATATATATATATATATATATATATATATATATATATATATATATATATACTGTATATATAAGCATACGCCTTCAGATCAAAACATTTTTAAGATCGTGAGAAACATTTCAGTCAAGCGTTTCAAACGTTTTGACCAGTAGTGTGTATATGCGTGTGTGTGTGTGTGTGTATGTATGTATGTATGTATATATATATATATATATATATATATATATACATACACACACACACACACACACACACACACACATAGTGTGTGGGCAGGTTTGGGTGGTTTACGAGGACATTTGTTTAGGTTACAAACTGGTAATTACAAGGGTATTATGCTATAAATGTGGTTTATGAGGACATTTCTAGTGTCCCCATAATTCAAATCGCTTAAAATACATCCTAAACGAGGCTTTATTGAAAATGTAAAAATGCAGAAAGTTTTTTGTGAGGGTTAGGTTTAGGGGTAGGGTTAGGGGCTAGAATCTATAGTTTGTACAGTATAAAAATCATTATGTCTATGGAGAGTCCTCATAAGGGTAGCCGCACTAGCGCATGTGTGTGTGTGTGTTTGGGGGGGGGGTGGGGGGCAGTTTTAAGTGGTTTACATGGACTTTTTTTTAGGTTACAAACTGGTAATTACAAGGGTATTATGCTATAAATGTGGTTTATGAGGACATTTCTAGTGTCACCATAATTCAAATCGCTTAAAAAACATACTAAATGATATTTTATTGAAAATGTAAAAATGCAGAAAGTTTTTTTGTGAGGGTTAGGGTTAGGGGATAGATTCTATAAGTCGTACAGTATAAAAATCATTATGTCTATGGAGAGTCCTCATAATGATAGCTGCAACCAACGTGTGTGTGTGTGTGTGTGTGTGTGAGAGAGAGAGAGAGAGAGAGAGAGAGAGAGAGAGTTTTAGCAGCAAAGTGAGTAATGCTACTAATTAAACTCTGTCTGTCACTTTTAATTTAAATGTATTCATTTGGACATTAGCTTGATGTCAATATTACAAAATTGTTGTTGCAAAGTAATCAACGCTAATACGAGTATTAAATCAGTGTCACTTTTTTAAAGGCAATAAAATACCAGCTGCCAGATGTTTATCAAATTACAGCTCATAAAAAACAATCATCGGATGTTTAAATGGACCTAGTTGTCATTATTCAATCATTAATGCACAAATCATCATATAAAATCATTGAACTTTATCAATGATATAGAGACTCTAGCTAATTGATATCAAGGTATCAAAAAATGGGTTTGCCATTAGTTTTTTTAAATGAACATTGTCAAGTACTTCCTAGGGGGAACACATTTAAATGTAGAATTTTATTGCACTGAAAGTCACTAGATAAAAGTGTCACCCAAATGCATAAATGGACTGTAATTGAAAATTCATGTGAACTTTGTGATTGCTGTTGGTGTTTTTATTTAATTATTTTTGTAGGTCATATTTTTCATATGAATTGTTCATCTAATTTGCTCTAACTCAGTGTTTTTATGTTTTTAATGTAATTTTACTTAAATCATGTTAAATCAGTGTAATGTTATTTTGTCATAACTTGCATAACAACCTCAGTTGTTATAATTGTTTATAACTGTACATATGAATCACAATTATAAGTGCATAATGGATACTTGGTACAAGTGCGCATGGAGGATTTTTTCCTAAATCTCATTAAGACTACACAGCATTGATTTTGAGCATTACAACAATTTCTACTTTACCGTCACCATGCTTTTCCCTTTCCACTTTAATGCATATCACATGGCTGAAGGCCCATTTACATCTTCAACTTGATACTAAACCTGTTCATATCTATATTCATAAATCCATCTGATTCATCAGTGTCTCCGTGGGTAAAATTACATTTTTAGGGGCATCATAAAAAGTAATGAGAATATGAGGTGCATATTTTTCAGCTGCGTTACTAATTAATCCATCTCAAATTAATCTGAACCATCTTGACTAAAAACCTCATCCCTTGCTCCAGAGAGGGTGGGGTTGGGTCGGTTTCTGGGAATGAGAATCCTCAGTGATGCAGAG